>NC_042617.1:90131863-90744779 GCF_901001135.1 Rhinatrema bivittatum | reverse complement strand
TTTAAGTACTTGCCAGGTACTTGTGACTTGGAATGGCCACTGTTGGAAACAGGATACTGGGCTTGATGGACCGTTTTTCTGACCCTGTATGGCATATCTTTTGTTCTTATGTTATGTTCTTATGAGGCTGAAGTTCTAGGAACCTCTGTTACCAGGTTGATTGGTGGGAGGGGATCAGTGGCAGTCCTACAGTTTTAGCTGGAGATGTCACCAACCCTGATGCCTGAATTCATCCTGGTATGGAAACATGAAACTGGGCTTGATGGACCCTTGGTCTGACCCAGAATGGTATTTACGTTCTTATGTTAAACCCAGTTACACTAACTGCTGTACCCACATCCTCTGGCAATGAATTCCGGAGCTTAACTATGCACTGAGTGAAAAAGAATTTTCTTCAATTTGGTTTAAATGAGCTATTTGCTAATTTTCTGGAGTGCCCCCTGGTCCTTCTATTATCTGAGAGAGTAAATAACTGATTTACATTAACTTATTCAAGTCCTTTCATGATTTTGTAGACTATCATATTCCCCCTCAGCCGTCTCTTCTCCAAACTAAACAGCCCTAACTTCTTTAAGCTTTCCTTGTAGGGCAGCTGTTCCATAACCCTTATCGTTTTGGTCGCCCTTCTCTGCACTTTCTTCAGTGCAGCTGTATCCTTTTTCAGATGTGGTGACCAGAATTGCACACAGTATTCAAGATGCAGTCTCACCATGGAGCAATAGAGGCATTATGACATCCTCTGTTTTATTTGCCATTCCCTTTCTAATAATTCCTAATATTCTGTTTGCTTTTTTGATCGCCACAGCACACTGAGCTGACAATTTCAATGTATTATCCACTATGACGCCTAGATCTCTTTCCTGAGTGGTAACGCCTCAGATAGAACCTAACATCGTGTAACTAAACAAGGATTATTTTTCCCTATATGCATCACTTTACACTTGTCCACGTTAAATTTCATCTGCCATTTGGAAGCCCAATCTTCCAGTCTCGCAAAATCCTCCTGCAATTCATTACAATCCGCTTGATTTAACTATGCATAATTTAGTGTCATCCATTTGATCACCTCACATGTCGTACCCCTTTCCAGATCATTTATAAATATAATAAAAAGCACTGGTCCAAGTATAGATCCCTGAGGCACTCCACTGTTTACCTTTTTCCACTGTGAAAACTGACCATTTAATCCTACTCTCTGTTTCCTGTCTTTTAACCAGCTTACAATCCACAAAAGGACATTGCCTCCTATCCCATGCCATTTTAGTTTTCTTCGAAGCCTCTCATGTGGGATTTTGTCAAATGCTTTCTGAAAATCTAAATACACCACATCTACCGGTTCACCTTTGTCCATGTTTATTCACCCTTTCAAAAAATGTAGGAGATTTGTGAGGCAAGACGTCCCTTGGGTAAATCCATGTTGGCTTCTGTGGCAGCTGCCTGGCCTTATCTAGCACTTTTTTTAAATTGCTGTAATTGTGAAATCTTATGATTGCAGCTTGAAGCCTATCTCCTTCCTCAGGTTGGGGGACCAAACCTCAGTGCGCCCATTCAAGTTTTACTCAGTCTTTCTTCACTTCAAAGCCCAAAGCATTAGGCAGCCTTTTTGAAAAAAAAAAAGTCGATAGCATCCAAGCCTTCCTCCTGATCTGGAAAACTGATGTTTCTGATATTTTTCCGCTGTCCACAGTTTTCCATATTATTGTTTTTAGTCTCCATCGAAACCAGTTTACTTTTTAAAGTGTCAATTTTCTTACGAGTCTCTGTTAATGACATCTCTAGGTCTGCCGCATGGACGGCGATCTCCTCAATGCATGCTGTGTTTTCTAGCTGTGCCACCTTTTTAACGACCACGCCCAGTTTAGCAGTTATATTGGAGGTAAGTTTCTGAGAAAATGATTCAAACAATTTCTGAAGGGTCTTGGTGGTATCTAGTGATGTGGATGGGGTTGGCTATTCCTCTTTAGAAATAGTCTTCCTCTGGATCAGCATTGTCCACCTCCAGTTTCTTGCAAGTTTGCTGTGGCTTTGAAGCTTTCTCTGCCCAGAAAGCCAGTAACAATTTCTTCTCACTGTCCTTATTCATGTTTATTTATTGGAATTTATAGTCCACTTTATTACCAGACAAAACTGTTCAAGGCGGATAACAATCACAGAAAATCATATAAAATCAATACA
This sequence comes from Rhinatrema bivittatum, assembly GCF_901001135.1. Classification (NCBI taxonomy): domain Eukaryota; kingdom Metazoa; phylum Chordata; class Amphibia; order Gymnophiona; family Rhinatrematidae; genus Rhinatrema; species Rhinatrema bivittatum. The sequence continues at coordinate 90,742,604 of NC_042617.1, read as the reverse complement.
GCATAATAAAAACAAACAGTTACTCACTTAACAAACATATAACTCAACACATAAATAGCACATGAAGCCCATTATATGTACTTTGCTGGAAGGCTTTAATTACTTATAAGGGCATTGGGCTTTGAATTATTTTATTTAAACAGGCTTTCGGTGGGTGGTCATGTCAGTCTAGCACTAGTGTAAATATGATTGTGATCCAGGTAGCTGTTATCTGTGTGTGTTTTAGGTTTTGTTTTATGTTTGTGATGTGCTCTAAATTGGCATTTTTATCTTTGGTTTTATTTCATGTTTTATATTATCTATTATATGGTCGATTTTAAAAGCCCTATGCACGCCAAAGCTGGGAGATATGCATGTGACTTGGCCTGGTGCATGCCACACGGATTTTAAAAATTATGCTTGTACCTCCTGGTATGCGCATAAAACAAATTTTCACAGAAAGGGAAATGGGCAGGCCAGGACTACACCATGAAGTCAGTGCATAAGTAGTTACACTTACAAGTGCACGCCGGGGTCTCCTACCTCGTAACTTTACTTCTACTATGGATGGCATGTAAGTCATGTAACAAAAAAGGAAATAGGCTAGTCAGGGGGGTTTTAAGGGTCGTGGGTAAAAGGGATGCAAGTTAGCTAGGTGGATTACTGGAACAAACTGGTAAAAAGGGCTATTGCGGCTGTGCACGTACATACTAAAATTCCCCCCACTTACATGTGCATCAATATAAAATTGTGCGCACATGTACGCATACATAGCTGATTTTATAACACGCGCATGTATATTATTAAATCACTGCGTCCATGTGCCGGCAAACACACGCACATGTTCGCCTGTGCACGGGTCTTAAGATTCACCTGTTAGTATGTGCAGTTGTACTTTGTCTAGGCAAGTTATAAATTTTAGCAATAGTTTTGAAAGAAAATTGCCCCATACTTTTAAATATAAAGAGGTCAATATTTAAAGATAGCTCGCTAGCAGGCTGATACAGTAAAGCGCAGCTGCGGTTACCCTGTTTCTAACCTGCTTTCTACCCACAATTTGGCCGCGTAAGTCTAACCCGCGATTCACTATCCGTTTTTACCAATCTTTACCGCTTCTTTAAATCGACGCGTCCATCCGGGCGCTCAGGTCACGGCGTGCGCTCATGCGCCTTCGCTGCTTGAGCGCCCAAATTGGACGTGCGTTCATGCACCTTCGCCGGCGGGGCTGCTGGACGGCGCTTTAGCCGCCGGCCGCCCTCGAGAGGCAGGGGAGCCGCGGTGGGCGCCTCGGGAGGAGGGGAGACTGGACTGGGGCTGCTGGAAGCATGCAGTAAGTTTACTTTTGTTACAATTTCTATTTGCTTTAATAACATGTCGAGTCTATTTTCGCCCTGCGCCTTGCTTCGGGAGGGGGGGGGAGAGAGGACTGGCAATCCCCGATGCCCGAGCGTAGGAGAACCATCCACTTCCTGGTACCTGTCATTTCAAATGACATTTGAAATGACAGGTACCAGCGCACCCAGGATACTGTATAGGCGCTGTATAGCGCTCTATACAGTAAAATGGATTACGCTTCATGGACGCGGCTTGCATTTGCATGCCATTTAAATACTGTATCGAGCGGTATGTGATCCGGATTGTGCGTGCGGCAAACGAGGGTGCGCCCGGCACTGCCGCACTCTTTCTAATGCGTCCTTACTGTATCGGCCTGTAAGTTAGCCAGATAAGTAGCTCTGCCCTGTTATACCCATTCCCGAGCTAAGTGCTACCCATTGAATATAGTCTGATATTCAGTGGCTGCTACTTAGCTGGAAAAGTCCACTTTGAATATAGGCCTCTAAATGTTGTCTGTTTGTGAATATATGTATATGTGTGTGCGTGTGTCAGAAATTATATCACAGGAGCATCAGAACCTCAGCAGCAAACTATAAGAGTACAGAAGAGCAGGATTTCTTTTAAACTCTATGTATAACATTTAAAGTTTATAAAATTCATAGCCAAGTAGAGCAAAATAAGACTGAAACTAAGCACATGTATTTTCTGGATTACTAAGTTTTGTAGCTATATTGTTCCTACAGAAAACTGGATTCTTTGTAAAGTGTGATACAAAGGTCATAATTTCCTCTGGCAGCCCAGGAATGGCTTCTGCAGCAAGTACAGTATTAGAAAAGCCCAAGGCACTGATTTTGAAATTCTGTAAAAATTCAGTAGTGTTTCATATGTAATTTGCATGATGTAATATGAAAAAATGACTTCTTTTAAAAATATAAAATAGCTTTCCAGGCTTCCTTGAATATAATTCATTTTGTTCTTTTTCATTTCTTCTGTTGATCTTTTGCAGTTTTTCTGTCTATACTTCCTGCCTTTCATCCCTCTTATCTTGTATCCCTGCCTTTCATTTCAAGCCTCTCATTTCTTTTTCCTCCAGCCTCCTATCCTTCCTCCTTCTTGCCCTTCAAATCTTTCAACCCTCCCTCTCTTCTCTCACCTGTCATCCTCTTCTGTCCACCCTTTCTCCTTCTTCAGCCTGTCATTTCTTATCACTCTTCCCTCATTTTCCCCTCCCTCTTTCTTACAAACCATCCTCTCCTTCCTTAAATACTACAGATGTCTCCTTCTTTCTGACACAATGTGTCTTACATGGACATGAAGTCTCATATACTACATCATCTTTGGATTATTTATATATTTGAATTAAAGGTATCATATCTGCAAATAATCTAGCACCACAGTACCCAAAAGAAGAAAAAAATTCAGTGTGCAGTGGAGAGAAGGAAAAGAAATGCAACACGAGAGATGAGCAGCATATATGTATTTACATTGTAAAATTAGAACTAAATGGAAAGATGAAAAATGATAGAATAATAGGGTTAAAGAACCTTCTTTAAGTAACTTTTATTTTATTAAATCATCTCTCATCCAGTGCATTATTTTTTCTACCATACCAAAAAATGTCTACCAGATTATGCCGTCTTACTGGAAATTACATTTTTTTTTCTTTTCAAATTATTTGCCTCCTTTTTCCATTTTACAAATTTTGTGAGAAGGGGTTTCATATTTCATCATCATTCAGTAGACTGGATAGAATATTTCCTTGTATAAAATACATACTGAAGCTGAAACTCAAAACATATTCATTTCTCTCTTTAGTTTCAGCATTTAACTCCCATCTGTTCTCTCCCTTTTTTCTTTTACTTCCCTGTTTCTGTTTTTCCTCATGCTATGACATAAAAGTGGTTGCACTGAAAAGACTGCCTTTTTTGAGGAACAGACCGAAGGATAAAGACAAAATGAAGGCCTTCTACCGTCGCTCCATGTGTAAGATCTTATGACAGTTCAGCTTCTTTCAATTGGCTGCACTGACTACCATTACTAATTTTGTACTAACCTTTCCCTGGACTGCACTGCTATACCTAGTCTACAAGGTGCAAGTCTGTTTCTATACAGGAAGGTGGAGCATTCTTTAGTATTTTGGCATTAAAATCAGTAATGTGTATGTGAATCATTAATATACAGTATGCAGTAAGGACACATACATATGCATACTTTATATTTTAATTCTATGTTTGCTTACAGTGCATAATCATTTGATGTACTGATTTTTAATTTCATATACTTAGTTTAAAAAAATACTAACAGTTATATAACTAGAAAAGGATCACAGCCATATGTTTTTTAAATATGATTTGTAAAAATGTACACATGCAAACACTAACGGTGGTCTGTTGTCCATTTAACATGGTTACTAGCATCATTGCATTTTTTTTATTGGAAAAAAAAACTTCAATTGATGTTTGCATTGTTAAAATGGGTAATGCAGAGCACCATCTCTTTCAATTTTTTTCATATAATATCTACAAAATACAGTATTCTTGCAGTAACCTGCACTGACCATGGACCTTGCTCCATCGCCAGAATTAATATTGTATTTTCATCTCTCTACATCTCATTCAGCTCTTCCATTTTTTCATTCCAGTGCAACATGACCAGGGTTCTTTTTTTGCATATCATTGAAGCACTAGCATGGCAGATGTATGTAACAAAATTAATATGGCAAGCGAAAACAAAAATCATGTCTAATGTGAGAGAATCTTTAGTTTGTAATTCATTCATTCATTCAGCTGAATGCATGGCCTAATCTGGATGACCTTATGACTGTAGCTTTGTATATTCATTATGCCTCAGTGCTTGAAGAAGTGTCTTACAGCATTATACATCACAGGAAACAAGACTGAAAATACATTGTACCATGCTGATTCATTTGCTTTCATTTACATCCCAGCCATGAATGACCTGATGCAGTCCATGGTCCTAGCAGGAGGACAGTGGACAGGTAGTTCAGAGAATCTCGAGTGTCCTGATGATATTCCTACTGGGAAAAGGAGAAAGGAATTGGGATCTATGGCCTTCTCTACTACCGCTATCAACTGTGCAACAGTCAACCCTTCTGCAGGCTTCAGATCCAAGCAGTTGCTTGTAAATAAAGGTATAAGCAGTGTAGTTTGAGTTGTGCTATGGTTTTGTTTTCAACAACCATCTCTATAAATCTGTTACTAATCTTGTATGGCTGTGTAATAAACAACCTAACCAATAAAGATGCTTTAATAAGATGCATTGAAATGTGCTTTGTTGTGGCAACTGCAAAACACTTGAGAGGTATCTTTGTCCATAAGAAGGAATGAAGTGTTGGATTGAAGTTAGTTTGTTCATTTAATTTGTTCATTTAACTTGTTCATTTAACGTTCAGATAACATGCATTTGTGCTGAATATTTTATGCTTCACTTTTTTTTTTACCCATTTTTGTATCATGTAGATACAGCATCATTTGAAGATGTTAGTGTCCAAGGGACCAGTGATGACTCCAGTACAGGATCCAGAATTCATGGTAAGGCTGGCTTAGAGCTTTACATAAAGCATTATAGACTTGAAAATGCTAATGAGTTTTGCACCATTTTTATTAATTTTTTTTTTTATAATACATTGCTAGCAGCAGTTAAGAGTGCGCTGATACCTCATCTTTATTAATTTTAATAAACCTAGTAGTAATACAAACCAACACATGGATTGTATTTTGCATCTTATTTAACCAAGCTTCTGGCTGTTGTTTCTTCAAATTTTTCTTATCTCTTCTGCATGATATAATACTTAGGCTATATGCTTACATTTGAAGTGAAGGACATAAAGTATGTCTGAATAGTATCCAAAAACTATATCATATCTTTTTCCACTGTGCTTAAGGTTGGTTGTGCTCAGGAATAATATTTGTTTTATTTAAACATGAAAATTTGCATTACAGAATTAAAGTTCAATATGTGCAGGTGCTGTATCTTTGCCAAAAAGCTGTTAAAGCATCTTTTGAGAATTTCAAAGTGGAGTATACTTTAAAGGATATCTTATAAAACAAAGGGGAAAATTGCCAGTGATGCTGTTTCTGTTGGATTAGACAGGAGTACAGGATGTTTGTTTATTTTATGTTTTGCTTCTTCAGACTGTGCAATTAGATAGCTTGTTCCTGTTCATGGTATTTCTGCAGTATGCAAGCTCACTTGTAAAATGTTTTGGAAGTGACCTAATCATATATGTCTTTCTGTACACTTAGGGCCAGTGTGGGGCTTTCCTGGGGGGGGGGGGGGGGGCGTGTCGGGGGGGCATGTCGTGGTGGCGCGTCATTTGGGGGCGAGGCCGCGAGTGTGGTTCCAGCCTCGGGCAGGCGTAACTTGTGCAACAAAGGTGGGGGGGGTAAGGGAGGGGAAGGTGCGGGGGGGTGGAAGGAAAGTTCCCTCGGATCGGAGCGGCCTCCGAGGGAACGGAGGCAGGCTGCACGGCTCGGCACACACAGGCTGCCGATTTTGCACAGCCTTGTGTGAGCTGATCCCGGATTTTAACAGATACGCACGGTTAAGCATGTATCTATTAAAATCCCGCGTACTCTTGTTTGCCCCTGGTGCGCGAACAAAAGTATGCGTGTGCACAATTTTGTAAAATCTACCCCTTGTGTTTTAGATTATAAAATCTTAGTTTCCCTACACATCACTTTCTATGAAAATAAGGTCTCCTATCACACATGTGGGTAATGTCATCGCCACTCAGCACCAATGGAGGTTTTGCTGAGCTTCCTAGGAATTTCTTGAAAAGATCCCTCTGGAGAAATTAAACTCCCTTGGTCTTAGGTAGCGTAAACTCAATTGCTGTGCCCTGTCATAGAAGCCCCTAGTCACAACCACACTAGGCCCTTCAATGGTATAACATGGCCACCAGAAATGTGAGTTAAGTTTTACTCCTGCTCTGACATAAGAGTTAAATGTTCAAAGTTTAGAAAATGTGCTTTAAGCTGTTTGCCCAGTAATGCACCTCCCTGCATTACTGAGGAGTAGCTAATGCCTTTTTTACATGGAATTTGTATGAACTCACATTAATTTTAGCGCTGATTTTTATTCCCGGTTTAATGTGTATTTATGAGTTAAAACCCCTGTTAAATACCAAACAGGCCGATACAGCACTCTACCTGTTAAGACACTATGCGCAGGATTTCAGCACATAGTTTTAATGCCCAGATTAAAATTTTGTTTAACTCCTCCTGCAATAAACCAATGCTATGCAAATGCATAGCGAGTTAAAAAAAAAAAAAAAAAAGTGTGTCGAGTGTAAAATAGGCTGAATGGTAAACAAAAAAGAGAATAGATGCCTTGATCTTTTTCCAAAATTAATAGCAGTCTCTATTTACATGACGGCGTTATGCAAGCTATTTTTCAGCAGTGGTTTACAGTGAACTTTCCTTTGATTTTGTACCACTGTAATTCAACTGAGATTCTATACCAAGCCCCTGAGGCAGCAGCTGTTGAGCTGCGAAACTCGACCTGAGTCGGGCATTTTTAAGAATACGTCTCTACTATAATAAAATTTTGGAAAAAGATCAAGGCATCTATTCTCTTTTTTGTTTACCTGACGGCTATTATAGATCGCCTACCTCTTTGTTAAATAGGCTGAATGAACATTTTAATTTGGGAAAAGCTGGCGGGGGGAGGGGGTGCCCTGACAGGCTGATGCAGACCCATTAGCCGCCGCTGCCACTTATCCAGATAAGTATAAATTATTCATCTAAGTGGCTGCCACTGCCAGTGAATATAAACTTATCCGGATAAGTGGCAATGGTAAGCCTGATAAGTCCAGACTTTTTTTTTTTAACGTTTTAGAGGGTTTAAGTACCAGCTTAGTAGCATTGGAAACTTAACTCCATCTCTGACTAGGAGTTAACGTTTCCAGTGCTAAGAGAGACTGCATTGGCCGACACACTTCTCTGCAGTGGGAAGTACTGCTGTATGCCCTCATTTGCATGATATTCCTATGCAAGGGTGCTAAGCAGTATTCCCATTTTAGAACGTATCGGCAGTAAGGTTTCTGCTCACAAAATGAGTGTTCAGAGGTGGTTAAAGCTGTGTATTGGCCTAAACACACCTTTCTGCATTGGCTTTCGAGTTATCTTATCACTGAAAAATGCATACTAAAATAGAAATAAAAACCTGTGCTAACACTAGCGTACCCTATTAAACTGACCCTTTTGATAGGTGAACCTGCCAGTTTTTTCTCTGTTAAAAATTTCTTCCTTTGATTTTGATTTGGTGATTTTTTACACATGTCCAAGAAGGCCAGCAGTTTCAGGTTTTGTTAACACTGCAGGCAGAAGATGTTCATCTCAAGACATGCTATAAGTATCTGGAAGAAGACCCTTATATGTCCATTGAAGTCTCTCCTCAGTAATGTTGCACAGTGCTATCAAGATCCACTAGATGAGATCACTCTTTTATCTTGAAGACCATAAGAAGTCTTGGTCCTCTGAACTGATGCCAAAAGCAGTACCGAAACGGGAAGACAATGGAGCTGCACTGGTCACTGAACACAAGGAGTTGCCAAAGGGGAAGTATCATCTCCAGTGCTAACATCTAAGGATAAGTCCAAGGCTTGAAACAAATTTCACTTTCCTAGCTTGTGCTGAACATTTGAACATGGAGATGAGGGAAATGGTGTGAAGAGCCCATCAAAAAAAGAATCATCATCAACATTCCCTTTTGATGCATGTCTCCAAGAGCAGGAGAATTCTAGAGGTTACCCTCAAAGCAGCTGCCTGAAGGGTAGTTCTACCTCCTAACCAGGACACATGGGCACAGATTGGAGGTCCAACTACAGGCTTCCAGCATCTGTCTAGAAACACGAAAGAGGGTCAGTCTATATATATGCTGAGTCCTATCATCTGTTTGACTCAGGAATTTTGGGAGAGGAACTGCAGAGGAAAATAGTATGTAAAGAATACAGAGCAGCCTGCATTGACTGGCTCCAACTTGGAGCATTGACAGTCCTCCTACTGCAACCTTCCCATCCCAACATTGGGCTTTCAGCATCAAGAGCCTGCTTATGCTCTAAGTCACAGCTAAATAGGCATGGCGACAGAAGCTTTCTCAATCCTCCTATGAGGATCACTGAGCAAAATTTTGTGGGTTGGAGCAGGAAGCAGCCTTTTTTCATGCATTTTCAACTTCTATTAATATAATCAGCAAATAATACTAGCAATATCTGCCTCCCTGTGCAATATACTCACAAAACAACTTCTCAGAGAGTGTTAGGAGTTCCTACTCCTGGAGACTTGGGGGCCTCCTGAATCCACCTGGGCTCTGCCTCTTAACCTGCCCAGCAGGGGCCCACTCACAGAGCTCTCTCCCTCTATGGGATTTAAGGTGGACCAGGCCTATAGCCTGATCCCGCACAGGTTGAGTAGTAGTAAGGTCACTACTCCACACCACCTCAGAGCCAGCTGATCCCGTAGCCCTCGCTTCCAAGTGGTGTATACTGGTGGAACGGTGCTGACTCAAATTACCGCCAGTTCCATTGAGAATGACTCTGAGCAATAGAGTTAAGATATAAAGAGGAATAATGACCTGACCTCCACCCTCTCAAATCCCTCTTCTACATAGACAAGGAATTGGACCTTTCTTCACATATTTTGTACGGGTTATGACCAAGTCTCTACCCTTTAATTTGCAAATCAAAAGAGGACCTGGGCAACCCCATTTGGTCTTCTGAAGTATTTGGATTCTCTTAAGAAGTTGGTGACAGTCCCTGTCTATCCACTCAACAAGAACTTAGGAAGATGTGGGGAAACCTCATACTAGTTAAAAAGAAGACGGGCACTAAGTACTATATCCAGATAACTGAAGGATATGATGAAAACTGATTATTGCACCAGTATTTGGTGGTTGAATCTACCCTTTAAAGGTCTAAGAAGTCTAAGATGCCTTGGAAACCCTTGGATTTGTCAGACCTTAGACCATTTTTGGAGAAGGCATTTTAGAGACTGGAAGAAATAGGACTACAGAGTAACACAATTACATGGTTTAGATCATATCTAAGTAACATTTTTTCAAGTACAGATTAAAAACTCAATGTCAGAAAAAGTAAGTTTACAAACAGGAGTACCACAGGGGTCGGCACTGTCAGTGACACTCTTTAATATTTACCTGTTACCACTATGCCATCTACTTGTGGGTCTTGGAATCATACACTACATTTACGCTGATGACATACAACTAATCTTACCCATTGATGACACAATTGAAAAAATATTAAACTTAGCCAATATTTAACTTGACATAATCAAACAGCTATTAAATCAAATGGAACTAGTGATAAATATTGATAAAACTGAATTCTTTTCTTTATTTAATTTAACTGATCTTAATAATGTTATGAAACAATACTTTGCTAAGTACCCTATCACGTTCTATGAAAGTTTGGTAAAAATCTTTCCAGATTTATCTATTACAACACAAGCAAGGAGGAGAGAATTTTTGTTATATAGACAAGAATTGATTACAATGGGATATACATTTACCCTGCGATATCCCTGCAAATGTGTGATTAAGAAACAACTAGACGTATATATCTTTTTTGTCCCTGATCACTTAAAAACATTTGTCGAACAAAAGAGATTAGAAGTAATCCCCTTACAGTCCAGTGATATAGCATAAAATGTATGCAGGAATACAATGTTAATTACTGGTTATTGTTTCTTTATATCTCCCTATAGTTTCATATTGCCTCTGTTTACAGATAAAGATTGAAAAGTTTCTGTTTGATTATATCATAATTAGACTATAAATATCAATGGAATTTATGATTTGAGGTCAGATGATTTTATGTTATAGTTCAATAATTATGTTGTTACATGTCTAAATATGAAAAATCAATAAACATATAATTATAAAAAAAAAAAACTGAATTCTTACACTTAGAAAAAATATAAACATAATTCAAACACCAATAATGCTCAAAAATAATCAAACAGTTGAATTAGCCGAGAAGGTGCGTAACCTTGGTGTAATAATAGACACAGAACTAAATCTTAAACAACACATATCACTGAAAGTTAAAGAAGGATACGCTAAATTAATGGTACTAAGGAAGCTAAAACCGTTACTGACACTATCGAACTTTTGCACAGTTCTACAAGCACTAATATTTGCTAGCACTGATTACTGCAAAGTGCTGCTACTAGGATTACTTTATACGACTATAAGACCACTTCAAATATTACAGAACTCCGCAGCAAGAATTCTCACAGGTAAAAGAAAAAGAGATCACATTTCTGATACACTAGCAGAACTACACTGGCTACCGATAGAACAAATAGTACAATTTAAAGCACTATGCATAATACATAAATTGATTCATGATGAAAAAGCAGAATGGCTTAACACAGCATTACATGTACATGTAACACATAGAAATCTAAGATCGGCGAATAAAGCACTCTTAACTGTTCCATCAGTTAAAACAGCACGACTAACCCAGGTCAGGGAGCAATCATTGTCACTAGCTGGACCCATCTTGTGGAATACAATGCCTCTTGAAATAAGATTACAGAGAAATTTCAAACTGTTCAAAGGAAGTTTGAAAACCTGGCTTTTCAAACAGTCTTTTTATAAAGAGAACGGAGAAAGTAAGTAAGGAAAAGCGAGCATCAATAAATCAGCACCCAGCACTTAATTACCAAGTGCTCACCTGTTAATTATTTTATTCTCACTGATAATCGTATATAAAACTTGAATTTGCAAGAATGAACTACATGTAATACAACCAAGATACATGTATTAAAATGACAATATATATATGAAATTCATCAATTAGTCTTTATATTGGAATTCTATGTTACCAGATCGTTATTGGCACGTCTGTTAAGTATTAACGATTTTTTACTATATGTGCCTTTTTGTAAACCGTTGTGATGGTAAATAACTTAATGACAGTATGGAAAAGATTTAAAATAAATAAATGTTTCAAGCCTGCATAGCATCCTACAAGACCTATATATTCCAGCATTTTCATATCATTCTGGACAGGGCACAGGAATGCCTTCCTCAAGTGGATCAGAGTGAAGTGCAAGGTGAAGAGCATTCAGTGCATCTATGCAGGTTTGGCATAGGTTCTCTATGCCATGGCCATAGATGAGCGTAAACTCTCATAGTTGTGTGCCCCTGGCCTCTAAGCAGATGTTCAAGAAAGGCTGTCTGACATGTCATGTACTGGAGGATATCTCTTCGAAGATAAGGTCAAGGAGCTGGTGGATGTACTGAAAAATCACATACAATGCTTCATACCATTATACTTTGACTTGGTACCTCCAAGGCCCTCCTCTTTCAAGAGGTACCGAATTAAGAACCAGGAAACATTTTTTCCAATAGAGAAAATGCTTTTAAAGTTGAATCACCTGAGGCAGTAACAGGATTTCCGGCCTTGAGTCTGTGCAAGCTAAAGCTTTAAGCCCCATATTGCCACCCAATTAAAATCAAGTGTTTGACTGAACCTAGAAATAATAATAAGCTGTCCTTTTTAGATGGGAGACAGAAGTTTTATACAAATCTGTAACCCACTGTAACCTTTGTATAATTTCAGAGGGTTACATATTACACCTATGGGCATACTCTCCCAAATACCCTCCCAAGAGAGCATTGATGTTTCATAAACAGAATCTGCCAAATTAGGTTGAAAGCCTACTCCTTGCAGGCCAAATTGATCAAAAATGTACCATCACAGGAAAGAGTGCAGGTATGTTCCCAGGTACTTCTTGCTGCCCAAAAAACTGAGGAATATTGTCCCATTCTAAACCTAAGGGTGTTGAACAAATCATTTAAAAAAAAAAAAAAAAGTTCAAGATGGTTACCCTAGGCATCCTTATGCTATACCTAAACAGACTATGATCTCTGGATTTGAGGGAAGCTTTTACTTGCATGCATACACATCCAAGTCATTGACAACTTTTGTAAGGAAACACCACCTACAGTACTATATACTGCTTTATGGCCTCGCATCAGCTTTATGGGTCTTTATAAAGGAGCGGATTTTCAGAGCCCTGCTCGCGTAAATCCGCCCAAAACCGGGCGGATTTACGCGAGCAGGGCCCTGCGCGCCGGTGAGCCTAATTTACATAGGCTCACCGGCGCGCGCAGAACCCCGGGACTCGCGTAAGTCCCGGGGTTTTCGGAGTGGGCGTGTCGGGAGGCGTGTCGGGGGCGGGGCCGGAGCGCGCGGCGTTGCGGGGGCGTGTCGGCAGCGTTTTGGGGGCGGGTACGGGGGCGTGGCTACGGCCCGGGGGCGTGGCCGCGCCCTCCGTTCCCGCCCCCAGGTCGCGGCCCGGCGCGCAGGAGGCCCGCTGGCGCACGGGGATTTACGCCTCCCAGAGGGAGGCGTAAATCCCCCGACAAAGGTAGGATGGGGGTTTAGACAGGGCCGGGCGGGTGGGTTAGGTAGGGGAAGGGAGGGGAAGGTGAGGGGAGGGCAAAGGAAAGTTCCCTTCTAGGCCGCTCCGATTTCGGAGCGGCCTAGGAGGGAACGGGGGTAGGCTGTGCGGCTCGGCGCGCGCAGGCTATACGAAATCGATAGCCTTGCGCGCGCCGATCCAGGATTTTAGTAGATACGCGCGACTACGCGCGTATCTACTAAAATCCAGCGTACTTTTGTTTGCGCCTGGAGCGCAAACAAAAGTAGGCTGTTCGCGCTCGTCTGAAAATCTACCCCAAAATGTCTGGCTGTTGCAGAATTTCTATGCAAACTAGGGGTTCACATGTTCAAGTGATTTCACATGCAAAGCATATGAATCCATGTACAGGGCCATCTGGATGCTGGAGTTATTAGGGTCTGACATCAACTATCCCAAATCTAATCTGAGCTCAGTACCTCAATTGTAATTCATGGGGACTGTGTTATACAAGCTGCAGCTTTTCTCCTTGTCAACAGAATCTTGGACTTGGTGTTTGCAGTGGAAACATGAATCAGAGTCTGTAGGTATAAGCCTGGAACATATTAAGGATATTGGGTCTTATGGCATCAAAGTTGTCCTGTGATACATCTCAATATAAAATATCTAAAATGTAGTCCAATAGGAGAAAGCAAAACTAACTGAAAATTTAAATAATATCTCAGCTAGTTGTTAAAATTCTCTATAATAAATGTAAAACACCATAAATCAGATATATATTTTATATATTGTATAAGAAAGTGTTTTATAATCATCAGTGAGTTCCTCTTTTATAATTATTTGTATAATATTCATGATTAAACACTTCAACTCTTTAATCCAGTTACTTACTTACAATATCATATAAGTAGGGTTTCTGATTTTAAGCTATAACCAATAAACCCTGATAAAACTCCCCTAATGAAAGAAAAAATAATAATAAAATAGGTGTTTATTAGATAAATACTATTAACAATTTTTGCACAGTTCTACAAGCAATGATATTCGCAAGCACAGATTATTATAACTCCCTGCTTTTAGGATTACCTCAATCTACAATTCGGCCCCTGCAAATATTGCAAAATTCCGCTGCCAGAATTTTGACTGGCAAAAAGAAGTGTGACCACATTACAGGAACACTTGCTGAACTCCACTGGCTTCCAACTGAACAAAGAATACAATATAAGGCACTTTGTATAATCCATAAACTAATCCACAATAAAAAAGCCGACTGGCTTAACACGGCACTGCGCGTGCATGTACTACAAAGAAACCTGAGATCTGCAAATAAAGCTCTACTAACTGTCCCCTCTGTCAAATCAGCACATCTCACGCAAGTACGGGAAAGAGCACTGTCACTGGCTAGTCCCGTATTATGGAACACCATGCCACTCGAAATAAGACTACAGAGAAATTTGAAATTATTCAAAACTAATCTGAAAACCTGGCTTTTTAAACAAGCATTTTATAAAGATAAAGAGAAGGAGAAAAATAGTTGATAAGGATGCACCAAGCTAGAAGTTATTAGTAACCTACAAAAGCATATTAATGTTAAAATCAAACCACCTAATTTGTTCCTAACAATCAGGATTAACTTACGAACTTAGTTTATTATTTTAAATTGTTACCATACTATGATGGCACATGATTAATTTGTAATCTATACCACCCATATTTCTCTTTATCGTGCCCTTTTGTAAACCGTTGTGATGGTTATTTCACTTAACGACGGTATAGAAAAGTTTTTAAATAAATAAATAAAAACACCACTTCCCCTAGTACATTTATTCACAAGCCACTTTATCCATTGATGGGACATTCAAAAACATGTGCAAGGCAGGAAAAAAGACCAAGTGAATTTTTATGAAATCTGCAGTTGAAGCAATTCTTGTATGTTGTGTTTTGCCTTTTCTTGTTTTGTACTTAAATAAAAGCTTGGAAACCTGTGGCTTGTACCTTGTCTGGCTGTCTGGAGTGGTTCCTAGGTGATGGGGTTGTCAATTTTGTTGAATTGGCAGTGTCTCAGCCACCGCTGACCAAAGCAATATAACTAAATCAGCATACAAAGTTTTGCACCGACTTTAATGTCTAATTTATGAAAATGTATCTAAACAAATATGTTAAAAGCTAAAAGTGTGGAAAGCACAGTAAACTGAGCTTACTGTAAAATTTCACATCTCTAGCTCATTTGCATGTTTCATAGTTGGATGCCAAAAATAGCTCTTTTTAACATAATGCATTCACATATGCAAATGATGCTTGTCTTTCAGACTGTAATTCTAACCAAAGCAAGGCTAGGTCCAAGACAAAACAGGGTGATTTTTATAGCAAAAAAAGGTGCTCTATCAAATGACATTAGAAAGAAAAAAAATATTAAAAACTACACAGATTTTTCTAGAAATTCTGTCAGGTTAAAACTTTCCCTAGTTTTAACATTATCATTTTCCTTACTCTGTTGTTGTAGTAAGTAATAGGATTTTGATAGCTTAGGAATCAAACATAGAAAATAGAGCAACCCTTTTAGTGCAATTTCAATCTCAATTAGAGAGAGATGAGGTGTTAAAACTTCATTTCGGACAACAAAAACAAAACTTCTATGGTGCCCCAGTGAGAATATTTCCTGATGTTATTCGCACAACACAGATTAGGAGAAAAAATTTTATAGCACTTCGGAAGGAAGCACAAGAAAAGGGAGCACAGTTCTCCCTACGATACCCATGTAAGTGCTACATAAAATATCAAGGAAATTCATATATCTTTAACTATCCAGACCAATTACGTGCTTTTCTTGATAACTACTCCTAAGTATTGTATGAAAAGTGGGATAAATAAACAAATGGAATGTTTGAGGGAATACAAGGAGGTATACATGTATAATATTTTTTCCTTATTTGCTCCAATTGTTTACTACTTGTCAAAGTTCACTAAATATTATTCTTAATATTATCCTAGTAATTGATACAATTTGGGGGAAACTTTTTTATCTGTAATGTGAATTTTTCTTAGTTTTCTTTGTTCTGTACCCCTGTATCAGAATTATTGTTTGTTATAATTAAGAAATGCAATAAAAATAAAATTTAAAAAAAAAAAAAAAACTACACAGATTTTGCACCAAAAAAATTGCAAAAATTGGCATAAAAAGTGACATCATGGCCTTATGCAACTATATCTTTGCTTCTAGTTGGCTGCAAAGCCTCCTAGTGAAAATACTAGATGTACGTCATGGGCCATGACTACTGATCCAGTTATGGCCTGAATCGAACTATACATCAGGAGCAATGAGGAGTCAAAGTAGGCCTTAAATTTCATTTGTAAAATTTTTCATGTACTTTGCTGGCCCATAAAAAGGATGGCAAGCTCATGCTAGGTTCCAAACTTTGCATAAGAACTTAGCACCAGAGGTTGTAATAATCCACAAAATTTCAGGCCCCTAACTGGGGTTGTTTGGTGCAGTGTCTGGAAAAAGTGGCCATTTTGTGTTGCATGGAGTCCAGTACTCTTAAGAGTGACCTTCATTCAGCTGCCTCTAACTTTTGAACCAATAGAGATCCAGCTGAAAAATTTTCAATAGTATTGTTTAAGGCCCTAGTGAACAACCACACACAATTTTATTCAATTTGAAGGAAGTCGAGCATAGATGATTTTCTAAATTGGTCCACTTGACATGGATTGTCCCATATGGCTCTTTTCTTAAAACGTTTGGGGACCCCTGATGTAGAAGGTAATTGAAAGATTTTTGCGGGACTGATTACACTTGAAACCACCTGCAAGCTCATGTAATTTCAACTTGATATTTACATGTGAAATCCCATTATGAGCCTCTGACTTCTTGCAAACTATTGCACCTGGAATATCTTTTTGCGTGGCGATCAAATCGCCATACAGAAGCAGTGTGCCCCAATCTTTACAAGTTTCATCACAATAGGGTGGTGCTACGTACACATTTTAGGCTTTTGTTTTTTGTTGCAACTTCCATCTTAATCAGTTTCTTGTCCTTCCAGCATTTTTTACACCATATTACCAATAAGGTGATCAAGCCCTGCACACTTTGGATTACGATAGGTCTGTCGCCTTTTAGTAGACTAATAACCATAGAAAGTACACCCAACTTTTTGTTCCAACAAGCTTAGGATCCTGGTGTCTAAAGGAACCGTATCTAATTGGATAGCAGACTGATTGTCCCTTCGCTTATGCCCAAGCAATTTTATCCTTAGATGGACATGTTAAGGTCTATTAAGTCAGAGCTATGGCTACATCGCTAGCCCATCTCAGGCATTCCTCTATAGAAGAGACTTTCAGGTCTGCAACACGGAATTCAGGCCATATATCTGTGTCCCATTAAAATCTAAATTCAGATTTTCAGCCTGACAACAGGTTTATTCAGTCTATTTTTCAGGGTCTTTTTGAGGGTTAGAGCCCAATTCCAACCCTCTTAGGGCCAATTTGATAATTTAGGTTTGAACTTTTTAAAAATTAAGAAAATGTTCCCTCTGCTCCTCAGATCAGTCCAGACTCTTGGGTTTTGCATCCCTGCCAGCAGATGGAGTCAGAGTTTTACTGACATTGCTATATAACCCAGAGTGCTACCTGCAGTTCTTTAGTATTTCTCTGTCTCCAGCAGTTGGTAGATGGTGCAAAACCTGCAGTTCTGCAGTCAGGGAAAATTATTTGGTTTAAGAGCCTTGCTCTCAGGGGGTTTTTAGGTCCTGGTGGGAACATCCCTCTTGATTGAGGCGGACGAGCTTGGGGGTTGGTGACCCTTTTGTACGCTCAGTCCTTACTTCCGTGGGGTGTTAAATCTGGTGGTCCAGATCCCTCCCTTTCACAAGGCCGCTGAGGTGACTGGAGGCTCGGTGAAGCTGTTTGACAGCCTGTCCCTCTTTTAGCTCTGTGTTCCAGCCTAGTAGGGAAGTATTATACAGTGTAAAGTTATTTAAAAAAGGAAAAAAATATATAAACATATGACTTCATGCTTTTTCTGTTCTGGTGGCTGGGGTTTTTGATTTTACAGCAGCAGAGCTTCCTCCCCGCACGTGTGATGGTGCTCACCTCGGCTTGGTCACGACTGAATCACATCAGGCTGTGCTCGGGCTGTGCATCAGGTGGGTGAGGGGTAGTTGGATGGCTCTACTGCCATGAAAAAGCAGAGACTGGCTCCCCCTCCTGCGCCTCAAGTATGTCGGGGTCTGCACCAGGTCGAGGCTTCTCTCTCCGTCGGCACAGGAACAACAGCCATTTTGAATACTCATGCAGCCTTTGCCATGCCGGCGGGGAGGAATGGGATTCTCCTCTGAAGCATACCCCCAGCATGTTCGGACTCTGGGGGGGGTAGCAGGGGGGCTTGTATAGGGAGGATTTTCCCATTCTCCCAGTTCCTCTCAGCCAATTTCTGACTCCTCAAGGCCTTTTTCCTTGGACTTTGTTTTGTTATTACATGAGGCCTATTTAGCTAAGCAGGGTGCTACACAGTTGTGTTTGGGGGCCTGGTCCAGCTTTCAGAAGGTCTGGCTATGGATTCCATACCTAGCCAGGCACAGAGAAAGTGGACTTCTCCCATCCAGCTCCATCTTCAGGATTCGTGGTAGATGAGTCAGAGGACTCAGATGATGCACCAGATGGGGACGGTGATGCCACCGGTGGATGATCAGGCAGTTTATCCGGATGTGGGTGGCACGGATCAGATAGATGATCCAGAAGAGATTCCAGTTACCGAAGGAGATGCCCCCAGGGTGGACCATATTTTTCATAAGGAGGAACTGTGGCCCTTGATACCTCAGGTTCTACAGGAGCTCAGGATCAAGGTTCCCCAGGAGAACTTGGATTTGGAAGAGGCTGATCTGGGCCTGGATGGGCTGAGGGATCCAGCAAAAGCCTTCCCGTACCAGAAGTCCGTGAAAAAGCTGGAAGATAGAGAGTGGGGCACTCCCGACGCTGGCTTGAGAGTGGGGAAGACCATGGCAAAGCTTTATCCTCTGCCTGAGCAGATGTTGGAGCTCCTATCCCTTCCTAAAGTTGATGCTTTGGTGTCGGTGGTCACTGAAAAGACAGTCCATGACTTTCAAGAACGTTCAAGATCAAAAATTGGAGGTTCCTGTCAAAAGAATTTTTGAAGTGTCGGCTCTGAGCTTACGAGCGGCCATTTGTATTAGTTTTATGTAACGGGCTTGTCTGTGCTGGGTACAGCAGCTACAGGACGCTCAACCACAGTCAGACAAGGAGTCTAAGAAGGCTAAGCGCATTGAGGCGGCACTGGCATATGGAGCAGATGATTTTTATGACCTAGTCAGAACCTAGTCTAGGATTACGATGTCTGCAGTATCAGCCAGGAGGTTGTTATGGCTGAGTAACTGGTCGGTGGATGTGTTGTCCAAGTCTCAGTTGGGGTCTCTGCCTTTCAAAGGGAGGCTCTTGTTTGGTGAGGATCTAGAGCAGCTAATGAAGCATCTGGGAGAAAACAAGGTACCCAGGTTGCCGGAGGAAATGCCTTAAGAACAAGTTCTTTCAAGCTCAGTCCCACTTTCGGGATAATAGGAGGTCTCGCCCGTCAAGGAGAGCTCCAGGTCCATAGAAGCAATTTTCTGTCTGGTCAATCCTGGGGTTAGCCCTTTTGAGGGGATCAGAGACTTTTCCTGGACACAGGAGGAAGTGCAGCTGGGGCTAAGTCCTCGCAATGAGGTGAGGCTGGTCCACTCCGTCGTTCCTGTTGTAGGAGGTCGATTGGCGCGATTTTACAGGGAGTGGACCAAAATTACCACGGACCAGTGGGTTCTCAGTGTAGTAAGAGTTGGCTACGCTTTAGAAATTGCTTGTCCCATTTGAGATTTGTTTAATTTCCCCTTGTGGGCCCCTAGACAAGCAGCTAAAAGTTCAGGAAATGCTGGACTGGTTGCAGAGGCTAGGTACGGTAATTCTGGTCCCCCACAAAGAGCAAAGCACAGGAAGGTATTCCATTTACTTTGTTGTGCCAAAGAAGGAAGGCACCTTTCGCCTAATTCTGGACTTAGAGCAGGTCTTTCCAAGCCTGTCCGGGGGAACCCCACAGCCAGTCGGGTTTTCAGGATAAACGGGTATGCAAACGTATCTCATGCATATTCATTGTGGATATCCTGAAAACCCGACTAGCTGTAGGATCTCCAGGACAGGTTTGGAAAGCCCTGACTTAGAGAACAAATGCAGCTTTGAAGGTTCTGCGTTTCCGAATGAGATCCTGAGGTCAGTTATAGTGGCGGTGCACAAGGACAAGTTTCTGGCTTTTCCAGATTTGACAGAAGTGCATCTGCACATAGCCATCCACCCAGACCATCAACTGTTTCTGCAGTTCATGGTTCTGGGTCAGCATTTTCAGTTTCAGGCTCTTTTCGATCTGGCTACGGCACTACATACTTTCACAAAGGTTATGGTGGAGGTGGCAGTGGATTTATGTCTGGAAGGAGTTCTGGTACACTCCTATCTAGACTGGCTCATCAGGGAGAAGTCAGAGGCTCTCTGTTGTCAGTCAGTTCAGAAAGTGCTCCGGAGGCTGAAGTCGCTCGACTGGGTGGTGAACTTAGCAAAGAGTCACCTGGTTCCATCGCAGTCCCTGGAGTATCTAGGGGCTCATTTCGACACACGGAGTAGCAAAGTGTTTCTTACGGAGGAGCAGGTACAGAAGCTGCAGGGGCAAGTTTGTCGGTTGTTGGGGCTGGTGGTGCCCAAGGTCTGGGATTATTTGCAGGTCCTGGGCTCTATGGCTTCGACCTTGGAGTTGGTGCCATGGGCATTTGTGCATATGCGGCCCCTGCATAGGGCTTTTCTTGCCAGTGGAACCTACTCTCAGAGGAATTGCATCTTCCCCTGCCACTGAAGGGAGTTGCAGGGATAGTCTGTCTTGGTGGCTCCTTCATTCAAATCTGGACCATGGTGTGGAGTTGGAAGTTCCAGATTGGGTGATTCTTACTACTGATGCCAGTCTGTCTGGTTGGGGGGTGGTTTGTCAACGACAGGGCTAGTGGTCTGAGAAAGAGGGTTCCTGGTCTATCAATCAGTTAGAGACCAGAGTTGTGCATTTCACTTTACTAGCTTTTCTGCCTTTGGTGAGAAGTCGGTCAGTGAGGGTCCTGTCAGACAATGGGAGACGGTAGCCTACATCAGTCAGAAGGGAGGAAACAAGAGTCAGGCAGTAGCCCAGGAAGTGGAGCAACACTTGGAGAGGATAGCAGCATCATATATCGTAGGGCTCGACAATGTCCAAGCAGATTTTCTGAGCCACAGAATGTTAGACCCATGAGAGTGGGAGCTGTTGGAGACAGCGAGTCAGCTCATCTGCGAGAAGTGGGGCTGTCCTCAAGTAAATCTAATGGTGACTCGTCAAAATGCCATGGCATTTCGGTTTTTCAGTCAGAGAAGAGAACACGGTGCCGAGGGCATCAATACCTTCGTGGTCCCTTGGCCTTGGGAGGTTCTACTTTAGGTTTTTCCTCCTCGGCCTCTAGTAGGCAAGGTATTGCGATGGATAGAGAAACACCTTGGCAAAGTAATTTTGGTGGCGCTGGAGTGGCCCTGTCAGCCTTGGTTCACGGATCTAGTCAACTTGGCTGTGGACAGTCTGCTACACTTCAGCCATTAAGCGGATCTTTTTAGTCAGGGCCCCATATTTTCAGACCAGGCAGCATGCTTTTGTCTAGCAGCATGTCTTTTGAGAGGCAGTGATTGAGGCGCAAGGGGGTCCCCGAAGCGATTATTACTACTCTTACAGGTTAGGCGAAAGTCTACTTCTCTTTTGTATGTGCGGGTCTGGAAGATTTTTGAGACCTGGTGTATCGCTAACGGGGTACAAGCTCTCAAAGCTACGGTGTCTCATATTTTATCTTTTCTTCAGGAGAGTTTGATCAAGGGTTTGGTCTTTAACTCTCGTAGGGTCCATATGGCTGCTTTGGATTGTCTTTGAGCTAAGGTAGAGGATTCTCCCCTGTTTAGTCATCCAGATGTAGTTCAGTTTCTATTGGGGGGCAAAGAATTTACGCCTGCCGGTGAGGAGAGTTTGTCCGTCCTGGAACCTTAATCTTGTTCTCAGGGGTTTGTGTGAAGCTCCATTCAAACCACTCAGGAGAGCAATTCTTAAGGATTTGACCCATAAGGTCATTTTCCTTTAGGCCATATATTCAGCAAGAAGAATTTCGGAGCCTCAGGCTTTGTCTAGCCGTGATCCCTTCCTACAGATTTCGGACTTGAGGGTGGTGTTGCATACGGTACTTTCTTTTTTGCCTAAGGTGGTCTCAGCGTTTCATGTGAATCAGACTGTGGAGCTTCCAGGTTTTCCTGAGATGGACTCCTCCATACCTCATGCAAGAAACTTAAGCTCTTGGACATGCAGAGAACTTTGTTGAGGTATCTCAAAATGAGTAATGACTTTAGGAGGTCGGATTACCTGTTTGTTTTGTGGAGCTGTTGGAAAAGAGGCTGTCAAGCATCTTAAGCCACTGTTGCACGCGGTAGCTTAGGATCGTCCGGTTCCGGATGGTTTGAGGGCCCACTCGACGTGCTCTGACTGCCTTGTGGGCGGAGGCCTAGCAGGTTTCTCCACAAGAGGTTTGTAGGGCAGTGACGTGGAAGTCTCTGCACACTTTCGCAAGGCACTAGCGTTTGGATGTTGGGGGTCTGGTGTCCAGATCCTTTGGTGAGAGTGTTTTGCAAATGGGACTCTCTAGGTCCCATCCTAATTAGGGAGCTTTGGTACATCCCAGGAGTGTGGACTGATCTGGGTACGCTACCAAAACAAAATTAGATCAGTGTCAAGAAATACTTTAATTATAAACAGTAAAAATCTGCTGCATTGGATCGGCTTCCGTATTGTTTTCTGGGACCATCCCTCTGATCTAGATACATACAGGGAAAGGAAAATTGGTTCTTACCTGTTAATTTTCATTCTTGTAGTACCACAGATCAGTCCAGAACCCGTCCAGTCTGTGAAGGTGGAGATTCGTTTGCTCGTTCTTTTTCTTGGTATGGCATACAGACTTGGTTTTTGAACGTTACACTTCTATTGAGGTCACCATCCTCCAGTTCTTGGGGAAGAAAAAGTTAAGAATTCCTTATCAAGTTCTCTTAGGTTACGGTATACAGTTTTTAAGCTTGGGTACAGGTTAATACTGAGGAACTGCAGGTGGCACTTGGGGTTATGTAGCAGTGTCAGTAAAACTTTCTCTGTCACCATCTGCTGGCAGGGATGCAAAACCCAGGAGCCTGGACTGAACTGTGATACTACAGAAACAAAAATTAGCAGGTAAAAACCAGTTTTTTAATAGTTCTTTCACCAGAATACTGTGCATTAGTGGAGTTTCATTGTGTTATTTTTTATTTGAAGACATCCTTTAGCTAGCAAGTCCTATTTATGATGGGCGATTACCTTCAGAGAAAGTGAAGTTACTTACCAGTAACAGGTGTTTTGTAAAGACAGCAGATCTCTCATCTCATTATACCTTCTGGAGTTGAGCTTATTAGCTTAATTATGGAACTGGAACATGCATGTCACGGGTGTATGGGAACTGCTGCACACGGCCAGAGAAGTCTGTTCAAGAAATTCCTGGAAATTTTGTTCATTTGGTGCTTGGTAGTGATGACATCATTCACATGTATGCCTTGTGATTTGCTGTCTTCAGAGAGCACCTGTTACAGGTAAGCAATCTCACTTTATTTCTCTCTTTATTATATCCTCTTATTCCTATTGTACTTTTTTTTCAAAATGTCCTGTTGAATTGCCTTAAAACCTCTTCACTTTTGGATCTGTAAGTGGTAGTGGGACCTGCTCAAAGTATTTTGTGAGCAGAATATAAAGGTAGCGTGTGTTCTAGAGTTTTATTTATCGTGTTCATGTTATTCTTCATGTAGCTTCCAGACCAGCCAGCCTTGATAGTGGCAGAACATCCACTAGCAATAACAATAATAATGTTTCAATCCATGAAGTCAAAGGTATGATGCAATTTTGCTTTCCATTTTTTTGAGTTTTTTAGATGTATTGTTGTTGAAAGGACAATTATAACTAGTGTATCAAGATTTTACCCATAACCACAAGATGGGAGAAACTCCTCAGAAAGTGTCTTAAATGTTGTCTCCTTTTGTACATGTGTATATTTTTTTTTTATCGTCTTCATTAAAATTGAGCTACATCATGCCTTGTTTATGCATGATTCCAACAGTTTTTTTCACTTTGTTATATGTACTACATTAAAAAAAATGTTTTCTCCAAATCTGAATATTCTTTGTTTAACAAAATATTTTTTTGTAAATGTTGATGTATTTTAATGCTTTATTTGCAAAGAATGTTTTTTTAGTCCAATGCTTATATCATATTTTCCTTATAGCCACTATCATCATAGTGTCAAATTGAAACCAGCAATAGAAAAAGAAAACATTCATCTTCAAACTAGTAAAAACATCACAAAGCTTTTGGTGTTTCTATCCTGTAACTTTGCATTGACCTAGTATTGATTTATCTCACAATCTTGATGCAGATTGAGATCTGTGGCGTGAATAGTGTCGGAGGGACAACTGAGAATTTTAGCTGCTCCTTGACTGTAGGTTTTTCAGCTGCATGTCCTTGTATTCTAATGGTATTTTTTAAAGGTAATTTGCTAACATCCCCAGATATGATGTTAAAGTTTATTTCATCAGGATGTTATACAATATGTACAGTAGATGAACTAGACTGTAAAGAAGTGCAGAACATGAGCTTAAACATGATTTCTCAGCATTTGGGCAGATTAGTCCCCACAAGTGGGTTATGCACCTCTGCCAGCAGATGGAAACGGAGCAAAAGCTGAATAACTTCCATATAGTCCTGCCCCAATATCAGCCCGCCAGTATTCTCCATCTTCAGCACATGGTAAAGAGAAGAAAAGAAGAAGGAATCAAAAGGAGATAGCGGAAAGACGTCTATGTAGCATTGATTGTCTCCTGAGGTGATACTGTGCGGTCCTTCCATCAGTAGTGCCCTCAGTCTGGTAGCCTTGAGTAGCGTGGATGTAAAATTTCAATTAGCAGTTGCAGGCCAAGAGAGGCTCGGTGGTGAAGGCTTTAGCCTGCTCTCCCTGTAGCCAGGACCTGATCCTGCTCTCAACCAGGGAGATCTGAGCTCAGGTAAAAGCTTTTACTTTACAAAGAAGAAGAAAAAAAAGCAGGAGTAAAAGGGTCAGTTACCTCTGTGTTCAGCTATCCCGCTCATGTCTCTGGGGAGTTTTGTGAGGTGAGGAGGAAGTGCAGGCACGGCGGGTTGAGTAGCCATTTGGCTAGGCCCTGCTCCCAGGCTTCTCTCCTTTTGGGGATGTGGTAGGCCATGAGGTGTGTTTTTCGCATTTTTCGCTGCAGGCTGTCTGCCTGCAGCTGCATGTCCAGTTGTGCGCCTAATTTCGACATCTTTTTTTTTATGTCTGTATTGAGCCGCCAGTTATTTATTTATTTATTTAACTTTTATATACCGAGGTTCAGGTAACAGAATTACTAATCACTTCGGTTTACATTCCAGCAATTACAATGACAGTATAATGTCTTACAGTGAACAGGGTGAATAAAACTTGGATAATGTCTTACAATGAACGGGGAGAATAATAATTTGGATACAAAGAACTTGGAGAAACAATGTGTATAATCGCTGGGACTGACTTGGCGGGGCCTAAAGCCAACTGTCGTGAAGTTCACTGGGAGAATGAGCTACTGCGGATGGTTTATTAGTGCTGGAGGAAAGCTTGTAGATATGCCAAGGGCGGGGTCTACCCTTGGGATCTGTGCTTGGATAATTGAGTTAGGAGAAGGCTTGGTTAGGGTGCCTAGTTGGATGTGCGGCCTAGTCGTGTATACTTTGGCGTACATTTTAGGTGCATCCATTTGGTGTGTGGGTTTTATATGTGGATAATCTAGGTGCGAGCTTTCACTGTTCTGCACGCTTACAACCATGGCACCCGCAGTGAAGAAGCCTAAGCGCTTATCCATTTGTGCTGCATGCCACATCAGAGCCATTCAGCCGGAGCTTTCTTTAAGCCTGTGTCAGCTTTGCCTGGATGTTTGGAGAGATTTACCTCTTTCTGATTTTGCTGATGATGGTCCATCTCCTCGATCTGTGGAGAGTGGGATCAAGGGTGGCACAACAGGGATGTCCCTTTCCTTCATTGAACTACGGACCAAGTCGTCAGGAGGCATTCACTCTCAGGATGTTAGCTTAGGGCCTTTGGGGCTTGGAATAGACCCATCGTCCTTTTCCTGGGTAGAATTCTACCAGGGATTACAGACATTTCTACAGGGGCTGTCTTTTGAGTCGGCAGTGACTTCTAATACAGGTCCATGTGCTCAGAGTGCTCCTCTGCCTGTCTCCAAGGTCAAGCGCTGTGGCACAGCGCGGTCTGACAAGGTTCAAATGCAGGTGGATCAAGCTGATACCAATGATGATGGTGGTGGCTCTCCCGTTGAAGGGGAGATTCCCCCAGATTTGGGGCTTTAAAGAACTCTTCTCCATTTCTTTCATAGAGATGAATTGCCGAGCTTGATCTCTAAGACCTTGAAGACCCTTAGAGTGGCTGGATCTAACTCCTTTGGGAGAAGATGAAGGATCCCATTTTGGTCCTCTTACGCAAGGCTTCTTGTTTCTTTCCCCTCCTGGATGCAATCCAGGAGTTGATTTATCTAGAATGAAGTGTGCCAGAGGTATCCTTTAAAGGTGGTGTGGCAATGAAGAATGCTCAGAATAGAAGTATTGAGGCTTTTCTAAAGCAAGCCTTTGAGGCAGTGATGATGAACTTACAAATTGCTGCTTGTTGGGTTTTGGTAGCTCGGACTACCTTGCAACTTTATCAAGTTTCACTAGTGCTGTGTCCAATCTTGAACATATGATAGATCCGGGGGCTGCCACCTTAGCTAATGTGACTGTGACTTGGTTCGCACAGCTGCCAGAGGAGTTGCTTAGATTATTGCGGCTGCTGTAGCTGTGCATCTGGTCGGTGTTTACTAGAGATGTGAATCGGAACCAGAATCGGATCCGATATCAGTTCCGATTCACATCTCTAGTGTTTACTATTTCCAAGGCCAGTCTTACCAAGCTGCCCTTCAAGGGCTTGATTTTGTTTGGCAGTGAATTTGAAAAACTGGCAAGTAAATGGGGAGAGACCCAAATCCCTCATTTGCCAGAGGATAAGAAGTCCATTGCCTGGTCTTTTTGGGCGAATGGCCACTCTCAAGACTCCCAGCGTTTTCAGCCTTATAGGGGAGGTTCTTCCCAGATGTCTCGTCCCTTCAGCAGATCTCAGTCCTTTCACCCCCGAGGGCCTCAAAAGAATGCGGGCTCCAGAAGTGTGGAGCCCCTCGGTCTTCCCAATGAAGGTTTGCAGGCTCACCTGGTGCTGCAGGAGATAGGTGGCCTTCTATCCTGTTTTTATCACAGGTGGGTCCAGATTACTTCGGATCAATGGATTCTCGAAGTGGTTTGGGACAGGTATGTTCTCGAATTTCTTCACATTCCTCCAAATGCTTTTATGGTCTTTCTGTGCAACTCCCCTCAGAAGAGGGTGGAAGTGGAAGCAACATTTCAAAGCCTATTGAACCTAAATGCAATGATTCCCGTTCCCAAATCGCAGCAAAATACGGGCCGCTATTCCATTTATTTTGTTGTGCCCAAGAAGGAAGGGTCGTTTTGGCCCATACTGGATCTCAAGGGCATCAGCTGACATTTACGAGTCACGTATTTCAGGATGGAAACAATGTGCTCTGTTTATAATGGCAATAGAAGCAGGGGAGTACCTCACATCTCTAGATCTGATGTAGGCATATCTGCATATTCCCATCCATCAGGAACATCAGCGGTTCCTCCGGTTTGCTATTCTGGATCGTTATTACCAGTCTTAGGCCTTGCCTTTCAGGCTAGCCACAGTGCCCAGGACCTTTTCCAAGGTCGTCGTGGTGGTGGAAGCAGTAGCCCTCCACAAGGAGGGTATTCTAGTTCACCCTATCTGTACCTCCTGCAGGGTGGTTTCCTTGCTACAGGAGCTAAGCTTGGTGGTGAAAGTGACCAGGAGCAATTGCAGTCATCTCAGACCCTGGAGTATCTCGGGATTTGCTTTAATACAAGGCAGGGCAGAATATTTCTGCCAGAGTCTCAATTCCGCATGTTGATGATGCAAGTTCAATCCCTGAGGAAATCTGTTTGTCTGACCATACGGTCTTATCTGTAGGTCCTGAGGTTGATGGCTGCTGCATTGGAAGTGGTTCCCTGGGCAAGGGCTCATATGCACTCTCTTCAGTGTGCATTGCTTTTCTGATGGAGTCCGCAGTCTCAGAACTATGTGGCGAGGCTGCTTCTTCCGTTAGAGGTGAGGTCCCAATGGACTGGTGGTTACAGGAGGATCATCTCAGGAAGGGAATTTCCCTGCAGACGCCAGAATGGTTGATGCTCACGACAGATGCGAGCCTCCAGGGCTGGGGAGCTCACTGTCAGGCGTTAGTGGTACAAAGGTGCTGGAATGCAGCAGAGCGGCAGTGGAACATCATCAGACTGGAAGCACAAGTGGTTCGGTTAGTGTGCCTGTATTTTGCCAAGTGGCTAGAGGCTCAGGTGGTCTGGATAATGTCCAACAATGCAACGATGGTGGTTTACATCAATCATCACAGTGGAACCAAGAGTCAACAGGTGTCGGAGTAGATATATGCACTCATGGTGTGGGTGGAGCAGCATCTCCTAATCATATCTGCCTTTCACATTGCCGGAAAAGACAATATCAGAGCCAATTTCCTCAGCAGGTGAAACTTGGACTCAGGAGAATGGGAGCTGGTGAACGAGGCCTTTTAGCACCTGGTGAACCCCTGGGGCTTACTGAATCTAGACCTGATGGCGAAACTTCAACAATGCAAAGGTTCCACACTTCTTCAGTTGCAGGCGTGACCCAAGGCATAGATGCTCTGGTTCAGGAGTGGCCACGTGGCGCTCTGCTGTATGTGTTTCTCTCCTGGCCTTTGCTAGGCAGGCTGCTAGAGAAGATGGCAAGTCTAACACCTCCTTTTAGTGACTCCAGTTGAGTTCGAAGGCCATGGTCGCCAATCTCTTAAAGATTTCTGGTGGGTATTCCCCTCTGGCTACTATCTCAGATGGATCTGTTATGTCAGGGGCCCATTCTGCACATGGATCCGGGTCAATTCTGTCTTATGGTATGGCCATTGAAAGGGCTTGTTTGTTGAAGCACAGTTATTTGCCTGCTGTAATTTCCACCCTTCTCTGGGCCTAGAAATTTTCTAGTTCTCTAGTTTGTTAGAGTTTCGAGGGTTTTTTGAGGCCTGGTGTTCTGAGAGAGGTACTTAACTGCTCAAGGTGGATATTTCTTTGATTTTGGATTTTATACATGATGACTTGCTTAAGGGTTTGGACCTTAACACCTTGAAAGTTCAAGTTGCAGCCCTGGCTTGGTATAGGGGAAGAGTCAATGGAGGGCCTGTGTCTTCCCATTGGGAGATGTCCTGTTTCTTGCAGGGAGTTAAGTATCTTCGCCCACATTGCGGCTTCCGGTGCCTCTGTGGGATCTTAACTTGGTCCTCGAATTCTTGGCAGGTCCAACTTTTTGACTGCTTGTACTCTTTCCTTGCTGCTGCTTACCTTGAAGACAGTTTTTCTGATAGCAATCTGTTCGGCACGTCGTGTCTCTGAGCTACAGGCTCTTTCCTGCCTTGAGCTTTTTCTCCGTATGATTCCGGATGCAGTTCAGCTTTGGACTGTGTCCTCTTTTCTGCCAAAGGTGGTTTCATAATTTCATTTGAATCAGTCGATTTCCCTGCCCACTTTGGACAGCGACAGAGATGAAACTGAGTACCATTTTCTGGGTTCCTTGAATGTTAAGCATCACTTATTATGGTACTTGGAGATGACTAAAACTGTTCGGAAGTCTGATCGCCTGTTTGTGCTCCATGGTGGAGGTAAACAAAGAGCACCGGCAATGCGAGTAACGATAGCCCGTGGAGTAAAAGAAGTCATTACGGCAGCCTATGTGGTTGCTGAGGTTGCATTGCCGAAACATGTTAGGCCGTATTCCATGAGGGCTCAGGGGATATCGTGAGTACATAAGAACATAAGAACATAAGAAATTGCCATGCTGGGTCAGACCAAGGGTCCATCAAGCCCAGCATCCTGTTTCCAACAGAGGCCAAACCAGGCCACAAGAACCTGGCAATTACCCAAACACCTAGAAGATCCCATGCTACTGATGCAATTAATAGCAGTGACTATTCACTAAGTAAACTTTGTTGTCACCTGCTGAAATTTGCTGAGCAGCGACATGGTCATCTTTGCATACCTTTTCCAAACATTACCGCTTGATGCTAGGGAGGACGCCACACTTTGTATGAGTGGTATCGAATGGACCATTAGCAGCCTCCCGCCCTTCTTGAGATTAGCTTTGGTACAACCCTTTCATGGGAACTGACCAGCCTGAATGCTGAGGAAGGAGAAATGACTACTTACCTGATAATTTCCTTTCCTCTAGTAAGGGCAGATTAATCCCTGATCCGCCCTCGGCTGCTAATGTTTTAGTTTCTGGTTAGCCTTTCTTCGGATGAGCTATGCAGAGTATGATTCCTGCTCTTTGTTGAAAACTGGTAAGTGATTTCTCTAGCCCTTAGTTTACTAGCTATGTTCCTTCTTTTGGCTGAGCTAGTGTTCTCCCAGGGCAAGCAGGATGGTAGCCCTCACATGTGGGTGATGTCAGCAGACGGAGCCCTATCACAGAAAACTTTTCTGTCAAAGTTTCTAGAACTTTTGACTGGCACACTGAGCATGCCATAATCCCTGTAGCCACAGGGGTCTCCCTTCAGTCTCATTTTTTCCGCGCTGCAGTTAGCCTAGCGGTTAGGAGCTCTGTGAGAATTCTCTCACTACTTTCCTCACGGAAAAACGTGACGTTTTCGTCACAAAAAAGTTCCCTCATAGGGGTCTCCCATCACGACATCGTTTTTCTCATCGCTCGGTGAGTAATTCCATCTTCAGTCAGTTCCTGCTACCTTGTCCTCTGTTCCCGCAGCCACCAACCATTTTCACAGCCCCTTTTTTCCGCCATGGCGACGGGCTTTAGAAAATGCCCGGAATGTCCGCGTATGATGTCTATTACAGACCCGCATGATGTTTGTGTGTTGTGCCTCGGCTCATCACACAATGTACGTCGATGCCCTAGCTGCGCTCAAATGACCTCAAAGGGCAGGCATGCCCGCCTGGACCAAATGGAGTCGCTTTTCAAGATAAAACTAACTCCATCGATATCCACCCAGTCATCACCGGCAGGAACATTTTCAAAATCCATCGATAAACCTCGCCGGGAGCAGCAGGGCAGCGGTGACTGTCACCGACAACATCCAGGGCATCGGCATAGTCTTCCTCGGTGCCAGAGAAGGACTGGACCGAGCACCAAGGGAATCACCGGCACCGATGCGATTCCACACCTGGTGCCAGCACGAACACTGCATCGGCTTCGATGGCTATCGAGACGGTTGCGAAGAGGGCACGGGGAGAGGAGCCTCCAACCTCCTCTGCACCCAAGACCCCACCGATATCGGTGCTGGGTACTGAGCCCCCACAGATTCCTGTGGAGGTGCCAGTAGCACCTAATCTGCCTCCCCCTGCAGCTGCATTACCTATACCAGCTTCCAGGGAGTAGCTGGACTTACTTGTCCGACAGGCAGTCATTTATGCCTTCCGGAACCTTAATCCACCATCAATGCCGGCCCCCATACCGACACCAGAGCCATCATTCTTCACACCATTGCTCGACCGCCCGGATACACTTATCTGTGCCCTTCCAACCCAGCCTGGGCCAGCAGTACCAAGACGACCCACTGAGTCTCCGAAACCCCCGATATCCAATCCGGGGTCCTCAGAGGATGAAGGCATGGACTCTAATCCTATTCCAGCTCCACTTCCACCGATGCCAGAACTGGTCCAACGGGTCTCTCGGGTTCGAGGCGCCCACGGTTCCCTTCAATGCCATTGATGCCGCCTAAGGATCCATCGGTACCACTGCATCCTCCATCAGACCATCGAGGCCTCCATCGATGCCTGCACATCCTGGAGTATCAAGCCTTTTCCCTCCCTCGGGATCTCAGCCAGAGACCCCATATGATCAATGGGAGGATGTTGACACTGACTTCTATGGAGGACATACTCTCAGAGCCATCTCCTCCAGAAGAAAGGAGATGGTCTCCACCAGAAGACCTCTTCTTTGCTAATTTTATAAAGGAAATGTCAGAGACCATCCCTTTTGACCTAGTCACCGAAGAGGACACACGTCACAAGACATTGGAAGTCCTTCAATTTGTAGATGCCCCCAAAGAAATTATGGCCATTCCTGTCCACGAAGTGCTCTTGGATCTGCAACATCGCCTTTGGGAGCACCCTTGCACTGTCCAACTAGTTAATAGAAAGACAGATGCAACTTATCTGGTCCAGCACACTCCAGGGTTCCAGAAGCCACAGCTACCCCACCAATCAGTGGTAGTGGAATCTGCGCAGAAGAAGGCAAAGAAACTGCGCCACCATTCTTCAGCCCCCCCTGGATAGGACCAAAAGTTCTTGGATGGTTTGGGTCGAAAGGTCTTTCAAGGCTCTATGTTGGTGTCACACATAGCTGCCTACCAATTATACATGACACCATATCAGAGGAACCTGTGGAAGCAGGTCCAAGGGATAGCGGACTCTCTCCCTCAGCAACAACAAGAAAACCTCTCTGCCATTCTCCAGAAAGGCCTCGAGGCAGGAAAACATGAGGTCAGAGCTGCATATGATTCCTTTGAGACGGCATCCCGCTTATCAGCAACAGGAATCAGTGCCAGAAGATGGGCCTGGCTTTTAAGGCATCTGACTTGTGAACAGAAGTCCAGGACAAGCTTGCTGATCTCCCATGTACCGGAGATAATCTGTTTGGCGACAAGATACAAGATGCAGTGGCTCAACTAAAAGATCATCATGAGACCCTGTGTCAACGTTCCACAGTGAGTACCGAAATTCCCTCCTCTGCTCAAAAAATCACAAGAAGGGACCTGAGAAGACCCTTTTATCGCTCACGCAAGTACAATCCGCCTACATCTCGCATGAGACCAGCCAAACTACCTCAGAGAGGACATCCATGGCAGGCCAAGACGTCCAGATCTCAGCCAGCCCCACAAACGGGCCCAGCCTCTGGATTTTGAAATCTGTCCAGAGAACAGCAGCCACTCTACCAATCCAAGACCAGAATTGCTTGTAGGAGTTCAGCTACACCACTTTATCACCAACTGGCGCCGCATTACAACCAACCGAGTTGTAATGCGTTACAACCAACCGAGTTGATTTGATTTGTATAAAGAAAGTCGGTATATAAAAGCTTTAAATAAATAAAATAAATAAACCAATGGGTAATATCCATCATAACCCAGGGATACCATCTAATTTTCCTCATGGTATCCCCAGATTCACCACCCAATCCACTGTGGATCCAAAGAGATCACACAAGCCTTCTAGAGTCAGAACTGTCCACTCTCCTGAGCACCAGGGCTGTGGAAAACCGTTCCCCTGGCACAGCAGGGCAGAGGGTTCTGCTCCCGCTATTTTCTAATTCCAAAGAAATCAGGCGGCCTCTGACCATCCTAGACCTCCACAATCTCAACAAATTTCTGCAAAAAGAAAAATTAAGGATGGTGTCTCTAGGCACCATACCTCCTCTTCTATGACAAAGAGACTGGCTCTGTTCTCTGGATCTTCAAGATGCCTATGCACACATTCCCATATCCCCACATCACCGCAAATAAACTACGCTTTATAGTAGGGCATCAACATCTTCAGTACCGGGTTCTGTCTTTCAGACTTGCCTTGGCACCCCGTGTATTTACAAAATGCTTAGCAGTGTCTGCCACCCATCTATGCAAAACCAGCATACACGTGTTTCCTTACCTGGACGACTGGCTAATCAAGAGCCAATCCAAACAAGGAGCTCTCAATGCTCTAGAGCTCACTATCAAGCTGCTACAGTCATTGGGGTTTCTCATCAATTACCAGAAATCCCACTTGATTCCATCTCATCTCCTTACCTTCATCGGAGCAGATTTGGACACCACAGTCACAAAGGCCTTCCTGCCCAACGACCACACAGACATACTCTCCAAACTAGCTGCATCTCTGCGCACAAGTAAAACAGCTTCAGCTTATCAATTCCTTTTATTTCTGGGCCACATGGCTTCCACGGTCCACATTACGCCTATGGCTAGGCTAGCCATGAGAATAACTCAATGGACTTTGAAATCTCAGTGGTTCCAATCCACTCAACCTCTTTCATCCCTGATCCATGTAACCCACCAACTGCGTCTATCACTTCTCTGGTGGACGAACAAAGCCATCTTGCTGACAGTTCTACACTTCCAACAACCAGTTGCACAAGTAACCTTAACCAAAGACGCATCCAACTTGGATTGGGGAGCTCATTTGAACAATCTTCAAACTCAAGGTACTTTAACACAGCTCGAAGCAACATTTCAGATCAACTTCTAGAGCTTCGAGCTATACGTTACTCTCTATATGCGTTCAAGGACTGCCTTTCATATAAGACTGTTCTCCTACAAACTGACAACACAGTTGCAATGTGGTACTTAAACGAGCAGTGCAGCACAGGCTCTTATCTTCTCTGCCAAGAAGCTGCACAGATCTGGGCCTGGGCCCTTGCACACTCCATGCATCTCCGGGCCACTTATCTGGCAGGCATACAGAATGTAGTAGCAGATCGCCTCAGTTGATAATTCCATCCCCACGAGTGGTTTCTGGATCCTGTGGTAACGAGAATCTTCCAACGCTGGGGTCAACCAACAATCGACCTCTTTGCATCCAACCTGAATCACAAAGTGAACAGGTTCTGCTCCCTGCACAGACAGCAAAACATGTTAGCCATGGACGCCTTCTCTCACCCCGGAACATATGCTTCCTATACGCGTATTCCCCGATACCACTGATAGCCAAAACTCTCGTAAACTACAACAGGACAAAGGGTCAATGATACTCATAGCCCCGTATTGGCCTTGACCAGTATGGTTTCCCATGCTTCTCAACCTCTCGATCAGAGAACTCATTTGCCTGGGCACAGCATACACTCTCATAACTCAGAACCAAGGCATGTTACCCTATCCCTCACAGCCTGGATGTTGAAAGCTTGATTCTGCAACCGCTCAACCTTTCAACTTGTTGCGTAGGAAGTGGATCCTTGGGCTGAGGTGGGGTTGACGCAACCCTTAGGCGAGGGCCTACGGGACCCCACCATCAGCAGGCGGAGTGGGCTGAAACTGGAGGCCACTGGAGCTTCACCTATACCTGCCCTCGTTACCCTCTGGTTGAGCCTTTGTGTGCCGGGGCCGGCAGGACTTAGGCGGGCCTCAAGGTTTAAGTATAGGTAGCAGATGGTTCAGCACAGAGACGACAGCCAGCAGGTGGCATGGTCCTATCCCGGACGGGATGTGAAGCACCAAGGGACAAGAAGGAACTTGAAGGTGCCTGAGCAAAGGAAAGCCAAAGCCTTAACAGTTCGTGTCCAGAGAATTGGGACAGAGGCGTCACTGTCAAGCTTGAATGGAAGCTGGAGGCATTTGGAAGGTGTAGCAAGCAATTAGAGATGTGAATCAGAACTGAAATAGGTTCCGATTCCGGTTCAGATTCACATTGTGAAATTTTTTTCATACGGTCCAATCGTTTTTTGGTTTTTTTTTATCGGCTGCGCCCGAGCCGATTTAAAAAAAAAACAACAAAAAACCACCCACCCTGACCCTTTAAAACAGATCCCTTAGCTTCCCCCACCCTCCTGACTCCCCCCCCCCCCCCAAAAAAAAAAACTTTTTACAAGTACCTGGTGGTACAGTGGGGGTCCCGGGAGCGATCTCCCGCTCTCGGGCCGTCGGCTGCCACTAATAAAAATGGCACCGATGGCCCTTTGCCCTTACCACGTGACAGGGTATCCGTGCCATTGGCTGGCCCCTGTCACATGGTAGGAGCAGCACTGGATGGCCGGCCCACGCCATTTTTAAAGATGGCGCCGGTTGTCCATTACTGGACCACCAGGTACTTGTAAAATGTTTTGGGGGGGTCGGGAGGGTGGGGGAAGCTAAGGGATCTGTTTTAAAGGGTCAGGGTGGGTTTAGGGGTTGTTTCTGTGTGCCGTTTTTCCCGCCCTCCCCCAAAATAAGAGAACCCCACGAACAATTTCATGGGGTTTTCCTATGAGTTTCGGGGACCCCCGATTTCTGACGACTTTGAAAATATTGTACGATATTTTCAATCTTCAGAAAAATGATTCACATCCCTACAAGCAATGTGGAACTCTGGACTCTAGAAAGTTTTAGGCGACGTTGTTCATAGCAATGGTCAAGGCACGGAGAAGGCAGGCGTGGTCAGGCATAGCAATGGTCAAGGCACGGAGAAGGCAGGCGAGGTCAGGCGTAGCAGAGGTCAGAACAAGGTAGTCGATCCAGTAGACAGACGAGGCGAACACAGAAACCAGGAATCACAGGAACAAGACAAGCACAAGGCAACTAGAACTCGGAAACCAGAACAGGAGACTAAGGCGACCTGTTGCAAAGGCAACGCTGAGGAGCACTGCCTGAGCTTTTATATGTTGAGGGAACTGACGTCAATATCCAGGTCCGCGGCCAGGTTCCCACCGCGGGCCCTTTAAAGGTTTCACTGGTGTCCACGCGCGCACCTAGGGAGGGGCGCAGTGCTACCTGCGGCGTCTCTCCGAGAGGCCCAACGGAAGGAGGCATCCTGGCTGGAGGTCCCCGGGAAGTGGAGCAGGGCCGGAAGTGCTAGCGGAAGTCTGAGGTCGGGACTGGCGGCCCACCGCCGCCAGCAACGAGGAGCTGGAGCCTAAAGCTTGTGTGTAGAGAGGTGAGATGGCCGCAATGCGGGGCTGCCATGGGCGGCGAGCGTAACACAACTGATGCCACTCAAGTGCTTGTAGCTTCACAAAAGCCTTCCACATGAAAATCCTATAGTTCTAAGTGGAATAGATATACTGTATGGTGCACGCAAAAAGGTATCGACCCCTTTTCCTGTCCCACTCCAACTCTTTTAGACTATCTCTGGCACCTTTCAGACTCTGGTCTCCAGACTTCCTTGGTAAGGATACACCTGAGTGCCATCTCAGCGTACCACAGGGGAGTGGGGGATGCCCCGGTAACAGCGCAACCCCTTGTGAGTCGGTTTATGAGGGGCCTACTGCAACTTAAGCCCCTTCTACGGCCACCGGTCATTGAATGGGGCCTAAATGTAGTACTTACAAGGCTCATGCGCTCCCCGTTTGAGCCTTTGCACTCCTGCGATGTTAAATTTCTTACATGGAAAGTTCTCCTCCTAGTAGCCATTACATCTGCTCAAAGGGTTAGTGAGTTACAAGCACTTGTCACATACTCACCCTTTGCAAGGTTCCTACATGACCGAGTGGTCCTCCATACTCACCCTAAATTCCTTCCCAAGGTGGTTACTGACTAATCAGTCTATAGTCTTGCCACCTTTTTCCCAAGGCCTCACTCTCACCAGGGTGAGAGAGTTTTGCACACCTTGGACTGTAAATGTGCACTTGCGTTTTACCTAGACAGCACTGCAGTCCATAGGAAATCCACCCAACTCTTTGTTTCTTTTGACAAGAACAAACCAGGAGTTGCAGTGGGCAAACAAACTCTCTCCAACTGGCTAGCAGATTGTATCGAATTCTGCTATGATAAAGCAGGCCTTCTTCTCTAGGGGTGAGTGAAGGCGCACTCAGTAAGATCCATGACAACCTCAGTAGCACACTATCGATCAGTACCAATTGCTGAGATCTGTAAAGCTGCATCATGGAGTTCTCTACACACATTTGCAGCACATGACATCCTTTCTTGTCCAGGCAGTAAAGACTCTGCCTTTGGCCAATCCGTCTTGAAGAACTTATTTCCAGTATAATCCCAACTCTTTCCACTTCCATCTGCTGTGATTTTCAGGCTGCCTCATTTTTACCAACAGTACACCAGTTATTGTGCCTGTTGCACAAGTTGTACGCTGTTGGTCCTAACAAATATGAGTCAGCCTGTAGCTTGCTAATCATCCACATGTGAGGACTACCATCCTGCTTGTCCTGGGAGAAAGCAGAGTTGCTTACCTGTAACAGGTGTTCTCCCAGGACAGCAGGATGTAGTCCTCACGAAACCCACCCGCCACCCTGCAGAGTTGGGTCCAAAACGTTTTGTTATTTTATTTTTTTGCTTGCACCTTTTGCTACAAACGAGACTGAAGGGAGACCCCTGTGGCTACAGGGATTATGGCATGCTGGGCATACTCAGTGTGCCAGTCAAACGTTCTAGAAACTTTGACAGAAAAGTTTTCTGTGACAGGGCTCCGTCTGCTGACGTCACCCACATGTGAGGACTACATCCTGCTGTCCTGGGAGAACACCTGTTACAGGTAAGCAACTCTGCTTTCTTGTTGGTTGAAAAACATGAATAGTTGATTGTTAAAAGTAATGTTCATGCAAAATCAGTTTTGTCCACTGTTTGTCTTTTCCAGAGAATACTGGCGGGCTGATGTCAAGGCAGGACTATATGGCCATGACGTCAACTTATGCTCCATTTCCATCTGCTGGCAGAAGTGCATAACCTACTCATGGTGATTGACCTGCCCTTACTAGGGGAAAGGAAATTATCAGGTAAGTAGTAATTTCTCCTTTGTTTGACTTTCTTAGAGTCTGTAACTATGAAACAAATTATTATTCACAGAAATTAATGTGTGAAAAATTGAAAGATAAATCTACAAAGAATGAGTGAAAGTGGTTTCTAACAGTGTTATATCTAAATATTAATGGAACAGCTACCATAGCTGCCTCTTCATTTATGGATATCTAACAAGCCTTTTACATAACATGTTTGTCACTGATGCTTTGTAAAATCTACTTTCAAAAGGTTTAATTTATTTTATTTTTTTTTACAGAATACTTAATATTGTCTGTTCCATAGCAGGTGCAGTTAATGACCAAAGTAGACCACAAAGCCATAGCAGTGGAGAA
This sequence comes from Rhinatrema bivittatum, assembly GCF_901001135.1. Lineage (NCBI taxonomy): Eukaryota > Metazoa > Chordata > Amphibia > Gymnophiona > Rhinatrematidae > Rhinatrema > Rhinatrema bivittatum. The sequence goes on along the minus strand of NC_042617.1, from coordinate 90,703,804 downwards.
TTTAATCTTCCAGATCATGAAGCATGGTCAAACAGCAGCAGTAGTCCCGTCCAGTGTTTTGGACAGCGTTTGAAAAGGAGCACCAAATCTAGTCCCCTGCTCCCAGGAAAAATGCTTGAAACGGGAGAGAGCAAAGGACACGAAAAGACGAAAGCTGATTCGCCTGGAAGTGAGATTGTTTCTTTAAAGCAGTTTCTAGAAGAAAGCAACAAGCTCACTTTAACACAGGTTACTTGACAAAAATTATTACTTTTTTACATTTAGAAATATTTTTAATAGTGCTGGAGAAGATTGGCAAGGCAAGAAACAATCTCTTTTGGCATATCAACAGAACTGAAGGATTTGGCCTCAATCAGTAAGAAGGCCTGTAATCACCTGGGAATTTGTGGTGAATCATGAAGTAAAAAGAATAAAGAAAATGTTGATAAATGTTTTATTCTCTGATAGCAAGCAAGAGCAATGACCCACACAGGCAGGTCACATGACTCACTTCATGCTGGTGCAGACTCTACTAGATTTTCTAGTAAAAGCTTCTGAGCATATGTAGAGTTTCCCTTGTACCACCAAACCTGCTGCCCCTCTGTTTTCTTCCTTTCTGTTGTCACGGTTTGATATCCTACTGGACTGTTGCAGGATACATGGCAGAAGAACAAGTCTGTATGGCCCATCTAGTCTGCCTATCTGCCCAATTAATTTAGCTTTATAATTCATATCACTCCTTCAGAGATCCCCCCCTATACTTTTACATGCTTTTTTAAATTCAGATACCGTTTTTCCCTTTCTACCTCCACTATTGGAGGTTTTCCATGTATCCACTACCCTCTCTGTAAAGAAATATTTCCTAAGATTACACCAGAGTCTACCCCCTTTCACCTTCATCCCATGACCTGTCGTTCTAGATCCTCCTTTACATTGAAGGAATCTTACCTCCTGTGGATGGAAACCTTTGAGATATTTAAATGTCTCTAGCAACTCTCCCCTATCTTGCTTTTCCTCTAGGGTATACATGTTTAAATCAACCACACTGACCATTTTAGTAGCCACCCTCTGGACTGATCTCAACCAGTTTATATCCTTTTGAAGGTGCAGTCTCCAGAATTGTATACAGTATTCCAAATAGCTCACCAGGGATCAATACAGGAGCAATAACACCCCTCTTTTTCTGCTGACCATACCTTTCCCTATGCAGACAAACATCTTTTTGGCTTTTTCTGTTGCTTTATTCACCTGTTTGATCATCTTGAGATCATCAGATATGGTGACCCCCAGATCCTGCTGCTCTTTCATGCTTAGAAGAATTTCATCTCCAGTGCTGTACTTATGTTGGAGATCAGAAGGCAGATTTCATCTCCCTTCGTTGGAGGATGGGCCTTCTGTATCCTCACATACTGCTGGTTGTCAGAAAGAACTGAAGAACCGTGATTTTCATAACTTCCTTTTGGGTAATACAGATTTGTTTTTTGATTCTTTGGGATGTGTCCTTTATAAAAGCAATTAAGATGGAGCTGGAGGGACCAGGGTTTGATTCCTGGCTCCAGTCTTCCACTCTGTGGGTCGGTTGTAGATGGGTGCACTGCAGAGGTAGCAGTCACAACTCTTGAATTTAGAGAGTCAGTCATTGCACAATGGTGATGCCTAATGATCGGACTTGGAGCCCATGATAGGATTCTGTAAGGAGCCCTAGTGCATGACCCCAGGTTGAGGACTTTAGTTTTCCTAGAGTAAAGTAAGTTAGAAGGAGATATAGAATAGGGGGAAAAAATCCCTGGGTAGTTGCAAATTAAGGTTTATGGTGCCAGATCGGAGTGCTGGTTCTAACTGAGCTGAAAGCCCTAATGAACTGAACACTGATGGGTCAAAGATTAAAAAAAAATTAAAAAAAACAAGCAAGTTTGGAAATTCAAAAATTTAATTGTACAGAACCAGAGAATGTCACTGTAACCCAATATCCAGTCTCTGAATTTCACAACCTAGATGTTGAGGGGTGAATACAGTTCTTCAGTTTCTTTGATAAAATGTCTCAGATTCTTCTGGCTTCTAGCAAGTAATCCATCAGGAAGTTCTGTTGGTTTAAATGGAGGAGGTTTGCATTTGATATGAAAACAAAGCCTTACAGCTCTTCTCTTGTCCAGACAAAAACTTCTTGAATACCTCCTACATCTTTCAATCTGGCCTAAAAAAAAACAAATCTATTAGGGTTTTCCTGAATGCATTTAATACTTTTTACCATCAAGTAGAAGAAAACTTCTTTCCTGTACAATCTGTAGTTGTCAGATTGATGGCCCACAGTGTTATGGGACATGAACATGAATCTTACCCAGCTGATGAAAACTCCTTTTGAGCTTCTTGTGAGCTCAAGTATCTGACCTGGAAGGTCCATTTTTGGTGATAGTCACTTCAGCTTTTAAGTCAGTGAGCTCCAGGTTTTAGTTATTTATTCACCTTATATTAGATTTCACCATTGTAGAGTGGTGCTTTTCACATCTCTTATATTCCTGCTGAAGTGGTGTCTGGCTTCTCTCATACTTAGTCAATCAAACATCTAGCATTTTTCCCTAGGCCACATCCTTAAAGGAGAAAAAGTCCTTCATTCTCTTGATTGTAATAGAACTGGTCACCTTACACTTGGAATTAGCTCATACCCATAGAGAGTCCATCCAAATTTATTTTGTTTTAACTTCAATAGATCTGGGAGTGCAGTGACAAAATGCACCATTTCTAAAAGGGTAGTAGATAGCATCTCTCTCTTATGCTTAGGCAAACCGGATCTTAGATGGGCATACCAAAACCTATGATGTTAAGACCATAGTTGGCAGTGGTGTTTCATCTAAGTAGACCATACAAGGTTATGACATGGAGTTAAATACATACATTTGTGTTTCATTACTGATTGGATATAACTTTCTGACGGAATAGTAGGTCTGATCTGTCTATTTTCCATGGTTTCTTTTAGGGTATAGCCCAACTCAGTCCCTTCTAGGGCCCATTTTATAATTTTGGGTTCTCTTCCTTATGGTAAAATATGCATATCTAGATAGATCTATATAATAAAATAGAAAATTGGGGGTTTCTGACAAAAATGTTGCCCATTCTTGTTTTATTGTTTTTCATTTTTTGTTGAAGACATCCTTATGCTAGGAATTCCCACCTTTGACAAAAGTGAATTACTCATTTTCAGAAAAAGCTCATTTGCTTATCTGTAATGGATGTTCACCAATGACAGCAGTTACTAGTTACACAAACCAATCCTTTTCTCCTTAGTTCTCTTCCCCAGTCAAAGCTACATAATAAAACTGAATATTGGCACAGGTATGCTACAATGCAGGAATTACCATATTTTTCGCTCCATAAGACGCACCTAGGATTCAGAAGGGGGAAATTTAAAAAAAAAAAAATTGTGCTAAACTGGCTCTGTCCCCGGGCGTCTATGCGTCTTATGGAGCAAATTAGGGGAGTGCATAACATTTTTTTTTTCTACCCATTTTGTTTTCGGGTCTGGGGAGGGCCATTTTGGTCCACACCCCAGATCAGAAAACTTTTATCTTTCTCTGGGACCCCCGCCCAAAAAGAAAACCCCCATCCCAACCCTTTAAATTAACAACCCCCACCCTCCTGACCCCCCACCCCCCCAAGACCTGCCAAAAGTCCTTGGTGGTCCAACGGGGGGTCCAGGAGCAGTCCGGGAGCGATCTCCTGGACTTGGGCCGTCACAGGGGCTACCACTGCCATTGGAAGGCCCCAGTGACATAGTAAGGGCAAAGGGCCGTCTGCGCCATTTTGATTACTGGCAGCCGACGGACCAAGTCCAGGAGATCGCTCCCGGGGGGGTTGTTAATTAATTAGGCAGGTCTTGGGGGGGGGGGCAGGAGGGTGGGTGGTTGTAGTAAATTAATTTGGCAGGTCTTGGGGGGGTTGTTAATTTGGCAGGTCTTGTAGGGGGTCAGGAGGGTGGGGTGGTTGTAGTAAATTAATTTGGCAGGTCTTGGGGGGGTTGTTAATTAATTTGGCAGGTCTTGGGGGTTGTTCATTAATTTGGCAGGGGAGTCAGGAGGGTGGGGGGGGGTTTTGTTAGATTTTTAGTTTTTTTTTTTTTTTATTTTCACTCCATAAGACGCACATACATTTTCCCCCCACTTTTGGGGGGAAAAAAGTGCGTCTTATGGAGCGAAAAATATGGTACCTATGCCTTTCCAATAGCTCTGGAAGATTTTTGTCAATTTGGAACTGAGCACAGTCTCAAGACCCACATGTGAGACCGATTAACTGCTTTCTTTAGAGGACACTTCTGGCAGGTTAACAGTTTTGCTTATTTCATCCCTTGTTTTCACGTACATCTCTGCCCTTGCTATTCATTGAGTCTTATTAATCAACAAGCCAGAACACGTCTTTAACGTGAGTAAGTGACAGTCCTGTTCATCTTTCCAAACTTCCAAGTCCCTTTGTATTCCTTTTAGCAGACTATTTTCCTTAGTGATTGTGCCTTTATAGATTGTGGGCCTACCCCTCTAAATCAACCTAAAAATCCATAAAATTGAAAAATATAGATATCTAAAGCTAGTCAGAAATATATTTAGTCCAATAAAAAGGTATCTGCAACTATTTTTTATTGTCCTTTTTTCTGCCTATTTATATTTGTGACAATTTAAGTTCTGTTAAAGATTGATTTATATATTCTCCAAGGACAAGCAGGATGGTAGTCCTCACACATGTGTGACATCATCAGATGGAGCCTGGCACGGAAAATTGAGCATACCCAGCATGACGCTAACCACCCTCTTCAGTCTCTTCCTTTCTGCGAAGCTTTCACCTCATGGTCATGGAGCTCGCGCTTGTTTTCTTTCTTTTTCTGCAGTTTTTCATCACCTGCATCGCGAAGGCTTCCTTGCGTTTTCTTGGGATTTTTCTCTGCTATCTTAGTAAGTTCCTCGAGTTCTCACGGTCGATCGCTGTGTCGCCTCCCAGTGGCCGCCGACCATCAACCCCATGCCGTGTTCTTTTGGCAATGGCATTGTCCGGCTATCGTTGTTGCCCCCAGTGCCCCTGGACCATGTCCATCACAGACCCCCATGAGGTCTGTGTCCTCTGCCTGGGGGCATCCCACGATGTCTGCGGGTGGGATCTCTGTGCGCAGATGACCCCCAAGGGCCGTCGGGCACGCTTGGACAAGATGGAGAAGCTATTCGGATCTGTCATTGGCATCTGGGACTTCTAACCTGCTCAGAAGGAGGTCCCAGCCTCGACCCCTTCGGGGTCGCCTCCACTGCCGCTTCTCAGTTCAGAGGTCGAAGCAGGGGGAGCAAGCATGGTCAAAAAAAAAAAATAATAATAATAATGTCTTCCCATTCCAGGTCAGGTTCTTCTCCACTGCCGGTTCTGGGTAAGGACCAAGGTGACCATTGGGAGAAGTCGAAACATCGCTATCGGTCTTCTTCCTCCAGACCGCAGACAGGCATCAACCGCATTGGTACCTCCCCCAAAGTGGAAGCGACTCCTTCAGGTGTTTGAGGCCTCTCGGCAGCCTCCACTGGCACCAGTGGAGGCTTGGTGTCTCCCCGTGACCTGGGGGACACTCTTATTCCGCCGCCTCCTCTTCAAGCTGTCTTGTCCTTGGCAGCTTTTGAGGAGGAGTTGGAGAGGCACATGCGGTCGGTGGCCAGCCAGGCCCTGCAGGGCATCGAGCTTCCTGTTCCACCAGGACCGCCACCGCTGCAGGAGCTGACTCCTATGAGGAAAGGCTGAAGAGGTTAGGGCTGTTCAGCTTGGAGAAGAGACGGCTGAGGGGGGATATCATAGAGGTCTTTAAGATCATGAGAGGTCTTGAATGAGTAGATGTGACTCGGTTATTTACACTTTCGAATAGTAGAAGGACTAGGGGGCATTCCATGAAGTTAGCAAGTAGCACATTTAAGACTAATCGGAGAAAATTCTTTTTCACTCAACGCACAATAAATCTCTGGAATTTGTTGCCAGAGGATGTGGTTAGTGCAGTTAGTGTAGCTGGGTTCAAAAAAGGTTTGGATAAGTTCTTGGAAGAGAAGTCCATTAACTGCTATTAATCAAGTTTACTTAGGGAATAGTCACTGCTATTAATTGCATCAGTAGCATGGGATCTTCTAGGTGTTTGGGTAATTGCCAGGTTCTTGTGGCCTGGTTTGGCCTCTGTTGGAAACAGGATGCTGGGCTTGATGGACCCTTGGTCTGACCCAGCATGGCAATTTCTTATGTTCTTATGTTCTTATGTTCTATTGGAGCGGATCGATATGCTGCTTGGTGTCTTACCGACAGAGCCAGTGCTGATGCCCCAAGCCCCTTCATGACCAAAGGGAGCATTGCTGCTACCAGCACAGGTTTCCATTCCGGTGAGTGATTCCTCAGATGAGAAAGGACCGTCATGTTTGGTGGTGCCCCGCTTATGCACGGCGCCCTGACATCTTCCAGTTCTCCCAGGGCCATCAGGATCAGTGCCATTGGTGCCCCCGGCACCCCCAAAGCCATTAGATCCATCAGCACTTTTACGGCCTTAAGCCCCTCCGGAGCCCTTGGTTCCCTCTTCGGCTCCGACGAGACGTGCGCTTAGGGCGCAGTTGGGTGCCTGGCCCTCTGCATCTCCGGACATGCACAGTGAGGGGGAGGCCCCTTATGATCCCTGGGAAAGGGAGACATCCCTGTCCTCCACAGAGGAACCGGAGGATTTGCCCTCAGAGCCCTCTCCACCGGAGGAGCAGTGAAAATCCCCCCCTGGAAGATCTTTCCTTTGCCGGATTCGTAAAGGCCATGGCAGAGTCTGTGCCTTTCCAGCTCTTAACGGAGCAGGATTCTAGGCACAAGATGCTGGAGATTTTACAATTCCTGGATGCCCCAAAGGAAGTCAGTACATTGCCTCGATGCCTTTAAGCGGCCGTTATTTTATAAGTGTTCACATTCAATGTAAATTATACTTTAAATTGCCGATGTTTTTTTTTGAAAGTTCACTTTCAATGCGAGAAATTTTTCATTCAGACTTTCACATACACACCACTATTAATTTGAAACGGCTCTCTCAGTTTCAAAAACTCCTCGGCATGTCAGTATTTATTGAATGTCCACATTCAATGCAAATATTTTTTTTCCGGTCAAATTTATGAATAAACGCCGCTTCTAACTTGGAACAGCTCTCTCTTTTCAATGACTTCCAGGCATCGTCAAACCTTCCTCCGCCGGGGCCGAGTAAACCAACTATGCTTTTAAACCTTTGGTATTTAACTCTAATAACTTCCTGGCTTCATAAAACTTTTCTGGTTCGCCTAAATCTCTGGCGATATTTAAGTTCTTTCAGCGTTTTACTCACAAGCATTCACTCAACCTTTGTGGAACATATTCATCGTTGACTTGACTTTCTAATCTTGAAATATATAACGTCTTTATCGCAAATAATTCCCCAAACTTCTATTAAATACTTCAAGTGCATTACCGATCTATTTAGCTTTCTCTTAAATGTCTCCCGACATGGCCATATTTTGATAAAAATAATTTATCTTCTTCAAGGGAGTATTCTTGTCTTCTCCTCAGTGTCTGGTCGCTCTTTCCCACTTGAGCAAGTCCTTTAAATAACAAACTTTTTCCTCGTCTTTTAACCAAGTGAATGACTCTGTTTTTAACCAATGGAGAGTTACATAACCCACGTTCATGTATCTACATCCAATGAAGTTTTTCAATTTGCTCCTGTTAGAGAATTGAATGGTTGTCATAGTAATGACGTCCATTCAATCTCTTCATTGAGTCCATATGTTGTTGTGGTATTTAATTTAAATATCCACTTCTGTTCTCGGAGGTTTAATAGCCTCTTCACATCTCCTCCCTGTACATTGGCTTTCAAGCTGTCTATCACCGTCCATCATACGTCTTCAAAAATGTGCTGTTTTTCTAGACAGTGCTCAACCAACAGGGCTTCCATGGTTTTTGTGTTTAGCCGTGATCTGTGCTCTGTCAACCTAATTTTAACCATTCGTGCCATCCGGCCTACATAATTTTTTGGACACGGGCACTGTATCACATAGACCACATTTTTTTGATAAACAGGTAGTATTTCATGACTTAAAATCTTAAACCTTGTGACTGGGTCTATCCATGAAGTACCCTCTATAGTAAAATTTCACATATTACACTGGTTACATCTCAAGTGTTTTCCTTGAAAACCATCCCAATGTGTTGCATCTCTCAAAATATCAGCATGGACTCCTCTGTCCCTAATATTGGGTCCTCTCGTCATCGCGATCAATGCTTTCTCCTTGAAAACTTCATGTAATGAAAGTATATGCTAGTTTCTACGTATAGATGCTATAACTGTTGAAGTGGATGAACTTTGAGGCAAAATACACGTCATTTTGTCCCCTTCTTTTCTGCTTCGATATTCCAGCAGCTGTATCTGAATAATTTGCTCTTTTATAAAAACAGAGTCATTCACTTGGTTAAAAGACGAGGAAAAAGTTTGTTATTTAAAGGACTTGCTCAAGCGGGAAAGAGCGACCCGACGCTGAGGAGAAGACAAGAATACTCTTTTGAAGAAGATAAATTATTTTTATCGAAACATGGCCACGTCGGGAGGCATTTAAGAGAAAGCTAAGTAGATCAGGAACGCACTTGAAGTATTTAATAGAAGTTTGGGGAATTATTTGCGATAAAGACGTTATATATTTCAAGATTAGAAAGTCAAGTCAACGGTGAATGTGTTCCACAAAGGTTGGGTGAATGCTTGTGAGTAAAACGCTGAAAGAACTTAAATATCGCTGGAGGTTTAGGTGAACCAGAAAAGTTTTATGAAGCCGGGAAGTTATTCGCGTTAAATACCGAAGGTTTAAAAGCATAGTTGGTTTACTTGGCCCCGGCGGAGGAAGGTTTGACGATGCCTGGAAGTCATTGAAAAGAGAGCCGTTCCAAGTTAGAAGCGACGTTTATTCATAAATTTGACCGGGAAAAAAAAAATTTGCATTGAATGTGGACATTCAATAAATACCGACATGCCGAGGAGTTTTTGAAACTGAGAGAGCCGTTTCAAATTAATAGCAGTGTGTATGTGAAAGTCTGAATGAAAAGTTTCTCGCATTGAAAGTGAACTTTCAAAGAAAAACACTGGTGATTTAAAGGTATAATTTACATTTAATGTGAACACTTATAAAATAATGGCCACTTAAAGGCATCGAGGCATGTATTGACAACATTTGATCAGTGACATTTGATGAGTAAATCTATCAAAATGTTCGGCAAACAGCTAGGAAACATATTCACAAAAGGTTGATGGTCTTCCAAAAATTACAGTTTTAATCTCACAAAGATTTATAACAATTTTAGAAATTTAAAAAAATAATAAATAAACAAAGTACTGGTAGGAGGAAGGTTGGTTCATGATTACAATAGATGAACTATACTGTATACAAGGCTTATAATAGCAGGTTGCAGTTTTCGTATGAAACCATCCTTTCCCTACTTTCAATATTTTTTGTGTGAACATTGATAAAAAATAAAATCTATAAAAATATAGAATTTCACGTGTGAAAGGTGGGGAATTGAGATTGGTAATTTGTCCAAAGCAAGTGGTGGCTGTTCCAGTCCGTGACTTTATTGGGGCCCAGCTGGACACCGTCCAGACAAAGGCTTTTCTACCTCGAGACAGGACGGAGACCCTTGCAGCTCTTGCTTGGGTAGTCTCCAGGTGCTCCTATGTCTCAGCACACCAGTTTCTCCGATTACTGGTCATATGGCAGTGACAGTGCATGTCACGCCGTTTGCTCGGCATCACATGCGCAGGGCCCAGTGGACACTACGCTCCCAGTGATGTCAAGCTACCCAGGACCTTTGGACTCATGTCCTAATCACCATGCTCCTTCGGCAATCCCTTGCATGGTGGGCAATCCTATGAAATCTGGAACAGGGGATGCCCTTCTGGAGCCCACAGCCCCAGACTGTCCTCACCATGGATGTGTCCCATACAGGTTGGGGAGCCCATGTTGTAGGTCTCCTTGCAGGAGTCGCAATCCCAGATCAACTTCCTGGAATTGTGGGTGATCCGGTATACCCTACAGGTATTCAGAGAGCAACTTCTCAACAAGGTGGTCCTTGTTCAGACCGACAATCAGGTAGCTATGTGGTATCTGTCAGAAGGCAGTCCATATCTGGTTGTGGGCCATCGAGAACGGCATTCTCCTCAGAGCGGTGTACCTCCCCGGAGTGGACAATGTCGTTGCGGACTCCTTGAGCTGAACCTTCCAGCCTCACGAGCGCTCCCTCAATCAAGAAGTAGTGAGCCACATCTTTCACTTTCGGGGGACCCCATCGTGGACCTCTTTGCTTCCCTAGAGAACAGGAAAGTGGATCACTTCTGCTCCCTAGGCAGGATGAACAGAGGATCGGTGGCGGGTGCCTTTTCGATTCACTGGGGCACCAGACTGCTATATGCTTACCTTCCCCTTCCACTCATCTCAAAAACACGCCAAAAGCTCCAACAGGACAAGGGGTACCATGATCCTGATTGCACCCTTTTGGCCTCGCCAGGTCTGGTTCCCTTTTCTATGGGAACTGGCCTCGCGCCCCCAGTCTGGTTGTGGACTGCTCTGGACCTAATCTCTCAGGACCAGGGCAGGCTTTGTCCCCCCAACCTCCGAGCCCTGTCCCCTCACGGCTTGGATGTTGACTGGATGACTGTATAGGCTCTGGGCCTTTTGGAAGGTGTATCACAAGTCCTGTTGGAGTCCAGAAAACCCTCCATGAGAAAATCCTTCAATCTCAAGTGGAAGCGATTTTTGACTTGGTGTGTGAGGCACAGTCTGGTTTCCTTCTCTTGCTTCCCACTAAAGCTTTTGGACTACCTGTTGTACCCCTCTGAATCTGGTCTGCAGACCACATCGGTGAGGGTTTATCTTAGTGCCATCAGGGCATACCCATCAGGGTAGGCATGGTGCCTCCATTTCCACCCATCCGCTTGTGAGGCAGTTCATGCAGGCCTTATAACATCTTAAGCCCCCCACCCAGCCGCCAGCAGTCTCCTGGGACCTCAGTGTCGTCTTGTCTCAGCTCATGACATCTTCATTTGAGCCATTGCGGTCCTGCGATCTGAAGTACCTATCCTGGAAGGTCATCTTCTTGATTGCGGTTACTTCAGAGCGCAGGCTGAGTGAGCTACAAGCTCTGGTGTCGTACCTCCCTTACACAAAATTTTGTCATAAGGTGGTTCTGCGTACACACCCGAAGTTCCTTCCTAAGGTGGTCACGGAGTTCCATCTCAGTCATTCCATTGTGTTGTCATCCTTTTTTCAAGGCCACAAGCTTGCCAGGGTGAGTGGGCTCTGCACTCTGTATTGTAAAAGACTCTGGTCTTTTACTTGGAACAGACGGCACCTCACCACTTATCCACTCACCTTTTTGTCTCCTTTGACAAAAACAGATTGGGGGTTGCGGTATCCAAACAGACCTTATCCCATTGGCTTGCGGATTGTATTTCCTTCTGCTACACTCAAGCTGTCTTACAGCTTGAGGGCCACGTCAAGGCTCACTCCGTGCGGACCATGTCCGTTTCGGTGGCTCACTTGCGTGTAGTCCCCATTCACGAGATTTGCAGAGTGGCAACTTGGAGTTCTCTCCACGCATTCACTTCGCATTATTGCCTAGATAAGGATGGCCGGCGGGACAGTTGTTTCAGACAGTCAGTTCTCTGTAATCTCTTTCAGCCATGAAACCCAACTCTCCCTCCATGGGCCCTTCCTTGGGTTCAGGCCTGCTTCTCTAGTTCTTGTAGCTCTAGTTATTGTGCACGTTGGCACGTGTTTTACACTGCACATTTTGGGAGCGGCCTGGAGCTACTTAATCACCGATGTATGAGGACTACCATCCTGCTTGTCCTTGGAGAAAGCAGAGTTGCTTACCCTGTAACAGGTGCTCTCCAAGGACAGCAGGATGTTAATCCTCATGAAACCCGCCCGCCGCCCCGCAGAGTTGGGTTTCTTTTGATTTGTTATTTTATTTTTGGCGAACTCTATGTTAAGACTGAAGAGGGGACCCCACGTGGACATGTGGTTAGCGGCATGCTGGGCTCAGTGTGCCAGTCAGTTTCTAGAAACTTTGACAAAAGTTTTCCATGCCAGGCTCCATCTGATGATGTCACCCATGTGTGAGGACTAACATCCTGCTGCCCTTGGAGAACACCTATTACAGGTAAGCAACTCTGCTTATTCTGTTGAAAAACTTCTAAAATTATAATACAGAGCACATATTCACACAAAATAATGTACTAGTGGTAGTGCCTGGAGATGAAGTGAAGTAAGGATGAGGAGAGGTGGCCATATAGATCATTGTTCCTGTGTATACAGTCTTATAGGCCAGCTTTAAATATCAGCAAAGAAGTTCAAGAACCAGCAAGGCACTTTGCTTGAACAGTTTAGAAACTGTGTATCCTTTGTCCAAAGGTTTCATTTCCTGTTAACTCCAGTGAAGGAAAATATTAAACAAAATAATTGTAAAAGCAAAAATTGGTATAAAATATGGTGTGGAACATTTGCTCAAAATAGCTAAATTTTAAGAATCGGGCAAAAAATAGTGCAAGCAAACTGACAAGCAAGCTTTTTGTGCTCATCTGCTCTATTTTTGGGCAGAGCTGAAATCTGGCCAATTCCATTCTTATATAATAAACTATTAAAATTTATTCTTTTAACATATTTATTAATAATAGAACAAGCAGCTCTTCCATTCCTTTATGATTTTTATTTATTTAGACAATTTATATACCATTGTTCCATGATTTTTGTAAACCATATAGAATTATTTATCATTATTAAAGAATAGTTGACATTTTGAACATGAAAAGATGCCACTTTGAGAGTTTATTAATGTATCATACTGATTTAGCAGAGCACATGCACAACTGATTTAGAATGCAAGTAACCTTTAGTTTGAGGATTGCTATTTCATTACCTTTGTGTTATCCACAAGGCCTCCTATGAAAATATATAATCATTTAGCTTATTAAAATGGATTGAAATATAAAAGATATATGGCAGTGTTTTGATACATTTGCTTAAGTATGTTCATTTGTTATTACAGATTCAGTCATCGAGCCAAGAAGATCTTTTAGATGAAGTAATGAAGAGTTTATCAAATTCTGCTGAATTGTTGGGAACAAAAATGCCAAAAAAATCTTTAGCATTAAGTGTAAAAACTCCAGATGCTTTTTATGATAAGAAATCAACAAAATCTGAAGAGTTTGTAAAGTCTACTCTTTTTAAAGCAGAAGAAAACTGTTTTACAAGTGCTCCAGTTAAGGCTACATCAAGCATGCAAGGAAAGTTTACATTAGCACAAGAAAAACTAGAAGCAATTCAGCCACAGCGACAATCAAAAGATTATAATTCCTATGCAACCTTACCTCGTGCAAGCAATGTGATCTCAACAGCAGAAGGATGTACTCGAAGAACAAGCATTCATGATTTTTTATCCAAGGACAGTAGACATCCCGTATCAATTGATCCATCACCCACTACAGCTGATACCAGCATTCCATCAACGTCTAGTGAGTACTGTGTAGACCAACAGTTGCCTCATTTCTTTGCATGTACAACTTATACTGCAAATTCCTCTCCTGAAAAACATGCAGGTCATGCTGTTAATCCAGAGAGTTCTGGATATAAATCTATCCAATTTAGCAATCCAAAGACTGGAAAGCCACAATTTGCTGGCACACCTTCTACATGCCCCTCAGTATACAGTGATTTAGTTGGAATATCATCCAATAACAGTGTAGTGTCATACACTGCACTCCATATGTCCCAACCCTTTCTATCCATGAACACCAAACTAGTAAGTAACATAAGTGGGTTACCACAGAGGTTTACCTCAAAAGCATATGATAAAGGAGATGCTTCCCCCTTTAAGGGTGTTAAGGAAAAGCATGAAAGATTTTCCGACTCCCAGATATCTGATAACATCGATGTAAAGCAAAGTCACAATGAATTTTCGACACCTGCTTCTTTAAATATTAGTGAATCTGAATCCTTATTACAGGTGTCAGAGGATAACCAAAGTGTTTGGTATGAATATGGCTGCATATGATGATAATAATATTAAAATGTTTAATTATAAGATCTGGATGTTTTCCTTTCTTTTAACTGAACTGATGAAACATGGATAGAAAACAAGTAATGCTTTTCTGCAAGATCATCTTTGCTTTTTAGATTTATAATGCTGGCTGTACAGTTTTAACCATATATTACAGATGTATAATTGTAGCCATACCAAAGCTTGCATGAACCATTAATTTCACTGTACATTTCCTGCATGCCTTTAAAAGCCTTAACTACTCAGACTGAGGTTATGTATATGTTTGTCGATGTGATACAGATATTTTGTCTGCATATGTTATGGGATGCATGTCAAAGCAATTGCATGCAATGTTGCCAAAATGCCACAAAAGAACTATGGAACCCTGCAACAGTAATTGCTTCTTGCTTATGGTTTCTTTCTAGACTGTGATTAGATTTCACATTTTTTTCCCCTACAAATCTTCTTGTAATTGATTGTTCTTTGTACCTTAGAGTAAAAGCATTTAGGAAGAGATTTTAAATTGGGAGGGTTTTTTTTTTTTTTTTGTCTGTTTCCTTTTCTTTAATTTTTTTTGTTTTGTTTTGTTTTTTACATCCTACATCTAATCTAATAAAAGCCTTTATATACTGCAGTTTCCGGTCCTCCAAAGGATCTCCCAATGTGGTTTACAAAGAGCACAAAATACATCATTAAAAACAATGCATAAATATGTCAGAAACATTAGTGGATAGTTGACAGTGGTTTACACATTAAATTTGGACCACCTTTTTATATTTATTAGAATTTATTAATACTTAAGGAAATTTTCAATGCCATTTTCTTGGGAAGAGTGGCCTATCTGAAAATTGACCTCTCTCCATCTGAAGGTATGCGCAGGCTTCCATAGTGTGCATTAAAAAGAAGCATTCTGTCAACATGTACAGTGTGGGGGGGGGAGTAAAACAGTGCACGCAATTTATTTTCAGATGGACATGTACTATGTGGCCCCTGCTCAGCTGCCCATACAAATAATAGGTAGAAAGCACAGGGGCACCTATACAGTACATACTTTGTGACCGTTCACTTTTTTCAAAGGGAATCAGTGCACATATGGCTTTCCTTTGAAAACTGCCTGCAATGTGCACAGTCTATAAAAGTACCTGCATACACTGCAAACAATGCAGGCTCTTCAAACTTTCCCAAATACATGAACAAGACATCTGCTATACAGAGGCAATCATGGATCTTGCTCACAGCCTTGAGAGAAAAAACAAAAAAAAATGTACTCATGGTCATTCAAAATGCCTTTTTTTATTTTAACTTTACCAGAATTATTTTATTCAATTTATACATCACTGTATTTAAAAGTAACATAATAGAAAAATTACATTGGCTAATATGTGAACATGCATTATCCCAGGACAAGCAGGATGCTAGTCCTCACATATGAGTGACATCATTGATGGAGCCCTATTGCGGAAAACTTTCTGTCAAAGTTTCTAGAAACTTTTGACTGGCCCTGTGAGGCCACTGAGCATGCCCAGCATGCCATGATATTCTCTGCCACAGGGGTCTGTCTTCAGTCTTCGTTTTTCCGCGCTGCTGTAGGCATCGCGGAGCAGGAGCCTTTTTGAGTTTCCTCACACTTTTTTGTCTGACTAAAAGTCACATTTCACATTCATTCTCTCCCACATCGGGATCTTTCAGGTTTCCACTGGCTGGTGAGTAAATCTTTGTCTCGTTTTACTCTCTGAGTAAAAAATGTTTTCCTCTCACGTTTCTTCTCATTCATCGACGGCTGTCAACGTTAAAATGGCTACGGGATTTAAAAAATGTCCCATCTGTAATCGGACAATGTCCATTACAGACCCACACCTTGAGTGTGTGCTTTGTTTGGGGGAAAAACACGACGTTACAACCTGCCCCAAATGCGCAGAAATGACCGCAAAGGGAAGAAAGGCCCGCCAAGAAAAGATGGAGCATTTATTCCATCTACAACTTCTGCCATCTCCCTCGACATTGACTAAATCGTCTCCGGCCGGAGTCTCAAAGCATATAATTTTGAAAAAACGTCGTCCGGAAAGGTCGGGGGACCATCCATTGCCAATGTCATCGATAGCATCGACGAAGTCAGCGACCGAACACTGTTCAAAGCACCACCATCGGCACAGACACCCATCGATACCAGAGGCGCTTCTCTCCCCGGAGGAATCGACCGCGAAACGGCCTAGAATCCAGGAAATACCGGTACCTCCGGCACTGAGACCTTCCTCCCATGGAGACGCACCAGTTGTCGAAACTCCACAGGGCTCTGTGGAAGGAACATTGGCACCGCCACCGCGTACAGCTGCTCTGCCTGCACCAGCTGTTACGCAGGAATTGTTGGATTTCATCCGTCAAGTGGTGCTCCAGGCCTTAAAGGATCAAGAGACGTCTATTCCGGCGCCCTCACCGATGCCAGTGCCTACACCGATGCCAGTACCTATGCCGATGGTTCCATCGAAGCCGGTGTCTGCACCGATGCCGGTGCCTACACCAATGCCGACAACCCCGCCGATGCCGGTTCCTGTACCGATGCCAGCACCACAGCCTAAGTTGATGCCAAGGCGACCATCGATAACAACATCGATGCCCGACCCGATGCCATCGATGCCGATGTCACCTGGGGCTTCAAGACATCCTGAAGTTGCGCTGTACCAACTTCTTATGAAGAAATTCGATGAAATTGTTGGTGCCATCCCATCCAAGCCGCGGGAAGACATTCCTAGATAGATACCTATAGATGATCCGCAGCCAGACTTTCTCGTCCACCAAGATCTTCTCCAATGTCTCCACATCAGGATGATCCATATGATACATGGGATGACGGCCATACAGACACTTCCTCTGAAGGATTTATGTCAGATCCTTCCCCTCCAGAACAAAGGAAGAAATCTCCACTGGAGGATTTATCCTTCTCAAACTTTGTTCAGGATATGGCGGACACCATACCCTTCACCCTGGTAACTGAGGAAGATGCTAGACAGCAAACACTGGAGGTCCTCCAATTTGTGGATCCTCCAAAACAAGTATTAGCCATTCCTTTCCATGAAGTCCTCCTAGACTTACAGCATAGACTCTGGGAGCACCCATGCTCAGTACCTGCTATCAATAAAAGAGTGGACACTACTTATTTGGTACAGTCTGATCCTGTCTACCAAAAAGCACAACTTCCACACCAATCGGTGGTTGTGGAATCCGCACAAAAGAAATCGAAAAGGATAAGGCCGCATTCCTCCACTCCTCCAGGCAAGGATGATAGATTCTTGGATTCCCTGAATAGGAAAATTTATCAAGGAGCCATGCTGAATACGAGAATTTCATCATATCAGTTATACATGACTCAATATCAAAGGAATCTGTGGAAACAAATACAAGAATTTTCAACTTCATTACCACAGCAATATCAGGAAGCAACCCAAACAATTATTCACAAGGGACTTGAAGCTGGCAAGCACGAAGTCCGAGCTGCTTATGATGGTTTTGAAACAGCATCCAGAGTAGCGGCCTCTGGTATAAGTGCGAGACGTTGGGCATGGCTTAAAGCCTTAGACCTCAGGCCTGAGGTCCAGGAAAAGTTAGTTGACTTACCATGTATTGGTGACAACCTGTTTGGTTCTAACGTGCAAGATGCTGTAGCACAGTTAAAAGAACACACAGAAACCCTGCGCCAACTATCGTTAGTTCCACAGGATTCTGCTACCCAGTCATCTCGCCGGCCTCCAAGAAAAGAATCTAGACGGCCCTTCTATCGACAGAGGCGTTATTACCCTCCAGCATCAAGAGGCACATCTACTAGGCCGCAGCAAAGAGCTCAGCCCAGACAACCTAGGGCGGCTAGGCCTCAACCTCCGCCGCAGACGGGACCGGCTGCAGGCTCTTGAGGCTTTTTCCAGAGACCAAAGCCATCTCTTCAACCCTCAATCAGATCTTCCGGTAGGAGGCCGAGAATCCTCCTTCTACAACCATTGGCTACAAATAACAGACCAATGGGTACTTGCAATAATATCTCAAGGTTACCAACTCAATTTCCTCTCAACTCCAAGAGATTCTCCTCTGAGACCTCTTCCTCCAAGCAAAAATCACATAATCCAATTACAAGTAGAATTATCCACCCTTCTGAGAGCCAGGGCTGTAGAGCCGGTGCCCCAGACTCAGCAGGGCAGAGGATTCTATTCCCGCTATTTCCTCATTCCAAAGAAAACCGGAGATCTACGTCCAATCCTAGACCTCAGAAATCTCAACAAATTTCTGAAGAAAGAAAAGTTCAGGATGGTTTCTCTAGGCACCATGCTTCCACTTCTTCAAGCAGGAGATTGGCTTTGTTCTCTGGATCTTCAAGACACTTACGCTCACATACCAATATTCCCTCCTCATCGCAAGTATCTGCGCTTCATGGTGGGTCATCAACATTTCCAGTACAGAGTACTACCATTCGGACTAGCCTCTGCTCCCAGAGTATTCACCAAATGTCTGGCAGTAATAGCAGCACACTTGCACAAGGAAAGTGTCCATGTCTTTCCCTATTTAGACGACTGGCTCATCAGAAGTCAATCTCCACAAGGAGCTCTGGCTTCTTTCAGTTGAACAATTACTCTACTTCACTCCATGGGTTTTCTCATCAATTATCAAAAGTCCCATCTCATTCCGTCTCACCTGCTTCAATTCATAGGAGCAGAATTGAACACCATACTTTCAAAAGCTTTTCTATCCAAGGATCGGGCAGACACACTTTCCCTATTGGCAAATTCGCTTCACTCAAAGAAACAAGCAACAGCTCATCAGTTTCTAACCTTACTCGGCCACATGGCCTCCACAGTTCATGTCACTCCTATGGCAAGGTTAGCCATGAGGGTAACTCAATGGACTTTAAGATCACAATGGATCCAAGCCATTCAACCACTGTCCTCTCCAATTCAGGTAACCCACCAGCTACATTCATCTCTACTTTGGTGGGTGAACAGGGACAACTTGCGCAAGGGCCTACCCTTCCAACAACAAGTCTCACAGATAACTTTAACTACAGATGCATCCACCTTGGGTTGGGGAGCTCACATAAACAATCTCCAAGCTCGAAGCAACATTTCAAATCAATTTCTTAGAACTTCGAGCTATACATTATGCGCTGCATGCGTTCAAGGACTGCCTTTCACACAAGACTGTTCTGATCCAAACGGACAACACAGTAGCCATGTGGTACATCAACAAACAGGAAGGTACGGGCTTGTATCTCCTTTGTCAAGAAGCTGCACAGATTTGGGGCTGGGCCCTGACACAGTGTTTCTGCGGGCCACTTATCTGGCAGGCATTCACAACGTAGTGGCAGATCGACTCAGTCATCAGTTCCAACCACACGAATGGTCCCTGGATCCCTTAGTAGCGACCAGGATATTGCAACGTTGGGGACAACCAACAATAGACCTCTTTGCGTCACGCCTGAATCACAAAAGTGGACAAATTCTGTATTCTGCACAGACAGAATCACCAACTAGCCAAGGACGACTTTGCTCGCCCTTGGAACTCAGGCCTTCTATACGCATATCCTCCAATACCGCTCATAACCAAAACTCTCGTGAAGCTACAACAGGACAAGGGGTCCATGATACTCATAGCCCCGTATTGGCCTCGACAAGTATGGTTTCCCACACTTCTAGACCTCTCGATCAGGGAACCAATTTGCCTGGGTGTAGCTCCCACTCTCATAACTCAGGATCAGGGTCTGCTGCACTATCCCAACCTTCAATCCCTATCCCTGACAGCATGAATGTTGAAAGCTTCATCTTACAACCACTCAATCTTTCAACCAATGTATCTCAAGTGCTTATAGCTTCACGTAAACCTTCAACACGGAAGAATTATTCTTTGAAATGGAAAAGGTTTACCATGTGGTGCATGCAAAAGAGTATTGACCCTTTCTCTTGCCCAACAACTTCTCTACTAGACTACTTATGCCATCTTTCAGATTCTGGTCTCCAGACATCATCTGTAACAGTACATTTAAGTGCAATCTCAGCTAACCATAACAAGATGGGAGATGCACCAAAATCTATACATCCTCTTGTCAGTAGATTTATTAGAGGTTTAATTCACCTTAAACCACCAATTCGGCCAACTGTCACAGAATGGGACCTGAATTTGATTTTAACAAGACTCATGTGTTCTCCTTTTGAACCCATGAATTCCTGTGATCTTAAATTTCTCACATGGAAGACTATCTTCCTTATAGCCATTACATCGGCTAGAAGGGTTAGTGAGTTACAAGCACTTGTCACGTATTCACCCTATACAAAATTCCTACATGACAGAGTGGTTCTCCGTACACATCCAAAATTCCTTCCCAAAGTAGTTACGGAATTCCACTTGAACCAATCCATAGTTTTGCCCATATTCTTTCCAAGGCCTCATTCTCACCAAGGAGAACAGGCCTTACATACCTTGGACTGTAAGCGTGCGCTAGCCTTTTACTTAGACCGCACTGCAGTCCACAGGAAATCCACTCAACTCTTTGTTTCCTTTGATACAAACAAACCGGGTAAAGCAGTGGGCAAACATACTCTCTCCAACTGGCTAGCAGATTGTATACAGTTCTGCTATGACAAAACAGGCCTTCCTCTCCAAGGGCGAGTAAAGGCGCATTCAGTAAGGGCAATGTCAACCTCAGTAGCACACTATCGTTCAGTGCCAATTCTTGACATATGTAAAGCAGCAACATGGAGTTCTCTTCACACCTTTGCATCTCATTACTGTTTGGACAAACAAGGACAACAAGATTCAGCTTACTGACAATCTGTCTTAAAGAACTTGTTTCCAGTTTAATCCCAACTCCTTCTACATCCAATCTGCTGTGATCTTCGGCTGCCTCATTTTCAACAACAATACTTCACTGTTGCTTCACTACAAAATAACTCAGCCTCTAGCTTGCTAATCACCCATATGTGAGGACTAGCATCCTGCTTGTCCTGGGATAAAGCAAAATTGCTTACCTTGAAATAGATGTTATCCCAGGAAAGCAGGATGTAGTCCTCATGAAACCCACCCGCCACCCCGCAGAGTTGGGTCTGATACGTTTTATTATTTTATTTTTTGCTAAAGCTTATTGCTACATATGAGACTGAAGAGAGACCCCTGTGGCAGAGAATATCATGGCATGCTCAGTGGCCTCACAGGGCCAGTCAAAAGTTTCTAGAAACTTTGACAGAAAGTTTTTCGCAATAGGGCTCCATCAATGATGTCACCCATATGTGAGAGCTACATCCTGCTGTCCTGGGATAACACCTATTACAAGGTAAGCAATGTTGCTGAATCTGTAGCACTGACTAGTGTTTAGCCTGACAGCGATTTATTTCTACTGTGAGTGCTAATTTCAATTTTAATAGATCCATGATGTTTTGTATATTCTATTTTTTCACACATTTACCAAAGTATTTCAAAAATTCCTCTTCTAGTCAAACCAGTCAATACAAGTAGGTTATGCATACCAACCAGCATATGGAGACAGAAATCAATAGGTTCACTGACATCACCCCTTTTATAGACATCCGTGCTGACCTTAGCCTGCCAGGATTCTCTGCCTCTCAAAATACAGCTGTGCCTGCTCACCCTTCAATTTGAAAAATGATTCTAGTTTTAAAATTAAAGTAACTGCACCTCTAAACCCAAGGTGTCCCAAACCATGTGATTAAATGCATAAAAACAAATTTTGAGGTGTTCACTATGAGTCAGTTTGTCCCATTGTGAAAGAATGCTCAGCTTTAAACATTTTTAGCAATATCTGAGAGAAACCAGGCAATTTTCAAATACCTGTTGCCATCGATGCCAAGGTGCCTCAGAACAGAAAAAAGTGTTGCAGAGTCATTGGCACCGAAAAAGGATGGCGCCGGCACACTAGTGCAAACTCCAAATCGCTTTGAGATTTATCAGAATCTATAAGCAATCCTTAAATGCTGTAAAAGTAAAATAAATGGCACCAACACATCGGCGTAGACAGCCCACAGCACTTTCACACCAGCACTGAGAAAAGACAGCGCAGAAGCCTTGGCGCATAAGAAAACTGTTAAATGTAAACATACTACAAATTCATCAGCATCTCTAAGTGCCCTATCCTCGCTTCTGTTGTTATATCCAGAAGGGTTGTTACAACTTCCAAGAAGGAAACAAAACTTCCTTTTCCACAGTTCCTATAATGTCATGCACTTGTTAAAAAAAAAAAAAAAAAAAAAAGCTCTCGTCAGATTTTGTTAAGACCTATGTAAAAGAATTTCCATACAAAGATCTAACATTCCAAAAAGCAGTTCTGGAAAGATTAAGAGAAGACATAAGATCAAAGCTTCCTCCATCTTATTTAATAAAATCTGAAGAAGGAGAACACCATTGAGATGTCTTCAGAAGAAGAAATAAAATCTCATTCACTATCATATATATTATCAGATTCTAAGGATTCTCAAAGATTAACTCCATGGAATACATATCTGGTGGTCATTCCCCAGATCCGCCATCAGAGCTAAACAGAGCATCAACACCACCAGAGGATACAACATATCCATTATTTATAGAAAAGATGTCTGAGGCTCTACACCTTCAGTCTTCAAGAGGAGGAAGAAATTACCACAGATATATAAGGCGTTTGCAATGCTTACCACCACCAAAACTGTTTAAAGCTGTCCCAATGCATCAGGCATTACCAGATGTTCAAAACAAAGCTATGGAAGATGCCCTATTCTATTATACTAGTAGCAAAAATGTGATTGTAAAATATCGGATACAAAAATGTCCATGACATGAGAGTCCAGTTATCATATGAATCACTTATAGTAGAATCAGCCATGAGAGGCCAAGAAAGCAGAACAATTTCAATCACACCTCCAGAAAAAGACCCAAGGATCCTTGACATGATAGAAAAAGAGAATTACAGGGTATAGCATTACAATCACGGATCAAGGCCCACCAAATACAAATGAACAATATTTATTCAATAACTTGCAAAAACTAAAAGGACATCCACATAAATTATCTGATCAGGAATTGAAACAGTTTACAAGTCATGAAAGACACAGAAGATTATGCATGCCATATCACACGTTCGATCTACAACTCTTCTGATACATCTACCAGAGTCTCAGCAAAGGCATAGTTATGAAAAGGTTAGCATGGCTTTGTGCTTCTAGATTAATGGAAGTCATCCATGAAGAATTAGCAGACAGTGTGGGAGAAATAAATTGTTTGGGGATAAAATAATCAAAATAGTTGAATCCATCAAAAACCAAAGCTCAGCACTCCAATTATCTATTTCACAGATGGTTACATCAACACATTCATCAAAGATATTTTCTCAACGTCAAACATTACCATCACACAAAAACCTGTGTTGTCAACATATGCTTCAACTAAAGGCATTAACCCGGGAGGTAAATCCTCATACAATCTACAGCAGTACAACCAGTCTTGTGCAGCCAGCAAGGGAAAGTGTTTTACTCCAGATACTTCCTAATTCCAAAGAAAACAGGAGATCTTTGACCAGTCAGAGATTTAAGTACTTTCCTGAAGAGAGAAAAGTTCAGAATGAACTTGAACACAATCCTTCCACTCCTTCAAATCAAACCTGGTTGACTTTGCTGGATCTCAGAGATGTTTATGCTGATATTCTGATCAACAAGAAGCACAGGAAATACCTAAGATTCACTCTGCAAGACCAGCATTACCAGTACAGAATATTGCCCTTTAGTCTAGCCTCAGCTCCAAGAGATTTTACCAAATGTCTAGTAGTAGTAACTGCTCACCTAACAATGCAAAATTTGCTTGTGTTTTTATATCTAGATCACTGGCTAATATCAAGTATGTCTTACAAAAATTCTATAAAAGATGCAAGGCAGGTAATAAGCTTCATGCACAATTTCGGGTTTGTGGCAATTTTTAAAAAATCCAGCCTGATTTCAAATAAGCACATAGAATTCATGGAGGCAAAACTGGGCCTTCCTTTGCAAAGAGCAGAAAAATAAAGATGCTAATACAATCTTTATCTGAAACCAAATGAACTACAGCTCGGAAATACATGAAAGTTTGGCTTCAACAGAACAAGTTATACCTCTAGCAAGGCTCAAGATAAGAACCATTGGGATCAGCAAGCCCAACAACTCAACACAGGATTACAACAACAAAAGAGCTTCTGTGACAGGAATCGAGTGGCACCTTATAAACTAACCAATTTATTAAAACATGAGCTTTCGAGGACAGAGTCCACAACATTAGCTGATTTGAACTCTACTTCTGTGTGGAACATTGTAAAGCAACAACATAGTTATCAATACAGGTTTTGCACAGCACTATTTAAAACAGAAATCTTGAGCAGACAAATTTGGGCAATATGTGCTCATTAACATTTTAAAATAAGTACCCAGCTTCCCACACAATGACCACAGGTTGCAAAAAAAGGAAAACAGAAATAAAAGCAACCCTTAGCTGGGGAGTCCCAACTTATGTGGATGCTTGTCCACGGAAAAAGCAAAGTTGCTTACCTGTAACAGGTGTTCTATGTGGACAGCAGAACAAATGACAATACAACCCTTCCTCCTCCCCGGGAAGTTGAACACAAGCTCAGAAATGGACTGATAGAAACACACAGCAATGTTAACATGGGAACTCCCACACATGTCTATAACAGACTCCTTAAGTTTCTGGGCTAGGAGACCATATAAGATAGAATCGGTGCCATTTGATGATGTCACCCAACTTGTGTAGCTGTTTGTTCTGCTTTCCACGAAGAATACCTATTACAGAGAAACAACTTTGCTTTACATGAGTTCAAACGTATCTGTATGCATTGCCACTGTGCAGCTTAATGAAAACTGTCACAATACTTACTACTGAAGAACACTGGATATTCATGAAACATTAACCTTCAGTGATTACCATATAGATATTGGCTATCTCATGTCCTAAAATGCAATCTGATGATAGTAAACAAAGAACAGAGAATGGCATGCAATAACATTCTAACTTCATGAGACATTGAAAGCATAGCTATATACTAACTTAATATTTTAACTTCTTACAACAGACCCTAAAATAAAGGTCAAACAGGATATACAGCCTTCATACAAAATTCAAGAGCATGGCCACTACAAACAGTATTGGAAGATAACCAAGACATGAAATACCATGACAAGAAAAAACTCATTTAAGTAGAAAGAAGACCTTATGACTGCAGCCCAGGTGGAAAAAAAAGGACAATTAGTTTTCATGCCACAGAAACTTATTACAGTTCCCATGCCTTTTTATGAGCAAGTTACAAGAGACCAACAACACGAAACAAAGCACCCATCCATACATTTGTGTTAGCAGTCAAAGAATACAAGAAAAATACTTGCAGGGACAGAGAAAAGGAAATGGCACATGCATTCATCTGGGATACATTCTCTTCTGCTGTTCCTACAGACAGGTACCTATCCATCTTGTGATTCATTGTCAGTGAATTGTTAGGTTCTCTGCAGGGTATATTTACTAGTTCTGAAGAACAGACAAATAAGCAGATCAGATCCTGGTTTGAGCATTTATTCTCAGCTTACACCAAGTAACAGATAAACAGGTCAGGTTTGATCTTAGCAACAGTGAAACAATAGTTCCAGTTCTGTACCAAGGCTTACTGAATTCACAGGCAAGCAGGCCAGGTCCATGCATAATGCTGTTCTGAGTTACAGGCAGGCAGGTCCTGTTTCAGTCTAACAAACACATGACCATAGAAATGAAGCTAGCAGACTTTTGTTACTGGGAATACTTCCTTGTTCCCAGTAATCCCTTTTTATTGGTTCCCCAGCCAATGTGGTTTCTCAGCATGATTTTGGATGCCATAATTCAAATTATTCTGCATACGGCTTCTTTTTCTGTGATTTTGGATTAGTCCAAAGGCTTGGTCATCCATCCTCCAACCTGAACATCCCCGATTCAAACCCCATGACGACCAGGCCTCACAGCTAGAGAAGGAAGGAGATCTCAATGCCCCTTGCCAAAATGAGGGTGTTGAATTCACCTGTTTCTGTCTGAAACACTTGTAAAAAGTAAATGTAGCAAATCGCCTCATTAATGGCATTACTACATAATAAACTATTGACCATCCATTAGCCAAGGGTTCTCAGCAAAGGCTACAAGTAGATCTGGTTTTCAGGATCTACAATGAATTTTCATCAGATGAAGTGCATACCTATGGTCTGAGAACAAGGCTATTTTGCATAGCTTAGTTACCCTAAAAATCAGATGTTTGTTGTCTTCAAGGACCGGAGCTGTGAACTCCTGAAGTTGCTACAGATTTATTATCCCTTTATTAAGATCAGCCATTACTATTATCTAAAATATGTGTAGAAAAAAGTGGCAAAGATGCTACTACTATGGGTAGAAGTAGCCACCGGGGAGCCATTGCATATTTTGTTACTGCCTCAGATATAATTCAATGATTGTAGCCGTCCAAATGCCTACAGTTGATTGATAATCAGATCATACATTTTGGAAGGAAGGGCTGTCAAAATAAAACATGCAGGTGATTGGATATCATGTCTATCCTAATTATCTTATTAAATATATTAAAAATGTTCTTGTTAACTTATGTGGTTCTGATTGGCCATGTTTCCCTGTTGCCTTATCCTTCCTGTGCTAGGTGCTTTGTAGAGGTATTAGTGTATTCCGCCCTAAGAAGAGTAGAATATAGTGAAGAATGATTCTTTACTGTTATGAAACACAGGGATGTGTTTGTGAAGGGATTGATCCTCTCAAGATGTATAGTACTACTCATAAGGGAGTAAGTTCAAAACAAAGAGACGGTAACTTTTAAACAGCTGTGCAGGCACACATGTACACGCATATGCCAGCTCGCGCCAAAGGACACAGCCATTTTATAACATACACGCATATATGTGCGCGTGGTATAAAATAGGCTGTATGCACGTACATATGCGCACAATTTTATATGGATGCACACAGATGCCTCTACCATGTGAGTGGGGGGATTTTAGTAGACACGTGTGCCAACACAATTACAAGTTTCTCCAGTTTATTCCCAGTTCGCCCAGGTAAAGGATAGGACTTCCTAACCCTTCTAGTTAATTAGCGTCCCCTTTACCTTGTTAGTCCCCATCCTTAAAATCCCTTTGATAAGCCTAATGTTTTTTGTGTTAGGACTTACACGCCATCCATAGTAGAAATAAAGTTACGCGATCGGGGACCTTGACACGCACTTGTACACATAAGTATTTACGTGCTAGTTTCATTCATAAATCCTGGAACACTCATGCCTCGCCCATGCCCCACCACTTTTCCGGAAAAGCATACTTGGGCACCTTTTAAAATCCATACGGCGCACACCAGCCCAACTTCTATTTATTTATGTATTTGAAATTTTGTATATACCACTTATACAATGGGAGTGAGTCTAAGCATTTTACATGATAAAAACATTCATAATAAAAACATGATTCAAAAAAAGTAAAAACATTCAAAAAAGTTAAATTCATAACAAACATAAAAGTTCTGACAAACTAAAGTCTCATAGAGGGGGTAGGATGGAATCAAACCACTGTTGACCTGCCAAATGCAACGGAACATAGATAAGTTTTTAGATTTTTCTTAAACTCTTTAGAATTGGACAAAAGCCTAAGGAAATCTGGAATCGAGTTTGAGTTCAGGGCCTGCAACAGAGAACGTTCAGCTTCTGGTGAGGCCAAGCCTTGCCGTTTTAATTGTAGGGACTTCTAGAAGGTTTTTATGTATAGAACGAAGGTGACGTGTGGGTTGGTATAGACGCAGAATTGAGCATAGCCAGATGGCAGATGTCTTGCGTAAAAGGTTATGGATGATCAATAGGACTTTGTATTGGATTTGCGACCGTACAGGGAGTCAGTGCAGTGAGCTAAAATCTCTGGATTTTACATTGACAAGGATTCAAGCAGTGGAGTTTTGTACTAATTGGAGTGGGTGAAGAGCAGTGTCTTGGAGCCTAAATATAAAGCATTACAATAGTCTAGTCCGGTAAGGCTTAGGGCTTGTATTCTGCTCGTATCTCCCAGCTTTAGCACACACCTGGCTTTTAAAATTCATCCCAAAGTTCAAAAGGTTTTCACATAGAATTTCTTTCTTTGTTTTTGTACATATGAGCCTTCCCTAGTAAAATTGTAAACACTGCAACATCCAGACACTGTAAATTTTTTTGTAATAAAGACTTAGGCTCTGGGCATTGCCACTTTCTGATAAAATGTTGAGTGAAATGAGTAATTTCAATTATTAAATAATTAACAATCCCCATATTTAAATGTTTAATGTATTTGACAAAGGTAACGCATAAGTTCCTGCAAATTTTGTTTAAATGTAAACCGATGTGATATGTAAAATCGAACACCGGTATATAAAAGTAAATAAATAAATAAAATAAATAAATAAATAATTGAAATTCTCCCAGGACAAGCACATATGGGTGACGTCATCGGACGGAGCCCTGTCACAGAACATTTTTGTCAAAGTTTCCAGAACTTGACTGGCACACTGAGCATGCCCAGCATGCCATAATCTCTGCAGCCACAGGGGTCTCCCTTCAGTCTCTTTTTTTTTCCACGCTGCTGTTTGCCTCGTGGGTTAGGAGCTCTGTGAGATTTCTCTCACCTTTTTACCTCACGGAAAAACTTGACGTTTACTTCATTAAAAGTTCCCTAACACTTCCGGGGATGACATCATCCGCAGCGGAAGCTTGAGGAGCGAGCTCTTGGAGCTGACTGGTATGTATGGCTGGGTTTGTAGGGATGTATGTGTGGTGCATGTGTGTATGGTTGTGGGGGGTGGGCAGAGACATGGGAGGGGGGGGGGGGCTCGGGAGGAGTACATACTATAAAGTTTTGAGCCTAAATTCTCATGCCAGATTGTGACTACAACCACTTTCGATCCCAGTGGCTCAGGCTGGGGAGTCGTGGGGAGTTGCTGGTTCATAATTTCCCATAATTCGCTTCGAGGAGGCCTTTCCCAGCTTGATTGACTTTGATGGCTACTATAAAATTTACCTCCTTGAATGTGGATGGTATCCACTCCCCTATTAAAAGAGAGAAATTGTTGATGGCCTTTAAAAGATTCGGTTCTCAGGTGGTGTTCATCCAGGAGACGCACCTGATGAGCGCAGAACACGCTAAGCAACGCAGAGAATGGGTGGGACAGTGTTCTTCTTCTTCCTACTCCTCACGGAAGCGGGGAGTGGCTATTCTGCTCCACAAGCAATTACCATTTCAAGTGGACAAAGTGTGGCATGATGATGAAGGCAGGTATATAATAGTTACTGGGACGTGCCACCAACATCAGATAGCTCTTTGCAACATATATGCGCCAAATGTATATTCTCATGACTTTTATGCCAAACTGGTGGGGATCTTGGCTGAGCTCTCTCATTGTGCCCTGCTGCTT
Organism: Rhinatrema bivittatum; assembly: GCF_901001135.1. NCBI lineage: Eukaryota > Metazoa > Chordata > Amphibia > Gymnophiona > Rhinatrematidae > Rhinatrema > Rhinatrema bivittatum. The sequence goes on along the minus strand of NC_042617.1, from coordinate 90,674,299 downwards.
GGGGGTGACTTTAATGTTGTGCCGAACAAGCAGGAGGACTGCAATCCCCCCAAGGTCATAGACCGTCCTGATCACTGTCTGGGAGCCAATTTTGTCTGTCAAGAATTAGGCTTGATGGATATTTGGAGGGTCCTACACCCGGGGGAGCGGGACTATACCTTTTTCTTACACCCTCACAGTACCTACTCCCGGTTGGATTACTTCTGATTTTTGACTCCTTCTTCCCCAGGGTGCAAGCGGCCACTATCGGCGCGATAGCACTTTCGGATCATGCCCCAGTTTCGGTACGCATCGGGATCAGACCTCAGCCTAAACTGCCCTTCTCTTGGCGCATGCCCCCGGGTCTCATGTTGGATAGAGGGTTTCATCTATACTTAAAAGAGCAATGGGAAGATTATGTACAAAATAACTCGCGCCCAGACGTTTCTCTGGCAGTGCTTTGGGATGCGGGGAAAGCAGTTATGAGGAGAGTTATTATAGCCTATGTAGCAACTCAAAATAAAAGGCGTAACAATGATATTCTGACCCTAACCGTTAAACTTAAACAGGCCCAATTACAACATATGCAATCTTTGTCAGCCACCACTAAACAGGTAGTTGATGGCATTCGGGAGACACTGAACACATTGTTGCATCAGAGGGCCTCCAAGTCTCTCCGTTACTATAAATATCAACTTTACCAACACGGTAATCGGCCAAGTAAGCTTTTGGCGCAGTTGATTAAAGCGCGGGGGCCTAAAACACTTATTACCCATATCAAGGATAAGGGGGGGCGTCCCTAAAACCACGATGTTAGATATTGCTGAGAGATTTTTAGAATACTACAGGAGCTTGTATGGGGCAAAACCTAGCAACTTGGAAGCATCCTCCCCAATTTTTTCAAAACTTGTCCTGGCCTAAGCTTACAGGAGACCACCAGCTGTTGTTGAATGGCCCTATTCGAGATAGTGAACTCCACGCCATTATTCATGGTCTGAAGCCTGGAAAGGTGGCAGAACCTGATGGCTTGGGCCCCAAATTTTATAAGATTCTGAAGTTCTCAGTGCTTCCTGTTTTAGGGCAATATTTCAATGGTCTGCTCTCTGGGCTTGCGATCAGCGCCGTAGAAAATCAGTCCACTATAATCCTCCTTCCTAAGCCTGGGAAAAATCCCCTGAAAGTAGGCTCCTATCGCCCCATCTCCCTGATAAATTTATTTATTTATTTATTTAACATTTTTATATACCGAAATTCATGTAGCAGAGTTACATATCACTTCGGTTTACATTAGAACATTAACATGCATGTGAGAATGTGATTACATTGAACAAGGGAGATAAACTTGGATCAAAACGGAAATGGGGAAATAAAGTACAAACGAATAAATAAAGGTAATAAGATTCTTTAGAGGGGATAAATAATGATTTAAAAATCTTCGCGGCCATGTTGGCAGCCCGGCTGAATGAGATTCTCCCTACCCTTATACGCTCTGACCAAACTGGTTTTGTCCAGGGACATCAAGGAGGTTAAAAACGTCCGGAGACTGATTGCAGCCCTGAGCTATCCTTCGCAAGTTGAAGCCCTTGTTTTGAGTCTTGACACCGAAAAGGCTTTCGACTCTCTCTTGGGAGTATCTCTTTTGGAGTTTGAAAAATTATGGCTTCGAGGGGAACTTTCTTACCTGGCTACAGGCCCTGTATGCTGCTCCCAGTGCCAAGATCCTTATCAATGGAACATTGATTGAATCAATCAATGATCCTTATCAATGGAACATTGATTGAATCATTTTCTAGCAATTCTAGCAATTGTCTAGCAATATTTTCATTAAGCAAAACTAAAGTTTCCCAAATAGTTTTATGGGAAAAAGTTGTTGGTCTCACCTTTTGCTACAAACGAGACTGAAGGGAGACTCCTATGGCTGCAGGGATTATGGCATGCTGGGCATGCTCAGTGTGCCAGTCAAAGTTCTAGAAACTTTGACAAAAGTGTTCTGTGACAGGGCTCCGTCCGATGACGTCACCCACATGTGAGGACTACATCTTGCTGTCCTGGGAGAACACCTGTTTACAGGTAAGCAACTCTGCTTTACCTTATCTCTAAGGAATTGAAGTAAAAGGAAACACTCTCACAACAGTGCCTGTAGCTTGCTTGTTTCTTCTCAACAAACTGATTGCCACCAGAAAAAAAAAAACATTTTGCTTGTCTAGAAATATAAGAAAACTAAGATTCCAAATGTGACTTCATTAGTGCTATTAAAACTTGAATTAAACTGAAAACTGGTAATAGACTTCTAAACCGAGAATTGGACAACGCAACTGCCCATAGAAATCTTATAAAATCAAGAAGTGCAAAGTCATGCATATGGGGAGTGGAAATCCGAATGAACTGTATTCGATGGGGGGGAAAGGCTGATGTGCACGGAGCAGGAGAGAGACCTTGGGGTTATAGTGTCTAATGATATGAAGTCTGCGAAACAATGCGACAAGGCGATAGCAAAAGCCAGAAGAATGCTGGGCTGCATAGAGAGAGGAATATAGAGTAAGAAAAGGGAAGTGATTATCCCCTTGTACAGGTCCTTGGTGAGGCCTCACCTGGAGTACTGTGTTCAGTTCTGGAGACCGTATCTACAAAGAGACAGAGACAAGATTGAAGCGGTACAGAGAAGGGCAACCAGAAAGGTGGAGGGTCTTCATCGGATGTCATACGAGGAGAGATTGAAAAATCTAAATATGTACACCCTGGAGGAAAGGAGGAGCAGGGGTGATATGATTCAGACTTTCAGATACTTGAAAAACTTTAATGATCCAAAGACAACGACAAACCTTTTCCGTCAGAAAAAAATCAGCAGAACCAGAGGTCACGAGCTGAGGCTCCAAGGAGGAAGACTAAGAACCAATGTCAGGAAGTATTTCTTCACGGAGAGAGTGGTGGATGCCTGGAATGCCCTTCCGGAGGAAGTGGTGAAGTCCAAAACTGTGAAGCAGTTCAAAGGGACGTGGGATAAACACTGTGGATCCATCAGGTCTAGAGGGCGTGAATAAAGAGCAGGCAGCAAAACACTGCACGGAGCGGCAGCAGCCACAGAGGCATTCACGGAGCGGGATGCCAGTGGTTGGTGTTCCACCTTCACGGAGCGGAAGGATGGAGGGCTGCCATCTCCCAATTAAAAAAAGAAAAAAAAACCAAAAAACAGGGATGGGTTCATGGGCTATAGGTATTACCAATTATTAGGCTTATTCAATTACCAATTATTAGGCTTTTCAATATTTGAAGATAGTTAATGTAACTTTCAAGGCATACTTCACTTTCAATGCATATCCAGCATAGCTCCCTGCTTCAACGGCAGGGGAGAAGAAAAACTAATACTTCACGCATATCCAGCATAGCTCCCTGCTTCAACGGCAGGGGAGAAGAAAAACTAATACTTCACGCATATCCAGCATTGCTCTCTGCTTCAACGGCAGGGGAGAAGAAAAACTGATACTTCATGCATATCCAGCATTGCTCTCTGCTTCAACGGCAGAGAGCTATGCTGCCGCTTACCAAACTAATCAAACTTAACATTTCACTTGAAGGCAGCTCCATCACTGTTCTCTGCATTGGTGGTGGGGGTGAAGGGGAGGTGGAGCCTAGGGTTGCTGGGGGCCGGGAGAAACAGATAAGTATGAGAAAAAAGAAGTGTGAAGCTTGCTGGGCAGACTGGATGGGCCGATTGGTCTTCTTCTGCCGTCATTTCTATGTTTCTATGATGGTAAAATAATCTTCCTTCTAGTGATCCTTGTTTTGCCAATAGTGTTGCAGCTTGTACCCTTAATGGTCTACTTTTAAGTCTTTTTCAAGACCATCAACAAAAATCCCAAACTAGATTAAAGAGCTTTATTTGTAGAAGAGTTCTGGTCCAAAAATCAGCAAACTTTCTGCAACAGTTATAAGATTTATTTGTGGGGAGCCTTTCTTGAATATAGTAAACCTTCCACTACTCTCTATAAATAGTACTTTGTTTAGGGAACGCTTATAAATTTTCAAGTCCTGAGAGAGAATGATTCTAGGTTCAGATGAAGGACCAGCCTTTGTTTATTTCCTTCTTGAAAGAAAATCCGAAAGGCTCTATCACTTAGTATTTTCACAAGGTCCAGAAATGATGGCCTTCTCAGCCACTCATTTTGGATTGGTGTGTTTTTATCTTTTCTACCTTCTTTCCTCATACACCATGGAAGAAACAGGTACAGCAATGAGTTGCTCCACTTCTAAGACATTATATCCACAGTCACCACCTAAGGATTTGTTGAATAAACGTTTTTGTGGAAGCAATTTACCATGAGCTCTAACAATGGAATTACCTGCAAACTGCCTATGGACTGAAAGACCTGGTTGAAGGCACTATTTGCTCAAAATCACTAGCAAATTCATCATCTCTGCTCTCTGAACTGCTGATAAAGTGAATTTCTCTCTGCCTATGGCAGAACCTTTAGTGCCTCTAACATTATCCTGGGACTCCTTGTTCTCTCCTCCTTCTCGTCTGAGTATATTAATGTTACAAAATTGATTTTATGTGAATGCCCTTTGAACAGTCCTTTGCTGAAAAGCTACTAAAACATACACCCATCATTCTCATTCCCCAAATATTTACCTACAGCTTTTTGTCCTTCTGAGACAAAAGTCCATGAGCTGAATCATGGTGATTCCCTGTCAGAGCAAGCTCACATCTATCAAAATTAACATCCAGTTTTTTCAATTAAGGTCTTCCTTTCTCTTATTTCTCCATGTCCATCAGGTAAGAGTATGGACAACTTCTTAGGTCAGCTTAAAAACTCTGTCATATCCTCTTTGGCAACAGAATGCTCTCATATGGAATTTGGTCCATGGTGCTATTTCTTTTGTCACTTTGAAGACTGGTAGGCTTAGGCAATGTTCTACTATCACTGCCCTTGAGAGCTTATATGACTGGTCTCCTCCATCATATGAGTCACCCTGCCCACTGCAGTGTTACATATTTTCTGCATGACAGTCTCACTTCCAGATGGCAGTGATCCTGAGATAGCTGAAGGTATGACATCCCCCAATTCTTGATCTAGCTGTAATCCTAATGGCTTTCACAAGCCTGCATCTCATATCCTTTGCTGCAGAAATGAGTAAAGCTCTTATGAGTATATTAAAGAAGGATACATAAAGATGCTTTTGTTCAAGAAGCATTGCTTGCAGGGTAATTAGCACATTTATCAGTGCCCTTAGAGTCAATGCCAGACTGACCAAACTGAAAATGCTGCCTGCCTATGACAAATTGGAGGCACTTCTGATGATGTTGAGTAATGGGAATGTGGAGATAGGCATCCTATAGATTCAAGAAGCACAGAAAAGTCTTCTGTACCACAAATTTGTTCACACTCTCGACGTCTCACACTAGGCAATAACCTCCTGACTTTTTTGGCACTAAAAAAATAATCTGAATAGACCTTTGAAAACTCTTTCTTTTAGTACCGGAGTTAATGCTTTTATGTCTAATAGAAGTCTTCTTGACTCTCAGGACTCTGGAGTGAAGAATAACTTTGTCAGGGAAGGAATCAAAACACTTATTCTGTAACGTTTTATTCCAGCATGCTATATGTCCCTTACCAGTAGGGACTGGATAGCTCAATTGAATCAGAACATTTCAAAGCCTTTTACCTTTTTAAGTCACCAGTTCAGATAGGTTCAGGTCAGTAGGGACTTAAAAAGGTGGCCTATACAAAAATGATTTGGTGCTCTCATTCCGGTTTCAAGGTTCATAATATTGTGCTCATTGTCAATTTCCTGCAGTACTGTGAATCCTGCTTTTTGTCTCTGATTTGTGACAAGGATATGAGGAGAGAGAACTCCCTTACTATATAGTGAATAAGAAGATGCATCTTGAATCTGGAAGGCCTGATCAAAGTCCTCCTCTGGTTCCTCATAATTTTAATACCAGAACAGATATCAGCCATCTGATTAACAGCCCTATTTCTGATTCTTTAAATAACCAAAGCTTTCCAGCCTCCTCTTTTGCACTGGAGCACAACCATCCCTTCCACAGGAATATTAGCGATCCCTTTCGGGTGGAGTTTTCATTTGAGAAGAGGTCTAAGAGCCTTATACCACCTTCTCTTTCTCATGGGGGAAGAAGCCTTTGGAGCTTTTGTTTAAAAGATTGAGTTTTGCTTGAAATGCTTCTTGAGCCAGTACACAATAGAGGATCCTGCATCTTTTTTGGTATCACCCCAAAAAACAGCTTCCACATTCCCATTTCTGCCTGTGATCCTACCCTCTAGCATCCAGGGATCTCTTTTTCTGAATTTGCTTCTTCATAGATCAGGCATATTGATCTGGCAATAATGGAATATATCACTCCCCACCCTAATATATGCAGGGTCAACTCTTAGCTTTCTTTCTGCTCTCCAGTTTGTTCTCTATGAGGGATCAGCAGAGAGCTCTTTTAAGAAAATCAAATATGAGCTGTAATCCTTGCAGCTGGTACAGGACACCTTAGCACTGCTTATATACTGCTTTTTTCAGATGACCCTTTCCCTCTGGAGAGTGACTTGGAATGATGTAGTTGACTACTGCCTGCTATTTCAGACCTGGAGCGTCAACCCATGGACCGGCAGCATTTCCACAGGAAACAGAGATGAACGTCACTGCTTTCAAACTTTGAGTTTGGTACAAAAATTCCACAAACCTTTCAAACTCCAATACAAGACTCTGTCAAACATACTTGCCATATCATGTAATCACATTGATTTTGCAAACAGACTTCAACTGTATTGTAGAAACCACCAGCACGCACACGTGCAGAACAGAGATCTACTGCATGAAGATACTGCTTTTGCATGCCTGGAGACCAACGCAAATAATGTGAGGAGCAGCAGAAAGGATCATGGGAATGCTTTCTAAGAAGACGGGCATTAGTCTACTGAGTTTGTAGGTGGCAGTCTACCCTGCATGGTAGAGCCTGGTAGACCTATAACATAATTCCAAATGTAATATCCACTGATTATTGCTAAAGCTTATAAACTGCAAAAAAAATTTAACATAAGAACCAGTTACTTTTGTTTAAAGACAACGCTCTTTTTCTGTAGGCATTATATATTTGTAATTCTTTTAGACCATCTTCCTGGTCTTTAAAAGAACATCCAAAGCGGTGCAGCTTCCTCTTATTGAAAAATTATATAATTTCTTTTAAACTTTTTATATAAACAGAAGGGAGGTATTTTAATAACCATCTAGGTTATTCACTACAATTCTTTGGTTTTCAACAAACATTGCTTGAAGGTTTGTATTATAAATTGCATAGAATTCAGACATTGCATTTTGCTGCTGCATGCTGCAACTATTTCCCTTCATGGAACTAAATGCTATAAATAAGTCCTGCTAGGTAAAATCCAGTTTAAGGAAAACAAAACGGGTGGGGGGGGGGGGTAAGTTAAAGATGATCATTATAAATGGCTGAAAATAACCTATATATGTTTAAATATAATTTTAGTAAACACTTTACATTTTTTCAAGTTAACAGTTTCTATGATCGTATTATATTACACACATGAGCATACCTCTCAACTTTCTGAAATTTTGATCCTAAATTTGTGTTCTTATGGAAACTGGTAATTATTCCCCCTTTACCACTAAAATTAATAATGTCAGAAATACTGAAACTTGAAACAGTTTATTGAAAAACTTTCCAGGAAGGAAATATACACATTTCAAACTTTCTCTTGTTTTTTTTTATAATTTATTCTTTCCCAAATTTGTCTCTTGGTAGGTTGAGAGCTGTGCACATAAGGAGAAGAAATCACTTGTATGTTAAACTTTTATTTTGTTCACAAAATGAACCAATAAAATAAAGCAAATAACAACATACTTTTCTCCTGCAGATGTGGAAGCTACACCAGAAATCAGAATTTCAAAAGGCAGGTCTAGGGAGCACCAAAGCTCCTAATTCTAGTCACTTCACAACATGTGATGTGAGCAGAGTGGTGAGTTTCCTGCCCAAAATGTAAATGAGATTCCTGTAATCTCATTTACAAAAAATTAAAAGCATTACATGAGAAAAATATTGCCTGTTGCATTAACAGCTATAATTATTTGCTTGCTTAACTGAATCTTCTAGTACAACTAGATTGAATTATTGCACTTGGTTTTGCCTGCCTGGGCAGGGAACTTTAAGTCTTCTGTTTTGTTAAGATAATTTGTTTTAAAATTCTTTACTCTTAAATCTTTTTCTTTCTAACCATCCATTTTAGAGAAAAGAACAGCTTCTCTGATTTACATGCTAATATGTTTTACAAATGTTGCAGATAATCATAAACTGAAATGCCTCATTTATTTTGTGAAAATGTAATATTTTGTTGAAATTACGGGAAATTTTTACTAACAAAATTAATCTTTGATGTTCTGTTCATCTTTAAAAAAAAAAAAAAATCTGTTGCATGTCATTAACTCTTCCTTTTACTAACTTTAGTATATAATCTCCAGGTCTTTATACTCTTCTCATGTTTTCTTTCTTCTCTTTCTGCCTTTAAACTAAAAACAGAGAGAAAAGTGTCCTTCAGTGTCACAGGGAGAAGCCTTTATTTCTGACGTAACAAGACAGTCTACAATATAATCATTAAAAACCTTGAACGCTTAACAAAACGTCGATAGAGCAGGCAAGAAATCCAAACCTTCATTCCTTGAATCAAGGAGCTCTACTGGAATCTGCTGCAGAAACATTTAGAGGGGCTTTTGCACATTGCATTGTTCATTGAACTAGTGAATGCAAGACAGTTCCACTTTCTACAAGGATTATGCATTTTAAAGCATCATAAATAACTCCAGGAAATCTTTCTTCATTTGAATATGAACATAGCTGATTGCTTTCTGCTTCTGCTAATAATTAACACATTTTAGTCTTCTGTATTTAATTCAGTGGAGCACACACTTGCATTTTATGGAACTTTGTGTAAAGGATACAAGCTTAGTAGCACGTTCATTGCCTTGGTTAACATATGCCGCATGATCATGCTCTTTGAAGGGACTTTGCTAATAAGGTGCATAGTTTAAACAGCACAAAATTTGTATTAATTCCATAATGAAAAAGACCTAATACAAAAATTTTACAATAGAGAAATTCAGCTGTCCTACAAACACATAAATTCAGCAGTATCCTTAGTTGCAGTTGATTGGCTAATATGGAAATGCCCAAACTGTGAATCAGGGCCCATCGGAAAGTCCATTGTGGTCACAACCAAGAACTTCAGCAGTACAAAGCAGGACAGCGGAGTGTAAATTACTTTAAGCATTTCAGTTTGAATTTTGGTCCCATGTTAGAAAATTTGGGAATCACCACAGCTGGCATGATTGCTTATTGTAGCTACATCTCTAGAATTTTCTTCTAAAGTGGTTTCCCCACAGAAAATTAAGGGGTATTTCTGAGGAAAAAAAGAACTGATTTATTTAAATATTTTTGTTTTAATTTAATTTCTTGTGTTTCCCCCTCCCCCCGGCTTATATTTTGACATGGATGCAATGTGTTGCCTTCTGTAAGAGGACAGTGTAAATAATGTTGAAGAGTCTGCATCTTATCAAGCATTTATTTACCATTATAACTATTATGGTTATCATTTATTAATTATGTTATGTTTTATTCTTTACACTTACATTAAAGTTCATAAATATTACTGATTCATGTAAATTTCTGGTTGTTGATGTGAACAAAAATTTGCAAGGAGCACACTGAAGGCAGTGACGTGTGTACAAGATGTTTCTATAATTCTTCACTACATATGACAATTTTCTTTTCTTTTATGTTCTATGAAACTGAATACCAAGGTGACTTCTTCAAGTTTGTTGAATTCATCATGTAACATTTTAGTTCAGATTTCCATCAAGTTCATAGCTACATCACAACTGTTTTTGAGATCCTTAATGTCAAATCTTAGTTATCAATAAGATTTTTTGTATTTGTACACAAAAACAAAACACTGAGTGATGCTTTAAGTAAAGACTGAAGGAAAGGTACTGCTGCATTTTCTGATCCTAAAACAGAACCACAGAGATGTGACAGCTCGTAATGTAAAAGACAGATTTCTTAAGGTCTCATGTGTTTTGGACACCTTCATGTAAAAAAATGGAGTGTACACTTGTTGAGCTGGACAAGTGTATTCTTCATTTTTATGGCAAATGTTATATGAAGCAAATAATCTTTGTCATGATCAATATGTTTAAAGAAGTACCGTCAAAAAATGTTGACAGTATAGGATGTTGGCTTACCTGGCATCTATTTTTAGCACATTTCAAAAAGGGCTGAAAGCACCAAAGCAGTGATTCACGCTGTCCGTCTAGCTGCTGGCACAATAACTTTCATGAAAATTCATTGGGTCCAAGCTTGGAAGAAAATGGAGTATGGTCCTGGCACCTACTCTATTGAAAATGACCTTGATCCAGTTATTTTCAATAGAGTCAGAGTTGAAAAGCGCTAGAAAAATCCATGCGTGAGCACAGTTTTAACTTCATCCCTTATTTTATTTTAATTTTTGTAGTTTTAATTCCTTATTAACTACCCAACAGACCTGTTTGAGTCATTCTGTGTGAACTGGCATTTTGATATGTGCTTCCTAAGCAATGGATTTTGAGTTTAGAGAATTTCAGCGTGGCAAGGAGCTCTTACCACATCAGTACTGCCTAGAAATTCTGGTCACCTTGAAAAGGCAGTGCTAAATGATCAATGCTACTGTCGCAAATATACACAGGGTCATCAAAGCGATCTTCTGCCAAACTAATAGGGTCATTTATCAAAATGTGAAGTAGCCTTATTGCATGTGATAACAGCCGCATTGCGGCAGTATTATTTAAATAAGGGGAAGGGGACGAGGGTGGGCGGGGTTTGGGTGTGGTTATGGCCTAGCAGCATTGCGTGTGATAATGTTTTCCACATTATCGCTGGCAGCACCGTGGCAAATAACTACACCTTTTCCTGTGGTGCAATGGGTGCGAAAGTGTGTGGCCTGCCCGCAGCCAGCTGCACAATTTCACCCCGCCCCTTTTTTTAGCATGGCAGAATGATGAATCTAGTTATCAGTGTGAAATGCCTTGATTAGAAGCAGACATGCTTGCACATAGTTGCTACCACCAGCAATACTTTGATAAACACAGCAGTACTCACGCTGCAGAGAGCTGCATCTTGGTGTATACATCTTGGCACTGGCAAAAAGAAAGCAGCAAGGTACCTATGAGGGTCCTGATTCTCAGGTCTCAGAAATAATGGTATGTTTTTAAACTCTACCTACCCGAAAACTGCCAGTGTCGCCTAAGGTGAGGTGCACAACATGTAAAATCTATGCAGAGAGGAGCTCTCCTTTAGTCAGGTTAAGATACCCAGTTCCAGAAAAAAAAGTTTATTTTTGCTTTTAATGTGATTTAAAGGACATTGCCAACATTAAACAAGTCCTGTTGGCATGTTTGCCCTATTTGCAGTGTGTGTTCTAACGTGGAACAAAAAGATGTTCCATATATTCATCCTCCAAATGCTGAAGTAAATGATAGAGAAGCAAAAATGCTACAAACTAATTATAATCTGAATCAGGAAATGTGATTATTGCAAAAAAAAAAAAAAAAGTACATTATTCAAATCATTTCTACTTAAGTACTTTAATACTTGGTATAGGATTAGATGCACAAGCAGCATTATATATAAAATGCCAATGTTTTGACAATTATATCTGGGTGTCTGAAGGAAAAGCACACTCCAAACCATTCACTTAAAAAGCTATCTAAAGTTAGTTGTTTGAAATACTTGAACTATATCAGGGGTATTGAAAATGTGTTTGGGTACTTGCCAGTACTTGTAGCCTGGATTGGTCTAACCCAGTATGGCAATTTATTATGTTCTTAAATGTGTTGGATGTCTAGCTAATGCTGATAAATGTCCAATTCCATGCTGCCCTTTTAAAAGCAAATCTGTGATGCTGAGTGGTCAAGACTAGCCAGAGAAGACTCTAGACTGGATTCTGGCAATAATCTTTATAAGCTTCTTTACTGTTTAAGCAATAGTAAACAAAACAAGTTGGCTGGTTTCTGCACTTTACAAAATAATCGTAACTTGCAATTCGTATTGTCGAGGCTTCTGTCTCTCTCCCTGGGCCTCTGTCATTCGTCTGACCCTGGTCCTCTTATCCCCGCTTAGTGATCCACCCTATCCCAGAATCCCTTACTGGGTTGGGACTTGAGGAGGACCAATACAGATAGCTGTACCGGGTCCTTTTAAGGTGGTCTGAGAGAGTTTCTTACATGCTACCTCACAGAGTCCATAACATTCAATGCATGAGATGCAGTTTATAAGTACAATTAATTTAGAAATAGAACATCACCCACTTCATTTCCATTTTTTAACTTTTCTCCCCCTCTGACCTATCATCCATCTTCAGCATCTATTTTATATTGAACCAAGAAGTCCAAGGTGTTAAGATGCACTAAATCTCGATCATATATAATTATTTTTAGTTTTTGGGTACTTGCCAGGTTCTTATGGCCTGGATTGGCCACTGTTGGAAACAGGATGCTGGGCTTGACGGACCCTTGGTCTGACCCAGTATGGCATGTTCTTATGTTCTTATTGACCTAAAGTGCAAATCTAGTTTAAGAAAATTCAGCATTAAAAACAGAGGTCCATTATTGAGTAAAGCTGAGTGTGGTAACTTTAGCTGGATAGTTAGCAGGACTTACCTGGGAAAGTTGACCATTGAATATATATGACTAAAGTTACTGTAATTTTCCCTGACCAAACTCACTCAGCTTAGTTTTTCCGGGCTCAGGTACAATTTAGCCATGTTAACGGAAACCTCCCCCCTCCCCCTAACACTGCCATTTTTTAACCTGGTAAATTTTAGCTGGATGATGATTTATTCAGGTAAAATTTACCCGGTGAGAGGAGCAGGAAACTTTAAATCTCTGGTTTTTTCTGACTAACTTAAGTTAACTGGACAAACCCTTTTGAATATTGACCTCCAAGGAAGAGTTTCTTTGTTCAAATAAGTTTCTGTTACGTGTTTCAGGTGTTTTGTGAATACATTTCTGGTATTGTTTGTGGGGGTGTGGAGTTGGAGCTTTGGTTTGGTTTGGTTTTCTTATTGAACTCAAAAGTCAGCTTTCAAAGTGATCTAGCTGGCTTAGCCCACTGGATCAAAGGCTTTCAAACATTACTGGGCTGTCTGGTCCAAAGTTAGCCATCTAGTTCCACTTGGTGACAAAATGTAGCTTCTCAAATTCTGGGTGATCAAGGGGAGAAGGGGAAAGTTAGGAAGTTAAGGCTGATTTTCAGCTATATCCACCTAACTTGGCTGGCCAATTCTCGGCATTGCAATATCAGTCTACATTTTGCTGGCCTAGGGCTCACCAGCCCTCCAGGGCAGCCAAAGCTAGGGCTTCCATTAGGCAAACTAGGCGGTTGCCTAGAACACTAAAGTTTTGAGGGTGGAAAAGTCCTGCCAGCAGGAGCCCCAGAGGGGTACTGTGCCAATGCTAATACTGCCAAAGAAGGGAGCACTGCTCTAGAGCCACTGCTGCCATTAGGAAGGAATGCTGTGCTAGAGGTAAGTTGTGGGGAAGGGATGCATGACCCAAAGGTTCAGCTACAGTGTCAAATACTCCTGCACCAGCCCTGATGACAGCCCTTATCTTTAATAAGTTCCATGCAGCCCTACTCTCCTGTACATCCCACACGCCTGTCCCCTTTCCCCTTCGTCCATATGCCTCCCCCAGAGGCAGGAGCAAGTATGCTTACCTCCTCTCTGCTCCAGCATCATCGTCCTTATGCTGCCAGTAGGAAGCGCATAGCATAAACCAAATTTGACAGGGAGTGGGAGGGACATTGAGGCTTCAGGGGACATTTGTAAAAAATAGAACGTGAAAGGAGTTGTATTGGCGATTCCTTGAGAGGGCTTAGCCAGGTAGAGCTGATTTTCACTGCTGGGCTGCTATGTTTTGGCTTTAAAATGTAGTTGGCTTATGTCTAGCCTAAGCTAGGTCAGGCACCCAGTCTTTTCTTGAAACTGCACCCATTTGTGACCTAGCCCAGCCTCTGAAGAGGCTCCTAGTTTGTGAAAACTTTCAGCCTTCCCTAACTGGCAGCCCTTAATACACTGCTTCCCAAACCTGGCCTGGGGTGCCATAGCCAGTCAGATTTTCAGGATATCCACAATGAATATGCATGATATAAATTTGCATATACTGAGTCTCCATGATGCCCTGAAAATCCAACTGGCTGTAGGGTCCCCAGGACAGGGTTGGGGAGTGCTGCCCTAATCACCTCTGGCTAGACACGATAATCAGAGGATACATAGTTCATTATGGAGGAAACACCAAATTTACTTCCAGACTTGTAGTGCAGCAGAAATGGCCAAGGCTGTCCATTATCCCCCAAACAGCATGTAGGAGGCAGTGCTTAGAGCAATCTTTCCCAACCTTTTGAAACCCAGGTCACACCTATGTTATAAAAAATGTGTGGCACACAACCTCCCTAGCACAGGAAATGCAGACAAGGAGAGGACTGATGTGGCCAAAAGAAGAGCTAGGAAAACACTGAAAGACCCACCAGTCTCTCTTCCATACTTTAAAAGAAAGGAGATGGAGACACACATGCATTTGTCATGATGGACCATCATACCAACATCTCCCTTATCCTAATGTGTAGGCAGTTGCCTCATTTACCCTGGCTGTTGCATGTGGTTGCCAGATTTCCTTCACTTCTGCTACTCCCATTGCTCAGTAAGCCGCATCTACTACTCAGTATATACTCTCCACATCTCACTCAGTCTGAGGATAAGACAGAGGCTGGAAGGAGGAGGCGGTTCACGACAGGCTTGATGAGGTGGTGTGTGCTGTAGAAAGTGGAGCCCAGCTATCCATGCTCTGTGTACTGCGTATTAGTTACTCAAGCTGGGCTCATGCTGTAGCCAGGAAAATATGCACGATTACGCAAGCTCTAGAAAGGAGTTCCCTCAAGATTAAGAGTCATGGTGTCTCTTATTGCTGTGAGATGCTACTGGCTTGGATCGGAGTATCAAGCAGCAATGACTTTTCCATGTCACACCAGATCAGGTCTGGAGACACATTGGTTGGGAAACTGGTTTAGAAGATGCCCTACTGGCTCTCAATTACTTTTCATACTCAGGGAGCATACTGGAGTAGAAATCTGGAAAGGGATGGAAACTTTATGGGTGGAAATTCGGATAGAGAAGCAGAAAACAGGTAATCTATGTATACGATAAATCAATTGTGCTTACAGACAAGAACAAATGTCCCTTTTTTAATATTAGGATAGAATTAAATGGTAAAATTGCCATATAATTACCTCTGCCAGCACATAAGAGTTCTAACAGGGCTAGAGTGATTTGGGATCTGGTTCTTACTTACAACCTTGAGTTGGTTGCCTGCTCTTTTGAATTTGGGGAAGAGTGTCTATTATATGATATTTGGCATCAAGTGAAAAGCAGAAATGGAAAACTAAATATTACATTTTAAAAGGGCAGAATTTCATCATATGCAGGACTTTCTAGTTAACGTCTGTCACAGAATTTATCAGAAAAGCCACAAGGAATATGGGAAACAGTTTAAAACATTTTATGAAGTTGGTAAGTGTGTTTATAGCAATGGAAACAGAGTTGCAGGACTCTAGTGGCTGTTGCTTTGAAAAAAACTGGATTTATTTATTTATTTGCAGGTTATGATATGATCAAGAATAATAGACACAAACTTTTAAAATCCTCAGTGGACTGTGTTCAGTTAGATAGTACTGGTGGATTGCAATGGTTTTCTACTCTGCTGTATGTATACAAAGGCAGAATTGCAGAAATAGTTAAGGAACGTTTTTTGGTATTGCAGAAGTCACACTAGGGAACACGGCTTTCAGCAAAAATGGTCTATAATGGAAAGGTGTGCTTTGCTCAGTCTTGTGACAGGCTGTACCTGAATGGATAGCAGTAATATAAAAAAAAAAAAAAAAGATGTTTTATAATGTTTTGACAGATGCTGACTTTCCATGCCAGCAGTTCCTCATGCTTTGAACCTTGCTAAGAAGTTGCTTTACAAACTCCTAAGGTATTTTCTAGATATGCCTTGTTGCTGCCTTTTTCCCTATAGTAGCCTCTGGAGCAGGGACATGTTCTACAGCATCGTTAAATGATGCAGGGCTATCTGAAGTGTAGGTAAATGAGTTTGACTTTTTGCCCTTAGATCATGCTAATATCACTCCTTGAGCACATGCAGTGCCTTTCAACATCTGGACTGTTGGAAAGAACTATGTATTTCAAATGCTTTTTATTGAACCATTTTCCAAGCCTTAACATTGCAACTATCCATAGACAGCGCAATACATTATAACATAGATAACTCTCACTTCCTCCCCCCCCCCCCCCCCCCCATACATATGTCTACCATAATCCATTAATTACAGGGCAAATAACTCATATAACAGGACACTAGGAGCATGTAGTCTAATGCATCCTAGACCGCTCAAACATTATGGTAACATATTTCAGCGTTCCACATTATGTCCAAGACCTATCCTCCCCTCCCGTTAACCACCCTAATAGACCCCCATCAGATAACACAGGAAAAAAAAAGATATTGGTTGGAGGACAGACTAAAAGTAAGAACATGTGGACAGCATCCAATATCACAAATAAAAAAAATAGTTTAATTATGTTTAAAAGGAGTTATTCAGTACCAAACTTCTCGCTCTAGGTGATTGTGAGTGTAGGTAGCCTCCCCAGATTTGAAAAAATAATCGTCTACCTTTAAAGGAGGTTAGTGCGGCTCTGTTCTCCAACAGCACCAACTCATGAAATGAGTTACACCATTGCCAATAAGCTGGGCCTGATGACTCTCTCCACACCCCCTAAATAGATTTCTTTCCTAATAGGCATGCTTTCTTAAAAAAATAATACTTCAGCCTTATTCCTAAATACGGCTGGGGGGGGATTTGCCCAAACAGCATCGCTCTCGGAGTGGTTGGGGTCTGAAACTCCAAAATCTGAGATGGGAATCTTGTGACTGCCCTCCAAAACCTCTGTATAGAAACAAGACCAAAACATATGGAAAAGTGTGCTCATTTGAGTTTGACGTTTAATACAGGATACCAAGTCAAAGATGCCTATTTTCAGAGCATATGTCTGGGAGATATAAGCCCTTCGCAGAAACTTATATTGAAGATCTCTTAGATAAACGTTCCCAGATATCTCTCTTAAATGTTTGAAACAGTCCCACTGCTTCTCATCAGTGAAAATGATTCCCCTCTCCTATGACCATTTTAATAATAGAGCCGTACAGTCGTCCTTCTGTCTATGCTTCTGTAAAGCTTTTCGCAAAGTAGATGTCGAACGTTTAGAGAGAAAATAAGAAATTGCCATGCTGAGTCAGACCAAGGGTCCATCAAGTCCAGCATCCTAATTCCAACAGAGGCCAAACCAGGCCACAAGAACCTGGCAAGTACCCAAACACAAAGAAGATACCATGCTACTGATGCAATTAATAGCAATGGCTATTCCCTAAGTAAACTTGATTAATAGCAGTTAATGGATTTCTCCTCCAAGACCTTTTTTAAACCCAGCTACACTAATTGCACTAACCACATCCTCTAGCAGCAAATTCCAGAGCTTAATTGCGTTGAGTGAAAAAGAACTTTCTCCAATTAGTCTTAAATGTGATACTTGCTAACTTCATGGCATGCCCCCTAGTTCTTCTATTATCCGAAAGTGTAAATAACCGATTCACATCTACTCGTTGAAGACCTCTCATGATCTTAAAGACCTCTATCATATCCCCCCTCTGCCATCTCTTCTCCAAGCTGAACAGCCCTAACCTCTTCAGCCTTTCCTCATAGGGGAGCTGTTCTATCCCCTTTATCATTTTGATTGCCCTTCTCTGTACCTTCGGTTGAAAAAGATCTTTCAAAGTGTCCATAAATTTGGCATCTAATTCTGCCTGTGGTAGCGAGGAAATATAATGTTGTATTTGAATGTATGAGAAGTGGCTCTTCATTGATACTCCACATTGCTCTTGTAAAGCTTCAAACCCATTTAGAGTTCCCTCCTCATTCACTACATCAGTGCTTCTCAACCAATGTGTCGCCAAGCACCAACTGGTGTGTAATGGCTCCCGGTGTCCCACAGCCCCAGTTATACTTCCCTTTACCTTTTTCCTTCCCCTGCGGGCCTATGGGAAACCTCCTCCCTTCTTCCTGTCCTTGTGGGCCAATTGGAAGCCTCCTCCGTTCTTCCTGCCCCTGCAGGCCAATCGGATGCCAGTGGGAGGAGGAAGCCTCTGATTGGCTGGTGGGGCAGGAAGAAGGGGGGCAACTCATAGCCCGGGGGTGCGGTGGTTTGAGGGGGGGCTGGGAGGAGTGGCAGCATTCAGGCCCGTGGCGGCGAAGAAGCCAGACTCTGTGGCCGCCACGGGCTGGAAGTGCTGAAATTAAACACAGTGGCGAGCCACAAAGAAAAGAGGCCAGCCACGCCAAGAACCGCGATAGAGCAGGGATTCCCCAAAGTGGCAGTGAGTCGCAAGCACGAAGAGGCCGGTTGCTCCAGGGATTCTTCCCCCCCACCCCCATGCAACAGTGAGCGCGGCAGAAGCGCGTTTAAAGTAAAAGTGGCACTCGGCCATGCTGATTACAGATGGGGGCAATTGGAGCTCCCAGCAGCCGTAAAAGCAGGCAGATGGGGGGCCGCGGGAGCCTAAGGATATCCTGAGAGCCAGAAGAAAGGCTTGAGTGCTGTGGCATATTTTTTTTATAAAATAAATGTTTGCTGCTTCAGTGCAGCTGAGAAGGCAGTGGCAGCACTGGGAAATCTGCCACTGCGAAATTAAAGGGGAACACAGCATTGGGGCTCTAAGCAAAGTGTATATGAGAGACAGAGACTGGGCAGGGAGGTGACTGATGTGTGTGAGAGAGACTGGGCAGGGAGGTGACTGGCGTGTGTGTGTGAGAGAGAGACTGGGCAGGGAGGTGACTGGAGTGTGTGTGAGAGACTGGGCAGGGAGGTGATGGATGTGTGTGAGAGGCAGACTGGGCAGGGAGGTGACTGGGGTGTGTGTGAGAGACAGATTGGGCAGGGAGGTAACTGGGTTGTGTATGAGAGAGACAGACTGGGCAGGGAGGTGACGGGTGTGTGTGAGAGACAGAGACTGGTCATAGGGTTTAATGGTGTATGTGGGTGTGTGTGTGAGAGAGAGAGAGAGACTTGTGGGCCCTAAAGAAGAGGACCGTAAGAACAGAGCTTCAGCAGCCGCTGCTCCTGGTTTGTGCTTTCAAGAGAAAGGAGTAGGAGAGTTGCTGGAGAGGTTAAGTAAACGTGGCATTTTAAGTTTCATTTTCTTGATTGACTGCCATTTTAATTATTGAGTATCATGTGATGTGTCTGCTGTTTTGAAATATTTTATTGATATTTGGACAATTTTTAATAATTTATGAGTTTTGTTTGACCTTATTCTGTTCATCAGCTGTTTTGAAACATTTATTAATATAGTTTTACAATTATTTCTGCATGGGGATCTATAGCAGCTTGGCTTGTTCTGTTTTCCTAATAGGAGGTGTATTATTTATTTATTTATTTATTTAACAATTTTTATATACCGGCATTCGTAGGACACATCATGTCGGTTCACAATTAACTGAGAAAGGAAATTACAATGAACGAGGATAGAGAGAGTTAACGATATTACAATGAACTAGGAACAAGGATAGAGAGAGTCAACGAGCAGGGATACAACTTTGTAAAAGAACTGGATGAAGATTATCCATGTTAAGAGTAGATATGCATCAGGATGTTAAGGATGCATGTACACTTAAGAACTTAACATATGAACTTATTTACAATATTAATGTTAAATGCAGGGGCAGGGAGAGGGGAGAGGGGGAGCGAGGAGGGGAAAGGAGTGGAGGGGGTAGGGGTATAGGAGATCGTTAAGGCAATGGCACTTTCAAGGAAAGGCTGTTCGTAGGAAGGGAGGGGGGGGGTAGGGGAGAGGCAGAAGGGTGCTGGGGAAGGGAGCAGAAGGGTGCTGGGGAAGGGAGCAGAAGAGAGGCAGAAGGGTACTGGGGAAGGGAGCAGGGAGGGAGCTGGGAGGGTGAGGGAGCTAAAATGGTAAGGGAGAAGGGGGGGCTGGGAAGGTAGGGGAGCAGGGGGAGTTGGGATGGCGAAGGGGAGGTTGAGGAGGGGGTGTGTAGGCTGAGCGGGAGCTGAGTAATTTCGAGACATGACAATGACTAGGATTGGGAGGAGTTGGGGTATGCCTGTTTAAAGAGCCATGTCTTGATTCCTTTTTTGAAGTGGCTCAGGGACGGTTCTAGGCGGAGTTTAGCAGGAAGGGAGTTCCAGAGGGTAGGACCCGCAATGGAGAAGGCTCTGTCCCGGGTAGTGGTAAGGTGCCCAATTTTGAGTGAAGGGGTTTGAAGGGTGCCAGCGAGGGTGTTTCTGGTGGGGCGATTAGTTTGACGGAAATGTGGCATATCCTCAAGCCAGGGGGAGTTGTTTTTGTATAATGTGTTATGGAGGATAGTAAGTGTTTTGTATTGGGAGCGGTAGGAAATGGGGAGCCAGTGGAGATCCTGTAGTATGGGAGTGATGTGGTCAGTTTTCCTGGTGTTTGTTAAGATTCTAGCCATAGCATTTTGGAGGATTTGGAGGGGTTTAATCGTGGAGGCAGGGAGACCTATGAGAAGGGAGTTGCAATAGTCGATTTTAGATAGTATGGTGGTTTGCATAACAGTGCGGAAGTCGTGGGCGTGGAGGAGGGGCTTCAGTTTTTTGAGGGTTTGAAGTTTAAAGAAGCCCCCTTTTAGTAGTGATTTAATGTGAGATTTGAAGCTTAGCTGATTGTCTAGGGAAACTCCTAAATCTCTGACACTGGGCGGTAGTGTGTGAGCTTGTGAGGCGTTTTGATTCATTTGGTGGATCGAGTCGATAGATTGATTTGTTAGGATGAGGATTTCTGTTTTAGAGGCATTGAGTGCAAGGTGGATATTGGAGAGGAGAGAGTTGATGGATGTCAGGCAAGTTTCCCAATATTGCAGGGTTTCAGTGAGGGATTTCCGAATGGGAATGAGTATTTGTACGTCATCTGCATATAAGAAAAATTTTAGTCCTAGTTTAGAGAGTAAGTGGCAGAGTGGGAGTAGATATATATTGAAGAGGGTGGACGATAAAGAGGAGCCTTGTGGTACGCCTTGTGTGAGGGGAATGTGAGCGGATTCAAAATTATCAAGTTTGACTAGGTACTTTCTGTGGTCAAGGTATGAGGAGAACCAGGATAGGGCTGTATTTGAGATGCCTATCTCCGCTAACCGTGATAATAGGATTTGATGGTTCACGGTATCGAAAGCGGCAGAGATATCAAGGAGGGCAAGTATATATGATTGACCGTGGTCCATGCCTTTGAGGACGGTGTCAGTTATTGCAAGCAGGAGTTTTTCGGTGCTTCGGTCTTGGCGAAAGCCATATTGAGCGGGATGTAAGATATTGTTTTCTTCTAGGAAATCAGTGAGTTGCATGTTAACCACCTTCTCCATGATTTTTGATATAAAAGGCAGATTGGAGATGGGCCTGTAGTTTGCTGGGTCATTGTGGTCGAGGGTGGGTTTTTTCAGTAGAGGCAAGTTTCAGTGGTTCGGGGACTTTCCCGGTGGTGATGGAGCAGTTTATAATATCTGCTATTGGCTTTGCAATGGCGGAAGGAATGGTGAGGAGAATTTTTGATGGGATGGCCACACATATCGCAGATGCCATATCGCAGATGCCATATCGCAGGACCTGATTTAATATTTGTAGTGTTGCCTTTTAATAGATAGGGCTGTTATTTATTTTAGGTTTTTATATACCGGCAATCATGAGAACATATCTTGCTGGTTTACATGAAACGGGAGTGCATGAAATACATCAACTAGAACTGTGGTGACCGAAGGAGCAGTTACAAATAACAAGGGTAGCAGAACTTGGAGAAGAAGGAAGAGATAGGAAAGAATAAACGGTTATGTGTTCCATAATGCAGGTGTAACTTTGTATAGATTAGTTTCTGTGCATTATTGCAGATCCTGGGACTGTGTTAGGTGCTATATTTCTCTTTCCATTTCTCCAGGTTTGCACTGTATGCAGAGTGGCTTTTTTTGGTTTTCCATTCCAGTTTGTCTCCATATTTATAATGTGTGGTCGTTCTATACTTGGTAAAGGTCGGTTCTGTGTGTGTGCCTGAGATGAGGTATTTTACTAGCATGTAATTGTATCAATCTTATTTGTTGTGTTTTCTCAATAGGATATGAATTAGTGGTAAATTATTGCCTTTTCATAAGAAGGGCTATTGTGCCTGGTAGTAAAGGGAGTTTGTTTTGCTTTTACTGAGATGTCATCAGAACCAGAATATCTTTTTTTGCATGGTGAGTTCTATGGGTAGTGCCCTAGTTCTGCTCTGCATCCATTATTAGGGGTCAAGGGGGTTACTGTGGATGCAGAGTATGGGGTAGATTTTAAAAGAAGCGCGATCAGCCTACTTTTGCTTGCGCATCAGACTCAAGCAAAAGTACGCTGGATTTTAGTAGATACGCGCGGAGCCGCGCGTATCCACTAAAATCCCGGATCGGCGCGCGCAAGGCTATCGATTTTGTATAGCCTACGCGCGCCGAGCCGCGCTGCCTCCCCCCGTTCCCTCCAAGGCCGCTCCGAAATCGGAGCGGCCTCGGAGGGAACTTTCCTTTGCCCTCCCCTCACCTTACCCTCCCTTCCCCTACCTAACCCACCCACCCGGCCCTGTCTACACCCCCCCCTTACCTTTGTCGGGGGATTTACGCCTCCCGGAGGGAGACGTAAATCCCCGCGCGCCAGCGGGCCTGCTGCGCGCCGGGCCGCGACCTGGGGGCGGGTACGGAGGGCGCGGCCACGCCCCCGGGCCGTAGCCACGCCCCCGTACCCGCCCCCAAAACGCTGCCGACACGCCCCCGGAACGCCGCGACGACCGGGCCCGCCCCCCCGACACGCCCCCCTCCGAGAACCCCGGGACTTACGCGAGTCCCGGGGCTCTGCGCGCGCCGGGAGGCCTATGTAAAATAGGCTTCCCGGCGCGCAGGGCCCTGCTCGCGTAAATCCGCCCGGTTTTGGGCAGATTTACGCGAGCAGGGCTCTGAAAATCCGCCCCTATATGTTTACATATAGCCTCGTGATGGTCATATGTTCAGTGTGTCACGCATGTGAGAACCATGTCAAATGTGTCCCAGCTGAGAAAAGGTTGAGAACCACTGCACTACATGATATAAAAAGGTAATACCTCGTGACTGCCATTATCAAAACCTCACTGTATTATACCTGGCCTAAAGTCTAAATTTCCTACAAGCAGTAACAACTGTGAGCAATGAGCTGAGTGTTTCAACATCATGGTTAATTTTTCCCAAGCCCATTTAATAGACTGAATCAAGACACACCAAGAGAGACCCTTCAGCCCTAACAATAATGAGATATGCAGCAGATATATCAAATTTAGAGGCACAACTAACGATCTATCCACTTCCAAATTAATATAGTGTAATTTGCTGTAGAGCCAGTCCCGCAGAATTCTAAGTAGGCTTACACAATTATATTCTCCTAGGGCTGGTAGTGCTAGGCCCCCTCGCTCCCACTCATCCTTCAAGCACCCAAGGGGCATTCTTGGTTTCTTACCCTGCCATAAATATTGTGTTAACAGTGAGTCATGAATGTGTCTATCTTTATTTAACAAGCAAAAAGGCAAATTTTGGATTACATAGAGTCATCTTGGGAAAATGACCATCTTATAAAGATTAACCCTACCTACTAAGATGAGAGGTAAGCTCTTCCATATTTGGAGTTTGTGCTTAGTATAATCAAGCAACTGGCTACTGTTCAAGCAATAAATCTCTTTTATGTTAGTAGCAAGCTCCAATCCAGATATTTAAATACTCCATCCGCCCATTTCAATGGGAAAGGTCCTGGCCAATGTGCTTTCATCGTGGCTGGGAACGGAAGAACCTCTGATTTATCAATATTTAACGAAGAGCTGAAAAGGTTCCAAACTGGGAGAAAATGGTAAGCAGTGAACACAGCAAAGGTCCGGATTGGTAAGAAAAACCAATATATCATCCGCAAATGCAGCATCCTTAAATGTGTAGTCTCCTATTTGGATTCCCTGGACCTCTAGTTCCCTGTATATCCTGTAGCAGAGGTTCTAAAAATAATAGGAACAACAAAGAAAAGGGGCAGCCCTGACTAGTGCCATGTTCTGTCAAGAAGGTCTCAGAGCTAATTCCATTAGCCCAGACATATGCTTAAGGGCTATTTTAAAGTAATTTAACCACTTTCTGGAAGATCCCAGATAATCTCATAGCATCTAAAACTGCAAATAGGTAGTCCCATTCAACTCGGTCAAATGTCTTTTTGGCGTCGAAGCTAACAAAAAGGGTTTAGCCTTATTTTGACAGCGTAGCATAGCCAACACCACCAGTCATGCATTAGACATAGCATATCGCCCCCTTATGAACCTCACTTGACCAGGCACAATAAGACTGAGCATTAGTACCACCAAGCTATCTACCCAAATTTTCGCTAAGAGCTTCTGATCAAAATTCAGAAGAGAAATAGGGCGATACAAGGAGTGCAGAGTTTCATCTTTACCAGGCTTCGGGATAATAATTATCTGTGCAACATTGCTTCCTGACGGATAGGTACCTTTGTCCATTAAGGACTAGAACACCATACCCAACAAGGGGGCTATCTGGTCTTGTAAGATTTTGTAGAATTCACTACTCAGACCATCCGGACCCAGAGCCTTTAGACACTTTGTTTGCCTGATGACCACCTTGATCTCCTCTTCCAATGATCTGTTTATTCAGCCAGTCATATTGTGACTGAGTAGTATGCGGGAGACTTTGTTTATTTTAAAATTCTCTAACTTTCAGCTGATCCCTTCCTTCCGAGCTGTAGAGAGCTTTATAAAATTCCCCCATGGTGTTTGCTATATCCTTCTTAGTTCTGGTCATATCCCCAGATCGTTTTTTTTAGCATTGAGATCAAGCGTGTGCCCTTGTTGGCTCTGATTAAATTGGCCAATAATTTCCCAGTCTTATTACTGTGTTGGAATAATTTATATTTGTAATACGCTACACTCTTTTTAGCCCTCTGGTGTACTAGCGTGTTCAACTGGGCTCTCTTCGCCAAATATTCTTCCCTATGTTCTTTAGCATTCGTAGCCATCATCTTTTTTTTTAATCTTATTTAAATGGGTTTCCAATTTCACTAATTGACTATGTCGTGTCATCATCTGGCCACAAACGAAATTATGTCCCCTTGCAGGACCACCTTTACTGCTTGCCAAAAGAGAACTGGGTTCTCTAGGTGTGCCTAATTATGAGTTGCATATTCTTTCCACTTTGCAAGTACGAATTCCTGAAAAACATGATTGTCCATCAAAAAATAGGGATATTTCCACACCCTTTTTTGCACTTCAGGTCCCCCACATAACAAGTCTATCCAGACTGGGGCGTGATCTGATATGGTGATTGAAAATACAGTCTTAGAAACCAATAAGTAGTCTATTCTTGAGAAAGTGGAATGCACTCTGGAGAGATGTGTAAAATCCCTCTCCAACAGGTGAAGTCTCCAGGCATCTACTACCTGCAGACCACTTTCCAAAAATGAGATGCCTTTCCCCGACCAAGATCTTTCCCCCAATGTAGCATTTGATTTATCTAGTTGGGGGTCCCAAACCCAGTTGAAATCCCTGTCTATGATTAAGTGCTCCTCCAGTAAATGTTCAAAATAAGAACATGTCATACTGGGTCAGACCAAGGGTCCATCAAGCCCAGCATCCTGTTTCCAACAGTGGCCAATCCAGGCCATAAGAACCTGGCAAGTATCCAAAAACTAAGTCTATTCCATGTTACCGTTGCTAGTAATAGCAATGGCTATTTTCTAAGTCAACTTAATTAATAGCAGGTAATGGGCTTCTCCTCCAAGAACTTATCTAATCCTTTTTTAAACACAGCTATACTAACTGCACTAACCACATCCTCTGGCAACAAATTCCAGAGTTTAATTGTGCGTTGAGTAAAAAAGAACTTTCTCCGATTAGTTTTAAATGTGCCACATGCTAACTTCATGGAGTGCCCCCTAGTCTTTCTGTTATCCGAAAAAGTAAATAACCGATTCACATCTACCTGATCTAGACCTCTCATGATTTTAAACACCTCTATCATATCCCCCCCTCAGCCATCTCTTCTCCAAGCTGAAAAAGTCCTAACCTCTTTAGTCTTTCCTCATAGGGGAGCTGTTCCATTCCCCTTATCATTTCAGTAGCCCTTCTCTGTACCTTCTCCATCCCAGCCTTTTAGTTCTTCCTCCAGATACTTCCCCATTTCATCAAAGTCCGTGTTTTTGAACTGCAAAACTTGGGTCTTTGTGCTTCTTTTCCGTATCCTTTTTGTGATATTAAACCATACCATTTGATGATCACTGCTGCTGAGGTCGGCGCCCACCTGGACATCAGAGACATTATTTCCATTAGTGAGCACTAAGTCAAGTATAGCTCCTTCTCTCGTGGGTTCCATTACCATTTGTTTGAACAAAGCTACTTGCAGGGCATCCACTATTTCTCTACTATTATTAGATTCTGCAGATGGGATTCTCCAGTCTACATCTGGCATATTAAAGTCTCCAACGATCACCACTTCTCCCTTCTTTCCTATCTTTTGGATGTCTTCAATCAGATCTCTGTCCAGTTCTGCCTTTTGGTTTGGAGGCCTGTAAACCACTCCAATAAAAATGGATGCCCCATCTTTTTTTAGGTCGGCCCATAGTGCTTCTTCATTGCCCCATCTTCATTGCAGCTCAGATGCTTGGATATTGTTTTTGACATAAAGAGCCACTCCTCCCCCTTTCCTATCCTCTCTGTCCTTCCTTAACAAGTTATAGCCTGGTATTGCTGTATCCCAGTCATGAGATTCCTTAAACCACATTTCTGAAACAGCAACAACGTCCAAGTCCGCCTCCACCATTAGGGCTTGCGGATCTGGGATTTTATTGCCCAAACTACGAGCATTTGTGCTCATAGCTTTCCAGCTTTCTTCATTCAGTTTACTGCTGTTCCTGGACTCCTTTTGTGACCTCTTTAGTTGAGTTTTGTTATCCACTTTTCCCTTTGTATTTGTGCAAGAAAAAAGATTAGTGCCTCTGATGACAGAGTCATCCATCACAGTGAGCTTTTTTTCTTTGGTTTCTGATCTGGAATTTCTGTATGCATTGGGTTTCTTCTCTCTTTTCAGATAACACTTCAATCTTTTTCTCAAGAACTTCTTCAGTATTTAGTACAAAGAAGGAATTTTGTACTTGTTGCACTTGATACAGTGTGTGTCTCTGGATCACAGGTCTAATTCTTCCAGAGCCCACTGTAATACTGTTTTTGAGTTCCTTAATGCCCTCTGTGAGTGGGGAGGTAGAGTTGTGGGCTGCACAGCTGTCAATAATAGGTGACTGTGGGTCACAGGTCTTATCCTTCCTGAGCCCACAGTAAATCTCCTGACCTTTGGTTATTCTGTGGTAATGGGTAATTAATTCCTGAATAATGTAAAGTGAGACTTTCTTTATTGAAGCTAATTCAGCTTTAACTTCAGCCAGTTCCTTTTCCAAGGTAGAGAGTTCTGAACAAATGGGGCAAGCCTTAAGTTTCCATATGATTACCCTCAATATAAAGGCTCCACAGCAGTTGCATTGGATAGTCCTCATTTTTGTAATTTGATGGATAACACTTAAAGAATTACCAAATTACCAGCCTGTAAAGGTGAGAAATTATGTATGCAGGCAGATTATATCAGAAACAAAACCCTAGGGGTGAGAGGGAGTTAAACAGTTACCCTTGGTCAAGGTTGCTCTCAGGACCCTGTATCTGCTATTGCGTTTGACAATAGCCTCCCCCAGATTGGCTTACTATGTTAAAACTGTTTTACGTAGCTGGACACAAGAAGCTTTAGTATCTCCTGTGTTCTGGCTGAGCATAGCCCCCAAATGATTTAATTGCCCCTGCTGGTTCTGTGAATCTGCTGCCCAAGCTGGTTACAGCAAGGCTGTTTCAGTAATGCTTTCAGTCAATCAACGCCACATGCACAAAGGATGTAGCCTTTGTGCATGTGGTGTTGATTGGACCTTGGACAGCCTCTTGCCCTGTTCGGGAATAGCTTTGGTACATTCCACTGGTGTGGATTAATCTGTCTGAATGCTAAGAAAGGAGAAATTACTACTTACCTGAATTTATTTTTCTTTAATGAGGACAGGTTAATCTACTTTCCCACCCTTGGCTGCCATATAGTGATGATATTGTCCTCCTGCATGGCTGTGTTTCCAGGGATTACTGGTAAGTGTCAGATCCAGTCCCTAGTGCAGAGCTTTCCAAACTTTTCATGTTGGTGACACACTTTTTAGACAAACATAATTTCGGGACACAGTAATTCAGTTTACTAGCAAACCAGAGGTTAAAGGTTAAACGAACTAAATGTATTTCGACAATTTATGTATGTTTCCTTAAATATATACATAATAAAATGTTTCACGACACAACCTATCTTGTGAAAACCTCTCATTTATATTAAAAATATATAATATTCCAAGCTTAATGTTATTGTTCTAATTTATGAATAACAATAATAAAACAAAGTTATTGTGTTATTCAATTTACCTCTTTAATGAGATATATGAGCTTGATGGGATGAACACAGATTTTGAATATTTGGTGTTAATAAGAAAGTCCAAAGGGTCTTCTGCGTAATTTTAAAAAGCTGGCCAGTTTCAAGACTGGAATTTATAGGAAGGGACAGAACATCAATATAAATCCTGCACCTCCAGTTCTGTAACTCTGTGCATCCACTGAAATTCCCCCAAACATAAGACCTGACCATAAGACGCACCTAGGATTCAGAGGGGGAAAATTAAAAAAAAAAAAAATTTGTGCTAAACCGGCTCTGCGTCTGGGCGTCTTATGGAGCAAATTAGGGGAGTGTATAGCTTTTTTTTTTTCTCCCCATTTTGTTTTCGGGTCTGGGGAGGGCCATTTCGGTCCACTCCCCAGATCAGAAAACTTTTCTTTCTCTGGGAACCCCTCCCCCCCCCCAAAAAAAACCCCATCCCAACCCTTTTAAATTAATAACCCCCCACCCTCCTGACCCCCCCAAGACCTGCCGACTTAGTTTACTACAACCCCCCACCCTCCTGACCCCCCAAGACCTGCCAAATGTCCCTGGTGGTCCAGCGGGGGTCCGGGAACGATCTCCTGGGCGTGGGCCGTCGGCTGCCAGTAATCAAAATGGCGCCGACGGCCCTTTGCCCTCACTATGTCACTGGGACCGACCGCTGCCATTGGTCGGTCTCAGTGACATAGTGAGGGCAAAGGGCCGTCGGCGCCATTTTGTTTACTGGCAGCCGAAGCCCAGGAGATTGTTCCCGGACCCCCGCTGGACCACCAGGGACGTTTGGCAGGTCTTGGGGGAGTCAGCAGGGGGGGGGGGGTTTGTTAGATTTTTGTTTTTTGTTTTTTATATTCGCTCCATAAGACGCACATACGTTTTCCCCCCACTTTTGGGGGAAAAAAGTGCGTCTTATGGAGCGAAAAATACGGTAAGTTCCACCACGGCTCACCGATCTTCATGCTGTGTGTCTCCGGCACACAGCCCAGCGAAACTTCACTGCTCAGCCGCCAGTGGGATGAGGTCCACCGGCGGCTGCATTGGTTCCCACTTGCCGGTGTGTCACATGCACCGGGCTTGCGCAACACACCGGCACACCTCAGGCGACACAGTAAAGTGTCGCGACACACACTTTGGAAAGCTCTGCCCTATTGATATTACACTCCTTGACAGAGCTCAGTGTTTTCCTGTTAACTGAGTACTTGAATGGTTGTCTGTTAATATTATGTTCAGTTGGCTTTTGCAGAGAATACCGACGGGCTGATGTCAGTGCAGGAGTATATATATCAGGTGTCAGCTTTGCTCAGTCTCCATCTGCTGGTAGAGGTGCATATAACCCACTGGTGTAGATTAACCTGTCCTCATTAAAGATAAGGAAATTATCAGTAAATAGTAATTTCTCCTTTCCTGTTACCTGCATATCCAAAAATCAGACAAATGCACAAGACATTCTTGTAATACTTTAAAGAACACCTAAAAAAGCAGCCATGCACCCCCTCCCCCAAATGTACTAATTTTTCATATTGACCTACCTCCACTCGTCTAGCCCCTTACACTGTTCCACTCTCACCAACCCCAATATTGAAAACTTATCACTGTAATTGCATTTGTTAGAAAAAAAAATTGCTTTAACATGGAAGGTAAGTAGAGGGTGCAGATGGTTGGCAACAACTCCTCCACCCCTAGCACCCCTCTCCCATGTTGCAATGCTTGGAAAAGTCATACTGAGGCATGCATGTACTCCACATGGATCAGAAGAGCCTTCATGATGCCTTCTGTAAATCCATCTTGGAAAAAATTCCTGAAGCCATAAGAACATAAGAAATTGCCATGCTGGGTCAGACCAAGGGTCCATCAAGCCCAGCATCCTGTTTCCAACAGAGGCCAAAACCAGGCCACAAGAACCTGGCAATTACCCAAACACTAAGAAGATCCCATGCTACTGATGCAATTAATAGCAGTGGCTATTCCCTAAGTAAAATTAATAGCCATTAATGGACTTCTCCTCCAAGAACTTATCCAAACCTTTTTTGAACCCAGCTACACTAACTGCACTAACCACATCCTCTGGCAACAAATTCCAGAGCTTTATTGTGCGTTGAGTGAAAAAGAATTTTCTCCGATTAGTCTTAAATGTGCTACTTGCTAACTTCATGGAATGCCCCCTAGTCCTTCTATTATTCGAAAGTGAAAATAACCGAGTCAATCTACTCGTTCAAGACTTCTCATGATCTTAAAGACCTCTATCATATCCCCCCTCAGCCGTCTCTTCTCCAAGCTGAACAGCCCTAATCTCTTCAGCCTTTCCTCATAGGGAAGCTGTTCCATCCCCTTTATCATTTTGGTTGCCCTTCTCTGTACCTTCTCCATCGCAACTATATCTTTTTTAAGATGCGGCGACCAGAATTGTACACAGTATTCAAGGTGTGGTCTCACCATGAAGCGATATAGAGGCATTATGACATTTTCCGTTCTATTAACCATTCCCTTCCTAATAATTCCTAACATTCTATTTGCTTTTTTGACTGCTGCAGCGCACTGAGCTGACGATTTTAAAGTATTATCCACTATGATGCCTAGATCTTTTTCCTGGGTTGTAGCTCCTAATATGGAACCTAACATCGTGTAACTACAGCAACTGTTATTTTTCCCTATATGCAACACCTTACACTTGTCCACATTAAATTTCATCTGCCATTTGGATGCCCAATCTTCAAGTCTTGCAAGGTCCTCCTGCAATGTATCACAGTCTGCTTGTGATTTAACTACTCTGAATAATTTTGTATCATCTGCAAATTTGATAACCTCACTCGTTGTATTCCTTTCCAGATCATTTATATATATATATATATATATATATATATATTGAAAAGCACCGGTCCAAGAACAGATCCCCGAGGCACTCCACTGTTTACCCTTTTCCACTGAGAAAATTGACCATTTAATCCTACTCTGTTTCCTGTCTTTTAACCAGCTTGTAATCCACGAAAGGACATCGCCTCCTATCCCATGACTTTTTAGTTTTCGTAGAAGCCTCTCATGAGGGACTTTGTCAAACACCTTCTGAAAATCCAAATACACTACATCTACCGGTTCACCTTTATCCACATGTTTATTAACCCCTTCAAAAAAATGAAGCAGATTTGTTAG
Organism: Rhinatrema bivittatum; assembly: GCF_901001135.1. Lineage (NCBI taxonomy): Eukaryota > Metazoa > Chordata > Amphibia > Gymnophiona > Rhinatrematidae > Rhinatrema > Rhinatrema bivittatum. Next base: position 90,642,459 of record NC_042617.1, on the reverse strand, counting down.
GCAAGACTTCCCTTGGGTAAATCCATGTTGACTATGTTCCATTAAATCATTTCTTTCTATATGCTTTACAATTTTGTTCTTGAGAATAGTTTCCACTATTTTTCCCGGCACTTAAGTCAGGCTCACTGGTCTATAGTTACCTGGATCACCCCTGGAGCCTTTTTTAAATATTGGGGTTACATTGGCCACCCTCCAGTCTTCAGGTACAATGGATGATTTTAATGATAGGTTACAAATTTTAACTAATAGATCAGAAATTTCATTTTTGAGTTCCTTCAGGACCCTAGGATGCATACCATCCGGTCCAGGTGATTTGCTACTCTTTAGTTTGTCAATCTGGCCTACTACATCTTCCAGGTTCACAGTGATTTCGTCTGACTCATCACCCCTGAAAACCATCTCCGGAACTGGTATCTCCCCAACATCCTCATTTGTAAACACGGAGGCAAAGAATTCATTTAGTCTTTCTGCAATGGCCTTATCTTCCCTAAGAGCCCCTTTAACCCCTCTGTCAGCTAATGGTCCAACAGACTCCCTCACAGGTTTCTTGCTTTGGATATATTTAAAAATGTTTTTATTATGAGTTTTTGCCTCTATGGCCAATTTCATTTCAAATTCTCTCTTCGCCTGTCTTATCAATGTTTTACACTTAGCTTGACAATGCTTATGTTTTATCCTATTTTCTTCAGATGGATCCTTCTTCCAGTTTTTGAAGGATGTTTTTTTGGCTAAAATAGCCTCTTTCACCTCACCTTTTAACCATGACGGTAATCGTTTTTCCTTCCTTCCACCTTTCTTAATGTGCGGAATACATATGGACTGCGCCTCTAGGATTGTATTTTTAAACAATGTCCATGCCTGTTGAACACTTTTAACCTTTGCAGCTGCACCTTTCAGTTTTTTTCTAACTATTTTTCTCATTTTATCAAAGTTTCCCTTTTTAAAATTTAGTGTTAGAGCTGCAGATTTACTTATTGTCCCCCTTCCAGTTATTAGTTTAAATTTGATCATGTTATGATCACTGTTGCCAAGTGGCCCCACCACCGTTACTTCTCTCACCAAATCTTGCATTCCACTAAGAATTAAATCTAAAATAGCTTCCTCTCTTGTTGTTTCCTGAACCAATTGCTCCTGAAGCAATAATTTATTAAATCCAGGAACTTTGTCTCTAGCGAGTCCTGATGTTACATTTACCCAGTCAATATTGGGGTAATTGAAATCTACCAACAACAATGGTACAGGAATAAATCTTCGATTCCACAAATACTTGACACAGTTATTTATTCGAATGGATGATTCAAAAAGGTGAAACTGGCAACTCCACAGATTCAGACAACATTGACTTGTATAAAGTCCCCTGACACGGGCCCGTGTTTCACGGTGGCTGTATCGGGAGGGACCACGACAGTTCAAATAATTTGTAAACGAAAGATTAACAAATGGTGGAATCTAAACATACGCTACTAAATTTAGAACATTCAGAGAAATAGTACATACCATTCTTAGCTGTCATGGAGCGCGAGCGCCCTCAGTCTGACAAACATTTAAAGCAGCAAATTGGCGCGAAAACAGAGACACCTCGCGAGATCCTTCAGCCAATCACAGAGCACACATCAATTAAATAAATGCCACTCGATCTCCTTATTGAGACCTCCCGGGCTGACTGTATCTAGCATGTAGATCCACCTTTGCTCTCTCCTCCCCAGTATCTCAGAAAAGTCTCCCCCCCGGGGTGGGGGGGGACCACCTCAAGTACAGTAAAAAAGAGGTCCGAAATGGAGTGGTTCAATTGGGACCAATGGGTTACCAATGGTTCATCCATTCTAAGATGTATGTTAGAACAGTGTTCAGACATCCTGGTTTTTATCATTCTGATGGTCTTACCAACATATAAAAGAGGGCAGGGGCACTGCACTATGTAGACCACACCTTTAGTTGTGCAATCAGATTTACATCGTAAAAAATATATGCGTTTAGTTTTCAGGTGTTTAAATCCAGTGACCACATCAGTGTGCTCACACATAGTGCAGTGTCCACAGGGGCCATGGACCCCTTCCAAATTCGGCTCCTTTGAGCTCCTCAAAAAATTGGCATGTACAAGTTGGTCACGGAGGTTCCTTCCTCTCCGAAAAGTAAATCGGAGGGGGCCGTAAAAAATTTGAGAAAGTGAAAGTGCATTCCAGTGCCTACGGATTATGTCTGAAATTGATTTACCTAGAGTTGAAAAAGGAAGAATACAATTATAGCTAACATCTTCCTCCGGATCCCCCGAGGGAAGGAAAAGCCAATCCCTATTTGAGTAAAGAGCCCGTTTAAATGCCCTTCTGTCCACCCACGCCGGATATCCCCTCTGTATAAATCTAGCAGTCATCCCTTGTGATTGGACAACAAATTCAGAACGGGAGGTACATAATCTTCGTAACCGTAGAAATTGCCCAGTCGGGATATTATCACGAAGAGCCCTCTGATGACAACTTGAATAAGCTAGTAACGTGTTCCGGTCAGTATCCTTCCGGTAAAGAGTGGTGTTAAAATGACCATCCTCTACCGAAATGAGGATGTCTAAGAAGGCAATTTTAAAGGGATGGACACAACAATTAAACTGCAGATGGGTGTTAAGGGAGTGGAACCAGTCCAAAAACCATGTAGAACTGGATGTCCGTGCCAACCCATATCAAAAACACGTCGTCTATAAAACGTAACCATAAAAGTCTATAAAAGAAAACTCTCAGAGGGGTAAATAAAAGAAGACTCAAAATGATCCATATATAGGCAAGCAAGGCTGGGGGCCATAGTGGCCCCCATCGCTGTGCCTTTAATCTGCTGGTAATAAGTGTTATCAAAACGAAAACAATTTTTTGTCAGAGCCAGTTCCGCAAGTTGTAGCAAAAAGGACGTGGGGATACGGTAGGGCTCAGTACGTGAATTTAAAATACTTTCTATTACCTGAAGGGCATCTCTCTGGGGAATATTCGAGTATAAAGAAACAACATCTAAAGTCACAAAAAAGACCGGTAGTTCGGACAAAATAGAGATAAGATGGGCAGAATCTCTCACATATGATTTGATCTTCGGTACAAACGGCTTAAAAAAAAATCCACAAATTTGGATAAAGGCTCTAATAAGGAGCCAATGCCCGACACTATGGGGCGACCAGGAGGGTGATGTAAGGTTTTATGAATTTTGGGGAGGGTATAGAAGACCGGCATGATGGGATGAGGCGTTACCAAACATTTACCTTCCCTATTGGTGATGATGTTACGATCCAATGCCCCTTGGACCAATGTTTTTATATCCTCCATTAATGACTCAGTAGGGTCTTCAACCAATGGTCTATAGAAAGAAGAATCATTCAATTGACGTAGTACTTCAGTCTCATAAGCTTCCCTATCTAAAACCACTATACCCCCTCCCTTATCAGCGGGTTTTATGACAATTGAATTGTCATGTGCTAAATCCCTGATAGCTTCCACCTCTTTTTTAGTCAGGTTATACCGAATATATTGTTTTCTGGATGTGAGTGTCTGTGCATCCCTACATACCAAACGTTCAAATGCCCCTATCAATGGATCAATAGGCCCGGGAGGCATCCACCGTGATTTTTTAGAAATCACGGAGGAGTCCGGAGTGGATGGAGACTCGGCAAAAAACAGCTTTAATTTCAAAATGCGAAAAAAATCGATGTAAGTGTACCTGCACATCAAAGGCATCACATTTTATGGTCGGTACAAAAGAATAACCCCTTGTGTAAAGTCCTTAATTCAATGTCTGTTAACCAACGAGAAGACAAATTAAACACGGTCTCAGGAGCTATTGCCACGGGTCAGGAGGAGGCCGAGGTGTTCGTATAGATTCTGGGATGTTGTCTGGCCTGGCCGGGACCGCGTACTGCGAGTTTCCCGGAACGTCTGGCCAGAGTCTAAAAAAGAAGCCGCAATAGATGAGTAGCACGCAGAGGCAGGAGCAGTAGTCAAAGATAATGTCTCCGGAGCAGGCATAGGAGCATTGCGAGGTTTTCGAGATTGCCTACGGCTGCGTTGCACATCTTCGCCTGACGAATCTTCCGATGATGAAGTATCTTGAGCGAAAGTCACCTTTTTCTGCGGTTTCTTTGCCATCCATTTGTATACGTATCCCGTACGGTAATCAGTTTCATCACGTTGAAATTTACTAAATTTTACAGCCTTCAGATCGCTGCAAAATTTAAGGTTATCCTGATATTCTTTGTTGTTGATCAAAAACTTGTACAGTAGTTGAATGTTTAATCAAATCCAATTTCTGTGACAGCTCCTCCTGTAAAGACTCCAAAAGATCCTTATTTGTCTCAATAATTAAGACCATATGGTCTAAAGAGCATTTATTTAAGATTTGATTCCAGCGAGTCAGGAAGGATGAGTTCTCAGTATGTAATCTAGGTTCCTTTTGTATACGGAGACCTCTCGGAATCCGTCTAACACGACAGTATTCGATTAGCGTGGATGAGTGCAGCTCAGCTCGGGTTAGGCGTTTCTGGACATTTATAACATCAGTCCCTGAAATGAAGGATGCAGACTCTGTGGATGATTCGGAGAAGAATTCACTGTCTCAAATTTTTCACGGCCCCCTCTGATTTACTTTTCGGAGAGGAAGGAACCTCCGTGACCAACTTGTACATGCCAATTTTGAGGAGCTCAAAGGAGCCGAATTTGGAAGGGGTCCATGGCCCCTGTGGACACCGCGTGCGGAAGGAGTAGGTTAAAGGGGATTCGGGATCGCAGGAAGGGCTAACGCGGCCGGAAAGTGAGTAGAATGCGGGTTAGGAGCGGGGTAAACGCGGCCGCACTTTACTGGATAGACCTGTCTATTAGAAAACAAACAGCAATGCTTGTCTTTCATGTGCAAATCTCTATGCACATTTTCGATTTTAATTGTTCAGAAAACAAAACAAATACATGCACAAGCAATGTTTTAAACAGACTGAAATAATGTGGGTTCCCAAGGAAAGTAAGCAGATTTCATTTATACATTCCTGAAGGCTTCCTTTTAGTTGCTTTCCAAGCATCATTTAATCTCATCATACCTTAGATTTTCAGGTGCTATCATTGCAGTTCCTAAAATTTAGACATACCCATTCTAAAAGGCTTCTTTTTTTTTTTTTTTTAAATAAAAAATCTAGGAAATTAATTTTAAGTCAGACTTTGAGGTAAGGTTTATAATCATAACCTCCAGCAGCCTGCGGTCCAGAGCAATGAAAGACACTAAACTACCTCCTATTTTCTACCACCAGACATTAACAGCAAAGAAATGTCCTTCCTACTGGCAATACGATGCAAGTAGGACGTTGGGTGGTAGAAAATAATCTGGCTGGCAGCACTATAAAAAGTTAATGTCCTGCTCCACCACCTCTGCCTGTTAATGATGGTTTTCTGATCCATTCAGCTCAAAGCATAAACGGTCACTTGCTCCCTATCCAGGAGGGGATTGCTTAAATGTTGTTAATGAGAACTATGGAAAAATCAAAATTATGTCTTTCTCCAGGACATTCACAATATATCCTAACAAATCATTTCTAATCAAGAAAAACAAAAGTTACAGAAAAGTCTTGTGCACAATATCTTCTTTTGTTTTCATAAACAAAATTTCAGTGCCCTAAAAATCACTTCTTGTGATCACTCTTCATCAAACTTAACTAGTATAGGTTCATGTCCAGTTTTCTTCACAAAGGTCAGAAAGTCATCTGGCTTCAAGCCCATGGTTGCAGAATTTGTCATTGGATGGAAGTAGACTTTTTCATGGCCACCTTCCAAAAACCCAGAATCTAGTACAAATTTCACATTTCCATTATCACAGAACAAGGCCAGGGGCGTTACACAGCCTTGGCCAACTCTTAGCTTTTCCAACATTGCAGTTTCATCAGCAAATCGTAGATTTCCACTTCCTACGTTCAACTTTTTGGCAAGATCCCCAAGATTAACTTGTCTGTCATGAAGAACGGATACCAGCCAGAAGCCTTTCTTCTTCTTGTCCTTTAGAAACAGGTTTTTACTATGAGCTCCTTTCAAGTGTTCAACATAAGGCATCATTTCCTCAACTGTGAAAACCTGGAAAATAAAACAATATCTCTAAGATAATCTCAACCTGTTAGAAATGTTATCTCTTCCCATTAGTACAGACAAGATCACATGATCCAACATAAAATGGACTACTGATCATTAATAATTCCTATAAAACTACTGTTCAATCAGCAAAGCTAAAATTCCACTCCCACAGCACGGTCATCCCATCCATGCAGATCTGCAAACAAGCCAGTCTGAAGTTATATGCCTTCTATGCAGACATTGCACTTCTATAACTGAAACTGCACCTGTACATTTAATGGCCCAGTATAAAAAAAAAAAAATGGTTGCCCCAGGTGAGCAAAATCTAAATACTGGGTAAAACAAACAAATGCCATATTTGCACAATGCTAGAAAAACTTTCAGAGGCAATATTATTTCCAACCTTTGCCTTTGAGCAATATAATCCCCACACTCTTCCTACCCTGGTAGTCCGTATCTTCTACTGCGGATCAACTTCATATTTGTCTTCTACACCATGAAAATTATATTACAAAGTGGCATAAAAAAAGAGAACAGCTCAGAGAAAATGACTAGCCTACAATTGGGGACCTTAGTTTTCAGTTTTTATTTTATAGTACCTGGGAATTTCTATATTAGAACAAACAAAAAGTAGAAAAATATTTCCACAGATTTTTCTCCTGTATTTTATCAGTCACTTTTCCATTGACTTTTGTTATAACATTGAAAATCCCAGGTAAAATAAATTAAAAACTGAAAACAAAGATCCTTGCCTACAATGTGTACTCAGCTGGAAGACCCAGAGATGGTCTAAGCACTGAGAATATCCGCATGTAGTGGGCATCAAATGAATAACTTAAGTGTCTAAATAGCACATGATCCATTTATGAGCAAATGTGATTGCTGAAAGTTATATAGGAGGAGTACATATTGGATTTTTTTTTTTTTTATCGTATGTACCTGCCTGGAGTTTTTGTAAGGATAGGTGGGCTCTAAAATGGAGAGATTATATAAATAAAAATATTAACGCACACGCCACAACGGTGCCTTACAGGAGACGAAAGAGAGAAAAGATTTGGGTGCCAGCCAGGAAAAAACGTTATGCAATTCTCATCACAATTATGAAGTGAATCTGTGCTAACAATGGATGGAAAATGTCTTTATGTATTATAACACGTGGGTTACTGCATTTGGTAAAATAGTCCTAATTGCCTGAGCAATTCTAGAAGCAGGATATTCTTTTTCACAAGCCATTTTAATAAAAGGAGATGGGACATAGGTCTTTCTACATGATGCAATATGTAGTTTTACTCTTTCCCTCTTTTTCTTAAAACATCTTGAATCCCTTATTGAGACTGATAATTTTTTTCAATTGAATCAATAAGTAAGTGTAAAATAATTGTTGCCGATATTAAAAATCTTCAGCAGACGGCCAACCCATATTGCTCACTCACAGACTGATTCCAGTCTCCTGGCCAGCGGGGCTGACTGCACTGTAAGAGGTGAGCTATAAGCTCTGGGGAAGACAGCTGCAGCCACTGCAGTGAGCCCTCAGTACAAGAGCAGCACTGAAAGCCATCTTTGGCGAATGATTTGTCCAAGAAGGAGTAGGGGAGGAGCTTATGAAATGATGGGACATGGACAATAAATCTTCACCAAAGAATACCAGGGAATTAATAGTAGTCTTCTTTGTCAGACTCTGCTACAAACTGTGAGCACTATACTGGTTACACATAATTTCCCTTTGAGAAAAATTAGAGAAGCTGGAGAATGTTATTAAATTCAGAAACAAGAATTATGAATTTCCCTAAAGTTTCTAACAAGGCATGGAATTGTTTTAAACATTATAGGATGAATTTTCAAAATGCTTAGCCGGCTAACTTTGTAAGTTAGCCAGTTAAACCTTGCTGGTCTAAAACTATCCAACCCTGAGCAGCTAAATGGGCAAGCTGCACAAAATTAGCCGGTTTAAAAAATGAGCAGCCCCAAGATCAGGTAGGTAGAAAGTTAAGCAGGAAATGCTGATTTTCACTAACCGCCTAGCTTAGCTGGGCAAATCCGAGTGCTGCAGTGGCACGCCGAAATCTGCCCTGCCAGCACTCAGGAACCCTCCCCCCACAACTCCTCAGAGCCTCCTTCCCAACATTAAAACAAAAGTAAGTGCCAGTGCCCCAACCTGCCTCCCTACCAAATGCTCTCTGGACATTAAGGCAAGGCTACCTGCCCCCATTCGTGACCCCCAACGGTCTCCCCTAAGTCAAGCTCTGAGGAAGAAATGGGCTTACCGCCTCCTGGCTTGACACCCAGAGTTGCACTTATATTTTTCATGTCAGATGGGAAGGGGCCTGATGAGCTAGATTTAGCCAACTTTTCAGTTGAAGATACATTTGGTTATGTTGAGCTGAAAATGTTCCTAAAGATAACCAGTTATTTTGGCGGCTGTTTGAAAAGTGATTCCTGTATACCTGAGATACGTAAAGAAAGTCTTTTCCCCATGTTCAATGTGTTTTATTTGCCTTCTGCTCTAGCTATAAAATTAATTTTATTTATTTATTCATAAATAAATTAAATAAATAAATAAATAGCTATAAAATGTGGATAAATCTGAAGGGAAAGTGGCTACAAGTCTCAGGGATCAGAAAAAATATGCTGTAACATTCTTATTGGGACAAGACAGACTTAAAACTTTTTGTCAGAAAAGATGACTTTATTCAGACGTTTTATACTTGATGTTGTATCTGGATGTTTAGAAGGCATTTGACAAAGTCCTTCAGGAGAAGTCATGGGATAGGAGGCACTATAGATTGGTAACTGGTTAAAAGATAGGAAACTGAGTTGGATTAAATGGTAACATTTCCCAACGGAGAGAAATGAATAGAGGCGTGCCCCAGGGATCTGGAGTGGGATTGGTGCTGTTGAACATTTACATAAATAATCTGGAAAAGCATGTGAGGTGGTCAAATTTGTAATGACAAAATTATTCAGAGTTATTGAAACCACAAGCAAACCATAAGGAACTGCAAAAGGACACTGCCAAAGTTAGAAACTGGGTGGATATGTAGAGAAGTACAAAGTGATGCACAGAGCGAAAAATAAACTTAATTATAGGTACATAATGCTGGTTTCCATAGTATGCACCACCTCCCAGGAAACACATCTTGGAGTTCAGTGAGCAGCAGCAGTCATAAAATGTTAGGAATTATTTGGAAAGGAAGAGAGAATAGAACTAAGCATTTCATAATGCCTCTATATCCATAATGTGACAAAACCCAGTATTGTGTGCAGCTCGGGTTGCCCCATCTCAAGAAAGATATTGCAGAACTAGAACAGAAACAAAAATGATAAAAGGCATGGAACAGCTCTCTTATAAGAAAGATTAATCAGATTAGGGCTCTTGGACAAGAGGTGACAGAGAGAGTATAACAGGTTTATAAAATCATGAATAGGATGGAACAGATAAATAGGGAACAGTTGTGTACCCTTTCAAATAATACTTAGACCAGGGTATGCTGCATGCTAACAAATAAATTTAAAACTAATCGGAATTTTTTTCACTTAATGTGTACAATAAAGCAATGAAATTTGTTGCTGGAGAATGCAGTCAAGGCATTTAGCATAGCTGGATTTAAGTTCCTAGAGAGGAAACATACATAATTAGCTTGGTAGACTTGAGAAAGCCACTGTTTATGCCTGGGAGTAGGGAACAAGAAATGTAAAGTTAAATACAAAGATTTGATTTTTTTTTTTTATCCCAACCAACTTTGAGCTTTCTTGTCCAGAAAACTGAAGGAAAGGAAAACTAATTAATGTTTTTCTTAATAGCCCTAATACCTTCAATTTATTTCAGGCTTAATGAGTAGATGTGTATAATTATAAAATAATAGTATGTTACTTATGCTTTATTTACTGACTGTTTGTTAAGTAACAGACAACTGATGTTTTATTCTCAATGATGTATACATTTGATAAGTGGATAACAGCTGTCCAATAAAATATTGCTTTCCTTTTTCCCCCTTCCCTGTATTGGATTTAAACTTGATCAGGATAATATTTATATTATTTGATGCTTTTCTTTGGTTTGGGTCAATTTTACTGTGTTTATTTAAATGTGCAATATGATTTTGTTGCTATGGACCTCTTGAAATTATCTATTCTAATGATTAGGATATATGCTAGATTGGTTAATTTAGCAAGTAATTTAAATAAAAAATGGGATAAAGGACAAGATAAAATACAACAGAGGAGAGGGGCAAGAAATGCTAAAACACTTACACAAAAAGAAAATACACTAAATTTGGAGGACATAAAATTTGGAAAAGAGATGATCAAATCAAGAAAAAATGATAGAAATAATTAGAATAAGCTGAACCAGTAAATAAATGAAGCAGAATCTCAAAGGCTAGAAACTTCACTTTAATTAAGTATGCCATCTGTATGTTTTTCCTCTATGCTGTATATCATGGCTTTGTTCAACACTTTTTTTGGCTTCTATAACTCAATCAAGTCCCCCACATTCTGCCCATTTTGAACTTTAGGTATCCTGGCTCACCCAAATTCTTATGAAAGGCAGAAATGCATTTTCAGGCCGATGCAATATCACGCACATAAAAACGTGCATCCAACTGGGCCCATGTTTTTTCAACGCACGCACATCTACCTTTTCTGGGCACACGATGCAATATGTTAATAAGCTGCCAAGCTAAAAGGGACATACTAGGTAAAATTTGTGTGCCCCTAGTGCTCAAGTATTGGATGCCCAGCAGCTGACCTGGCCAGAGCTCCCTCCCTACCCCTGGCAGAGCTGTTCTGATTGGTCCTTTCACTGACATGTAACAGTGAATGGACCAATCAATATTGTGATGGCATGAATCAATGAATTTTTAAATGTCAGCACCTTCCAGTCACTGAAGCCGTCAAGTGCTGCCCAAGCCTGCTTTTCTGGGTTGGCCGGAGGGTAGTGTTCACCTCTCAGTGTGAGCAGCAGGGCAGCCACCGAGCTGTCCACCCCACTACACACTGTGCGCAGAATTTTTTTTTTCAAGATTTTATTTTTGCATGATGGTGCTTTCTGTGCTTCCTCCTACTCAGTATCACAACAATACTAATAGGAGCAAGCACAGAAAGCAGGATTTTTGGTTTAGCGGTTGAGTCCTTGAGTGCAGCCTGTCTTAATGCCAGCTTCCAGACTGGAGTAAAACTTGCTGCGTGGGAATTTTTTTAATCACAGGGTAATAGCTTAGTCTCATCTACATGCAATTTAAATGTGACGAGTGCCATTAGCTACTAGCTGGTTTGGACACGCTACTCTTCATATTGCATTGGGAATTATTTTAGTGCTTCCAAAAATTGCGTCCAATCACATGTCAAGCGGTGCACTAGCCCAAGCGCACGGTATTGCATCAGCCTGTGTGTGTCCGCTCACAATAACTCCTCTGCATCAAGAACTTCTGTTAGATATCAGAGTGTGGGCAGAACATGACTGCTCACTAATGTCCCTGTGGCTTTCTTCGCTGGATAGCTGTCTGCAGGGGCATGGGATGCTGTAACCTTTCAGGTTCACAGGCTTAAATGCCTTCCAAAGGGTGCTGTTACACTTTGGGGTAGATCTTAAAAAAGTACGCCGGATTTTATAAAATACGCGCGTAGCCACATTTATCTTATAAAATCCGGGGTTGGCACGCGCAAGGCTGCGCAAAATTGGCAGCCTGCATGCGCAGAGCCACGCAGCCTGCCTCCATTCCCTTCGAGGCCACTCTGAAATCGAAGCGGCCTCGGAGGGAACTTTCTTTCCGCATCCCCCCACCTTCCCCTATCTAACCCACCCCCCAGCCCTACCTAAATCCCCCCCTACCTTTGTTTTACAAGTTATGCCTGCTTGAAACAGGCTTAACTTGCGCGCGCCGCCTCACCATCCCCTGGCACAGGCCGCAGTGCCGGGGGACTCGGGACTGCCCTCCCAGCCCGCCCCCGAACCGTCGCCATGCCCCCGGACCTGCCTTGGACCTCCGACACACCCCCTCCTGCCCCTTTTACGAAGCCCCGGGGCTTTGCGAATGCCGGCGGCCTATGTAAAATAGGTGCGCCGGTGCAGGGCTTTTAAAATCTACCCCTTTTTGTCTAGCGCTGCATGGAGCACCTCAGCTCTAATCTAAGTGGCTCCAGGATTTTCATTCCAGGGCTAGTGTCCGTTGCTATATTCACAGGGGCCAATGCAATTAAGCACGCCTAACTTAGTGCACAGGTTTATGCGTGGTTGGATGTGCTAGACTAGCACCCGATACAATAAGGAGATAAGCACCTCCAAAACGTACACTCAAACAAATGCATAGCAGATAGTGCTCCTCACGTGTAAATTCCATTTAAATGAGGCTATTAGCTATTACCCCCCCCCCCACACACACACCCCCATTTAAAAAAAAAAATCGCTGGGCACCCAATGCACACTTTTTAATGCAGCAAAATTAACTCCAGCCCCAGAGGTGGCGTTAAGTCAGCTGCAAGTCAAGAGCTCATGAGAAAATAAAAAAAAAAAATACAGTCCCCGATTCTGAAAAATAAATGTATATCAGCTTGATTAAAAAAAATTTCTTCTGGGCACACAATTTAGACGCCCATAGTAAAGGCACTTAGCGGGGTGTCTTCGGCAACCTCAGCCAGAAGAAATAGGATAAAAGCAGATGCTTGTATTTATCGCCAGTTGCAACTGTGGGTGCCCAATGCAGTTGAGCGCTAGTGTTGCATAAATCTCCCCGGCGTGTCCTTTTTTACACAGCCTCTCATTTTAATATTGCATCGGGCACCCAGGAGATATGGCTGCATGCACTTTAAGAAAACGAGTGTTCAATATGAGCGTCTGTTTTCAACGTGTTTTATTTCAGCCCCACAGATGGGATGACTTTTGGCAGAGAGCACTCTGGGCAGAGCTTAATTTGTAGACAAAAAGGAAATGGAACTGTGGAGCAGGGAGGAATGGATGCAGGGCTAGGAATGAACTCTCTCCCCCAAATGCACCACCCACAAACATGCTCCATTTACTGGGGGGCCACAACTGATTTACACCGTCAGCTCTGCTTTACTTCATCGGATCCTGGTAAGATGGTGGGTCAAGCTGCCAGAAATTAAGCTCTGTGTAATAGATACAAAAAAGGCTGAATGAACGCGAGTTCAAAACTTGAAAACAATATTTTTGCCAATCATAAATGCCAGTATTGTGAACAGCAGTGTTGTTAATTAAGCTAGCAGGGGAGCATATAACCCATCTGAGTCCATCTGGCTAGGAAATTACGTTTTCAAGTTTCAAACTTGTGCTAATTCAACTCATTTTTGCATTAGTTTATTCTGCAGCATCTGCATCACACCCCCCTCCTCTTCTCTTTCCTGCAGAACCGGATAGGAGAGGATTAGGCAGCAGGCTGACTGTCTTCTGCTCCAGGCTCGACCCCTTCCCTCTTTCTTCCCTATAGGCTGCCTGCTGCCCTACCTTTTAACTCTGAAAAAAAGTAGAGGAACTCCCCCCACAAATGAAGGTCTGAATGAGAGGTCTGGCTGGCTTTTCGTTACAGCAGTTTAGGCGGCACTTCCGGGGACTTGTTCACAGTTCCCGGTGGAGCCGGGGAAGCGCCACGTGGCGGACTCGCAGTCCGGGGATGGTCACTGCCCTGCGTGCCCACACCTCCTCCCAGCTCCCAGGACTCACCTCTGGATGCTCCACGCACACCGTAGGGATGCTGAGAGCCCGCAGATACTCCTCCAGCTCTCGCCGGAGCTCAGCGCCCGACATTCCGCCGGCTGTACGCACGGAGCTCCTCCCCTCCCCCGACAGGAAGCGGTAGTGATGAGCGAGCCCCTCGCCGGAAGCTGGGGCGGCGGCATGGAAGCGCCCAGGTAATGCGGGAGGCTCACAGCAGGCTCTGGGCAGTGTCCCTGGTGCCGGGCGGGCTTGCTGTATAGACACTTTTCTCTCACCCTGACGGGAGGCAGGGACTGAGCGCCTCACATTGTGCAGCTTTCGGTTCCTGAGTAAACTCGTTGGTAGTATTTTGGAATTTAGCTCAGGCCTTTTCAGTGGAGGCTCAAGGTGGGTTGCATTCAGGTGTTTCCCTTTCCTCAGAGGGTTTATAATCATGCTTGTATTATCCTGCTGTTTTTCCTTTCTTGGGCTAGGTCACATAACAGATATTCACTCCGATATCACATACGTTTTAGAACTGTGGTTAATGTAAATTTAGAGAGAGAATTTCCAGTACTACAAATTGGTTGGCCACATGTTTGTAGCAAGTTTTTCGGTGTTAAATGTGGCTTGCAGGATCTAATCATCATTGCCTGTTTCATGCTTTTCCAAGTTAGCTCAAGGTATATAATTGTCAGTGTATTTATTTATAAACCACAAAATCCTAAGTTTATTTTATTTATTTTAAATGATTGATTCCTTTCCTGATCAGTCTTCCAAAGCAATGATAAAAAAACATTCATAAAACACATAAAATATCAAAAAACACATCATAAACTTATAATACAAATGACTGCCGAAAGAGAAAGTGTATAAAACGAGATCAGCTTACAAAAACACTCTCCAAACAACACACGTCAAAACTTCGCTTAGCAAGCGAGCCTTGTCTTCAGCAGGTCCATCCTTCTGGAACTCGCTACCTTCTTCTCTCCGGACAGAACTTTGCCCAATCAACTTCAAAAAAAGACTAAAAACCTGGCTTTTCGAACAAGCGTTCAAATCATGATAATAAGTCACATCAACATCCACACACTAGCAAATAATCCATCCAAAGACTCTCAACCTAGCCTGAAACATAACACTTCACAATCAAAGATAATTTTCAGTTTCTCATTCTTCAATTATGTTATAAGTTATTTTACCCATGTATTCTGTACCAAGTTTTTAAGTCCCTGTTCTATGTAACTTGCATTCTTCATGCATGTCTCTTTCAGTTACAATGTAAACCGAGCTGATATGCAAATTCTGCATGAAGCCCGGTATATAAAAATGTTAAATAAATAAATATAACTGATCCTGTTTACATACATGATGACATCTCAATAAATAAATAAGTGCAGTTACAGCAGATTGATTTTGCCCATTCTAATGTCTCAACTAAATAAAATAGGTACAAAAACTATTAATATTATAAAGTACATAAAAACCATAAATACAAAAGAATGCATTAGATAGATACTAAGACACTGCAAGTTAGATCAGAAGAAATGAAGCACTTATAAATTAATGGAGTTGCCATGTTCAATTTTACAGGGCAGATGGTAATTGTGAAAGGGTGAAGCCTTTGTCACCTCATTCACATGCTTCATCTTCCATGAATTTTCCCAGGAGCAGGGTTTGGTGAAGGAGTTAGGGAACTTTTGCTGGAAAATTATAAATGCAACAATGTGTGTATGTCCAGGAGGAGAAGTGATAAAACAGGGGTGGCCCATTCCAGTCCTCAAATGTCACAAACTAGCCCAGTTTTCAGGATATCCATAATGAATATGTATGGTGACAGATTTGCACGCACTGCCTCCATTTTATGCAAATTTGTATCCATGCATATTCCTTGTGGATATCATGATAAACAGGCTTGTTCCTGGCTCTTGAGGACTGGATCTGGACACACTTATGATAAAGGCTTATCAATTCATGAGTGACATGGAACAGGTTGATCATGAGCAGTAATAGGATTAGAGGGCACTCCATGAAGTAATTAGTAGCAGATTTAAAACAAATTCTAGGTGTGTTTTGTTTGTTTTTTAGTCAACACACAGACTATGGAATTAACTGCCAGAGAATGTGATCAAGGCTGCTAATTTAGCTGAGTTTAAAAAAGATTTGGATGAGTTTCTAGAAGACAAGTCCATTAATCACTGTTTAGCCAGGTAACATTGGGAGTCTCCACCTCCTGCTTCTAAGTGAGCATTCCTGATGGCCACTGACAGAGACAGGATGCTGGGCTCGATTAACCATTGTCAAGAATTCAGTCACATTGCTTTCCCGATCCCTCATCTGTCTCACATTCAGGCAGGGAGTCCAAGAAATTCTAGGAAAAAAAGAAGAGGATCTTTATTCCAAAAAAATCCAAATTTCAGGATGGTGCTGTACTCTTGCAGTGGGATGGAGGAAAGTGAAGGAGGTACAGAGCCCTGTAAGAAAGTTAAAGGGAAAATTTTTATTTTATTTATTTCTTTAATATAAAATACTTTTTGGCTGCTTCATCCCATGTTCTGGGCAGCTTACAGGTTTCACGTACAGAAAAAATCAAGAATCACATATTACTGCCTTTTTATTTATTTTTTATGGTAAATTTAATTTTTCATGGGTTGGCCAGTGTTCAGTTTCATGTCGCCAGTGGGATCAGGTAGCAGAGCATTTAGCCCTTATATTATGCAGGTTCTCTGTTCTTGACCAAAGGTTAGTAAGGAATGCCCTCAGCTCATGACTCAGAATTTGCATATGATCATAAAGAAAAGAAAGCTGCCTTAACAGAGCAGCTGGATTATCATGGATTCTGTTACGTTCCATTTCATCTCCCAGCATGCAGTTCAGTTCTAATCGTGATGGTCCCAGAGAAAGGCTTAATTTTAGTACATTGTGATACATTTTAGGAAAAAATCTGTTCGAGTTAGAAGAGTACAAACTTGGTCCAACTCTTTTATCAAAACACAGCTCTCAAGTAACAATCACAAACAGCATGGCACAAAGAGAGCGATACACAAACAGTTTAAAATTCATATCGCCCCTTCAACCCTTTGCTTTTCCCTCCCTCTCCACCCTTACAAAAACAGCCCATCCCCAGGGTGGTGACCATTATATGGGTAATGAATTTACAGTCAAGCTGCGGAGTCTGGTAGACAGCGATTTATAAAATGGGTCCCATATTCTCAAGAACTTCTATCACCGTTTTTTTGCTACCTTTAAATATAGAGAGTTTTTCCATTAATAAAAGGGTATGCATTTGATTGCACCACATTTACAAAGTAGGAGAGTCTCCCCTAATCCACTGCATTAATATACACATTCCTTTTATCATGCAAAATTCTTTCCTTACAAATATAAACAGGTCTATATAGGCCATATCATAATCATCAAAAATATCTAAGAGGCCCAATGCAACATTGACTGGTACAGAGCACACTGCCCATCTCAAGATATGAGTGAATACATTGCTCCAAAACTTCTGAATGACTGCACAGGCCCAAAAACAATGGAAAAAAAGTACCCTCTGGGGCTTCACCCTTTAAACATTTATTATCTGGCATAATATGGACTTTGTAAGCTCTTGGGGGTGAAAAATACATTCTATGTACTACTTTAAATTGCATTTCACACAAGTTTGCACTCTCCATCCGTTTTCCCAACCTATCAAGAGCAAAGCAGAAATCGTTCACTAAAGGAGTACCTCTATCTCTTGACCACTTCACCGTTATCTCAACAAAAGTGTTGCGATTCCGGGTCGGCCCCGGAATCGCTACTCACTCCTTCGGGGTTCCGCGCTGGGCCCGCGTTCCCCGGACCTCCGGGGACCTCAGCCGCCGGGGGCTCGGCGTCCCTCTACCTCGCCCGGGCCTGCAGTCCCTCCTGCCGTGTCCTCTTCGCTGCGACGCAGCAGCCGACGTCCCTCGGCGGCTGGCCTCGCCCCCTAGACGCGCGCGTCTTAGGCTGAGATTTAAAGGGGCCAGCGCGGGAAAAGCTAGGGGACGCCTCCGGATGACATCAGACGCTGCAGGGTATTTAAACCCTGCAGCTTGACCAGGATATCGCCTTGCAACGAGGTTCCCAGGGTTCCCTGTATCCAGTTGCTGCGTTCCTGCTTGGCTCCTGACCCCGGACCGGCTCACGTTGATTCTCTGGCTTCTGACCCCGGACCGGCTTACGTTGATTCCCTGGCTTCTGATCCCGGACCGGCTTGCGTTGATTCTCTGGCTTCTGACCTTGGACTGGCTTATGGAGATCCATTGGTTCCCGACCCTGGACTGGCGAGCAACGACTCTTCGGCACTCAACCTTGGACTTCTTCTGACCAGGCCCCCGCGGGCCCTCCTAAGTCCCAGCGGCCGGGTTCCTACGGGCTCCTCCTGGGGGGACTCCGGCTTCCAGGGTGAATCTCCTAACTCCCAGCGGCCGAACTCCTACGAGCTCCTCTCGGGGGAGGATCGGCTTCCAGGGCGAAGATCTTCTCACCACAGTGCCACCACCACCATCTCCTGCTTTCTCGCCAAAGCCCTTGGTCGCATAGGGCTCCCAGGGTTCCACCTTCAGCCAGCCATTAGCCTGTCCTTGCCGCCTCCCGGCCGGGGCCACTGCTGCAACTATCTTCAGCAATCCATCTTCCGGCTCCGACCAGCCCAAGGGTCCACGAATCCAACAAAAAGGGTCCAAGCTACACTCTTCCACAATATTTCTATATAATTTAGACAGTATCCCAACACTCGAGTTTGAGCAGACTATTTATTTAATACTTTTATATACCGAAGTTCATATGTACATCACATCGGTTTACATAGAATGGATAGAGAGGAGGAAAAGGAAAAGAGAAGGGTAGAAGTTACATTAAACAAATTAACTGGTTGAACAAAAAGGCAATAAGTAGAAGGTTGTACTCATAGAAATTAAAGGATAGTGTAGGAAGGATAGGCAACAAAAGGGGAGAACAGTAGTAACAATGTAATTAAGTACATATAATGAAAAAATAACTCATGAATTATGTACAGGTGATTTGGGTTGCGTGTTAGCAACAGGGAGTTGGGAGGAGTTAAGTAAAGGCCTGCTGAAAGAGCCAAGTCTTTGCTTTTTGGCAGGTAAAAAAAAAATTAAAATCTTTATTGGTTTGCAACAGAGAGTCCATGTAATGGCAGATTTCCAAATAGGCAAAGAAATCTTTGTTGCACAAGTGATGTTTTCTTTTAAAGATTGAAAAGTTACAGCCCCCTGCCTGATATCTGTTAATAATTGATCAATTGTCTTAAGGCCACCCATTCTCCACAGATGGAAAACAATGTGATCTAACCCTGGCTGAAAGGCCACATTCCCCCTAATGGGCATCATCCCTGATACCCTTGAAAGCAGGCTATAATTAGTTCTCACCTGTCGCCATGCTTTGAGAATAGGCATGTATAATTGCTTCTCTCGAATTGTCATGGATAACTCTGAGGTCTTTGCATGAAGAAGGTATGATAACGCCAAAGACCGAATTAGGCTCTCATCCACCTCAATATCTGTCACCATACCCAAACCCCTAATCCAATCCCTGGTCACCCGCAGTATGCAGGCTGCATTATATAAGCACAAATTGGGAAGGTTTAAACCCCCATCCTTAAAGTTAAGCTGAAGTTGAGAGATTTTCATACGAAGCTTCTTCCGGTCCCAGATAAACTCTGATATTTTATTCCAAACATTACATCTAAGCACATTTAAGACTAATCAGAGAAAATTATTTTTCACTCAGCACACCATTAAGCTCTGGAATTTGTTGCCAGAGGATATGGTTAGTGTAGCTGGGTTCAAAAAAGGTTTGGATAAGTTCTTGGAAGAGCAGTCCATTAACTGCTATTAATCAAGTTTACTTAGGAAATAGCCATAGCTATTACTGGCATCAGTAGCATGGGATGATCTTGGTGTTTGGGTAATTGCCAGGTTCCTGTGGCCTGGTTTGGCCTCTGTTGGAAACAGGATGCTGGGCTTGATGGACCCTTGGTCTGACCCAGCATGGCAATTTCTTATGCTCTTATCTCACTTTAACATCCACAGTGGTAGTGTTTGCAAAACATGGAGTCATTTAAGCAAAACAGTAATCTTCACTAACTGGATCCTACCATACCAGGGAAGGGAACATGATGTCAACTACTCAGCAGCCTTCTTATTACGATTAGCAGAGTCACATTTACATGATAAATTTGAGACACATCTCAAGGGATACGAAGACCCATGTACATGATTTCTTCCTCCGCACAGAAGAAAATCCCTCTGCCAAATCACCTGGACACATCTAACACCATTGACTCCCATATTAATTGTCAATCCAGACAACAAAGCTAATTCACACAATAGGGTCATTAATCTGTGCAGCGATCTCTGCAGATGTGATAGCCCCACCAACAGGTCATCCGCAAATAGGGCAACTTTGATCTTCCTATCGCCACATTTAAACTCTGTAATTTCTCTGTCCACCAAAAGGCACCTAGCTAATGATTCCAAACTCAGGATAAATAAAAACAGCCTGCCTCATGTCATGCTCGAGAGGAAAATACTCCGAGACTAAACCATTTCCCATAACTGTCACTAAGGGGGCCTCATATAGAAGTTGCAGCATTTCCAGAAAAATATCCTTGAAAGCCATACCGCAGCAATACCACAAACAAATAGTCCCAGGATAGATGGTCAAACTGTTTTTCTGTGTCAAAACTTACCAAAAATGGGTTACCCATCCCCTGCCAGCCACTTCCTAAACTTGCCAGAATTCTCTGCACATTTGTTACCACAGTACATCCAGACATAAATCCCACCTGCTCTGGAGATATCAAACCCAGCAATAACATAATCGGCTTATTTGCCAAAACTCTGGCATACATTTTAACATCTGTGTGCAGGAGGGAAATTGGTCTATAAGAGACAGGCATCTCCAAATCTTGCCCTTATTTGGGGATCACTGTTATAAAGGCCTTCTTCGTTGTTTGTGACAGTGTACCCGATTGCACTGCTGCCTGAAGCAATCACTGTAAGGGGTGAATTACATGCAATCGAAGAATTTTTATATCTAGAAAAGACTTTGCAGCCACCGATGAATTGAATTTTTGCTACTAGCCATTCCACTGGAAATGCAGTGGGATGGCTAGCAGCAAGAGAGCATGAATTTTCGTTTTCACTAAATAGGAGCAAAATGGCACCATTTCATCCTTCTTGGCCACCACTCTTGCAGAATAATCATTGAAAAATCAGCACTTGTAGATTTTAGATCTGATCACTTTATTAATAACTTTTCAGACCCAACAGGAAATGAATCTGGTTATGCAGGCATATTTTAAAAACATGAGTATTGCATTTTTGGGTGGTAAGGTCAGGATCTACCCTGACCTAGCCAGAAGTACTCAGATTAGACACAAGGCTTTTCTTTCCTTAAAGCTTAGGGTCATAGCACTTGGAGCAACTATGGTTGTAAAATACCCATGTAAATGTGTAATAAAACAGGGAATTGTTTTTATTTTCTTTGAGGTAAATCAATTGCAAGATTTTCTGAATGCTAGGATGCAGATATCTACAAAAGATGGCGGTGCAAGTAATTAGTATTGTTGAAACTTTCATGAATATCCAAATTATTTTTTATATTAGATTTCTTAAAAAAAAAAATCTCCTCATTTACAAATATCGTTTCCTGTACGTACCCGGATCAGTCCAGACACCTGGGTTGTGACTCCGCACCAGCAGATGGAGACAGAGCAAAACTTGTCGGGCTTCCCTACATATAGTAAGGTGCCACCCACAGCCCCTCAGTCTTACATAATGTCAAAGCAAACTGACCAACCATACTAGCTAACTAGACCGCCCTAACAAGGGCCGATTCAATAAACCCCCAGCTGGAACAGAACATCCTCAACCAGAGGTCAACCAATCTAAACTCAACATTAACAACTGAATCCACTGAGCAGACTCTCCGTTCTTCAGAAAACAAAGAAAACCAACATTACCAACACAGAATGCTCGGGCGGGATCCTGGACTGATCCGTGGTACTACAGGAACGAAAATTATCAGGTAAGAAACTAATTTTCCTTTCCCTGTACGTACCCGGATCAGTCCAGACACCTGGGATGTACCAGAGCCAACCTACTACGGGTGGGAACCAGAGAGTCCCGCTCGGAGTACTCTCTCTCCAAAACCCCCCCGAGTCTGTCGCCTGGACATCCACCCGATAATGTCTAGTGAAAGTGTGCAACGACTTCCAAGTCGCTGCCCTGCAAATTTCTTGAGGCGACACATGCGAGGATTCCGCCCAAGAGGCGGCATGAGACCTCGTGGAGTGAGCCCGAAGACCCACCGGAATCGGTTTACCTCTCAGAATGTACGCTGAAGCAATAGCCTCCTTGAGCCACCGTGCAATCGTGGTCCTGGAAGCTGCACCACCCCTCTTGGGGCCAGAACACAGCACAAAAAGATGGTCAGAGACTCGGAAAGGGTTCGTAACCTCCAAATAACGGAGAAGGACCCTACGAACATCAAGCTTCCGCAACTCCTGTGAACCTCGAGCTTCCGGAAAAGCAGACAGCTCCACCGATTTGATTCAAATGAAAAGCTGAGACCACCTTCGGTAAAAAGGAGGGAACCGTCCTTAAGGACGCTCCTGAATCTGAGATCCGTACAGTTTGTATCCACGGGAACCCCCCTGACCCACAATAATGGATGTAAAGCAGAATTATGACATTCCCCATACAACTCACCCTACAAAAAAGATATTCTGGTTCTGGTGACATCTCAGTAACAGTAACTCAAACTCCTTCTACTTCCAGGCTCAATAGCCCTACTTACTTATTTATTTATTTATTTGAAAACTTTTATATACCGGTATTAGTATGCAAACATCATACCGGTTCACATTGTAACTAAAGGCAGAAATTACAATCAACAGGGAGGGGAAAACAAGGAGGATTATACATAGAGCAGGGGGCATAGAAATTAAAGCATTAAAACTGTAACGAGCTATTTAGAGGACTATATACAAGTTTAGGCAGATTATTTACAAGAGTTGAGGCTGTAACGTGCTATTTACAGGAAAGAATACAAAATTTAAGTGGGTTACTTATAGGAAAGTATAGGAGAGGGTTCAGGAGGGCGGGGGTTGGTAGGGGAGGGGGAGGAGCAATAAGTTGGGGTCAAGGGGGGGGGGAGGGGGAGGTTAGTCAGGGTAGGCTTGTCGGAAGAGCCATGTTTTGAGTTTTTTTCTGAACTTGGAGTAACATGGCTCTAGCCTGAGTGTGGTGGGGAGGGCGTTCCATTGCTTAGGGCCTGCAATGGAAAGGGCGCGATCCCTGGTGGAAGTAAGGTGGGCTTTTTTTAAGGGGGGAATGGAGAGGGTGCCTTTATTGACAGTACGGGTGGGTCGTTCGGTGCGTATGTGACAAAAGGGTTCATCTAGCCAGTTAGAGTTGTATGTGTGGATGGATTTGTGAACTATGGTTAAGGTTTTAAAGAGAATTCGGGATGCGATGGGGAGCCAGTGGAGTTCTTTGAGTATAGGAGTGATGTGATCGGCTTTCCGTGAGTTGGTAATGACCCTGGCGATAGCATTTTGGAACATTTGTAAGGGTTTGGTGGTGGAGGAGGGTAGACCAAGGAGGAGGGCGTTACAGTAGTCGAGCTTTGATGAGAGGGTGGCTTGGATGACTGTACGGAAGTCATGATAGTGGAGGAGGGGTCTGAGTTTCTTCAGGATATTGAGCTTGAAGAAACCTTCTTTGAGGGTGGTGTTGATCTGTTTTTTTAGATTGAGTTGTTGATCTAGGATTACTCCAAGGTCTCTTACGGTGGTGTGGGGCATTATGGTGTTGAAAGCTGGGTCATTGGAGATCAGGGGTTTAGGAGGGAGGTGAGGAGAGATGAGGAGCAGCTCCGTTTTAGAGGAGTTTAGTGCAAGGTGGATGTTGGAGAGGAAGTCATTTATGTTAGCAAGACATGTGTTCCAGAAAGCAAGGGCATCTGAGAGGGAGTTGTGAATGGGAATGATGATTTGCACGTCATCTGCATAGAGGTAGAATTTGAGGCCAAGGTCAGTGAGGAGGTGACATAGGGGAGTGAGATAGATATTGAAAAGGGTAGAGGAGAGAGAGGAGCCTTGGGGGACGCCTTGGGACAAGGGGTAGAGTGTGGAGTTGGCGTTTCCTATCTTGACGGAGAACTTTCTGTTAGAAAGGTAGGATTTGAACCATAGCAGGGCTAGGCCGGAGATACCTATTTTGGTTAAGCGGTTGATGAGGTGGTTGTGGTTGATGGTGTCGAAGGCCGCTGAGATGGCGAGGAGGTAGCAGCTGCCTTGGTCCATGCCTATGAGCAAGTGATCTGTGAGGGAAAGCAGGAGGGTTTCCGTGTTGAGGTATTTACGGAAGCCGAATTGGGCTGGATGAAGAATATTATTACTTTCCAGATATTCTGAGAGTTGGATGTTTACAATCTTTTCCATAATTTTGGAGAGGAATGGCAGGTTAGAGATGGGGCGGAAGTTGGCGGGGTCTTTAGGGTCTAGTGTTGGTTTTTTTAAGAGGGGCTTAACAATTGCTTGCTTGAGCATATCTGGGACAGAGCCAGAAGAGAGGGAGGAGTTTATGATGTCTGCGATGGGTTTGGAAATAGTATTTGGGATGGAGAGGAGAGATTTAGTGGGAATGGTGTCCGAGGGGTGTGATGCTGGTTTGAGTTTTTTGAGGATGCATGTCCTCTTGAGAAAACACAACAAATAAGACTGATACAAATGCTTACATGCTAGTAAAATATCTCATCTCGGTAACAGACACAGAACCGACCTAACATACTCCCAGGATCTGTAGTAATGCACATAAACTAATCTGCACGCAGTTACACCTGTATTATGGAATACACTCAAACAGGAGCAACCCTATCTATGAAAAGGCAACACTACAAATATTAAATCAGGTCCTAAAAACCAATACACCTCTTATTAGGAAAACAGAACTAGCAAGCAGCTATAGATCCCCACACAGAAATAATTGTAAAACTATACTAATAAGCAGAATAAATGTTTCAAAACAGCTATGAACAGAATAACATCCAACAATTAAAAACTCATAAAAACTATTAAACATTCTCCAAACACCAATAAAATATTTCAAAAAAGCAGACATCACACAATTAAAATGGCAGTCAAGAAAAATAAACTTAAAAAGCCACTTTTACTTACCCCCTCCAGCAGCTGTCCTACTCCCCTTCCCTGCAGGCCGTGGCACACACCAGAAGCAGCAGTAGAAGCTAAGCTCTATACTTATGGTCCTCTTCCTTAGTGCCCATGTCTCTCACACACAGACCATACCAGTCATGCCCCCATGACCAGTTTCTGTCTCTCACACACCAATCATATCCCAAACAGTCTTTGGCACACACATACCAGTCACCTTCCTGAACAGTTTCTCTCATGCCATACACACACAGGCTTCCCACTCCCGTGTTCTTCTTACATATTTGGGCTTCTCACTCTCATAATCACTTTCTCTGTCTCTCTCTCTCTCTCACACACACACACACTCACCAGTCTCTCACTCCCATGTTCTCTTTCAGATATACAGGCTTCTCCCTCCCATGATGTGTCTCACACACACCCAGGTTTCTCACTCCCATACTCACTTCTCTTCACATGCACAGGCTTCTCATTCCCATAATCACTTTATTTCTCTCTCTCTCACACACACACACACACACCAGTCACCTGATCTCACTCATGCATACACACACACACAGGCTTCCCACTCCCAAGTTCTCTTTCAGATATACAGGCTTCTCCCTCCCATGATGTGTCTCACACACACCCAGGTTTCTCACTCCCATACTCACTTCTCTTCACATGCACAGGCTTCTCATTCCCATAATCACTTTCTCTCTGTTACACACACACACACACCAGTCTCTCTCATTTCCATGCTCACTCTCCACGTGCACAGGCTTCTCATTCCCTGAATCACATTCACACACACCAGTCTTTTTCTCTCACACACACCGTCACCTTACCAAGCAGTCTCTCTCTCTCATGCATGCACACTCACCCAGGTTTCTCACTCCCATGCTTTCTTTCACCCCCACAACACCAGGCTTCTTACGCCCATGCTTTCTCACATACCCAGACTTCTCACTTCCATGCTTTTTCTCTCTCTCACACACACACATCAGTCACCTCTCTCTCTAATGTCTCACACTCTCACATACATATCAGTCATCTCCCTGAGCAGTCACTTTCATTGTCTCTCACACACACACACATCAGCTCTCTGACCAGTCAATCACACACAGGCTGGCTGCCTGCTTCTCTCTCTTGCTCTCACTCACTTCCTCCCCCCCCCCCCAGCACAAACGGTAGCTGCACCACCTCCTCCTCCAGCCCCCGCCGGCCAAGAAAGAAGAATCCCATCGGCGCGGGAGGCTCACGTTGCTGTCTCCTTTACCTATTATCCGATGCTTCGATTGCTCGGGGGCCGATGCTGCTGTCGCTGCTGCTATTTTTTCATGCAGCGCGGCTCTTTCTCCTTCCCGCGCACCGGGATTCACTTCCTGTTCCGGGTCAGAGGGGGGAGGGGCGGGAAGAAGAAAAGGCCCAGCCGCGGATGCCACCAGCTTTTTTTTTTTTTTTTCCACCGCTGCCGTTCCCGCTGGGCTTGAACGTGCTGATAGCCCAGCGGCAACGGCAGCAGGGAAGGAAGAGCAGCGGGAGAGACCGGGAGCGCGCGACACACCAGCCGGTGCTTGGCGGCGCCGCGGACCGGCAAAAAACTCCCGCGGACCGGTGGTTGGGGACCCCTGGTCTAGCAGGACTCGAGGAAAACAAATTATCAGGTAAGAATAATTTAACCTTTCTGTCATATACTGCCCCCGTGATAATATCTATAACATTAGTATGACTCTGTTTTGTAAATCCAAGGATCTCATTGGTTGCTGCTTTAATCACTTAAAACTGTTTTTTACTATTTCATATGTACAGTTTTTAAAAAATGAACCGAGGGATGTTGCTGAAGTTGGAAAACCTGGTACAGTTTCACGGAACATGTTGCCGATTGCACAGCCTGTGCTGCAGTAAATCTCTCGGGACACAGAAAAGGTTTCTGCCCTCCTGCCTGCGCTCCAGGGTTGCTGCTCATTCGTGTCTACCGCCCTGGCAGAGGGACACCTTCATCAGTGTGGCACTCGCGCAGTATCGGCTGCTGGCCACCAAAGAGGTACTTGGCAGCTTTCCGAAGAACTGCTGTATTGTCTCCAAGCAGAGAGCAAATTCTGCCATTAATCAGGAAGGGCACTGCTACTCATACTTATTTGGGTGCAGCTGGCTGTTTGCACATTAGACAGTATTAACTTTTGTGAAGAGAGAAATTATTCTAGTTTGATAGTTAGATTTTCAGGTGTATACATAAATATGTACATGTGGTGAGAAACTGTGGCTTATTAGAGTATATTGGTATGAATGGATGCAAATAAGCAACACTCAAAATGGTGGCTATAAAAGTTATAAAATCGGGTAGTTTATTATTTACTGGATAGGATATTTAGGTATTGGCAGATAAAGCAGCAGTGCTAGCTAGAATGTTCAAAATGATATTGTTTCCTACTTTTATCTTATTCCTGTCTACTTTTATTTCTTGCTCTACAGTGATTTTTCTTACATCATCTTTTTGAGAAAAGGGAGTACACAACACACCCTCTGTTCATAAACATTTCCTTCCCATAGTCCAGTGTTTTGTTTGTGCTGTAGTCTTGCTTTCTCTGAGGATAAGCAGGATGGTAGTCCTCACACATGGCTGACATCATCAGATGGAAGTCCTGATGCAGAAAACCTATGTCAAAGTTTTTAGAAATTTGACTGGACACACTGAGCATGCCCAGGATGCCCTGTATCACGCTTCCACCCAGGGTCTCTCTTCAGTCTCTTCTTTTTTGCGGAGCTCTAAGCCTTGCACTCTGGCAGTGTCTCATGTTGCCAGAATAGACAACATCCAGGTGGATTTTCTCAGTCAAAGGATGCTAGACCCCAGAGTGGGGGTTACCAGAAGAAGCAAAGTGTCTCAGATCAGATAGGGAATGCCCCACGTGGACTTAATAGCATCATGGCAGAATGCAAAGGTGGCACATTTTTACAGTCGCAGGCAAGAACATGGGGCAGAAGACATCGATGCTCTAGTGTTTCCATGTCCTCTGGGAATTCTGCTTTATGTGTTTCCTCCATAGCCGCTAGTGGGCAAAGTGGTTTGACGGATAGAGCAACATCCAGGGCAGGTAATTCTGGTGACCCCAGTGTGTCCGCATCGTCCTTGGTTCATGGATCTGATCAACATGGCAGTGGACAGGCCTTCTAAGGTTCAGTCAATATCGAGGCTTCTTCACCAGGTCCGATATTTTTTGATCAGGCGACTCACTTCTGTCTTGCAGTCTGGCTTTTGAGAGAAAACATCTCAGATGGAAGGGTTATTCTGAGGAAGTTTATCTGCACCTTACTACAGGCTAGAAGACCTCCACATCCTTGGCCTACATGAGGCTTTGGAGGGTTTTCGAGGCCTGGTGTATCAGGCAGGCAGTACGGCTGACTCGTGCTTCGGTTTTGTATATTTTAGCCTTTCCACAAGAGGGAATGGCAAAAGGACTAGCTTTAACTCCCTTCGAGTGCAATAGGCAGCTTTGGGCTATCTTCAGGGTAATATGCTGGGAATGCCCCTGGAAGTGCACCCAGATGTAATTCGCTTTCTTTGGAGGGGTGGGGGGATGACATTTGCGTCCTCCAGTGCAGTGTCATGGAATTTTGAATTTGGTACTGAGAGGCATGTGTGATGCTGTGTAGGATGACTATAAAGGATTTAACCCTGAAGGTGATTTTTCTGGTGGCAATCTATTCAATCAGGAGGATTTCTGAGCTTCAGGCGTTGTTGTGTAGAGATCTTTTTCTACAGATTTCGGTCTCCAGGGACTCTTTGCGCACAGTACCCTCCTTTCTCCCGAAGGTTGTTTCTGCGTTCCATGTTAATCAAACAATGGAGCTTCCTGCCTTTTCAGAGTTGAATTCATCCGTGCCTCACACGAAGGAACTTCGGGTGTTTGATGTACGACTGGTATTGTTTAGGTACCTCAAGGTTACTAATAGTTTCCATTGTGCTTTGCAATGGTCCGAAGAAAGGATATAAGGCGTCTAAGTCTGTGATTGCTCGTTAGCTAAAAGAGGCTATTTCCTCAGCTTACATTGTAAGGGTCGCTTCGTACCAGAAGGTTTGAGGCTCATTCGACTCGCTCTCAGGTGACCTCCTGGGCTGAGTGTCAACAAATGTCCCTGCAAGAGATTTGTCAGGTGCTACTTGGAAATCATTGCACACTTTCTCCAAGCATTATCTTTTGGATATCTAAGATCCAGATTCCATGGTGAGAGTGTTTTACGAGTGGAATTGTCTCTGTCCACCCTGTGTAAGGTAAGGTGATGTGAGAGAGGCTATGATATCTAAAAGAACATCTTAAGAAATGGAAAAGGAATCCCAAATGAAAATGCAGGAAACAGAATAAGCACTGGCAAGTCAAATGCAAAGCATTGATAAGGAAGGCAAAGAGAGAATTTGAAAAGAAGCTTGCCATGGAAGCAAAAACTCAAAATAAAATCTTTTTCAGGTACATTCAAGGTAAAAAGCCTGGGAGGAAGTCATTTGGACCATTAGATGGTCAAGGGGTAAACGGGGCACTTAGGGATGACAAAGCCATAGCAGAGAGACTAAATGAATTATTTGCTTCTGTATTCACTGAGGAAGATGTAAGAGAGATGCCCATGCCAGAAATGCAAAGGTGATGATTCAGAAGAGCTGAAACAAATCTCAGTGAACCTGGAAGATGTACTAGGGCAAATTGACAAACTAAAGAGTTGCAAATCACTTGTACCAGGTGATATACATCCCAGAGTGCTAAAAGAACTGAGAAATGAAATTGCGGACCTGCTATTGGAAATTTGTAAACTATCATTAACATCTATGGTGCCTGAAGAGTGGAGGATTGCTAATGTAACTCTAGTTTTTAAAAAGGGACCAAGGAGTGATCCAGGAAACTAAAGACCAGCGAGTATGATGTCAGTTTCTACCATTTTGCCTGGCATAATCATAAAGAACAAAATTGCTGAACATATAGATAAGCATAGTTTACTGGCACAAAACCAACATGGATTTAACAAAGGAAAGTCTTGCCTCACAAATTTGTTACATGTGCATAAAGGTGAGCCAAATTTGTTACATATGCATAAAGGTGAGCCAGTTGATACAGTGTATCTGGATTTACAGAAAGCATTTGACAAAGTCCCTCATGAGAGACTTCTTAGGAAATTAAAAAGTCATGTGATTGGGGGGGGGGGGGGGGGGCAGTGTCTTATTGTTGTTTGCCAACTGGTTAAAAGATAGAAAACAGAGATTAGGGCTAAATTGTAAATTTTCCCAATGGAAAAAGTTGAATAGTAGAGTGCCCCAGGGATCTGTTCTGGACTACTTTTTAAAATATTTATAAACAACCTGGAAATGAGAACAAGTAAAATGATCAAATTTGTGATGACACAAAATTGTTCAAAGTTGTTAAATCGCAAGAGGATTGTGAGAAATTGCAAGAGTATCTTGCAAAACTGGGAGACTAGGCATGCAAATGAAATTTAGTGTGGCCAAGTGCAAAGTGATGCACTTAGGAAAGAGTAACCCAAATTATAGCTACACAATGCAAGGTTCCACATTAGGAGTCGCCACTCAGGAAAAGGACCTAGGTAATATCATTGATGATATCTTGAAATCTTCTGCTCAGTGTGCAGCAGCAGCAGCCAAGAAAGCAAATAGAATACTAGGGATTATTAGGAAATGAATGGAGAATAAAACAGAGAATATCATAATGCCTCTGTATCGCTCCATGGTACGACCTCACCTTGAGTATTGTGTGCAGTTCTGGTTACCACATTTCAAAAAAGATATAGCAGAATTAGAAAAGGTACAGAGAAGGGCTAAAGAGGTTAGCACTCTTAAGCTTGAAGAAGAGATGGCTGAGGGCAGATATGATAGAGGTCCATAAAAATGAGTGGAATGAAACGAGTAAACAGTTGTTTACTCTTTCTAAAAGTAAAAAGATCAGGGGTCACACAATGAAATTACTAGGTAATACATTTAAAACTAATAAGAGAAAATATTTTTTTACTCCACGCATAATTAAGCTCTTGAATTCATTGCCAGATGATGTGGGGAAAAGCTATTAGTGTAGCTTCGTTTAAAAAAAGGTTTAGACAGAAGGACCTTGTGAAACTGGAAGATTAGGCTTCCAAAAGGCAGATGAAAGTTAATGTGGACAAGTGCAAGGTGATGCATATAGGGAAAAATAACCCTTGCTGTAGTTACACACAGATCGATACTGTAACGTGCGGTTGAAGATTTCCCGTCTGTAACCCGCTGTGAGCGCACAATTCGGACGCCTAAGGCGATCCTGCGATACAGTCTCCAGTTTCACGCGTCCTTAGCGCTTCTTAAAACAGATTCATAACCCTTTCCGCACGCAGCATGTATATGATATGTAAATGAATGAATTAGCTGTATAATGAAGGAATTAGCTATTCCCCTCCGATACTGTGACGCGCGCTCAGATTATCTCCTTTGTAACCCGCTATTTTGCCGCGTCCTTAACCTGTTAGTTTACCGCCTACCCTCTACTTGGTGTTAGTGTGGTGTTCGAAAATTAAAACGGGAATAAAGTGCAAAAAATGGGGGTAAAACCAAAGGGAGTAAAGTGTAAAAAACCATGGACGACCTCCATATTAACATTGCAGCGTAAGTTGTTTATATATATATATGTATAAATACCTGTCACTTTCCGAATCCCCCAGGCATTCGGTCATCGAGGCGGGAGCCGGCGGGCGGGTGGGCGCGTGTTCGATCCAGGCCGGAGCAGGCGGGTGGGCGTGCATTCATCCAGGCAGAGGGAGCCAGCGGCGAAAGCCGCTGGATGAATGCGCGCCCCACCCGCCCGCTCCGGCCCTGGATCGAACACGCGCCCAACCGGCTCCCACCGCCGCCTGGATCGAACGTGCGCCCGCCGGCTCCTGCCGCCGCCTGGATCCAACGCGCACCCGCCCGCCGGCTCCCACCACTGCCTGGATCCAACGCGCGCCCGCCCGCCGGCTCCCACCGCTGCCGCCGCCTGGATGAACGGGCGCCGCCGCCTCGATGACCGCACGCCTGGGGGATTTGGAAAGTGACAGGTATTTATACATATATATAAACAACTTACGCTGCAATGTTAATATGGAGGTTGTCCATGGTTTTTTACACTTTACTCCCTTTGGTTTTACCCCCATTTTTTACACTTTATTCCCTTTTTAATTTTCGCCCTGCGCCTTGCTTCGGGAGGGGGGGAACCATCCACTTCCTGGTGCCTGTCATTTGAAATGACATTTGAAATGACAGGTACCAGCGCACCCAAGTTACTGTATAGGCGCTGTATTAGCGCCTATACAGTAAAATGGGTTGCGTGGGCCTAACGCTTGCCTAACGCTTCGCAGACGCGGCATGCATTTGCATGCAATTTGAAGAGAGTATCGAGCGGTAGGTGAAGAGAACTGTGCGTGCGGGGAACGAGGGTGCGCCCGGCACTGCTGCACTCTTTCTAACGCGGCATAACTGTATCGACCTGACAATTAGGTTCTATCTTAGGAGTTACCACCCAGGAATGAAATCTAGGCGTCATAGTGGATAATACATTGAAATCATCGGCTCAGTGTGCTGTGGTGGCCAAAAAAGCTAACAGAATGTTAGGAATTATTAGGAAGGGAATGGCAAATAAAATGGTGGATGTCATAATGCCTCTGAGACCACACCTTGAATACTGTGCGAAATTCTGGTCGCTACATCTCAAAGATATAGTTGCACTGGAGAAAGTGCAGAGAACGGTGACCAAAATAAGGGACTGGAACGGCTCCCATATGAGGAAAGGCTAAAGAAGTTAGGGCTGTTCAGCTTGGAGAAGACGACTAATGGGGGATATGATAGAGGTCTACAAAATCATGAAAGGACTTGAACAGGTTAATAATATACATCAGTTATTTACTCTCTCAGGTAATAGGACTATGGGGCACTCCATTAAATTAGCAAGTAACTTATTTAAAACAAATTGAAGAATTCTTTTTCACTCATCCCATAGATAAGCTCTGGAATTAATTGCCAGAGGATGTGATTACAGCAGTTAGTGTAAATGGGTTTAAAAAAGGTTTGGATAAGTTCCTAGAGGAAAAAATCCATAAACTGCTATTAATTAATAAGCAATAGTAGCTTGAGATCTATTTAATGATTGGGCACTTGCCAGGGATTTGTGACTTGGATTGGCCACTGTTGGAAACAGGATGCTAGGTTTGATGGACCTTTGGTCTGCCCCAGTATGGCAAGTCTTTTATGTTCTTAAAGAAGCTTGGGTACATCCCGGGAGTCTGCACAGATCTGGGTATGAACAGGAAAGGAAAATTGGTTCTTTCCTGCTAATTTTCATTCCTGTAATACCACAGATCAGTCCAGAGCCCCACCTGTTGGAGGAGTGGCGTCATCTCGCACTGATATCTAATCTACAATGCAGAGTCGTTGAGGGATTCAATAATGTTCTCTTTGGTAACTGTTGGAGAGGATTTCTGCTTTCCATCTTGGAGGTTTAACCTTTTCCCCTGATTGTTGAGGGGGGGGGGCCGGGTTGCAGTTTTAAATATTACTGTTTTTGGTTTAATCTTGGCTTGGGTAAAGGTCAATACTGTGAGACTACAGGTGGCACACTAGGTTATAGGCAGCATCAGTGAAACTTTTTTTTTTTTCTCTGCCTCCATGTGCTGGCAGCGGGACAAAACCTAGGAGTCTGGACTGATCTGTGGTATTCCAGGAACAAAAATTAGCAGGTAAGAATCAATTTTCCTATGTGGCTTTTTCACCGCTGCTCTCTTCCTGCCCACCTAATAGTTGCTGCCTGCCTGACCCAGTCCCATATCTCCCTCAGAGATTCCATGGCAAGGGCCAGAATTTGATTGGGCCATGGCACCTATGGCTCACCCCATTCCGAGGCATGTGATGCTGTACTTCCATTTGTGAGTCAGGCACATTTCAGGATCTGCAGCCAGACTGCTCTCATTCCCTGCAGTAATGTTTAGTAAAAGAAAATGGTTTAAAATCTGCTTCACAGGACAGCATCTTCTCCAGTGTCACTTTTTCTGTTCTAATTCTTTGCATTGTATGTGTTTGTCTTCTGTAGGGAAAAGGACCAAAGAAACAGAAATTATCTCCAATAAAACCTAAACAGGAAAAGCAGGAAGTTGAGATATGGCTCAAAATGACAGTGAAGGATCTTGCAGTTGCTATGAATAAGGACCTAGGTAAGCCTGGAAAATACCATCCACGCCATCCCAGCCAACTAGCTCCAAGCCCAGCAGTAACATACTATTGCACAGACATATATTAATGGTATAAAGCAGGACCACGAATTTATTAAAATGTTTTACAAATAAATCCCCAATTACACCATATAAGAACATAAGAAATGCCATACTGGGTCAGATCATGGGTCCATCCAGCCCAGCATCCTGTTTCCAACAGTGGCCAATCCAGACTACAAGTACCCGGTAAGTACCCAAACACTAAGTAGATCCCATGCTCACAACCATCCTCTACTAATCTACTTTGGGGCCAGCTAGACCTGTTTCATTCCTACCTGCCATAGGACCACTGGGTCATCTTTTTCAGGCCTGGGCCCTTGGCTAACTTTCCTTCCTGGGAGCCATCCTGCAACAGCTTCATCCAAGTCAGCTATTGACAACATGCCACCAGCCATTATGAGGGGGGACACCCTTGGTCCACATCCCCTCCCTGAGTGTAGTGGTGCCATGAAGCAACATCTGCTGCTTTCCAGAAGCACCTACCACAGTTTTGGCTTGGACACCACACCACAGGCAAGGGCAGTTCCTGCATTTACCCCTTTAACCTGCCCCCATGAATCTCTGAGGTTCTGCTTCCTAAACAGGACCAGCATGAAACTCTGTTGCCTCCTGCAGTGAGTTGTTGAAAGGTTGTTCCCTGTATGTACCCAGATCGGTCCAGATTCCTGGGTTTGCCTCCCTTCCAGCAGATGGAGACAGAAAAAGTTTTACTGACACTGCTACTTAACAACATGTGCTACCTGCAGTTCCTCAGTATTTCTTTGTCTCCATCAGATGGTAGATGGGTGCAAAACCTGTAGTTCTGCGGTCTGGGCAATTTTTTTTCTTTTTGTGCCTTCCTCCCGGGGGTTTTTGAATCCTGTGGGTTTCTTCCCTGTCCAGTTGAGGTGGGCGAGGGGGGGGGGTTGGTGACCCTTGTGTGTGCTCGTACCATGCGCCTGGGGTTGTAATCTGGTGGTCCAGATCCCTCCCCTTCATGAGGCCGCTCAGGCGACAGCAGCTCCAAATATCCTTTTGGTCTCAGGCAGTCTATTCTTTTTGTAGGCTTTGTGGCTTCAGATAGTTTAAAGTTTAAAAAAAAGGGAAAGAACTGAAGGCAGTTGCATGGCTCGGCTGTGCGGGTGGTTTCCTTCACAGGGTTTAAGGCGGCTGAAGTGAAGTGGTTTATTTGGTTTTGGATTTCTCCTACTTGTGTGTCAGTCAGCTTCTCCCCGTTTGCGATGGGCCGCGGCTCGACATGCCATGTGTGCGGCTCGATGTAATCGCGGCTTAGTCTGCTCTGGCTGTGCGCCAGGTGTTCCGAGAGCGGGGAGGGCTCATCAGAGCACCCTGCAGCCATGAAACAGTGTCGGAAGTACCCCGCTTCTCCTTTGGCTTCACTCCGGGGCTCTGGCCAAGGTACTGATCCTTTCCCGATCAGTGTGGGAATGGTGGCCATCTTGGATTCGCTTTCGACCAATCCCATGCCACCGGGGTGGGGGAAGAGGAATGCTCCCCTATTCTTGCCTCCAGCCCGTTCAGTTTTCGGGCACGATCAGGGGAGGGGGCCCCATGTTGTCAGTTTCTGGCTCCTTCCCTGCGGAGTCTGGAGCATTAAGGCCTTTATCTACAGATTTTGTGCTGCTGCTGCATGAGGCTTATCTGGCCAAGCAGCTTGTGCGGCTAGGGATTCGCAGTCCCGGCCAGCCCAGCCAACTAAGGGGTGTACATTAGGTCAAAAACAAATCGTTTGGGGAGACAACGGGTTTCCCCAATCTAGAAGTTGCTGGCTCCCCCCCTCGGGTTCTGGCCCAGGGGAAGATGAGTCCGATGAGTCTAGCAAGACTTCTGTAGGGGCAGAGGAAGCTCCTGATCTGGATGGTCCGGTAGATCTGGTGACTGGAGGTGCGGGTCAAGGGGATGATCTATTAATCCCAGTCCCCGAAAGTAGTACGACTTTTTAGAAGAGAAGAGCTTGATACCTTGCTACCTCTGGCTTTTAGATTCTATGGGGTTAAGATCCCCCAGGAGGGCTCTGATTGGGAAGGGGCGGATTCGGTCCTGGGTGGGATGCGGGGATCCCCGACAGCCTTCCCTTATCACAAGTCAGTAAAGAAGCTAGTGGAAGCAGAATGGGGAGCTCCCGATTCTGGGTTAAAGGTGGGAAGGGCCATGGCAAAGCTGTATCCATTACCTGAACAGGCATTGGAATTTTTTGCCCTCCCTAAGGTCGATGCTGCAGTTTCTACTAAGAGGGTGACTATCCCTGTCGTAGGCTCTGCGGCATTGAAGGACGTCCAGGTTCATAAGTTGGAGGTGCACCTCAAGAGAATATTAGGATATTTGAGGTCTCGGCCCTGGGATTGCATGCTGCTATTTGTTCTAGCTTTTTGCAACATGCTTGTCTCCGCTGGGTGCAGCAGATGCAAGAAAGCCTGCTGAAGTTGGGCAAGGAGGCAGACAGGGCTGAGCAAGTTGAGGCGGCCCTTGCTTATGGAGCGGATGCTTTGTATGATTTGGTTCATACGTAATCTCGGATTATGACGTCCTCGGTCTCTGCCAGAAGGTTGCTGTGGCTGCATAACTGGGTGGCGGGTATCTCCTCCAAGGTGCAGTTAGGCTCACTGCCTTTCAAGGGTCAACTCTTATTTGGTGAGGACCTCGAGCAGTTGATGCAGTCTTTTGCCAGAGGATAAGCCTAAGGGCAAGAGTTTTTTTCAGGTGCGTTCCCATTTTCGTGTAGATAGGACTCGTCCAGCAAAAGCTGTGGCAGGGCCTCAAAGGCAGTTTCCCCTTTGGGGGCAGTCCTGGGGTCAATCCTTTCAGGGTGTACAGAGGCCATTCCGGGATGCTGCTTGGGGGGGAAGTGCATCCAGGCTTAAGTCCTCGCAATGAGGCGATGTTGGTCCACTCCATCGATCCTATTATAGATGATCGCCTGTCGCGGTTTTACGAGGAGTGGGCCAGAATTACTCAAGACCAGTGGGTTCTCAGCATGGTAAAGGATGGCTATGCTTTATAATTTGCTCGATCGTCCGTGATTTGTTTCTAGTTTCTACATGCGGCTGCTTGGACAAACAAGTAGTGGTTTGAGAGACGCTGGACTGGCTACGTTGCCTGAGGGTGGTGATTCCAGTTCCCTGCAAAGAGGTTCGCAGGGGAAGATATTCCATTTACTTTGTGGTCCCAAAGAAGGAGGGACTTTCCGCTCAATTTTAGATTTAAAGAAAGTGAATGCAGCACTAAAAGTTCTGCATTTCCGGGTGGAAACCTTAAGGTCAGTGATGGCAGTGGTTCGCAAAGGAGAGTTTCTGGCGCATCTGGATCTAATAGAGGCCTATTTACACGTCCCCATTCATCAGGACTCACAGCGTTTTCTGCGATTCATGATTCTGGGGCAACATTTTCAATTTCAGGCCCTTTCTTTCAGATTAGCCACAGCGCAGTGCACCTTCATCAAGGTTGATGGTGGTGGCAGCAGCACTTCGGAAGGAAGGGATATCGGTACATCCATATCTGGGCGACTGGCTTATCAGGGTGAAGTTGGAGGTTCTTTGTCGCCAATCAGTTCAAAAGGTTTTCGACGTCTTACAGTCGCTAGGTTGGGTGGTGAAGGTGTCGAAGAGTCGCCTCTTACCGACGCAATCCTTGGAGTATCTGGGGGCTAGGTTTGACACTTTAGTCAGCAAAGGTGTATCTCTCAGAGGAGCGCGTGCTGAAGCTGCAGGGGCAGATTTGGCAGTTGTTGCAGTTACAGGTGCCCAAGGTATGGCATTATATGTAAGTTCTGGGCTCTATGGCCTTGACCCTAGATTTAGTGCTGTGGACTTTTGCTCCCATGAGACTGTTGCAGAGAGCGCTTTTGACTCGGTGGAACCTGATCTCTGAGGAGTTTCAACTTCCGTTACCACTCGAGGGCGTCGTACAGGAGAGCCTTTCCTGATTGCTTCTAACTTCCAATCTTATCCAGACTGTGTACCTCAGAAGTCCCAGATTGGGTGGTAGTTACTACCGATGCCAGTCTCTCTGGTTGGAGCACCAGTCAGCTCAGGGTGGCTGGGCCATGAAAGAGTCTGCGTGATCTATCAACCGGCTAGAGACTAGAGCACTCTGCTTAGCCTTGCAGGAATTTCTATCATTAGTGAGAGGTCAGTCAATGTGGCTTATATCAATCATCAGGGCGGAACCAAGAGTCAAGCAGTAGCCCGGGAGGCACAAGAGTTAGTTCTTTGGGCAGAGCAGCACCTGGAGCAAATAGTCGCATCCCACATAGCCGGGGTCGAAAACATTCAATGGCAACTTGTCTGAATGGCCAAGACCTTTCGATTTTTCAGTCTGAGGCAAGAACACGGGGCCAAGGACATCAATGATCTGTTACTGCCTTGGCCACAGGGGGGAGGGGGGTTCTACTTTGTCTTTTCCTCCCTGGCCGCTCGTGGACAAGGTGTTGTGTCACATAGAAAAGCATCAGGGAGAAGTGGTCTTGGTGGTACCGGAATGGCCGTGGCATCGTGGCTTGCAGATCTGGTCAGCTTGGCTGTGGACGGGCTGATTCATTTCCGTCATCTGGCAGGTCTTCTGCATCAGGGACCCATATTTTCAGACCAGGCTGCTCACTTTTGTCTAATGGCATGGCTTTTGAGAGGCAGCATTTGGGACAGGGGGGTTATCCAGAGGCAGTCATTACTGTGTTGCTGCAAGCCAGGAGAAAGTCTACTAATATTTCCTACGTACGGGTATGGAAGGTTTTTTAGTCCTGGTGCTCCGCTAAATCGTTCGCCCTCTTAGCTCTTCGGTCTCTGACATTTTGTCCTTCCTACAAGAAGGTTTCACCAAAGGCTTGTCTCTCAGCTCCCTTAAAGTTTATGTGGCAGCCCTGGGTTGTCTTCGTGGCAAAATAGGTGGGTCCTCTATTTCTGCACATCCGAACGTTCTTTGGTTCCTTAGGGGAACAAAGAATTTGTGTACTCCACTTCAGCAGGTTTGTCCCTCCTGGAATCTTAATCTTGTCCTCAGGAGTTTGTGAGGCTCCTTTTTGAATCACTCAATTGAGCAGCGCTGAAGGACTTTATTCTTAAGGTTGTTTTCTGGTAGCCATATGTTCAGCTAGGAGGATTTCTGAGTTGCAGGCTCTGTCTTGTCATGACCCATTACTTCAAATTCAGGGGTCTTATTGAGGACAATATCTTCCTTTTTACCAAAAGTGGTTTCGGCATTTCATGTGAATCAGACAATGGAGCTTCCTGCCTTTCCTATGGTGGACGTGTCCACTCCTCATGCAAGGGAGCTCAAGTTGTTGGATGTAAGAAGAGATTTGTTGAGGTATCTAAAAGTAACGAATGTCTTCAGGAGGTCAGCTCACCTTTTTGTTCTGTGGAAAAAGAGGGGCTTTCAGGCTTTTAAGGCTACTATTGCTCATTGGCTTAAGGAGGCCATTGGTTCCACTTACATTATTCATGTTTATCCGGTTCTGGAGGGATTGTGTGCTCATTCTACGCGTTCTCAGGCGGCCTTGTGCACAGAGGCTCTGCTTGTTTCTCCACAGGAGATTTGCAGAGCAGCGACTTGGAAGTTGCTTCATACTTTTGCAAGACACTATCGTCTGGATGTGGGAGGTATGGTTCCCCATCTTTTGGTGAAAGTGTTCTGCGAGCGGGACTTCCAGAACTTCTCCAAGCCAGGCTCCTCCCTTTCAGAAGATGGGTCTGCCACGATCTTATCCGGTAGCACCCCGGATCTGAGTAATCCCAAGGCTGGGTCTCCCTTGGAAGAGGGCAATTCAGCGGCACCTACCCCTGTTCCTCCAGGGATAGGTACGGCCCCAGCGGCCTTTTCTTGGGTGGAATTTTTCCAAGGCCTTCATACAGGCGCAATTTGACTCTTCTGCCCCTGTTTGGACCGAACCCCAGCCGGGAAGGCCTCACTCTCTCAGCCCTATCAGCATGCCTCGAGACATGCCTCATCTCACCAAGGGTATCCCAGACAGGGACCCAGGCACCACGGATGATGAATGGGAATGCAGACTCATTGGAGGATGGGGAAATCCCTCCAGGCTTAGAGCCATATTGGACCATGTTGTGGTTTTTCCATAGAGATGAATTGCCAGCCCTGTTTTCCCAGTCCTTGAAGACTCTTGGAGTTCCTGGCATGGACCCTAAGAAGGAACCAAAGAAGAAACCCATCCTGGTATCTCTATGGAAAGCCTCTTGCTATTTTCCAATGCTGGAAGCATTGACCTGGAATGGGACGCCCCCGAAGCCAGCTTTAAAGATGACTGCATTGGAAGCTCTGTACCCCCTGGATCCGGCGGCCAGAGAATGCCTGCGTTTCCCCAAAGTGAACGCCCTGATCTGTGCTGTTTCAAAAGGAACAACTATCCCAGTGGAGGGAGGAACAGCCTTAAAGGATGCTCATGATAGGCAGCTAGAGTCCATCCTTAAACGAGCATCTGACGCGACAGCAATAACACTGCAGATTGCTTCCTGTTGTGCCCAGGTGGCGCGCTTGTGCCTGCTTCTCTCTCGAGAGGCAGATAACTCCGGAGCGCCTTCAGGAGAGGTTATGGAGCCCACTGCTGCCTTTTTAGCTCTGACCTAGTCGTACCTCGGCCAGAGGAGTGGCCTAGTGGTAGTGACAGAAGACAACTATGGCTGCGGAATTGGTCAGTGGACGTGACCTCTAAGGCAAACCTTACAAAGATGCCCTTTAAGGGATCCCTCCTATTCGGAAGCGAACTGGAAAAGCTGGCCAGTAACTGGGGAACTCTGGATCCAGGAGAATGGACGTTGTCAACCAGAGCCTTTCAGCTGCTTGTAGATTGCTAGGGTCCCGCGCGATACAGAAAGTAAAATGTGCAGCCAGCACCGGGAAAGTGTATAGAAAAGCAGAAAAAACTGCTTTTCTGTACACCCTCCGACTTAATATTATTGTGATATTAAGTCGGAGGCCCCAAAGAAAAAAAAATAAAAATAAAAAATCTGCCCGCGGCCCAGAAAACGGACGCTCAATTTTGCCGGCTGACAGCTGCCGCTTCTGTCAATAAGGAGGCGCTAGGAACGCACTAGTGTCCCTAGCGCCTCCTTTTTATCACGGGCCCTAATTTGCATGCCTTGGCTTAGTGAATCACACGCCCAGGAGAGTGGCCTGGGCGCACATCGGGAGAGCGGGTGTTCGCCGGCTCTCCCGTGAGGTTTACTGTATTCTCCCGTATGTGAGGCTAGAATCTCAAGTGTAGGTCAAAGCAATAATCATGGAAATGGTACATTATACTTTACAAGTGCTTTATTATGAAATGGTGCACAGCAATAAAAATGAGAGTAACGTACTAATGCTTTTTTTAGATATGAGACCCAGTGGATGTCATCGCTAATGAGCGAAATTGGACTGTACAAGTTTAAGGCAAAATCTGACAAAAGATGGTTAAAAAAAAGGCATGGCTTGCTTCGTTCTATAGCTGTCTGCTTCAAGGTGACTCTACTGGAGTAGAAAGCCCTTCTTCTAAGAACATCTTGCCATACTGGGTCAGACCCCAAAGGTCTATCAAGCCCAGTATTCTGTTTCCAACAGTGGCCAATCCCGGTCACAAGTATTTGGCAGTAGATAAAGCTGCTTATCTCAAGAATAAGCAGTGGATTTCTGCAAATCTATCTTAATGGTTAATGGACTTTTCCTCCAGGAACTTGTCCAAACCTTTTTTAAATACAGCTATACGAATAACTTTCACCACATCCTCTGGCAATGAATTCTAAACTTAATTATGTGTTGAATAAAAAAAAATTTCTCTTATTAGCTTTAAATGAAGTTTTAAACTTCATTGTGTGTCCCCTGGTCTTTGTGCTCTTTGAAAAAGTAAACAATCGATTTAACGTTTACTAGTTCTACTCAATTCATAATTTTATATACCTGTATCATCTCTCCTCTCAGCTATCTCTTCTTAGGGGAATCGTTCCATCCCTTCTTATCATTTTGGTTGCCCTTTTCTGTACCTTTTCTAATTCTGCTACATCTTTTTTTGAGATGTGGTGACCAGAACTGCAAACAATAGTCAAGATGAGGTCCCGCATTCTGTTTTATTGTCTTATTTGTTTCCTAATAATTCCTAGTATTCTATTTGCTTTCTTGGCTGCTGCTGCACACTGAGCAGAAGATTTCAACATATTATAAATGATGACACCCAGATCCTTTTCCTGCATGGAGGCTCCTAATGTGGAACCTAGTCACTTAAACTTGGTTCCGTTTAGGTTGGGGAGGAGGGGAGAGAGGGCAGGCCAGTGGCGGACTCTGCACAGTTTGAATGATGTATGCTGGTTAAAACGGCATTGATGGTCACTAGATTGCCGGGGCTGGGGTTGCGGGGTGAAAACCATTGCATGTACCACAGTTAAAAATCGGAAGATGTATCCAGCAATCCCTTCAAACTGAGAGCCTTAATCCCAAGTCTTTCCTGTATTTCTCATTAGATCACGTGTATGAAGCTTTGCTGCACACAGATGTTGATCTCGAGTCATTGGAATCGAATTCAGTCCTGAGCGACGCATGTATTAAGGACGTTATAAAGAAATCCGGAATGAAGTTCAAGTGGGCAAAATTGAAAGAAGAGAGAGTCAGAGAAAATAAAGATGCTGTTAAAAGGTACACAGCTCCTTTCCATTCTTGGGGGAGAGAAAGTGAGATATTTATACAGAACATGTGGCTGCAAATGATTTACATTGGTTATGGAAAATCATGTTCTTATACAGAACAGGCAATGTGTGTTTCGATTATTTGTTTTCCCTCTGGGCTTGCAGTGTATGTATAATAAAGAACTGCAAGATCCAGTAAGGGCCTGTTTTCGCCAACGGCAATGTGTACAGCTGCCTTTGTGGCCGTGTAAGTTAAGGACCCAGAGACTTTACACAACCTGCTGTTTCTGTGGATTGCTTAGTCGTGGGGAAACTACATGGTACAATTGAAAATTCAAGTACACACAGGTAGTTTACTCCCTCATACCAACCTGCTTATGCCATGTGCAGGCAAAAGTGTGCACTTTATGAAAAAATCACCTACTTTTTACCCTCCAAGCGCGGTTAAGACATTTTCATGGAACCTGCCACCATAGCAGAGATCTGGGCTTTGGTTTATAAATGTCCAGGGAGGGGAAAATTCTAGAAGGGTTTTCTCGTATTCGGCTGAATCATTGCCTTACCAAATGTTGAAATGAAAAAGTGCAGACTGAAGAGTCAGTTCACACTGTGTCAGTAATGCCTGGCCAATGTGTTCAGATAGTATAAATAAATCACTGACTTTATAAAGAAATGAAAATGATTACTTACTGTCCAATGTCCTGCTTCTTAAGAAATTGTTCTATATCCTGTTTAAGCAAGATTAACAATTGCCCTGCTCTTCACTCTGGCCATACATAGAAAGAAAAATCAACTGAATTTCATGCATGACACTGTCTTCTCCTTCCAGGTTCCCTCTATCTCTCTCCTTAAGTTCCTTTCCATTTCCTTCTTCCCATTCCCTAAGGTTCCTCTCCATCTCTTCCTCACACACTCACAAGTTCTTTTCCATCTCCTCCCCTTCTTCATCTACACCTGCCCTTGGAGTCCTCTCACTTCTTCCCTTGATGTCCTCTTTATCTCTTCCTTCCCCTGTCTCCCCAAGTTCCTCCCAACTCAGATTCATTTCCATATTCTACTCTTCTGTTTTAATTACTTGAGGCTTAGTGCTATGGCCAGAGTAGTGGTAGGCCAGCAAGGTGGGGGATATGGTGACCACGTGCACCCTGTCCCTTTGGCTCTCTTCCCCCATGGTGAATACCTGCAGATAGGCAAGGAGGTGGGGGGAGAAGGAGGAGCCCCAGAGACTGGGAGTGCATGCTTACTGTGTCTCCACACTGGTGGTCCGCTGCCACCGAAATGACTGCCAGAGAGGAGGGGAAGCAGAGGCAGATCAGCCTTTTCCATGTGGTAATATTTGGTGCAGCTTTTACCAAGGGGCTGTCCTGTAGTCTGAGGAAGAGTTTAATGCTCTCTCAGGTGTGGTTGCTTTTT
This sequence comes from Rhinatrema bivittatum, assembly GCF_901001135.1. NCBI lineage: Eukaryota > Metazoa > Chordata > Amphibia > Gymnophiona > Rhinatrematidae > Rhinatrema > Rhinatrema bivittatum. The sequence goes on along the minus strand of NC_042617.1, from coordinate 90,598,245 downwards.
TTGTGCAGGAATCATTAATCTCCATAACTATGGTTTTGTGTAGAGTAAGGGGTTAATTTTCAAAGGGCTTAGGCAGCTAAAAAGTGTGTGGAAGGGGAGGGGATCAGGTTGGGGATGTGACTCAGGTTCCCAAGTGTAGGTTAATAAATAGCAGGCCTAAATTTAGGGGGCCTTTTGTTTTAGGCACCTAAAATTAAGCTCATTTTCAGCCCAAAACATAGGTGCCGAACTTCGACTGAAAAGGCACCTAAAACTGATGTGAGTAGGTCAAGCACTCAGCTTCCTTTGAAGGTGCTCTTTAAAGTTTTTTCTCCACAGAAAGCCTTATGGTTGGGAGAGGCCACACAATTCTTGATAGAGCATGTTACCTCGGCAATACACCCTCCCCCACCCGGTCCTGATGGAGAGGTATCCAAGCCCAGGTCCTATGCTGTAATGCTTTATCGTGAGCCTTGGGGCCAACCTAGAAACCTAATCTTGAGTTTTTCAAAATAAAACTGTTCTTTGATTCTAGGCCCCCAGCAGATGCTGCCTCATTGGTCCTGCGGCCTCCAGTTGTTACAATAATGGGCCATGTAGATCATGGGAAAACCACATTACTGGATCGGCTGAGACACACTCAGGTGGCAGCAATGGAAGCAGGAGGCATCACCCAGCACATCGGAGCCTTCCACGGTATGGCAGGACGTTTTCATGTGTGGCTCATCGTGGGAAGTTAGAGTCCGTTGTGGGGCTTTTTATAAAATGTTACAGCTCAGAGGAACTCTGACCAAAGTGTAAACGAGTTATTTCAGGGCTTCTCAAACATGTTCTGGCGACACTACTGCCAGTCGGGTTTTCCGGTTATCCGCAATGAATATGCACAGAATAAATGATACCCGCAATGATATCATTGCCCATTAGTGAGGAAGGCTGTATGTTAGATTTTATGTAACTTTTAATGTTTTATTATGAGATTGCATTTGCTACTGTCCTTTTTTGCCTCTCACTCAAATCAGTTTCTAACCCAGTCAGCCACTTTAGGGCCCATAATAGGGCACCAGTTTATAAGTCACCTATCCAGAACCGTGTCAAAGGCCTTACTGAAATCCAAGTACACTACATCTAGTGCTCTCCCCTGATCTATTTCTGGTCACTTTAAGAAATTGATTAGATTCATATGACAAAATCTACTTCTGGTAAAACCAGGCTACTTCAAATCTCGTAATCCATTGGATTCTAGAAACTGCACTATTCACTATTTTAGCAGCGATTCCGTTAATTTACGCACTACCAAGGTCAGACTGTAGTTCTCAGACTCCTCCTTACTTCCACTTTCCAGCAGCTGTGTATCTAAAGAAAATTGTATCCCCCTGCCTTTGCTTGAGTAGTATACTTCTTTGTCTGATAATTGCCCTTCCCAGCTTCCCTTGTTTCTCCTGGTAATTTAGTCTGTCCTCCTCCTCCTGTGTCTTTTTTTCTGAATGCTATTTCTGTTGCTGTTGCTTTTTTCTCCTCCTCCTTCTGTGAGCCATAGTGATCTCCTCTTTAATTTTCTTTCCATTGCAACTCTCAAGAAGCCGAAGTGCCAGATAGATGCTGTGTATGGGTTATAGGCGCAGAGGAACATCACACACAGCTATTCCCTGTGCTGGAGTTCTTCCTTTAGGGTGTATTTATTTGAGGACCCAAAGTACATTTAGAGTCAGAGGTGAAGCATCTTTGTGCTTCTTGAATAGAGACCCTTCTGTTCCCTTTCATAGATGGTACCCAGGAGTACAACTTCCATTAGTACATCTCTGCCCTGTTTGTATGCTTTTGATGTCTTTGGTAACGACTATGTTCAATGCAGAGAAACAGAAGTGCATTATTTATAGCTGCACATACAAAATAGCATAAAAATCTGGTGCTGTGTGTGTTTAATGAGTGGGGCTTTTGTTCTCTGTTCTCAGTACATTTGCCTTCCGGAGAAAAGATCACGTTTCTCGATACTCCAGGACATGCTGCCTTTTCCGCTATACGGGCAAGAGGAGCACATGTTACAGACATTGTAATATTGGTTGTAGCAGCAGAAGATGGCGTAATGAGGCAAACAATAGAATCCATTCAACATGCCAAAAATGCCAAAGGTGATGTTTTAGACTGATCTTCTTAATCAAATCAGAAATGGGCCTATAGCTAACAGATCAGTTGGGGTTAGAGCAGCAAAAACTACTGCTTCTCGATTCTTTTTTTGCTTGGTAACAGGGAAACATGGCCATTTTTCTAAGCTAGCAAAAAAGCCATATTATGCATCTGTTCTACTACAGTTTTAACCATGGCAGCTGCCATCACATAGAAAGTGACAGGCACTTAGCACTGCAAGCATTTTGCTCCTACCTGCTCTGTGCTGCTTGCCTGGGCTGGCGGGAGCCAGGGATTCGCTCCCACCAGCCTTAGAAGCTGCATCTCAGGGCTGCTCCAGTTCTCCTCAGTAGATTGTTTATTAAGATTAAGGTAGAACTCTGTTTGTGTTTTGTGTTCTTTCTTTTACATTTCTAAAGAATTTGAAGTGGTGAGGTAGAATTGCTATTGTAGCATTGTTTTTAATGTTAATACTTATTTATTCATAAGAGTTATATACTGTAACTGCTATATCAAAATTTCTAAGAGGGGAACAAATAAACACATTCAAATATCATATCACAATATCATTTTTAAAATACATAAACCAATAAAACAAAATAAAATTGTTACTGCCAAACAGCATAGCAGCTAGTAAATGGACTTAAGTATCATTACTCTCATATGCAAGAGAAAATAAATAAGCCTTTAATAATTTACAAAATCTTAATAATATATCTTCAGCTCGAAGTTCTAAAGAAAGGGCATTCCACCAAACTGGGTCCATAGTGCAGAATAGTCTAGCTCTAGCTCTAGTTCCTGTCAATCTAACTTTCTTAAGTGTAGAAATTTCCTGTAGCAGCTGTGACTGATCTTAATGAACATCATGATTGATAAGGAATTAGAGCAAATGAAATACAAGTTCCCTGTACGTACCCGGATCAGTCCAGAGAGTGGTTGTGCCTCCCTTCCAGCAGATGGAGACAGAGAAAAACTCGAAGTGTGTCCACTGATAACCTGCATCCCTTCAGTATTTCTGTCTTCAGCAAATGAAAGTAGCAGAACCTGCGGTTCCCCAGTAAAGCTTTTAGGAGGATTGAATATTAGTTTTCTCTTCTCTCTAATTTTCTTGCTGCTTTTGTCTCTCTAATTTGAATGGATCAAGTTTAAAAAAAAAAAGATAACAGGGTTTCTATTTTCCTTGTGCTCAATCTCTCTGAAGCTTGCAGGCAGAACTGATAGCAGTTACAACTAGTTCTGTACCTTTTTTTTTCACAGGTCTTGCTGTCTTGCTGTCTCACTGGGGTGAAAGTTGGTGGTCCAACCTCTCCCCTCCTTTCCAACGACCCACTGCCCTGAGATGCCGAGTTCCTCGGGGCAGCGTTAACAGAGATGAGACGTTCCTCTGTTTAAAAAAAATAAATAAATCTCAGGTCGCTGATTTTTTCTTGCTCTGAGAGGAGGTTTCCTAGTCTCATACCCGCTCCTGACAGCCGCCGGGGGGTGATTTTTTCTGAGCTGCTTAGCTCCCTCCCCCATGCCGCGATCTTCGCGATGCAGTCCCTGTGGAGAGCCCGGGACACGGCTCTCCCGCAAAGGCCTATGCTCGAGGTGCCTCCCCGGCGGGGAGTGTCCCTCAATGCCAGCTGGACCGTCAATTTCGCGCTGTCACGCGTGACTGCTTACTGGGGGTCGGCCCTGCTCCCGGCTAGCGCGGGAACGGTGGCCATTTTGTTGGTAGAGCCGTCGGCTCCAACGCAGCCAAATGGAAATTCTGATGTCAGCTTTTCACCCTCTCCTACAATTTTAACCCCCGTCAACCCCCCAGATCTAGGAGTAACTCCTGCAGGCCTTCCTGACATTCCTCCCTCTGGTTCTACTCCCTCCAGAATTTTTTCAGCCGATTTTATTCTCTTACTTCACAGTGCTTAATTAGCTAGTTTAAGCCAGCAACAGGATCCAGTTCCAGGCCCTCCCCCTCCCAAAGTGCCCAGGTTGGCAGATCCCCTGGATACCACGGGGGTTCCTCAGGGGTCCTCCCGAGTGCGGGTGGTTCCCCATCCAGTTATCCCTGCTCCTTCTCCTCAGGATCATATTTTATCTACATTGCCTGATCCAGACCAGGATGATCCGAGCTCTTACACCCAAATGGAGGGAGATGACCCTAGGGTCTTATGCCTATTTCAGAAGGATGTTAGACCCTCTCATCCCCCATGTCCTAGCGGAGTTGGATATTGATGCTCCACTGGATCCGCCAGGCACCAGTGCAGGAACTAAGAAGGGGGGACCCCGTCCTTGCCGGACTGCGGCCACCAACGAAAACTTTTCCTTTTCATCTTATGCTTCTACACTTGTTGTCCAGAGAATGGGATTCCCCAGAAGCTACTCTGAGGGTAGTCAGGGCTATGGACAAGCTCTACCCTCTCCCGGAGGAGTTCCTTGAGTTCCTCAAGGTCCCCAAGGTGGATGCGTCCGTGTCGGTCACAAAAAGGACTACCATTCCGGTGACAGGGGGAGCCTTGAGGTAGCTCGAAGTCTACCTCAAGAGAATTTTTGAGGTATCTGCCTTAGGAGTTAGAGCTACAGTTTGTAGCTTCCTCATGCAACGTGCAAGTCTCAGATTGGTTCAACAACTGCTCAGTGCTCAGGATCTGCCACAGGACAAAGCGCAACAGGCAGAGCGCCTGGAAGCGGTAATAGCTTATGGAGCTGATGCTCTGTATGATCTCCTCTGTGTGCTGGCCAGATCAATGGTGTCAGCAGTCTCTGCTAGATGTCTCCTCTGGCTTCGGAACTGGTCGGCAGATTCTTCTTCCAAGTCTCAGCTAGGGTCTCTACCATTCAAGGGCAAATTACTGTTTGTTGAGGATCTGGAGCAGATCATCAAATCCCTGGGGGAGAATAAGGTGCACAAAACTACTGGAGGATTGTCCACGGGTCTCCAGAACGTTCAACTCCACTAGAAGTCGTTTCTGGGGACAGTGGCATTTTCGTCAGACAAGACCGGCCTCACAAAGGCCATCTTCCTCACGGTCGCAGTCGAGGTCCCATTCCTTTCGGGGACGAAGACCATCTCGAGATAACCTTTTCCAAGGGGCTGCTTCCATGAAGGTCTGCTGGCCCACTCCTCGACACCCAGAATAGGAGGGCATCTCTCCCTTTTCTGTGAGGAGTGAGTCAAGATCACATCAGACCAATGGGTTCTGGATATTCTAAGGCACGGTTACGCCTTAGCGTTTGCGGCCCAATCATGAAGCAACGGATAGTACGTCAGACGCTCAACAGGCTCCTGGACTTGGAGGCTATCCTCCCGGTGCCCCCGACAGAATATGAATTAAGTCGTTATTCCGTCTACTTCGTAGTTCCCAAGAAAGAAGGCTCATTCTGTCCGATTTTGGATCTCAAGATGGTCAACAAAGCCCTCGAGGTGCCACACTTCAGGATGGCAACTCTACGCTCTGTCATAGCAACAGTACATCGGGGGAATTTCTAGCCTCCTTGGACCTCACAGAGGCTTATCTACACATTCCCATCCTCAAGGAGCATTAGCGCTTCCTTCGCTTCAAGATCCTAGGTCAGCATTTCCAATTTCAGGCCCTACCATTCGGTCTGGCGACCGCTCCCCGCACCTTCACCAAGGTCATGGTGGTGGTAGCGGAGGCTCTACAGAAGGAGGGTATCCCTAGTCTACCCCTACCTCGACGACTGGCTCATTCGAGCGAAGTCCTTGGATCTTTGCCAGCGAGTGTTGAACAGAGTCTTGCACCTCCTCCGCTCTCTAGGATGGGTGGTCAATTTTGCCAAAAGCACCCTTTCTCCCTCTGATGCTCGACTTCTTGGTAGCACGGTTTGATACCAATTTGGGCAAAGTTTTTTCCTTTGTCAAGACCGCGCTCGGGCGCTATCTCTCAGATACAGCACCTCCCTGGCCTTCCTCTCCTCACAGCATGGGATTATCTCCAGGTCCTGGGCTCCATGGCTTCAACTATATACTTAGTTCCCTGGGCTTTTGCACATATGCGACCTTTGCAGAGAGCGTTACTCTCCCGGTGGAAGCCAGTGTCTCAGGAGTTTCAAGCCCTTTTGCCACTGCCGGAAGTTGCCATCAGCAGCCTGAACTGATGGTTGAGCCTGGATCACTTGCTGCGGGGAGTTGACTTGGAGATCCCACATTGGGCTGGCCGGCAGCCTCTGGAGGGCATTAAAGCACATTCTCTCCGTTCTCAAGCAACTTCCTGGGCTGAAAGCCAAGCAGTCTCTCCACAGGAGATATGCAGGGCAGCTACCTGGAGTTCCTTACACACCTTCGCGCGACACTATCGTTTGAATCTCCAACCTCGTTTTGGCACTCAAGTCATTCGAAAAGTGCTAACCGGGGCCCACCCTACATAGGGAAGCTTTGGTACATCCCACTGTCTGGACTGATCCGGGTACGTACAGGGGAAAGAAAATTATTCCTTCCCTGCTAATTTTCGTTCCTGTAGTACCATGGATCAGTCCAGACACCCACCCTAAGAATAGATGGGTTTGGGATAGTCTAGGAAGCACCTTTAGATACTCAGCTCGAATAATTAAGAGGATTAGGAACATTCATGTCATTCTAATGGTTCCATTTGCAAGTTTTTTCCTAAAAAAAAAAAAAAAAGTACATGTACAAAGTTACAGTTTGAAGTTTGGTTTACTTGATCCATTCAACGGTTTCATTCTTGCTTTGATAGTCTTAATACTGAAGGGACACAGAGGGCGCTCCAGGTTATCAGTGGATGCCCTTTGAGTTTTTCTCTGTCTCCATCTGCTGGAAGGGAGGCACAACCACTGTCTGGACTGATCCGTGGTACTACAGGAACAAAAATTAGCAGGTAAGAAATAATTTTCTTTTGGTACCTCTTAAAGCCTTATATACCAGTAACAAATTTTTAAACATATTCCTGTTCTTGACTGGTAACCAGTTCAAAAACCCATCAGCACCAGTTTGATGTGATCCCACCAAGCTATGCCTGTTATCAGGCAAGCTGTGGAGTTTTGCACTGTTTGCAATGCGTGCACGGTTGAAAATGGCAACCCAATATAAAGACCATTACAATAGTCCACGTAGAAATAACTAATGCATGGATGACAGTTTCAAAAACTGTCTGAGACTAGAATGGCTTCACCTGCCAAAGCATTCTTAATTTAAAATGTGATCCCCTGACTACATTTCAGATATGCAGAATAAAAAACAAAGAAGAATCTAAAATCACCCCCAAGTTACGTGTTTGCTTTACAATTTGAACTGGTACACCTTCAAAAAGAAAACTTTCTGGCACATGGAAATAACTTCAGTTTTGTTTAAATTTAACTTCAAACAAGTGTCACATAACCATTCTGCAACTGTGTAAACATGAAGCAACCGTTTGCATCGATTCTTACACAGAAACTGCCTGCTCAGCTCAGTAGTGAGTCAGGAATTGGTGGTCCAGTGGCACCTGGTGGTCATTCAGAAATCAGCACATGAAGTACTTTTGGATGCATCCATCCCATTCTCAGCCACAAAAAAAATCACTTCAGAATTGTTTTCAAAAAAGTGGAAAAATGAAGACATTTCAGCATGCTGCCTTACTTGCCAGATATCATTAGAAAGGAGGAAGGAGAAAAGCTCTGGAACAGGAGGAATTGTAAAAGTAAAAAAAAAAAAATTAACTTTTTATTTACAAAAGTGCATAGCAGCACAGATAAAGTTGTGGATCTGGATTTCCACAACTCATTTGAACACTCAAGAAGTACCAGGCTAAGTTTAGCTCTAGTCCAGAGACTAGACTTTGCCTGTGTGTAAACAGCACTGGGTAGCAGATCAAAAAGATTGTTAGGGAGGCTGCTAAACTTAATTGAGAAAAAAACATGCTCTAATTTAAAATAGTTGTAACATAATGGTGGGTGATTGGAACAGGGGCATAATGTTTGGAGTGGCATTTTATATGTTCTCGCACACAGTTCCCATCATCCTGGCAGTAAACAAGTGCGACAAACCCGAAGCTGATCCTGAGCGGGTAAAAAGAGAATTACTGGCCCAAGAAGTGGTTTGTGAAGAATTCGGGGGTGATGTTCAATCTGTACACATCTCCGCGCTTAAGGTAAAGTAGCGATGGCCATGCCTGGGAGCCAATCTCAACATACATGGTACTGTGCATGACTTACTAGGAGCTGACACTGGGATTTCCTTTGAGTTTTGTTGCAGGGCAATAGAAACTGCCTTTCCACAGATTTGTAACTGTGTATAATGCTCCTTGTGATGGGCTATTGGTGAGCCATAGACAGAAGAAAAGGCACAGTGTGGTGAAGAGCTGTTATAAAGACCCTTTCCATGTACGTACCCAGATCAGTCCAGACTCCTGGGTTTTGTCTCCCTGCCAGCAGATGGAGACAGAGAAAGTTTCACTGACACGGTACATAACCCAGTGTGCCACCTGCAGTCCCTCAGTATTTCCCTTAGTATTTCTCTGTCTCCCGCAGATGGTGTAAAACCTGCAATCTGGAGAGAGAGAGAAAAAAAATTAAAAGATACAATTTTTGGATTCTCCCGAGGGGTTGTGAGGCCCTGGTGGAGCCATCCCCCCCTGGTTTGAGGTAGACGAGCAGGGGGTTGTGACCCTTCTGATAGCTCGTCCGGAGGTCCATGGGGTGGACATCTAGTGGTCCAGAGCCCTCATCCCCCACGAGACAGTGGTGGAACCTGCTGGCAGTTCTGCACTGCAAGCCCAGTGGAGCAGGGAAGTATCCCTTTTATATGGTTTGTCCTGGGCTGAGTTGCTAAAGTTTGGCGAAAGGAGACAGATATAGCCAGTGGTCTGGCTCTTTTCTGATCTGCCATGTGGCCCGTGCTCTTGGAACTGGAATCTCTGCACTAAAGAAAAGTATTGGTTTCTATGTATCTTTATTTGTTCTCAGAGTTAAAAAAAAAAAAAAAAAAAAAAAAGAGAGAACAAGGAACTAGTTAGAGGAATCTGTGCAGCATGCTCCTTATGATGAGCCATAGACAGAAGAAAAGACACCGTTTGCTGAAGAGCTGTTATAAAGACCCTTTCTGTGGGACTAGCTCAGTTGCAGTGCTATGCATAGCCATGTTGATGACCTGGGGTTGATTCCTGACTCAGGTCTTCTACTGGGCTGCTGTGGAGGCAATATTTGCAGCCTCTGTTGGGAAAGGGAGTTCTTGTGATCATACAAGAGAAACATCTAGTGGCTGGATTTAAGGCCCAGGATTGTAGAAGGAGCCCTAGTGTATTGCCCCTGGTCAAGGATTGTCACTGCAATGACAGAACTAACAGGCCGATATAGTAAGGAGCAGTAGGAAGAGGTGCGTTACGGCCGGGCGCACCCGAGTTTGCCACACACACAATTCGGATCACCTACCGCTCGATACTGTATTGAAATAGCATGCAAATGCAAGCCGCATCTGAGAAGCGTCCATGAAACGTTAGGCCCGCGCAATCCATTTTACTGTATAGAGCGCTATACAGCACATATACAGTATCCTGGGTGCGCTGGTACCTGTCATTTCAAATGGCGTTTGAAATGACAGGTACCAGGGGGGATTGTGAGTCCTCTCCCCCCCCCCCCCCCCTTCCAAAGCAAGGCAGGGCGAAAATTAAAACAAAAGTGAATAAAGTATAATAAAAGTAATAAAAGTAAACTTACTGCATGTGAATTTTCTTTGAACAGTCCTCTCTCTCCTCCTCCCGAGGCGCGTACTTCGGCTCCCCTGCCTCCCGGGGGGAGCCGGCGCAAAAGCGGCTTCCAGCAGCCCCCGCCGGCGAAGGTGAATGAATGTGCGCCTGTGCGTGCAATTTGGTCGCTCATGGCGTGACGTCACAACGTTTGGCATCATGGCATGTGACGTCGGCGTTCGCTAATTCACTGCCTTGAGCGCCCAAATTGCATTCATTCACCTTCGCCGGCAGGGGCTGCTGGAAGCCGCTTTGGCTCCCCTGCCCCGCCGGCGAAGGTGAATGAATGCACACCTGTGTGTGCAATTTGGGCGCTCAAGGCAGTGCATTAGCGAACGCCGACATCGCATGCCGTGACGTCAAACGTCGTGACGTCACGCCTTGAGCTCCCAAATTGCATCACAGGCGTGCACTCATTCACCACCGGTGGGGGCTGCTGGAAGCCGCTTTTGCCGCTGGCTCCCTCCGCCTGGATGAATGCACGCCCGCTGGCGAAGGTGAGTGAATGAATGCACGCCCGCCGCGTACGGGCGTGCATTCATTCACTTTCGCCCGTACACTTTCACCCGCCGCTTTTGCCCGCCCGTACGCTTTCGCCTGCCGCTTTCGCCGCCGGCTGCCCCCGGGAGGCAGGGGAGCCGCAGCGCATGCCTCGGGAGGAGGGGAGAGAGGACTGTTCAAAGAAAATTCACATGCAGTAAGTTTACTTTTATTACACTTTATTTACTTTTGTTTTAATGACATGTCGAGACGATTTTCACCCTGCGCCTTGCTTCAGGAGGGGGGGATTTTGACCGGAGCCTGCCTATTGCTGTCACACCACACTAACGCCAGGGTAAGGGTCCCGGGGGGAGGGGTGAGGGGGTCGTTTGCCCATGAAATTTCGTCTCTCTGACCTGACGCTCCACACTAATGCAGGGGTAAGGTTAGGTGGTAAGTTAGCAGGTTAAATTCACGGCAAAACTACAGGTTAAAAAAGAGATAATCGGGGCACACATTGCTGTATGGGAGGGAATAGCTAATCGGAGCGTTTACATGTCATATACATGCTGTGGGCGGAAAGGGTTACCCGTTGATTTAAAGAAGCGGTAAGGATGAGTTAAAAGGGATAGTGAATCGCGGGTTGGACTTGCGCGGCCAAATTGTGAGTTAGAAGCAGGGTAACCGCGGCCGCGCTTTACTGTATCGGCCTGTAAGTAAGTTGGGAAGAAATATAAAATAAGCAGAAAAATCCCCAGGTAGTTGAAAATAAAGGCTCATGGCACTGAAGCCCAATAGAGGTGGCTCCAATTGAGCTGAAGTCCTAAAGAAGCAGGACCACAAAAATATTTATTTTATTTATTTTATTTAAAGGCTTTTATATACCGATGTTCATGTACTAGTACATACCGCGTCGGTTTACATAGAACCAAAGTTGGAAATTACATCAAACAAGTGGATACAAATAACAGGGATAACTTCGTAAGAACTTCGAACTTCTAGATAAAGCAGAGAACAAGAATTAAATTATTATAAATAAATACCCATAATTGCAAATAATTACAAATAACAAATAATTACAAATATTGAAAAAACAAGTTTATTTTACAAGCATGAATTTGCATAGAGTACATGGCACTGCAGAACCTCTTCACTAAACTTCTCTGGTGAGATGCAGGGAAGGGGCTGAACTGCTGTGAGCCCAGAGAGTACTCATATCATAAGATTTCTTTCAGGATCTCTTTGCTTTCTGATCGCATAGAAGTCCATATTTAAACAGTTTGTCTAGCTAAGTTCTGAACTTGGTCAGACAAACCACAGGTTTTAAAAATCCCACTGATTTCACTGCCCCAACATGTCTAGCTAAGTAGTTAGCCGGATAAGTCTGGGGTGTTCTGGAGGAGAGAAAACTTAGCCAGATAACTTTAGGACTGCCTCAGAGCTGTCATAAAGTTAGTTAAATAAACTATTCAGATAGGCAGGTATATTCAGAAGCGTACCCGCACCACTGAATATCCAGTATGTTTATCCAGTTAACTTAACAGCTGAATTTTGCCTCCAGAAAGCATAAATAACATATATTTCTATTAAACTAAAAAATACAAGGATTTAGTCAATTTCTCTTCTTCATATCATGGTGGCTTTTTCTTGATTGACAAGGTCATGATTACATCAGACAGTTGCATGCATGGGTTGTGTGTCATATACTGCAACATTACTGCATCTTTCCATTTTGTCTGTCTCTAGGGGGAGAACCTGATGGCATTAGCTGAGGCGACAGTGGCTCTGGCAGAGGTGATGGAACTGAAGGCAGACCCGAATGGTCTTGTAGAAGCGACAGTCATAGAGTCCCGCACTGATAAAGGAAAAGGGTACAACCAAGAAACAATTGCTTGCCTTTCACAAAATAGGTTTTAACAGTTTCAGACAAATGAGCCAAATAATAATGCAATCAAAATTGGACGTGATAAATTAGATAGATTTCTACTTAATAATATAGCAAACAAAACCCAAAACAGTATGTGGTCCTTATTCAGCCACTGGCTGGCTAGGAAAGTTAACCAGATATTTAGTGGCGTGGCTGTACCACTGAATATCTTAAAGATAGCCGGATACATTTATCAAACTCATTTTAGGGCTGCACTTCAGCTGCCCTAAAGTTATCAAGCTAACTTACACCTAGATTTAACATTTTGCTATAAATTTTGCAAGGATAGTGTCCGCAATTAAAAAAAAAAAAAAAAAAAAGGGGGGGGGGCGTGGTTAGGGTAAATTTTGAGATACCGCAACATGCGCTGTTTTACCGCATTGCATAGGTATTTTACCACAATGCGCGTTAAATTTATTGTGCCCGCAAAGAGAGAGATTTGTGCATTGTACTCTCGACCTAGCTTGATAGCAGCTAGGTAGAGAGTGCATCAAACTAGGTCAAGAGTACATTGTACAAATCTCATCTTTGTGTACCTTTCCTCACTCCAAATCACATCAAAATTTCACTGATGTGTACTGTGCTGTTTGTACCTCTGACTGTGCATGTAAAACTGCCCCCCAAAACCTAGTCCACCACCAAAACCTCACCCTGAGTTACTAGTTGCCCTCTTACAGTGGTATTAAAAGTTGACTATTGTGTGCCACCCCAGAGGGTCTCTCTCTCTCTCATGACCCCCTTAGCTGGATAACGGTGCGGTGTCCCTTGGACCGCACTTGACATAGCCTGATACCTTGTTATCCAGCTATGTTAGGGATAGTTGGACCAGCAGTACAATTTAAAAAAAAAAAAAAAAAATAGCAATTAGTCCATCCAAGATATTTTGGAAGTGTGCTGTAACAGGGCATGTGGGAAGCTGGTTCAGGGCATGTATCTTGCTTTTGGTTGAAATTCTCTTTGAGTACTAATTTGTTTTATGAGAAACATGTGCTCAAAACCAAATTTTCCTAGCGTGTAGCCAGATGGACTCAGGACCAATGGGTATTGTGCTCTTCTGCTAGCAGATGGGAGTTGGATTCAGATTTCAAAGCTGACGTCACTCTTGATATATACCCCCTGCAGTAACCTCAGCTCTTCAGTATCTCTCCGTCTCCTAGCAGAAGTGGACACTATCCCACACATTAGAATAGTGTTAAGAATTACAGTAAAGAAGAAACAAAATTTACCTTATGGAAGATCGAGCCCCGCTCTCCTGCGGTGATACCTAAGGATCCCTCCCCCAGACGAGAATTCCTGAGGTGATCTCCAATATCCCTCAGAGGTGTGCCTTGGTCCAGTTGCTGGCTCCCGGGAGCAGAAATGAGCACGGCGGTGAAGGTAATTCCCTCTCCCCCCACAGCTGGAGACTGTCCGGCACACGATCGGTAAGCGCCAAGACCAGGTAAGAAAAAAATCTTTAAATTCAGGTCTCCGGTCTCCAGAGCTCGAATTGCCGTACCGAATCCATCCACGGTGAGGTTAGAAGGGAGCACCGATCTGGTTGAGCAGCCTTGGTTGGGCTAGGTCCCGATTAGGTGCAAGGGTTCACACACGTGGAGACCCTCGGGGGGCGCCATCTTGCGTGTGGGGGTCGTCTGCGGCATCTTCCCTTCTCGGCCGGTGGTACATGTGGGGCAGACCGGGCGGCCAATGCGCCTAACTTGCGCGCGTCCAATACAGACGCACGCACAACTAGCGCATCCGTGCGCATAACTACATGCACAGCTGTGTTTTACAACTGCACGCGCGCAAACATATAGAGACAATGGCACCGGCGCCCAGGAAGGCCAGAAGTCAACTCTTTTCACAGCCTGCCACATAAGAGCCGCGCAGCCTGAATTGGAGTCCTGCCTATGTCAACATTGCGAAGAAGCCCAGGGGGAACCAAAGCCTGGTCCCTTACTGTCAAGAGATGGTTCCGGAACTACTGACGATAGCTCCCCAGACCTGTGATCTCCAAAATGGCTTCCCCACAGGGAGGGTACCTCTGGGGCCCCTACTTAGACTCTCCCTGGGATTAACATGAACCCAGAGACCATCTCCTGGTTGGAATTTTTCCAAGGGGTGCAAGCCTTCATTCAGGCGCAATCAGCCCCAGCTGCGCCCCAGGTTCAACCCCTGCCAGATGCACAAGATCCTCCCGGCCCAGCTCGGATGCCTCGAGATATGCCTCGCCTAACCAAGAACTTCCCTAACAGGGACCCAGACACCTCAGATGATGAGAATGATTCCCTGGAAGAAGGAGAAATCCCTCCAGGAATGGAACCATACCGAACCATTTTTCGCTTCTTCCACATGGACGAATTACCAGCCCTTGTTTCACAGACTCTGAAAACGCTAGGTATTCCTGGCACGGACCCTATGGCGGAACCAAAGAAGTACCCCATTTTTGTGTCTCTTCGTAAGGCCTCATGCTACTTTCCAATAATGGAAGCCATCCAGGAACTGATTGACCTGGAATGGAATGCCCCAGAGACCAGCTTCAAAGGGGGTCGGGCCTTGGAAGTCCTATACCTTCTAGAACCAGCGACCAAGGAACACCTGCGTTTCCCGAAAGTGGATGCTATGGTCTGTGCCGTCTCAAAGCAAACAATGATTCCCATTGAAGGAGGGTGTTGCGACCGTCTGTCTACGACGGCTTCGCCCCGCCTACCTTACTCTTCTTGCAGCTCCTCCCGCTCACCTCGGACTACTGGCTGCCGTGGCGTCTGTCTGCCGACCTCTCCGGCATCCCCGGACCGGCTTTGGTGCTGCTTCCCGCCATGCTCCTCCAAGGTACCATAGGGCACACGTGCACGCCGCCCTCATCTTTTTCCTCATTGGCGCGAACCTCAGGGGTGTCCCCCTGAAATGACGTCACACTGCCTGGATATTTAAGCCTACCTCTTTTGCTAGCTAATCAAGTTAGCAACAACTCTGATTACTACGGATGGGATTCGCTCTCCGTACCGAAGCTACTCTGCCACTCCAGCGTTCTCTGGAACTCTTACTGCTAACGGGGTACCCGCTCCTCTGGGGCCTCTTCTACTTCTTTCAGGTGCTATCAGGAACCGGTACTCGCTCCTCGAGGGCCCATGTTCCCTGAGTCGCTGCCTGCATCTACAATCTTCTCTACTTGGAAGACTTCACTAACAGTATCCATCTGTGAGTACAACTACCATCTGTTCCACAGTACTGTTTCCCTGGAACCAGATACTCGTCTTCTCGAAGGCCTGCCCTCTGTTCCAGTGCCAGACCTCTCGTCTAGTGGAACCGCTGTGTGAGTACAATACCACTGAGTCTCCCGGCTCTAAGGGATCAGGTACTCTCTCTCCTCGAGAGACTGCTCTCCCTGTCTCACAGCTTCTCTTATTCTACCTGGGACTCTGTATATTTCTCACTGTGTTCTCATAACTCTGTCTCCTTCCACTACAGCACAGCCAAGCAGAGGATCCGCAGTTCCAGCGTCCTGTGGGATACTTGCCCAGCCGGGCTCAACATCTACTACCCACTACTGCCACCTCTGGTGGTTTCCAAAACTGTTTAAATAAAGATTCAATCTGTGTTTGTGTGTCCAGAGTCTAGCCTGACACCGTGGTACCTCACGGGACTGCCCCCCGTGGGCGTGGTCAGCTGCCACAGTGTCCAAGGATCCACCCAAACACCAATAATCATAACAAAGGGGCTGCATTGAAGGACACTCAGGACAGACGATTGGAATCCTTCCTTAAGCAGGCCTTCGACACAATAGAAATGACACTGCAGATTGCTTCCTGCTGCTCACTGGTGGCACGTTCCTGCTTGCTCCTCTCGAGAGAGGCAACTAACTCCGGAACGTATACTGGTGAGACGATGGAACCTGCAGCAGCCTTCCTCACTGACACAAGCCTAGACCTGGTGCACACCTCAGCCAGGGGCGTTGCCTCAGTAGTGGCAGCCAGAAGACAACTATGGCTACGGAATTGGTCTACAGACGCAACATTTAAAGCGAATCTCACAAGAATGCCTTTTAAAGGATAAGAACATAAGAAAATGCCATACTGGGTCAGACCAAGGGTCCATCAAGCCCAGCATCCTGTTTCCAACAGTGGCCAATCCAGGCCATATGAACCTGGCAAGTACCCAAAAATTAAGTCTATTCCATGTTACCATTGCTAATGGCAGTGGCTATTCTCTAAGTGAACGTAATAGCAGGTAATGGACTTCTCCTCCAAGAACTTATCCAATCCTTTTTTAAACACAGCTATACTAACTGCACTAACCACATCCTCTGGCAACAAATTCCAGAGTTTAATTGTGCATTGAGTGAAAAAGAACTTTCTCCGATTAATTTTAAATGTGCCCCATGCTAACTTCATGGAGTGCCCCCTAGTCTTTCTATTATCCGAAAGAGTAAATAACCGATTCACATCTACCCGTTCTAGACCTCTCATGATTTTTAAACATCTCTATCATATCCCCCCTCAGCCGTCTCTTCTCCAAGTTGAAAAGTCATAACCTCTTTAGTCTTTCCTCATAGGGGAACTGTTCCATTCCTCTGATCATTTTGGTCACCCTTCTCTGTACCTTCTCCATTGCAATTATATCTTTTTTGAGATACGGCGACCAGAATTGTACACAGTATTCAAGGTGCGATCTCACCATGGAGCGATACAGAGGCATTATGACATTTTCTGTTTTATTCACCATTCCCTTTCTAATAATTTCCAACATTCTGTTTGCTTTTTTGACTGCCACAGCACACTGAACCGACGATTTCAATGTGTTATTCACTATGATGCCTAGATCTCTTTCTTGGGTGGTAGCACCTAACATTGTATAATTATAGCATGGGTTATTTTTCCCTATATGCATCACCTTGCACTTATCCACATTAAATTTCATCTGCCATTTGGATGCCCAATTTTCCAGTCTCACAAGGTCTTCCTGCAATTTATCACAATCTGCTTGTGATTTAACTACTCTGAACAATTTTGTGTCAACTGCAAATTTGATTATCTCACTCATCGTATTTCTTTCCAGATCATTTATAAATATATTGAAAAGTAAGGGTCCCAATACAGATCCCTGAGGCACTCCACTGTCCACTCCCTTCCACTGAGAAAATTGCCCATTTAATCCTACTCTCTGTTTCCTGTCTTTTAGCCAGTTTGTAATCCACGAAAGGACATCGCCTCCTATCCCATGACTTTTTACTTTTCCTAGAAGCCTCTCATGAGGAACTTTGTCAAACGCCTTCTGAAAATCAAAGTATACTATATCTACCGGTTCACCTTTATCCACATGTTTATTAACTCCTTCAAAAAAGTGAAGCAGATTTGTGAGGCAAGACTTGCCCTGGGTAAAGCCATGCTGACTTTGTTCCATTAAACCATGTCTTTCTATATGTTCTGTGATTTTGATGTTTAGAACACTTTCCACTATTTTTCCTGGCACTGAAGTCAGGCTAACCGGTCTGTAGTTTCCCGGATTGCCCCTGGAGCCCTTTTTAAATATTGGGGTTACATTTGCTATCCTCCAGTCTTCAGGTACAATGGATGATTTTAATGATAAGTTACAAATTTTTACTAATAGGTCTGAAATTTCATTTTTTAGTTCCTTCAGAACTCTGGGGTGTATACCATCCGGTCCAGGTGATTTTACTACTCTCTCTTGTTTGGAAGCGAATTGGAGAAGTTAGCCAGGAAATGGGGTGAATCCCCCCAGTACCTCGGCTACCGAAAGATAGGAGTAAAAGATCTCAGTGTCCCTCCCCCAGAAAAACCAAGGGCAGAGGATCGCAGCGCTTTAGACCCTACAGGAACTTGCAGTTCCAGGCACCTCGTCCCTTCGGAAGGTCCCAGCCCTTTCGGAACAGAGAGACCAAGAGGGGAGCAGGCCCGGGGGCAGACTCCAGCCATGCTCCACAATGAGAATGGGCCGACCCATCCACAGGAAGAGGATATAGGTGGCCAACTTGCTCTCTCTTCTTTTTTTTTCTTTTTTTTATACTTAAGATTTTTAAACATTTACAATGCAAAAAATCAAAGAACAAATTTTGCATGTCAGGAAATAATACCATCATACCTTTAAACAAATATCAATTACATCAAAATTCTTAGTCCATATCACAGGAGGAAAAAATAGGTAAACAATACAGGAAAAACTGTAATTATAGCTTATATTTTACTGGATTTATATATTTTTTCCAGCTTTACCTCAACCATTTTCTTTACCAGAAAATATTCCATGTGGGAGGGATCTTGGAAAATAAACTTATTCTTTTGATAAATTACCAAACATTTACAAGGAAATCTAAGGAAATATGTTGCCCCAACAGTTAAAACTCTAGGCTTTAAATTCAAAAATTGTCTTCTCCTAAGTTGCGTAGTGCGTGAAACATCTGGAAATAGTTGGACTCTCTGTCCACAAAACAGGAATTCCTTATTTTTAAAGTACTTCTGTAAAATTAAACTCTTATCTCTTTCTCTACAAAAAGTTACTAAGGGGGTCATTTTCAAAGGAGTTACGCATGTAAATGTGACATACTATCGTAGCAATTTTCAAAAGCTATTTACTCGAGTAAAGTGCACTTACTTGAGTAAATCCTATGGACAATTCAATGGCATATATTGTAGCAATTTTGAAAAGCCCACTTACTTGAGTAAAGTATATTTACTCGAGCAAAAACCAGTTTTGCTCGAGTAAATGCTTTTTAAAATCTACCCCTAAGAGTGTTGCTCTTTGTGGTATATCATCTATTGAAGATTCCAAAAAGGATGTTAAATTAGGAGATTCCTGTTGGACCAGGTCCATTCTGTCCTTACCCTCCTATCTTCTTATTCTGGTGTTTAATACATAGTAAATTTTAGACACAGACTTATCTATAGTAGTTATAGACAAATTTTCTAAAAGATATTTTTTTAATAACTCAGTTGCTGATATGAGTCTAGAAATTGGAAAATTTAAGAACCTTAGATTTCTTGCTCTATTTTCATTTTCCAAAATCTCCATCTGTCTGTGGATACCCAAACTATCTTTAATGAAAGAATTATGCAGATTGTATAGTGGTTACTTGTACCGTAGTAGTTCTACCCACCTCCTCTAATTGTTTTAAACGATTATCATATGATTCTATTACATTCTTTGTTTACATAAAAGATTTATTACTCTGAATCATAAAATTAGAAATTACCTTCTGCAACTCGTTAATTGCCCTCCACACATCCCCTAAGGTTATATTTTGGGGATCCATGGGGGTCTGAAACTAGTGTCTGTAAACCTGACCCCCCAATAATCCCAAATCCTCTACATCCCTATCTTCTGTAGATTCCATTTCTCCATTATTTGTATTAACCACAACTCTTTGTATCAGATTTGGTGAAATGGGAGCAGGACTTTCCACTACAGGTTGGGTAAATTGCAAGGATTAACAGAGGCACCTGAAGAAAAGGATATTTCAGGTATTGAATTGCGAGCATTTTGACTTACCCGCCTCAATACATGAGAATCCATAGGTCCCTTGGCCTGCGGAATTGTCGGCAAAGATGTATAAGCCTTAGACTTCCTTTTCCTACCCATAAAGGTTTAAAAAGGAATAGGGAAACATTTTTACCAAGGGGCGCACGCTGCACCTGCTTCAAATTTATCTCGGCGTACCGGCCCCACTCGATGATGTCACTCAAGGGGCGTGGCCTCAGGTCGGTCGTGATGTTAACGCTCCAAGGATGGCAAAAGGAGCCTCAGACACAGTCCCTCTCTGCCTTTCCTCTCAACGAGAGGTTTTCCAGCCAAGAGTCCTCCAAACAAGGGCCGCACCTGGTTCGAATTTATCTGTTGGGTCCGTCCCCTTAAAGAAGCAGGGATGTGCCTTTTAAGGAGGAATTCTTGATGGGATGTTCCTGCTCAGGCTGAGTGGTACCTGTGAGGAACTTCCACCTGGACAGAGGAAAGAGTGCCCTTTGAACCCAGTTTGTGCTTGTGGAATATTTACAGTACATATATGAAATTCCAGCATCCCACCCTCCCAAACAGCACATAAGAAAACAAGATGGAATTCCATAGGAACAGTAGGAAAGACAGAAAAATAAGGAAAAAAAACCAGATTAACTGAAATCATTTAACAGCTAACTTTTAGCCCTGTAAGGTAAAGACTCAATGTAAGGGGTCCAAATATACAAAAATTGTGATTTCTTTTTTTGAGGATGCCCATTTAGCCTCAAATTTCTCCATCACCACCAGAACATGGAGTGCATTCCTCCAGTACATAAAAATTAGAGAATGGGAGGCTCTCCAGAAATGAAGAACAGTCATCTTACCAAGCAAAAACCTTTTCTTTAACCACAGTTTAGTATATCTGTTCCCAGAAAAGACGGAAAATTCTCAAACAGTACCAGAGCAGGAATGCAAGAAATAGGAAAACCTACTAAATGCCCCAAAAAAGTGAGCATTTTATGCCAAAAATGTTTTTCATTTTTTACTTCTGTGTTTACTGTGTTTTATGTTTGTGAAAATTTTTAATGCTGACCCCGACCATAACTCACCAGGAATGACTACTTGATCATTTCAAATAACTTTTTCCAAAAGTACCGACACAGGGAACTTTCTCGGTGGGGATCTCTCTTCAAGTGAAGAAAAATCGCTGCTTTAGCCAGTGCCCCTGTTGCAGTGAAGTTATTGTTCGGGGGAGATTAGTTTAGTAGTAATAATTTGTATTTATACAGTACTTTCACCCAGCTAGAACTGAAACATATGGAAATATGGCTTGCAGTCAGTCATCTTTCTGAGTTCAGGACTGCGTCTTGTCAGCTAGTTGCGAGGGAAGTGCATGTGCTTCACTTGCCAGCATGATGCTGAGGTGTGTTTGGAATGTTCCAGGCACAGATTAAGAGGAGAACTTCCTTTTCCTGATATTGTAGCTCTCCTGACACAGGCCTGTTTAGTGAAATTTGAAAGGGGGCAAAAGATGATACACGAATACATTTGAGCATCATAGAACCAAATATACCTTGAGATGGGTCAAACATCTGTGTGTGTGTGGTGTGTGACATACATTTAGTTATTTATTGATTTTATTTTTAAAAAAATTATATTCCACCAATCCACATATCGTGATGGATCACACCAATACATATATAATTTTTAAATTTGACAGCATACAAATTAAAAACATTTTAACTAATTAAAATATAAAGCATATCCTGTTCCCTTCCCCTTCCTCTCATCACCCTCTCCTTTCCGCCCCTCTCTATTTCCCATACCTTAACTTTCCCTATCCCTACCTATCCAAAGCCCTTGCTTTTTTCACACTCTTAAAATAAAACAGTCTGTTCAGAGATGCAGGAAAAGCTAAAGAATAAAAATAGTCCTGAGTCTTTCTAAAACATAAGAGATCCTTTTCGGCCCTAATTTCAATTGGGAGACTATTCCACAAAGTGGACTCTGCCACTCTAAACATCCGATTATGGGATTCTGTTAACCGTATTTCCCTAATGGAAGGAATTTCTAATAGAGATTGTGACAATGACCATAATAAAATGTGGGCTGATATTGCTGAATTACTGATGAAATTCAAGATGGTATTACATTTCTCTGGGCTTTAAAAATTAGTACTAATGCCTTAAATTTAATCTGCCACATAACCGGAAGCCAATGCAGAGATTTCAACACTGGCGAAATATGTTCCCTTGGTCCTGCACCAACCACCAAGCGAGCTGCTGAATTCTGTATTAACCAAAGGCTGTTCAAGTATGAACTTGGCAGACCTAAAAACCAATACATTACAATAGTCTAAAGTGGCCAAAATTAAAAGTTGAACCACCATCCTAAAGTCAGAATAATTAAGGAATGGCTTTAAATTATGCAAAAGGTGCATTTTATATTAACAGGTCTGCACCAGTATACTAAAATATGACCGATATGTACTCCTAAATTCCTAGTTTGAGTTTTAACAAATACTGACGTGTCTTCAGATCGAAAATACAATCCATGATTCACCTCCTCGGATTGGGACAGTATCATAATCTCTGTCTTCTTAATATTTAATGACAGTTTATTCCCATACAACCAGTTTTTTATCTGTCCCAAACATTTGGTTAATTTTATCTGAGCTAATTCCTCAGAAGATGTCATAGGAAAAGAGAACTGTATGTCATCTGCATAACATTTGAACGATAGCTTTAACTTTGAGAGAAGCCGAGAATAGGAGAATAAAATGTCAGAGGCTGAATATCTTTAAATAGTCAGTCACTAATTTACATGGCTCAGGAATTTTGCCAAATTGGAATCACACTGAATAAATTGGTTGAAAATTTACATTCACTGTGGGGGATTTTCTGCAATAAGCAATCTGTTGTGAAACTAATTTAAGAAGCTGTTCACAATGCCTTTGTTGGAGGGGAAGGGGGGAAGTACCTGTATTATTATTATATTATTATTAGGAAAATGATGGTTAATATAATTAACTTGCTTCTTGTTGAAAGAGCTGACAGCTGATGCTTTCGGATTCTGAAAATGCCCACAGTATCTTTCCTTCTGTTTCCCTCCTGCAGCCCAGTGACCACAGCCATAATCCAGCGAGGCACTCTGCGGAGCGGCTGTGTGCTGGTCGCGGGTACGAGCTGGGCCAAAGTGCGACTGATGTATGACGAGAACGGGAGCGTGCTGAGTGCTGCTGCTCCCAGCATGCCTGTGCAGATCGTAGGCTGGAAGGAGCTCCCTTCAGCTGGGAATGAAATCCTGGAAGTAGAATCTGAGGTACAGCACTCTTAGGATGATTTTCTTCTGCATCGTAGTGCATTGGGCTGGGGAATGAAATCAAATAAGTGAATAATAAAAACCAGAAGAGGATGGTCATACAAAGATGTGAGTGTCAGTGGGAGGTGGGGGAATTTGGTTTTATGTCTCTGTGCTCTTATTTTGCTCTTTTAGTTCCTGGTTATCTTACATTATTACATTTCTAATGTGCAGCATAAGCTGAAATATGAAAGGTGAGGCTGCTGAAAACATTTAGCATAGAAACATGATGGCAGAAAAAGACTGCATGGGCCTATCCAGTCTGCCCATCCATCCAGTTAATTTAACATTATAATTCCCATCATTCTTTAGAGATCCCCCCTATATTTATCCCATGCTTTCTTGAATTCCAATACTGTTTTTGTCTCCACCACTTCCATTGGGAGGCTGTTCCATGCATCCACCACCTTCTCTGTAAAGAAATAGTTCCTAAGATTCCTCCTGAGTCTACCCCTTTCATCCTCATCGCATGAGCCCTCGTTTTAGAGCCTCCTTTCTGTTGAAAAAGGCTCACCTTCTGTGCATGGGAACCTTTGAGATATTTGAATGTCTCTCTCCTATCTCGCCTTTCCTCTAGGGTATACATGTTTAGATCTTTAAGTCTTTCCCCATATGCTTTAGAACAAAGATCACTGACCATTTTGGTAGCCACCCTCTGGAACGACTCCATCCTGTTTATATCCTTTTGAAGGTGCAGTCTCCAGAACTGTACACAGTATTCCAAGTGAGGTCTTACCAGGGATCTATACAGGGATAATTGTCAAGACTATCCACTTTGGGACAAATTCCGCGGGTTCTTTTTACCCACTGATTTTGCATCCACTTTCAAAGAGAAAATGCATGCATGCTGTCCCATGGAAACCTGCCGCGGGTACAAAGAACCCATGGACGTTTGCACCTGCTTTTTATGTAGGTATATTTTGTTGGAAAATATTGCACGTGGACTGGAAAGTACAATCTATAAGGTTAATTTTAAAAGCCCATTATTTAGGGGGTGCGCGAATGTCAGGCTCGCTGAGCGGATTTTAAAAGCCGCCAAGATATGCACGTATCTCCCGGAGCACGCACATCTCGAAAGTTTTCAAAAAGGGGCGTAGCATTGTCTGGGCAAGGCATGAACCTGAGATGTGCACTTAAGTACTTACACGATCCAGCGCACGCCAAGGCCCCCTGCCGCATAACTTTACTTCTACTATGGAGAAGCCTTATCCACTCTCTCATTTCCTCCCGCTTAGACTATTGCAACCTGCTCCTCACAAGTCTCCCAGCAAGCCATCTCTTTCCATTGCAATCTGTTCTAAATTCAGCTGCACGACTTATTTTTCGCCAAAGTTGCTATGCTCACATAACCCCTCTTCTGAAGTCATTGTATTGGCTCCCTATCCGCTCCAGCATACAGTTCAAGCTCCTCTCTCTCACCTACAAATTAATGCCTTCACTCTGCTGCACCTCACTACCTCTCCTCTCTTATCTCTCTCTGCACCCTTCCTCATGCACGCCACTCGTCGGATAAGTCACTCCTGTCTGCTGCCAATTTCAGACTCCTTGCTTTAAACCTGGCTGCACCATCTGTTTGGAATAGTCTTCCTGAACTGGTGCATCCATGCTTCCTGTCTTGCCATATTTAAATCCCATCTGAGGACCCACCTTTTTGAAACTGCTTTTAAATCTTATGCCTGATTCTCTGCTTTAGTCTTATGAACTAACTTTCTTTTCTTGTTAACCATTGTCTTGCTTTATGAAATACCTGAAGTCTCTTGTCCTGTATGTTTGTCTTATTAGCTTGTAAGCTCTATTGAGCAGGGACTGTCGTCTTGTATGTTTGTACAGCACTGCGAATGTTGTGTAGCACTATAGAAATGTTTATTCGTAGTATGGCGATAATGTGTAAGTTAAAAGCTAAAGAAAAATAGCCAGATCTGCGGGGTTTTAGGGGTTAGGGCTAACTGGGGGATGTAAAGGCTATTAAACTAGGGGGGTTTGTAGGACCTGTCTCTTAACTAGGCCAACTGGGGACAAACTGGTAAAACTGGGAATAGCGGTGCATGCCCCTTTTTAAAATCCCTCAGTTTTTGTGGAGGAAGCAGCATTTGTGCGCACATGCGCACGCCCACTTAAAATTTGGCACATGTGTGGTTAGGCTATTTTATATCAAGCGTGTATGTGTTATAAATGGCCTTCCCTGTACGTACCCGGATCAGTCCAGACTCCTGGGTTTTGCCTCCCCTCCAGCAGATGGAGACAGAAGTTTTGACAGACTGCCCTATACTTTGAGGTGCCACCTACAGTCCATCAGTATTTCTCTGTCTCCAGCAGATGGTGGAGATGCAAAATCCTAGTCTGTGGTAGTTTAAAAAAAAAAAAAAGAGAATAGAATAGAGGTTTCTCAGTATAGATAGCTGATAGGGATTAGGCAGCTATTCTTCTATTTTTTTTTTTTTTAAAGGAAAGCAGAAGAGCTTTGGCTGTACTCACCTCCCACGGGGTTGGTAGGTCCTGAGGGGACCATCCCCCCTGGTATCTGAGGCTGCAGAGTTTTTTGTGGTCGAGGACCCTTCCTTAGCTCCTGGTCCCAGCGCAGGGGTGATACTGGGGAGTCTGGCTCACTCACACCGGGCGGCTCAGAACCTGTGAAAAAAAAAAAAAAAAATCCGGTAAGCAGGAGGATCGAGGATTCAGATTAAAGGCAGTGCTGGTAAGCGGATAACCCGTTTTTTTTCTGCAGAGCAATGTGGTTTTCAGCTCCCTTACCTCTTTTTTTTTTTTCTTTCCTTGCTTAACCACTGGGTTGGGACCACCGATGCCGCGTGGAGCGGCCTGTCGTCCTTGTGTAGACACGCGCTCATGCGTTTCTAGAGACGAACTGTGTTCTGCATGCCTCCCTGGGGGGGAGGTCTCGTCTGCAGCCCCTGGGGGTAGCATTATCGCACCAGGCCGAGAGTCGGAGAAACGTAGTGGGCCGCGGCATCCCTCTCTAGACCCGTTCCCGCTAAGCGCGGGAATGGAAGCCATCTTGGAAACATTTCGGGCAGCCGCAAGAGCTACGGAGAAGGGGAAGTTGCCCGCGGGGGGCGGGCCCTTAACTGGAGTGACAGACCATGATGAGGAGGGCTCTGATGGGGCCTCAGACTCATCATTTTCTTCAGAGTTTATTTTGTTGCTGCAAAAGGCTTGTAAAGCCAGGCAGGCAGCTCGGAGGCAATCAGGGGGTAGCTCTTCGGGCCCTTTGGTTGTCCAGGCATCTAAAACGGTGAAGCTCCCGGATCGGGAGCCAGTCTTACGGGATAAGCGCTCCCTTCGCTCTGTGCCCCCTAGACGGAGAAAGGATTCTACCTTCCTGGAAGTCAGATTTAGAGGACAGGGAGCCAGCCAATTAAATCCCTTCAGGGTGCAGACAGTGCAGCCCACCAAGACAATGTTGCAGGCCTCCAGGAGGAAGGCAGCTCCTTTAATGTAACACTGTCCAAATACTGAGCTGAGACGAAGCTGAACCGTGAGTAGTGAGGGAAGCAGTACTGAACTATAAGTAAAAGAGAGTACATTGTTCTGAAGGGAACACAGTCTATTGTTGTGCATGTGTGAATCTGTAATAAAGTTATATTGTTTTAAGAGAGGCTGGAATCAGACTAGTTTGTCTCCAGATCTGTGGGAATTACCGCTCAGTCCCACATATGTTATGCATGGGATTTTTCTAGAGCTTTGCACAGAAAGGAAAAAAACAGCCTCCAAGAAAGTGTCTGTTTGGAGTACAGAGAAAAACCCAGCATCCAAGAAAGTGTCTGTTTGGAGTACCGAGAAGTGTGAAGAGGACCTGTGGTTCTAAAGGTAGTACAGAACACAGGGGACTCTGTGGCTCTAAAATAAAGTGCAGGGGTGCACAGAGCATGGTAGCTTGTGAAAAGGTGTGACTCAGAAGCTAGCCTGGCCGGATTAGACAGGGATTAAAAGTGATTTAGTTATTGCTGTTTATGTAGTCTTTTTTTTTTTTTTTACTTTTTTTTTTTTGCCTTGAAAAGAGGAAGGAGCACTGGTGCAGCAGAGCTGTGCTGAACCGGATGTGGCCCAGGAAAAGCTGTCAGAGTGGGCTGTGAGTACAGTGAATGGAAACAGGGCAGGGCCCTCTGCCAGCAAGCAAGCCACTCTACACGGAAGGTGTGCAGCCACGAGAAAACTTGGAGTGTAGCAGCTAGGGAACTGCAGCACGAGAATGCAGCAGTCTGAGAGCATGACTGAAAGAAGCTGACAAGCATTGATCAAGAATCTCCAGGAGGGAAATAGATTGCAAGGAGTCAGCGGGCCTGGGCTGAGCAAAAACGGAACCAGGAAGCACACTGGGCCGTGGTTAACCTCTGTTTGGAGTGGAGCCTTGTAGTCTTGTCAAGAAATGGCGACACAGAATGCCCGGGAGGGAGAGCATTACAGAGTGAGTGGCCAGCGGGCTGCAACACTAATTGGACAGGGAGGATGATGCTACAGGTGGTCCTGAGGAAGATCTGTAGAATGCCCAAACACTACCAGGCGTCCAGAGACTGCTCCCATGATAACCCTGAGAAGGGGGCGATGAAGAACACTGAAAAGAGGGGTTACAGAGAGCCCAGGGGAGGGTGACACAGATTGCTCAGGATGGGGCAGCATTGAGAAGTAAATTGGCACTACAAGAGGTCCCGAGAAAGACCCTATATGGTGTCCAACACAGCCAGGAGTCCGAAACAACTCCAGTGAGAAGCCCAGAGAGAGAGGCACAGAAAGGCAAGTGAGAAATGCCATGGAGAGTCCAGAGGGTGGCGTTGCGGAGACCCCAGCGAGTGAGGCTACAGAGGAGCCAGCAACTTTCATGGGCGAGTGGCCAGAATATGCAGACCTGGAAACTGTGGAAAGCCCAAAGGGAGAATCTGCAGAGAAGCTGGAGGAAAAGTCCACGGAGAGCCTAAAGGATGGCGCTGTGGAGATTCCAGCAATTGAGGATATGGAGGAGCCAAGGAGGGGCTCCGCATCAAAGATACCAGATGCCAAGAAGCAGATGCAGCTGGTTATAGAGGAATCAGAACTGGTGGTTCCATAGTCAGCCCATAAAGTTCCATTGGGGTGAAATTCGAACTCGGAGCCCACAAAGGACTTAGTTAAAGGACTGGGGATGTGCACTATGTGAACAGCACACTGGGTGATGGTCGTGACACTATCAAGGGTAACCTTAAGAGATGGGAGTGAGCTTGTCAATAGGTCCCCGTTTTGAAGCGTTGCTGGTGGGAAGTTAGAGGAAGGGGAATGGAATGTCATGGACTCTCCTGAATGGGATCCAGGAGGGAGTAGGGACGCTTGGGCCGATGATTTCAAGCCGAGGGGCGGGGTATGTGAGGCAATGCCCCTAATGTTCCCCTATTTACCTGTATAGGACCAAGCTAGACACCTGATCATAGAAACATAGAAATGAAGGCAGAAGAAGACCAAACAGCCCATCCAGTCTGCCCAGCAAGCTTCACATTTTTTTTTCTCATACTTATCTGTTTCTCTTAGCTCTTTGGTTCTATTTCCCTTCCACCCCCATCATTAATGTAGAGAGCAGTGATGGAGCTGCAACCAAGTGAAATATCAATCTTGATTAGTTATGGGTAGTAGGGGAAGTAACCGCCGCAATAAGCAAGCTACACCCATGCTTATTTGTTTTACCCAGACTGTGTTATTCAGCCCTTATTGGTTGTTTTCTTCTCCCCTGCCGTTGAAGCAGGGAGCTATGCTGGATATGCGTGTAGTATCAGTTTTTCTTCTCCCCTGCCATTGAAGCAGAGAGCTATGCTGGATATGCGTGAAGTATCAGTTTTTCTTCTCCCCTGCCGTTGAAGCAGGATATGCATTGAAAGTGAAGTATCAGGCTTATTTGGTTTGGGGTAGTAACCGCCGTAACAAGCCAGCTACTCCCCGCTTTGTGAGTGCGAATCCTTTTTTCTTCTCCCCTGCCGTTGAAGCAGAGAGCTATGCTGGATATGCGTGAAGTATCAGTTTTTCTTCTCCCCTGCCGTTGAAGCAGAGAGCTATGCTGGATATGCGTGAAGTATCAGTTTTTCTTCTCCCCTGCCTTTGAAGCAGAGAGCTATGCTGGATATGCGTGAAGTATCAGTTTTTCTTCTCCCCTGCCGTTGAAGCAGAGAGCTATGCTGGATATGCATTGAAAGTGAAGTATCAGGCTTATTTGGTTTGGGGTAGTAACCGCCGTAACAAGCCAGCTACTCCCCACTTTGTGAGTGCGAATCCTTTTTTCCACATTTCCTCTTGCTGTTGTAGCTTAAAGCGATGTTGGAGTCACAGTAACCATGTGTATGTTTATTGAATAAGGGTATTATCTCCAGGCAGTAGCCGTCATTCTGGCGAGCCACCCACTCTTTCTTGACGGCCTCTTGATTTTATGGATCCACAGTGTTTATCCCACGCCCCTTTGAAGTCCTTCACAGTTCTGGTCTTCACCACTTCCTTCGGAAGGGCAATCTTAAATCCACTAAGGATCCATCTTAAATCCATCTTAAATCCATCTTAAATCCACGAAGGATCCATCTTAAATCCACTAAGGAGAGTATGCCCTATGTGTAGGATCTCTGAGTCCCAGGTGGGACTCAGAGGGCTTAACCAGAGACTGGGGACTAAGAGCTGGGATCCAGGTAGGGATAACCAGACCAGGCCCAGATCTTCAGGAGGAAGGCAGCTCCTGTAATGTTACACTGTCCAAACACTGAGATGAAGCTGTACCATGAGTACTGAGGGAAGCAGTACGAATCTGTAATAAAGTCATACTGTTTTAAGAGAGGCTGGAATCAGATTAGTTTGTCTCCAGGCCTATGGAAATCACTGTTCGATAAATCCGCATTTTATTTGCAAAATAATATTATATTTTATTTAATTCATCATATTGAATACATTCTGTTAATGTCAGTCAAGTGATTGAAGTTACAATTATTGTAATGTTATATAGTCTCTATTTGTTGTATACACTGTATGACTGTCGAATAAAAAAACAAATTGCAAAAAAAAAAAAGGAAATCATCATTCAGTCCCACATAGATGCTTTTCGGAAAGGGTGAAAAATTAATGAAAGGGTACTTGAAAAACTGGAAGAATGGTCAAAGATTTGAAAACTGTGCTTCATTGCAAAATTGTATATTTAAGGTGCAAAAATCCATTAGCCACTAATCAATTTGAAGCACAAGAACTGGCAAAATATCCAGGAATAATCATCTCAGATGACCTGAACGGTGCCAGACAATGTAATAAAGCAACAGAGAAATCTAATAGTGCGCTCCGTTTTATATGTAGAAGTATTAGCAGCAGGAAAAAGAGGTAATAAATATTGCCCTTGTACAGAGATCATGATGGTATTCGGGTTTAGAGGCCATACCTTCATAAGGTCATTGAGAAGATAGAAGTAGTTCAGAGAAGAGCTACTAAAATTGATACAAGACCTGCAACAGAAACCCTACAAAGCGAGGCTTGAGACACTCAAATGTACTCACTGGAGGAAAGAAGGCAAAGGGAGGGGGGATATAGTAAACTCTCATATTCTTGAAGCTTCAATAAATCACAGGAAGGGGATATTTTCCATAGAGAAGGAATTTCTAAGATGAGGATTCATGATATGAATATAAAGAGAGGAAGGTCAGAGGAAAAATGAGAAAATACTATTTTAATGGAAGGGTGGTAGATGCCTGGAATAATCTACCAACACAGATAGTGGAAGCATATAGGAAGTAATTTTCAAAAGAGTTATGCATGTAAATGTAACATACTGTCATAGCAATTTTCAAATGCCCATTTATAAGCTGTGTCCCAGGGCAAAATAATTTTTTTTTTTGGCCCAGCTGTTTCCTTCTGTTGCTTTAGGTTTCCAAGTCAATCGAAACTGACTTCTATTGAACTACAATCTCATAAACCTTTATTTGCAGCTACTTGGGAGAGGGGATGGGGGGGGTCCCCCATTTTTATACTCCCCTTGCCCATCTCTGCCTACCCATTGCCACAATAGTCCTGTACCAGAGGCCACAAACCATGGTGCCCTCTGGAATCCATTAACATAGACCCTAGGTCTGGCCACGAGGTGTCACCATTTTAAAAAGGTCTGACTGTTTCCACACCATCTCTTGGCCTCATTTGATGTAGGAGCGAAAAATTGTCCGTTGAGATCTCTTCAGTGATTTATGAAGTATTTTGCTTGCTTGTTTGTTTTTCTCGTGAAATAGTAACATTTAACATTTTATGTTCCAAGCAGCTTTTGATCAGAGGAGGGGTGCTGCTGCTGCTGTGAGCCTGGACTGTGCGAATGAGTAACAGGCATTTCTTTCCTCTTGTAGCAAAGGGCACGGGAAGTGGTTGAATGGCGCAAATATATAGAGGAGCAGAAGAAAGTAGAACAGGACGTGGAAGTTATTGAAGCCAAGCAGAAGGAACATAGAGAGAGCTACAAGAAGGGGTTGGAAGGCTTAGAAGGTCTGACCTGGAGACAGAGGAAACATGCACAGTACAAAGCCAACAAGCAGCTGATGGCCACCAGATCCAAAGAGAGAATGGAGAGTGACTCCCTGATCTTCCCCATCATTATTAAAGGTGCCCTTCTCTTTTTTTAATGCCACGTTTTTCTCCCAAAGTCTACCTCCGTCACATCTTTCAGCTGTCTCTTCTCCAAGCTAAAGACCCTTAATTTATGTATTTATTTAAAGCTTTTCTATACCATCGTTTAGTAGATCACCATCACAACGGTTTACAATTAGGCACAAACAGGTATGGTTTGGTTTGTAACTTATCCATAGGGTGCCAGTGTTGTACAGTTACATAGTTCAATAATATACTCTACATGGGGAATGGGTTGAGATTACCATTATGATTGTTAAGATAATCATGTGTTTATACTGTCTTTCTAATTTCATACTTAATTATGAGAAAAATAATAAAAATGAGCAATTCTGCTTTTTATAGGTGACTTTCAGCTGTATGTGTGTGTTGTTATTCGGCTACCTCCTTGTGAAATGCTTTCTTGAAGAGCCATGTTTTTAAGCCTTTTTTGAAGAGTTTTAATTCTTTCATGAGTCTTAGTTCCAGTGGTAATGTGTTCCATAATATTGGTCCTGCAAAAGATAGTGCTCTTTCTCTAACTTGGGTCAACTTTGCTGTTTTGACTGAGGGTATGGTTAGCAGAGCTTTGTTGGCCGATCTGAGATTTCTTTGAGGGACATGTAGTCATAGTGCGGTGTTAAGCCAGTCGGCATTTTCGTTATTTATTAGTTTATGAACTGTGCATAGTGTTTTGAATTGCACTCTTTGTTCTGTTGGGAGCCAGTGTAAATCTGCAAGTGTTTGGGTGATATGATCTCTTCTGCCTTTACCAGTAAGTATTCTGGCAGCTGAGTTCTGTAATATTTGCAGTGGTCTGATAGTAATATATGGTAATCCTAGGAAAAATGTGTTACAGTAGTCTGTGCTAGCAAATATTAATGCTTGTAGTACTGTACGAAAGTGATCCTGATTTAATAAGGGTTTTAGTCTTCTAAGAACCATTAGTTTAGCGTAGCCTTCTCTCACTTTTATTGATATGTGTTGCTTAAGGCTCAGTTCCATGTCTATAATTACTCCTAGGTTTCTAGCTTTATCAGTTAACTCTACTGATTTATCATTTAGCCTGATTTATCTCTTTAGCCTTTCCTTGTAGGGGAACCTTTATCATTTTGGTCACTTTTCTCTGAACTTTTTCCAGTTCCACTATATCTTGAATGAGATGTGGCAACCAGAATTGTGCACAGTTCTGTAGATGTGGTCTCACCGTGGAGTAATTCAGGGATATTCTGATAGTCTGTGTTTTATTCTCCATTACTTTTCTAATAATTCCAAGCATTCTGTTTGCTTTTTTGACTGCCTCTAGAGAATTAGAGGGGCTAATTAGGACCTCAGACTGACAATATTCTGTCCCTTCACCCTCTGCCTTACCCAGCTCTTAGCCACTGCTACTGTACATCATGCTGGTACATGACACCTGCTCACTAGTCGTTCCACAAGGTTCATTATAGCTACAAAGAGAGCAAGCACATTAGTGTGGGGTAAATTGGAAAATGCCAAAAGATTTTTAAGTTAGTGCCAAAAAATATTTTTTCCTTTAATATTATTGTAGAATCGAAATGTCCTGACAGAACCTGTACATTGAGGTGAATATGGTTTTGGCATGCTCAGTTACTCCTGTGCCTTTTGGTTGTTCCAGGTGATGTGGACGGTTCAGTAGAGGCCATTCTAAGCGTTATTGACACTTACGATGCAAATGATCAGTGTGAACTGGACTTGGTCCACTTTGGAGTAGGAGATATTTGTGAGAATGATGTTAGCCTTGCGGAGACATTCAAAGGTAAAGCAGAAATCAAGAGACGGGATGATAAAATTGATGTGTTCTAACTTTCTTATTTCGTAGAATACCACCTAAAAGTGAAGCGTTGGATTGAGTAGAAGAGATTCCATGACCAGGTGGTAAAATTCCTCATGCTAGAGCCATCCTCTGAGGTCTCGGCATAAGTATTTATTAAATAAGAAAAAAAACACTAGTTTAAGGGTTTCCTACAAAACTGACCATTTATAAATAAGCCACTCTTCAACACGTAGTAACATTGATTCTACTGCACTTTCAGGGGTATTCTAACCTAGTATTAGAGCAGTGGGCTACGAATGAGGGAAACCAGGATTCAGATCCCACCGCCAGTCCTTGTGACCTTGGGCACCTCACTTTACTTTCGTTGCCTCAGGTACAAACTTAGATTGTGAGCCCTCTGAGGACAGAGAAATACTTAGTACCAGAATGTAATGCGCTTTGAAGTGCCGAAAAGCGGAATATAAAATAAATAAATGGTGTAAATGATGACAGAAAGCCCCGTTGGACAGAACAACTGGACAAACTCGATGAGTCGTGTTGCCAAGGAAATATCTCTGCTGCCAGCTGTAGAAGCAGGATTGCTTGTAGGATATCACTTGCTAGAAAATGTTTTAGAATTTTTCTATCCAGACAAGCTGTATTGTGCTAAGTGATAGGAGGATTACTCTTCCGCGGCAGCATTTCAGCTTACATTACTTTAAGGTCAGCTGGGTTAAAGTGCTGCCGTAACATGACCTGCAGAGTTACTTTTATTTTACATGCTCTTAATAATGAGTCTCTTATTTTAAGATATTTGTTTAAAAGACACAGAGAGAATGTTTCCACCATACTGACCCTTAGCATGAAGAGAAGTGGCATTTACTGTAAGGCAGCACTGTGGGGTCTGCCAGTGCTTTGGCTGTGCAGGATCCAGAGCCTTTAGCTGCTGTTTCGCTAACAAGTTGGATTTTCTTCACTAGGTACTGTCTATGGCTTCAATGTGAATGCAAACAAAGCTATTCAGCAACTGGCTGCAAAGAAAGGCATCGAAGTCAAGCTGTACAATGTCATCTACCGACTCATTGAAGACCTGAAGGGTGGACTTAGCAGCAAGCTCCCCCCAGTTGTGGAAGAAAATATAATTGGTGAGCAGGGCATTTGTTGATATTTCAAAATGACTTCCTTGCCAAAGCTGAAAGGCGATCAGGGGGGAGATCTCAATGGCTTGCTATGTACCTCTGTAAGTCTGGAGCTGAGGCTTATGCCACCCTGATCCACTGCTGCCGCTGGCTAAATGTAGCAGGGCATGCGTAGTTTCCCCAGCTTTTTACACTGAGTGAGTGCCCTTGATTATCGCGTGCTTTTACCGCCAGACATCAGTGCTGTTTATTCCTGCATGGTCACCTTGCATTTGATTAGTTTTGAATTTTTCAGATTTTAATAGAATAATTCACAAGGATGCTCTTCTTTTAGTTTTGAAAATGAACTGCTATGTATTAAAAGTCATACCTGCCCTTGTTACTCTTTATATGACTGCACTTTCTTTTCTGTAGGAGAGGCCGTGGTACTGGCTACCTTCGATGTGTCCGTAGGAAAAAAGAAGGTTCCAGTGGCTGGCTGCAGGGTACAAAAGGGGCATTTAGACAAAAAGTTGAAGTTTAAATTATGCCATCAAGGAGACATTATTTGGATGGGTACGTAGGACTACAACTAAAGCACCTGATTACCAGCAGTTCCTAATCGATTCACCTTTGGGGAATCTTTGTCGGGATTTTCATACGCTGTTTGGTCACATAGTGCGAGCTGAAAATTAAAAGGGAACAGTGCATGGCTTCACTCAGATCTGAGTGTAACATACAGTGAGCCTGTAACTCTCTGGCTCAGTAATCCTGGCAACAGGTTAACTACCAGAATTAGTTTAAAAAAAAAAAATTTACTTTTGAAATAATTTTTTTGGATCTATTTAAATATAACCACCAGGTTTTCACAGTTTATAGCCATCCCTCTCCTTCCTAGTTCTTTAGTCAGTGTCACTTGGCTAAAGAACTAGGATGTGAAGAGTGGTCTGGGAATGTTGGAGACATGCTGCAGAGAAACAAAGGAAAAAGTAGCACATCCCTAGAGCCTAGCATGATTGAGCATGTGAAAAAAAAATATCAGAGGAAAGAAAGACAAGCACTAGAGGGTGACAAAATACAAAGTAGCTTTTACAGTATGTCTCTGGAAGACACATCTGCATTAATTAAAATAAGTTATGTGCATAGGATGAAGGGTAGCATACTGACTCTCAAAACAAATCTCTTCCAGTGACACGAGAGAAGTGTAGGTTAAAAATGATCAGTATGTTTATAGTTTTGCTCCATTTTCACCAGGAGAATGCTTCTTTCCTCTTCAGGATCTCTGACGTCTCTGAAGCACCATAAAGATGATGTCCAGACAGTGAAAACAGGAGTGGAATGTGGTCTCACTTTAGATAAAAATCTAGAGTTTAAGGTTGGAGATGAAATAATTTGCTATGAAGAGAGAGAAATTGCACAGGAAATAACCTGGGATCCTGGATTTTAACAAAGGATGCTTTCTGCTTGTAATGCTGTGGACTGAACAAAATCCTGCTTTAGCTGATGACGTTTACTGTACATTGTATGTCTATAATTTTTAAATATTTGTTTATTAAGAAGGAATTCAGAGTGGATATTTACTTGGGGTACTTCCTCCTTGCCCTTCTCACATCATTGAGGT
Source organism: Rhinatrema bivittatum (assembly GCF_901001135.1). Lineage (NCBI taxonomy): Eukaryota > Metazoa > Chordata > Amphibia > Gymnophiona > Rhinatrematidae > Rhinatrema > Rhinatrema bivittatum. The sequence goes on along the minus strand of NC_042617.1, from coordinate 90,562,157 downwards.
GGCTTGGGAGCGTATAAAAGCTAGAGTTTTCCGGAAAACAGTGCTTTTAAGAAAAAAATTGATGCACAATCTAAAAAAGGTCTATGCGGCAGCTGTTACAGTGGCTTCTATAAAAATGGTCACCACACTATGCCTTCAGGATCTTGTGTGACCTGGTGGGGCCGCAAGAGAACAAAAAGGAAGTGTAGAAACAGGGAATTCCCTCCCCAGACCACAGGAGAAGAGAAGGCTGTGAGCACAGGGCCGAGGGATCTCATTCCAAGCCAGAGAGAGACTGGATTCCCTCCCCAGTCCACAAGAAGAGAGGCAGTCTGGGTCTGGGGATCTGAGCACCAGGCACACAAAAGTCTGAAAGTGGAGCTGAGGGATCCACCCCACTTGAGCATAGGAAACAGCAAGCATGAGGCAGGGGGAATTCCCTTTTTCAACACAGAATTGACAGAGTGAGGGCAATGAAATTTTCATAATTCAAACATGTGAAGGGTTTTGTTTTGTTTTTATATGTGTGTATGTATGTATGTGTGTATGTGTATATATAAAATTCAAAAACTAAGGCAACCTATGGTATATTATATGTGCTTAACCGTATAACAAACATACAAAAAACACCCAACACAAAAATGTTTGGGAAGGAAAAGCACTATTGCTTCCTATTGGATTACTTCAAAAAAGTACACTATTCAATTAAAAATCATTTGTTTTATTGAGAATATTACATCATATAAATTTAATTCCTTACATAAAATCTACCTACATCTAATACAAATGTTTTGGACCGCTCAATTTAGTTCACACTATAAATATCCACCATTGTGCAATCTTGAGTTCACCCTCAAACCTATACTGCCTCTTACCTCGCTCTGTCCCTCATTCACCCAAGCAACACCATAAAGTAGATCTTTTACTTCAATATGGTTATTGGTCTCCTTTCATTGGAACACCTCTAGATTTTTAAACCTCTGTTTGGAATAATTTGTTATTGCTTGATAATATTATGAGACCAAGACAAAAGGCTTGGTCTCAAATAATTCTCGCCAACATTCTCTCTAGCCACAACTGCGTTGAGAAATGGGGCCAGTGGCCCTTTGCCCTTATGTGACAGGGCGAAGGTAGCGCCGGCGCCATTTTGTTTCCTGGCTCCCGACATCACGCCTGCTGGAGATCGCTCCCGGACCCCCGCTGGACCCCCAGGGACTTTTGGCCAGCTTGGGGGGGGGACGGGGGACTCCTGACCCCCACAAGACTTGCCAAAAGTCCAGTGGGGGTCCAGGAGCAACCTCCTGCATGTGGGCCGTATTGCCAATCTTCAAAATGGCGCCGGCGCTACCTTTGCCCTCACTATGTCATACGGGTCGCCCTAGAGGCAGTCATGGAAGAAGCTGATTTAGATATAGTATCTGTCATAGAAAACCATGTATGGAATTTAATTATACTGGGCTATAATTATTCAGAAAGGACAGGGTAGGAAGGAAGGGAGGAGGTTTGGCATTATATATAAAGACCAATATTAAAGCAACAGAATTGTTGGGCTTATGAGGTAAGGAGGAGGCATTGTGGGTTAATGTGGAAAGAGGGAATGGAACATCTATTTAAATTGGTGTAATATACAGACATCCATCACAGAGAAGATGGATAGAGATTTATTGAAGGATATTCACAAGATTGCTGTGAAAGGGGAGGTGCTGCTGCTGCTAGGGGATTTTAATCTGGCAGATGTTGATTGGAATATCCCAGCTGCTGTATCTTCTAGACCAGGGAGATCCTGGATTCTCTGCAAGGAGAACTGTTCTGTCAACTGGTAATGGAACCCACACGGGAGGGGGAGATACTGGACAGGAAAATTGGTTCTTACCTACTAATTTTCGTTCCTGTAGTACCACGGATCAGTCCAGACCTTGGGTTGAGCCTCCTGAAGGAAAGGTCTGCAGGCCATGGAAATATTTCATGCAGGAGGAGAAGGATGGATCTATACCAGCTCTTTCTAACCTCTCTTAGGGAAGCTTCTGCCCTTGGGAACAAGGGAGACTATTGCCTCACCTCCCACTCTACAAGCTGAGGGGATGTCTCAACATGGGCAAAAGCCGTAATAGTCAAATCACTTTGGAGCATCAAAACAGCACAGACCACAAATGGCGAGAGAGTGAGGACTGAATTACTATCAGACGGCAAACCTCCCAGCCAGCAAAACACTTGGACCTGTTCATCGCTGGTGCCTCGCTCGCCTGAACTTTGGCTCTAGGCAGCCTCCTATGTGCACACCAATGCCATGTGGGTGTACACGCACACCCCTCCAGGACACATGCAAATACATGCTCAAGACTAGGTCACAATCATATGCACACAAGTACATACGCAAATACGTGCTTGTATAGGCCTTGGTCATACTTGCATAAGTAGCTATATAAATCACACTCCAATCTAGGTCGCTGAAAAACCCTACTGCTGAGCTCCCCGCGTTGCTACGTAGCTTCCCCCCTGGAACCTCACTGCTGCACAGATTCCGCTGTTTAGTTCCTTTTAAAAAAATAAATAAAAATCTTAGAACAAATAGATACATAGAACCCAATACTTTCCTTTGGTGCAGAAGTTCAGATTCCAGGAGCGCAGGCCACATGGCTGATCAGAAAAGATCCAGACCTTTTGTCCAAAGCTTTACCAACAACTTATAGTACCTAGTCCCTAGAATGGAACACAGAGCTGCTAGCAGAAAAAAAGATCAGCCAAATTAAAAAAAGAGGGACCGACTAAATGAAAGAGCCACCCTGAGCCTGTAGCTGCCTCAGCAGTCTCATAAGAGGAGGGATCTGGCCCACCAGATTTACACTTCACAGAAGAAAGGAGCAAGCGTACAAAAGGGTCACCAACCCCCAGCTTCTCCACCTTGACCAGACAAGGAAAGACCCACTAGGACCCAAAAAACCCCTGGGAGAAAGGCTCATAAATCCAGAATAGTCTCCCAGCTGCAGGTTTTGCACCATTTACCACCTGCTGGAGACAAATACTGGAGGGACTGCAGATGGCACCCTGAGTTATGTACGCTGTCAGTGAAACTCTGTCTCCATCTGCTGGCAGGGAGGCAAAACCCAGGAGCCTGGTCTGATCTAGGTACCTACAGGGAACAATTGCCAGCTGCCATGATGCACTGAAGTCTGTTGTATTCTTTTCAATATTAGTGACATAGCTCCTAGAATTGCCTAACAGTAACTCACTCTCTCAGGCAAGTGTTTTTTTCCCCCATTTTCTCTTTTACATTAAGCGTTTTGAAAGGTTGGATAGCTTTCCATTTGTTTTTAACCCATAACTACAACCTTACTTTAAAACAATTGCTCCCAAACCTGTCCCAGCTGCTCATTAGCTAGTTGAGGTTTCAGGATATCCCCAATGAGTCTGCAAAAAAGCTCATGAATATTCATGACAGATACCACACAAGACAGGACTGGTAACAAATACCATTTACTTCCATGGTGGAAGAGCATCCCTTTAAACGAGAGTCCCACACACTACAAAACAGGTTTCAGGGTTAGTTGATTTAAAAAAAAAAATATATATATATGAATAAATTGCTAAGTTTTTAAGCAGATTTCTCCTTCAGATGGCAACATTGTAATTTGTGAAAGGAGACCTCCTCTTAAGGCTGAACAAGTTTCTCCCATCTAGATGTAGAAAATCTCCTTTGTATATGACCTCAGAGCATCAGTACCAGTTTGTTCTGCAAGATGTCTATATATCAATTCTTCACACCATTATGAATATACAGGAAGTTAGGAGGGCACAAGGCAATCCTTACACAGGGGGTGAAGCAAAAATACACCATGACCCAAATAAAAATAGGGGGGGGACGGGGGACATAGCAATAATCAGTAATCCATCTTCACCATTTTGATTTAGTTAATCTTCCTCAGATAAACTTTATCACAGCAGCCACTTGTGTACATCCACAGCTTTGCTTTTGCTATGTAACGGTAGGATGAGTTTACAAAATTGCTGTTATGGAAGGAGTTGAGCTACCTGTCATGTTGTAGCAATATCAAGACCATGAAGTGTAGCTGTTAAAGAACAGAACACAAAAGCAGCCAGCTACAGTTTGTCAAGTTCTTTTATTAAAATACACATCTACTTGTCTTCTGGTTTGTTGAAGCAGTATGTCAGACAGCACTTGCCGCAGTAATGCCTGTCGAAGTGGCTGGCCATGAAGACTCCAGCACCACACTCCTCGGAGGGGCACTCGCGGCGCAGCCGATGGATCTTCCCATTCTCATCAACCTGAGACACAAACAGGAAACATCAGCAAACAAAGGCAGTGACATTCATTGTGGTGCTTTTAATCTACTGGCTCCCCACCAAAGCATACACTTAGGAGGGCAGACTACCACCCACAAACAAGTCACCAAAATAAGCCATTCGATTTTAACATTTTCACTTAACCCCAATTTAATATTTAGAAGACTCAGCAGTTTAGATAAAATATTGCATTCTGTGTACAAAATAATGATTGTTCAAAGAAAGGGAGGTGAAGCTGTGCTCAAACAAGTGTTGCTGCTATTTAGCACAGTACTTCCCAATCAGTGTGCCATGGCAAAACTGATGTACCTTCATACCTGATCGGGGGGGGGGGGGGGGGGGGGGGGAAGAAAGGTCACTGCTACTGCCTGATGTCCAGATGCAAGCCAGCCCTTGGGCTCTGCTCTTAGCACCTCACAGCAACAACACACTCCATGGTGGTTCTTACAGCATGAGTCCCACATGTGGTAATTAATAGACAGCATATAGGGCTCAGACAGGTTGGCCTCGCTTTGTGCGGCACACATGTTGAACACAGCAGCTCCTCCTCTTTCGCCTTCCAGCCTGTCCTATCCCCAGGCTGCGTGAGTTGGGGAGAGCTTGCACCGAGTGCCAGACGTGACTTACTCAGAATAGTGGACGTAGCCAGCAGCAGGGGAGCTCTGGCAGCCAAAGTAACTTAACTGACTCCACCACACACTTCTCCCTTCTCCTGCAATAGTATAGAGAGGGAGCTGGGCCGCCGTGATGAGTTCATCTAGGTCTTTACTCCCTTTGGTTTAAAATTTGGAGAGACTTATGGAGCTTTTAGCTCTTCTTTTGGCCATGAGTCATCCTCATGTCTGCACTCCTGCTCTGCAGAGGTTAGTGTGCCACACATTTTGAAAAGGTTGGGAAATTCCAGATTTAGCACTAGGCTACATTGTTCCTTTTGAACTGAAAATCTCAATTTGACTATGTAAACTTGAAAATAAAGACTAGCTGCTTAAAAAAAAAAAAAATTCAACCGTCTGAATTTAAAAATTGACTAGAATGCTAATGGCTCTCACCTTGTAATACTTGAGCACAGCAAGCTTCACCTTCTTTCTCTTGTGCTTATTCTTCTTGGGAGTGGTGTAAGACTTCTTCTTCCTCTTCTTAGCACCACCACGGAGTCTGAGCACAAGGTGGAGAGTTGACTCCTGCAAATAAAGGCCAAGCCTTCAGACCCCAAACCAAATGTCACCACACCCATCATGCTTTAAGCTTTTACCACCAAAAGTGACAATCGCAGGGAAGACCCAACTCCACTATACAGCATGAAAAGATTTCTGTACATTGTGCACAAGTTATAATCTAAGCTCAGGCCTATCTATGACAATCTCAGATTTAAATCTGTTTAAGCTACTCAGACCAGGTAGCAATTGTTGCTGAAGTCAGCAGTCATGATACCAAGAGAAGAGAGCATGTATTTGCTCTCATGGCAACAAGGAGTAACTTTGGAAATAACTTTCATATGCTGCACCCTGCTTACAGCTACAAGTCACCACAATACTTGATCTACATTTATGAGAAAACAAGAAATAAATTAGCGGCAACATATGGCTCCTTAAAAACATGCCTTGACCTGCCACATTATGTGATCTTCCCATTTGTCTCCTAGGTTTCATTGTTGGAAGCAGCTAGAGCAAATCTCAGGAGGATGAAGATTGATGGATACAGAAAATGGCAAAAAAAAAAAAAAGAGGCTCAAAATAAGGTCACTCCATATGCAACCCCACACTGGACAGTTATACTTTTAGCACTATACTCCATTATTGGCAGCCTAGGTTTCCAAAAAGCTCTAAGTACACTGGACAAAATAATAAAAAAAAAAAACCTCAGATGTTAACCCTAGGAATAACGCAGGGGAAGGGTATAATTTCTATTCTTTCCTCAGCCTTTTCTTCAGTAAGCTGTTAAGCAGAAAACTCCACTGGATCCATACAGCAGCTGCTTTGATCATCAGCTTTAACTGAATCTTCAGCAAAAAGCTGCTTTTCCACAATCTTTTTTTTTTTTTAAAACTTAAAAATAAGAGCATAATGTTATCAATACCTCACATACAACTACTACCTCAGTCATTAAAAAAGACTCTCCAAATTGTGCCCATAAACAACACAGAATGCATACAAGAACAAGACTGACATTTCGCTTGTAAAAACAAATTTGCCAAATTCATGTAGCTGCTGACCCGTGCTGCCTCAAAACCTATTTTTTTAGGAAAATGTTTTATCTTAAGATTCAAAATCCGATTACCGTCCGTCCCTGTGTGATCAAGCTAATTCTGAACTCCTGCTTTTCCCTCTATCTCCCCATAAACTCACTACCCATCTACAGTACAATGAATAACCGCACACACCTCAAATGTGTTTTAAATATTCTGTAGTTCATTCAAGTGACCCAGCTTTTCTAGAAGAGTGCACTATTCTCCAGTACACAGCCTCTTCTTCCTGCTGACCTTCTCCACAAATGCTAAATGAGAATTCTGAGAGTAGTCACACATTGCTTTAGAAATGCTCCACAATTTGTCTCTGGAATGTTTGAATGCACCTTCTGAATGTTGTAGTCTGCCAGACTGCGTCCATCTTCTAGCTGTTTGCCAGCAAAAATCAGTCGCTGCTGATCAGGAGGAATGCCTAATGAAAAGTGGAATAAAGTTATAATTCATTCTGTAAGAAAGACAGCAGCAGAGTAGTGATGCAATGAAGACATTCTACGAGACAAAAAGACCTGCAATGTGGAAGAGTTCAGTATTGTTCTTTGTGCTGAATAAACACTACATTCTGAAACACTAACACTCAAAGAGTGACAACTTTTAATTCATGAGGAAATTAGAGGATAATTAACATTTTAATGCTGCTGTGTAACCTGGAGGTACCTACCTAATACACAGGCCGATACAGTACAGTCTGGTGGAGCGCACTGTTAACCCCATTTGGATGTGCGTTTGACGCGTTTACGTAATAGTGCGTCGAAAATGCGCATCCAACACCCCCCCCCCCCCCCGAAACTAATAGCGCTTGCAACATGCAAATGCACGTTGATGGCCCTATTAGTTATTCCCGCGCGATACAGAAAGTAAAATGTGCAGCCAAGCAGCACATTTTAACTTCTGCCGGCACCGGGGAAGTGCATAGAAAAGCAGTAAAAACTGAGTTGAAACCAGATGCTCAATTTTGCCGGCATCCGATTTCCGAACCCGTGACTGTCAGCGGGTTTGAGAACAGACGCTGGCAAAATTGAGCGTCTGCTGTCAAACCCGCTGACAGCCACCGCTCCTGTCAAAAAGGAGGCGCTAGGGGTGCACTGGTGTCCCTAGCGCCTCCTTTTACCACGAGCCCTCATTTGCATAGGCCACCCTCCTGAATCGCCCGCCCAGGAGAGTGGCCTGCGCGTTTTTCTGAATCGGCCTGACAGATATTACATTTGAAACAGCAGTATTAAAATTCTCCTATACTATTTCCTCTCAATCAATATTTTATCCCAGCAATTTATCATTCATGTTTTTTTCAATAATTTGTACCAGGCCTACACCTGCTTTCCAAAATCTGCTCTTCAGCTGTTTCTACCTTGCACAAGTTCTTGATAATGCTCTGCATAATAGCAGCTTGTTTTATTTAGATTGGATGGCTTTGTACTACACTCCTGGATTAATAAAAAAAAAACCAAAACCAAAAACATAAAATAGAATATCTTAACGACTGTCAGTTGAATTATTTCAAAATTAAAATCTTTACTTATACTATTGTTCTTACATTCTGGTAAGCAGTTAGCTGTACCTACAGAGGAAAACTTGGTGGGCCATCTCTACACTGAAGATAGTGGATACCACACCAATCTTAGAATCAGAGTTGCCAACTTATTTTTCTAGCTGCCTTCCTAGGCAGCTTACAGCATTATTAGAATTCAAATACATGCCCCCCAAAGCTTTTAAGCTAAGCAGGTACCTGAGGCAATGGGAGAAAAAAGTGACCTGGCCAAGGTCACAAGGAGTGACAGTAGGCAAGTGCAATTTGAATCCTGCTTCTGGCTTCTCAGCCCAATGCTCCAACCACTAGGCCACAGAGGGCGTCATTTATCAAAATGCTATATGCGTTTTTGCATGCGATAACACCTTAACGTACGGTGCGATGCAAATCCGAAAAAGAGGAGTTAGGGGCGGGAGTGGGCTGGGTTAACCATTTTGCGAAGTCCTATCACATGGTTTAAGTCGATTTTAGCTACACCTTTTTCAGTAGTGTTAAGCCGTGTGATAGGTTGCATCACATTTTGCGATGTGTTCTCAAAGGCCTGTATTAGTAGTGTTGAGGCTCCTGGAGCACCAGCCTAGCTATTCAGGCTGTCGAGAGAGAACCTAGCCATATTGCCCGCACCCTAGATAGGCATTTATCTCTCTATGGGAGGCCCTCCTAGTAACTCGAGGTGAGATTTAGGCATTAGTGTAGGGGTTAGGGGCCACTTTGACATTCAAAGTGTGATAGCAGGCTTGATGTTAACCCAGGTAGCGAGTCCAAACTAGGTTGAGAGAACATTGCACAAATCTCATTTCTGGGTGAGTTTCCTCACTCCGAGGGTCATCAAATCTTCACAAGAGAACACCGTCCTGTTCGTACGACTCACTTTGAATGTCAAAGTGGCCCCTAACCCCCTACACTAATGCCTAAATCTCACCTCGAGTTACTAGGAGGCCTCCCACAAGAGATATAAATACCTATCTAGAGTGAGGGCATTATGGTGCTCGCTTTCAACATGGTTCCCCTAGTGGTTGTATGTAGGAAATACCACATTCTGGCACATCTCAAAGTGCGAAAAAAGTTATTGCAATTTGCGGTAACTTAGCTCTTTGCATAGGTATTAGCGCAAATTGCAATAAACTGCCTATTACCATAACACGCCCCCTTTTCTATTGCATGCGATATTTAGTGCATTTTGATAAATCCAGGCTTAAGTTTTGTACATTTTTTTTCTTCCTGATAACCTAACTTTTCTACACATTTTAGAAATCATGAAAGTGTTCATAATATTAAATACAATCACAAGATGACTTAACCTCACTCTCTCATCCATCTTACTGCAGACCTGTTTTCTAGATAATGATTTGTAACAAGCCTGCTAGCACACTTTGCAAACAAAAAAATTTCCATCATCATTTTTATAACAAGTTTTTTTTTAACCATGTGCACAGCACAGAAACAGAGAACTGAACAACATCAGGGCCGTGTTTTTACAGATATGAATGCCATTCTTGGCTTGTTTTCATTTTGTTTTATATTGTTAGTAAATTTACTAACACTTGCAACTCCCGTTTAGGACACAATGAAGAGGCCATACTTAAACTTGTCAGTGACACTGCATTAATCCTTAGAATCTACCAGCAACTATCTGCAGTAAAAGGGCATCTGGAAGGCAAATTAAAAAAAAATAGTGGGGGGTGTGGGGGGCCAGTCCTGGTCATATCCTGCTATGTGTGTGCATCTCCCCCTCCAACCACCATTCCCTACTCTGAGAATCATGCACACTGAAGATTTAAACAGGTGTAGCGCAGGGACCAAACAATATAAAAATACTAATATAGTCCAAGGATGGAGAAAAAAAAAATCACAATATAATCCTAGTAACTCCTCCAGAAGAATGTGTGCCAAATGAATATTAAACAGTATAACAATCATGAAGCCAATGTGACAATATATATTTATGACCAATTGATTCACTAATTAGCAGATCTTCATTTCTCAGGGCTACATGCATCACACCTACCAACAGCAACTTATGTTACTTGCTTGCCCATAAATATAATCATAATTCCACCATGTGCTGAAGTTTAGCATTTTTTTTTTAAACTTGCAATAAAAATGAGTACACTTCTCAAACGTGTTTCCTCTTAGCACCATCTCTGCAGCAATGGTTCAAAATTCCAATTGGCCATCTCTGTGAATATTAGTGAGTATGCTCACTAGATAGTCTAACCAAAGCAGGAAGTTATCGACCGAAACACGGCCCAAGTTGGGGACATTAAACATTGTAATATGACTCTTGGACCATCATCGAAGGACTGATTTATCAACACAGGCACTAATATTCACAGAGATGTTCAATTGGAAGTTTGAATCATCACACAGGCAGCGCTAAGAGGAGACATGTTTGAAATAAAGAGTACTCATTTTATTGCAAGTTCTAAAAATGCTAAAAAGTTTCAGCATGTTACAGATCTATGATTATATTTATGGGCAAGCAACAAATTGCTGTTGAGCTAGTTGTGATGCATGTAGCCCTGAGAAATGAAGATCTTGCTAAATGAGTACATCAACTGGTCTCACACACACACAGTGCATCACATTGGCTTCATGTTTTTGCAATTTAAACATTTATACTGTTTAATGGTAATACATTTGACACACATTCTTCTGGAGGAGTTACCAAACAATATAAAGTCATCCACTTCCTCACAATTGTATTGAATATTAGTTTAATAAATATGAGTCTAATTTTCAAACTAACACTTAAATAGTATGGATATGGTCAACCAGTTGGAAAAAACACACAAAAAACTTGCCTTCCTTTTCCTGAATCTTAGCTTTGACATTTTCAATAACATCTGAAGACTCGACCTGAAAAGAAAAAAAAAAAAAGCCATTCATGGGCCTTCCTCCTGTAAAATGCTTTAATAAGTGGAATAAAATGAACAGCCACAAATAGAACACAACTGCAAGGAAAGCATACGGACAAATGAATCCAACATGCATATATTTTACTTACTCCTCAACATATTATAGATTACATGATTTAAAAACAACTAACTTTTTCCAAACTGATGGGGCTGATGCTTTGTCTCCACTAATTATAAAAAGTTGTTCCTTTGTTATGTTATGTTACACTGATCTACCCCTGTTCGATGTAAACCGACCTGATATGGTATTCAACCTTGAAGGTCGTATAGAAAAATGTTAAATAAATAAATAAATACAGTGCACTCAGCTAACTGCTGAGTGCACTGTATTTATTGTAGTGTGCCTATGTGACCTGTGTCCAACCTGGAGTTGGACACAGGTCACATAGGCACACTACAACGCGCATCCAGAGTGAATCTATTAGCGCTCATTCACATGCAAATGCATGTGAATGCGCTATTAGGTGTTCACTCCCAATGCAAAAAAAAAAAAGAGAACGTGTGTGTCTAGGAAGCAGATTTAGTGATCAGAAATTAACGCCCACCTGCCTGGAGCAGGCATTAATAGCTGAGCGCTCTTAAAACTACCTTTTCTGTACTGCCTCCTACTTAAGATCGTTGCGATAAATAAAGTTAAAAAAAAAAACAAAACACATTGGCAGTGGGGTGCAGGATCCCTGGCTGTGCAGCGTTTAGGAAAACCGATGCCAATAAACTCAGTGTTGGTTTTCCTAACTGGTAGACACCATCTAGGTTCTTGTTAGTAAGGAGGGGCTAGGGGCTAGGGGCACGTAAGTGTCCCTAGCACCTCCTTGTTAACAAGACCCCCTAATTTAAATGTTGCATGGCACCCCCAGGGAGGGCACCTGGGAGCACATATTTATTGCATCGGCCCCTGAGAAGGCAATAAACTGATCAAGCATGTTAGTACCCAGAAGTATCCTAACTGTAGAAGCTACTGGCAAATTTCTGAAAGTTTAATAGTGCTTGTCAATTATGAATGGAACGTCACTATATAAAATTGATGTGTATGGTAAAAGGGAAAACACGCGATCATATAACAGCTAAAACAGAAAACCGTACAATCTGATTATTTACTTTAAAAGAAAATTTAAATTAAGAGGACAAAAACTTATGATACGTTTACCCATTGAAAATAAAAAGAAAAAAATTCTCGAATGCATATTAAGGTTGTTCATAACAGCCCTACAGTTATAGGAGAATACAAACCCAATCGTTCGCATCCAGTGGGTCTTTTTTTTTTTTTTTTAAGCAGCATCCAGAGAATCTAAATTCATTCAGCAGTAGCTTAGAGCACGCGGGACACAGGACAGATCAGGCTGAGGCAACTACAGAGCCAGGCCCCAAAAGCTGCCGCAAGCCGGGGAGCGGCCGGAGCTCGGGCGGAGGCATGGGAGCAGCCTCCCGCGATCCAGAAGCCCAGCGGCGTCGGGGAGGGCGCTGAGAGAAGCGCCGCCAGGCACAGGCCGCAGCCTCGCTTACTCACCTCGAGGGTGATGGTCTTGCCCGTTAGTGTCTTCACGAAGATCTGCATCCTGCGGCCGAATCCACCTGCGAGAACACGACACAGAGAGCGCACGTTACACCCAGGGTGACAGCAAAAAAACCCCAAAACGGGGCCAGAGCACCACTACAGCACTCACCTCTTGCTATGGCGGACCGGAGAAGAGGACTTCCTGTCCGCCACACGGGGTTTTCCTGCCACCTCCTCAAGGGCTCAAGGCTGGCTAACTTACTGCCTGCCTCTGGCACCCATGCTTCCTATTTCATCAAATAAAAACTTTTACACAGACCTATTTTTTAATTTTTAATTCCATACAAATGGTTAGATATCATCAACAGCATTATCTTAAAATACATAAATATTGTTTTAAACCCGTTAAAATTAGAGCTTTGCATTACGGAACTTGTGGTTTAAGGCATAGGCGCAGGGACGCGAGCGGTTGATCTCACGCTTTTTTTTTTTTTTTTTACTAGCTTCACGAATTCCCTTAATGAAATATTTTATTCGATTAGTTATGTTTTGCAGATACTGAATTTATTTGCACCTTGAACTTTTTTAATGAACTAAAATGTACTGTCCAAAAGATGGCGGCCCTGAAAGAAAAACAATGGACTACATTTCCCAAAATGCAAACTACTTCCAGCACGATGATAGTCATTTCCTTAGCGACGGCCTTAGTAACTGTTAACAACCATTATATGCGGGAAAATATGCCAGATGTAGAAAAAGTGGAAAGTAGGGGTTTTCTTTTCTTTTCTTTTTCTTTCTTTTTTTTTTTTTTAACATTTGAAGGGACTTCCACGCTAACTGAAATTATTGTCTGTCAGATTAAATCGGTAAGTAAAAAGTACGGAAATGAACCTCGTTTATTTCTGGGCTAAGAATGGCCATACCTGGGAACTTTTGAGCTCTGCTCACCCTGAGATTTTTCAAGATTAGTCAGGGGGTGGCGGGGTACAGAGCAGGTACAGCGACACAGGACATTTTCTCTCTTGCCTCCCCCTACAAACAACAGGCATTCTTTCCCACCGGCTCCTGCAATCCTCATGCACAGGGCGGTGCAAGGGTCTGTAGTGCCATAGGCAAACCAATGTAACCCCACCCTGACTTCAAAGTGCTCCTTTCTCTCTCTTGCTTTCTTTCTCAGAAATAATGCCGCCCAGGGATTTTATGATCTTGCCTGGAGACCCGGTAATTTGTCTAAATTTCCAGAGTATTCTGGCTAAATCCGGAGAGTTCCCAGGTATGAGAATGGTAGAGGCTCAGAAGAGATGAAGTGTAGCTCTGTTGTAATACTTGCTGGCCCTTTTCGATTTCTTCATTATTTTAGAAATAAAGTTTAACAAGCTATAGGTAATATTTGACTACATAGTAGCACAGAGCTGTCACCGAGGAGTAACTTTTAAGAGGGCGATTTTCAACAAAGAGCGCAAATTAATCCTCCCCCTCCTAATCCTTCAGTTTCAACTCTTTTCTTCCTCTTTCCCTCATTCTTCTTTCCCTTCCTCTCTCTCCTCTTTCCCATCACTCTTATCTTCTCCACTTTCTCCTCATTTATCTTCTTTTCCACTCATGTGGTAGTCTTGCTCTTCACCTCTCAATCTCACAATGCCACTTCTGCACTTTCTATCACTGATATATCTAAAAAAAAGGTCTTGTTCCCCTGTTTTACTGAATTTGTTGTTTTTCTTCCATTTCAAACTTTGCTTTCCTGACTACTTTCCTGGTTTCTCTTTTCTAGATATTGTCTGTTTTCCTTTTTCTGTGATCTCTTGTGAACACTAACTAATTTTTTCTTTATCTATTAAGCTAGCTCTTTAGAAAACCATAGCAGCCTCTTTTTCCTCTTTCATTTATTTACTCTCCTCTTTTTAATTTTGCCCACTGCTCTTCTAGTTCCCCTAGATTTTCCCATCTAGCTAATGGCTCCTTGAGGTACAGTACCATATCTCTACTGTGACCACGTAACTAAAAGGAGGAGACCTAGAGACGAGTAAAAATGATTGCAGAGAGGATCTATTCTAGAGGAGGAGCTGTAGAATGCCCATGAAGATACCTGACAATTTCCTTTTTTAATATAGTCATTCAAACAGAGTTTATCAGCGACAAACCAATCTGCTATTTTATATTTGCCATTCCTCCACTTGCCACCAAAGTGCAGTACTGTTTTAAAAAAAAAATCTTTTGTAGAGTGGTAAGACAAATGTAAAGTTGAGAGTACTTGGAATGAAAGTTGTAAATATGAGAAAAATGTCCATTAACTGCAATAAACTCTGTACGATTTAGAAGGAAAAAGTCAGTGGTGTGCTACTGATTTCAAATCAAGGGGCTCTTTCCAACTGTGCTACATTTGGTGTCACTTTTATTGTTTTCATAAGGTAATAACAATGGGCTCTCAAGAGACCCCTGAAACCCCATGCAGCACACCAGTGGAAACATATCTCTTTAAAAAGACACAATGACGATGATACAAAGTAATATCCTTATGAATCCGGACGTCATATTGTTCAATATGGGAATTTCCAGACATGTACGGAAGAGTTGCCATAAATGGCTAGTCATGAAAATGCTAGAACAGGGCAAAAGATCCATATTGCTGGTTTGGAGATCCGAGACCTCTCCATCATTTTGTCAATGGCGAAATGCTATACATCACAGCAAAATAATGTGCGGCAATGAATTAAACTGGACAATCAACCTAATAATTGAAGGTTGACCGACGTGCCGCAAATGCGCAGTAGAGACCAGCTCTACCGCGCATGTGCGGGCGAGCACGTCGGTCTCAGCCAGCGTCAGAAAAAAAAAAAACATGGCGGCGTCGAGTGGCAGCGGCGGTGGGTGGCAGCGGCGGTGGGTGGCAGCGGCGGCGGCAGCGGCAGCCAGTAGCGAGGGAGGGAGGAGAGAGAGAGAGGGAGGGACGGACTGAGTGAGAGGGAGGGAGTGGGAGAGTGGGAGGGAGTGACTGAGTGAGAGGGAGGGACTGAGTGGGAGGGAAGGAGGGAGGGAGGGACTGAGTGGGAGGGAGGGACTGAGTGAGAGGGTCTGAGGGAGGGGGAGGGACTGGGGGAGGGGGAGGGAGGGACTGAGTGGGAGGGAGGAGTGGGTGAGTGTGTGGGAGGGAGGTAGGGGGTGGGGAAGATTGAGGGGAGAGGGAGAATGAGGGAGAGGTGAGAGACAGGGATGTGAGTAAATGGAAGGGGGAGAGGGAGAATGAGGGAGAGGTGAGAGACAGGGATGTGAGTAAGTGGAAGGGTAAGAAGTTGTGGCGCAAAGAAAAAGGGAGTGGAGGAGGGCTGAGGGGGAGGGGATGGGATTGAGAGAGGGTGGGGAGTGACTGAGGGAAGGGGAGAGAGGTGGGAGTGACTGAGGGAAGGGGAGGGAGGTGAGAGTGAGGGGAAGGAGGCAGTGGGAGACAGAGGGTGAGTAAGACTGAGTGGAGGAAAGGGGAGGAGTGAACGAGGGGAAGGGGGAGAGAGGGAGAAAAAGTGTAGAAGGGTGCTGTGTTAGAAAATGGACTGAAAAAAAAATGTAATGTAGCCCGTTTTAACGGGCTTAACGGCTTGTAGCACTATAAATGAAGCATAAACAGTTTAATAAGTGCACACACCAATAGTGCACAAGATTTAAATCAAATGAAACGTAAACACGTAGTTATACAAAGCCCCGACACGGCCATGTTTCGCGTCAGGCTGCGACAGGGGGATGAATTCCAAAGTTCCTTAAAGACAAAATACATACAGATATTGTACAGTGTGGCAGGCACAATGAGAACATTAGTAAAGCTGTAAAAATGAGAGGTACACAAGACACTGTGAGAAGCAACAAACAAAACAACAAAGCAGTCTGAGGCACAGGAGCAGTCTGAAAACATATAGGTGATATGAACCCTGTATGGATGGGGGGGGGAGGGAAAGAAAGGAAGGGGGAAGGGAAAAAAAGGAAAGGGGAGGAAGAGAGAGAGGGAAGAAAAGGGGGGGAAGGGGAGAGGAAGGGAGGGAGCAGGGCGGAAAAAAGGAAAAGGTGGGAAGGAGAAAGGGGGAGGGAAGGAAGAGGGAAGAAGGGAAGGGGAAAACTGGGGAGAGGCAAGGAAGAAGAAGAAGGAAAGGAAAACGAAGGAAAGGACGGAAAGGAGGTGCAAAATCAAGTAGAGTATTAGAACCGGCGCAATTAATTCAGCTGATATAGTACCTTAAGAGGGCTAGGAGTAAAGATCTGGTTGCGCCGAAAAACGCTAAATGTCAGATTCTAAAACAAAGAACAAAGTACAAGCACGGGAGCATTAGGGTATTGTATGTTACCGAAGCTTCCAGCATCTTATGAGGTATCACAAATAGCAAGATTACCTTCAAACCGCGGAGTCCCAAAATGATTTGTTCAGTAGCAAAAGTCTAAAAGATGAATTAAGTCCTCCGGGGACATCGCAACGGACTGTGAAATATTTCAAAGAATGGACCCGAAGGTCTCAGTCACTACAACCCAAAATAAAAACAGTGGTAAATAATCAAACAAAGCTAAACTCAGAAGGAAACCACGGAAATAATGTGAGAGGCTGGCCAAAAAAATTACCATATAATTCTGCAAGATGAAGACGCGGGTTGAAAACAAGCGGTCAAAATATTCTCGCTGTGCTTGTGCCCGACATGTTGAAAGGCTAAGAAATAAACCAAAAGCACATAAATAAAAACTTACATTGAAAGTTTAAGAGCAATGCAAAGTAGAAATACAAAGGAAAAATACCGGCTTACTTAAAGGGTTGTAAATAGTGTAATCGCGATGTCCCAGAGGGAAACGCTGAAAAATTGAGCGTTTAAAAAGGCTAGTTCTAAAGAGAACATGCGCGGGAAGATAATCACGTGATCAAGATTGACAGGTTGCCGCGGAACAGGGGATTCCTGAAGGGGTTCTCATATGTATGTAATCAAACAGGAGGAAAGCAATGTGGGGGGGGGGGGGAAGGGGGAAGGACACGATGTAAATGTGAGATGACCAGATAGTATGGGATGATTGACAACTCAAGGTATCAGAAGAAACACTAGCCAAAAAAACTGATAAGCGGATATGTGAAAACTAACCACAGGAGGCTGGGTGGACCAATTTTGGAGATAAATATAAACTGCAACTAGGAAGGTATGAAATAAGACTGGGTGATGACAAGCCAGATAAAGAGTGTATGCGGTACTTTAATTACTGTAAAAAATAAAATGAATATATATAAATGAAATGGAAATAAAAATAAAAATGAAAGTGAAAAAGGAACATAAATAAAAAGAAGAACTAATGAGCAAAGAAAAACAGAGGTAAACAACCCCTAAATGTTGTGAAACTATAAATAAAGTAAAAACTATAAATAAAGAAAAACTATAAATAAAGAAAAAGGAAGGTGAACACAACGGCCCTGGTTACCATATATTCTTAGGGACCCCAATACCGAGTCAAAGAAAGAGAGAACAAGCAAGGTGCGAGGACGTGGCAGTGTATGGACTAAGAAAAGGCGGACCACTCAATTTCCTTATTCAAACCTAGCGAGGCTAATGAGTTAAGCTCATATATCCATTTTTGCTCATGTTGAATAAGTAAAAGAGACCAGTTACCACCTCGCGCAGGTCTGGGAATATGTTCTAACACAAAGAAACGGAGGTCAGAGATGGAATGATTAGCAGTCTGCCAGTGAGTGACTAAAGGAGCCTCCAAATGGCCAGATCTTAGGCAGGAACGGTGTTCGATAATCCGGGAGCGAAGAGGGCGAGTGGTTTTACCAACATAAATTTTTGGGCAGGGACATAAGATGACGTATACAACTCCACTTGAGGCG
The DNA here is from genome assembly GCF_901001135.1 of Rhinatrema bivittatum. Classification (NCBI taxonomy): domain Eukaryota; kingdom Metazoa; phylum Chordata; class Amphibia; order Gymnophiona; family Rhinatrematidae; genus Rhinatrema; species Rhinatrema bivittatum. Next base: position 90,543,851 of record NC_042617.1, on the reverse strand, counting down.
CACGTAGTATAATGATGAAGACAGTACTGTTTAAGGGAACAAGGATGTTGAAAAGTATGAATGGTCATAGAATGAGTGCACACAGAACAATGAGAACATGGCCTATGACCTTTTTCCTTGTCACTAGCATCAGAGGAAGGTAATTTAAGTTCAGAGGCGGTAAGACAATCTCGCAAATTGCGACCTCGGGTTAATGCAAAACGTGGCAGATCCTGGAAGATTACATGAGGAGAGAGAAGATGTCAGTGAGATTTGATAATATTGATAACTTCATGAGTGTGAACGGAAAAAGGAAGAACACATGTAAGTTGAGATGAAGGCTCAATATGATGTGGAGAAAAAAGTAGGTCCCGGTTAACATACAGAGCTGTCTTGTAAGCCCGTTTTATAATCTTTCTGGGGTACCCCCGTTCCAAAAAACATAAAGTCATAGTTTTAGCTTGTTGAATATAGTCTTGGCGAGAGAAGCATAGTCTCCGGAGACATAGGAACTGGCCCACAGGAATGTTATCTCTGAGGGTCCGTGGATGATGGCTCATGTACTGTAACAAGGTGTTCCGGTCAGTGGGTTTTCGGTACCATGATGTAACGAAGTGATGTTCTTGTACACTGACTATGATGTCTAAATAGGAGATATGAGAGCTATGCATACTACGTTCAAATTTTAAGTGTGGGTTACAGGAGTTCAACCAGTCCAAGAAGAGGAAAAACTGAATCTCTGTACCTGTCCAAATTAAAAAGACATCATCTATATAGCGGAGCCAAACAGGAAAGAACTCTTGAAAAGGAGAATTTTGAATAAATTTAGATTCAAAGAAAGCCACGTAAATTAAGGGGACTGCGATGGAGGCCATTGTTGCCTCCATCGCAGTCCCCTTAATTTGTTGAAAGAAATTCCCTAAAAAACTAAAATAGTTCTTAGTTAAAGCTATGCGTGTCAGGGCTACAAGAAAGGATGTTGGAATACGTTCACCTGAATCCCGTGTAGAAAGAGTAGATTGGACGACTGTAATGGCTTCTTCTTGCCGGATATTGGAGTATAAAGATACTATATCTAAAGTAACAAACAAAAAGGGTTCCTGTGGAACAGCTAGACTATTCAAAATGGATATAAAGTGGCTAGAGTCCCGCACATAGGAAGGGCAAAGTGAAACAAAAGGGCGTAAGAAATGGTCCACAAACTGAGAGAGGGGTTCTAAGACAGAACCAATTCCTGCAACAATAGGCCTACCGGGGGGAGACATTACCGACTTGTGAATCTTAGGAAGTGTATAAAAAACTGGGGTGACTGGAAATTTCTCACAAAGAAAGTTAGCTTCCCTTGATGTCAAAAAATGTTGATCAAGACCTTGTTGTACAATTTCCTCAATTAAAGATTTTAACTGTGGACAAGGATCCTCAGAGAGAGGTAAATAATAGGTGGTATCTGAAAGTTGGCGGAGAACTTCTGCGTCGAATCCAACCGGTTTTGAATTACTATGCTACCATTTTTGTCCGCTGGTTTGATGACAATTGACGAGTCAGATTTGAGGGTGGAAATAGCTTTCTTTTCAAAACGGGAGATGTTGGAAAATTTATTAGAGAAGGCCTGTTCCTTAAAGGACAGGTCATGTAATACTAGACGTTCAAAGGCTGTAATTAAAGGGTCAGGGGGGCCAGGAGGAACCCACTGAGATTTTCGGGAAAAAATCGAACAATCAATAGTAGGTGGTGAAGAGGCGAAAAAAAGCTTAATCTTTAACAATCTTAGAAACCGTTGAAAGCTAGTCTGAATTTTAAAAGTGTCATATGTAATGGTGGGTACGAAGGACAAGCCATGCTGTAGCAGGAGTAATTCCGGTTGAGAGAGTTGATGAGATGATAGATTAAAAACAGTGGACAAGGATTGAGTCATTGCCACGGGTCGAAAGTCCGTGATTGTGAACGGGTCGTGCACATTGTTGGATCTGGTGGTTTCTGGCGAGGACGTGGAGGGAATTGGGGTTTGGGAGGTGCGGAGGATAGGTGGTGTTGATCTAAGAAAGAGGAGAACAAGGATGAAGAAGGTGCTGAAGATGCACCAGGTGGCGGTTGCACAGTTGATACAGGTAAGGCCCCTATTTCATCCCCAGAGGAATCGTCTGAGGAGCTTGTTGCGAAAGCCACTTTTCTTTTCGGAGGGCGAGAGGTAGTGGACATCCATGGGTAAACAAATCCGTGTGAGTAATCAGATGCGTCCCTTTGAAATTTATTGAATTTAATAGTTTTCAAATCAGTGCGGAATTTCTCAAGATTTTGTTTAAAATCTTTTAACTGGGTTGAAAAAGTGTCAATTGGCAAAGATGATTTTAGCTGGTCAATTTTAGAGGTAACATCTTCTTGTAAAGCACATGCAGCCTGCTTTGTTGTTTCAACAATTTACACCATCAGATCGAATGAGCACTTATTTAGAGTTTGATTCCATTTAGATACAAATTCTGTGTTGTCAGCATGCAAACGAGGTTCCTTATTAATTCTTAGACCACGTGGAATCCGTCGGACTCGACAATACTCATTTTTTACAGCTTTACTAATGTTCTCATTGTGCCTGCCACACTGTACAATATCTGTATGTATTTTGTCTTTATAGAACTTTGGAATTCATCCCCCTGACGCAGCCTAACGCAAAACACGGCCGTGTCGGGGCTTTGTATAACTACGTGTTTACGTTTCATTTGATTTAAATCTTGTGCACTATTGGTGTGTGCACTTATTAAACTGTTTATGCTTCATTTATAGTGCTATTGTCCAGTTTAAGTCATTGCCGCACATTATTATGCTGTGATTTACCTAAATGTGTGTGCCTTTAACTCCGCCCTTCTTGCATGAAATGCTATACATGACATGATGTCTTTGGAATCCCTTACTGCACGCTTCTCACCGACAACAAGATTACAATTTTTGAAAAATTGGGAACCATATTTGAGCATTAGATCCCACAGGACTCATAGCCTAATTCTGAATACTTTATGATTCTGAATAGTGAAATAATATAGCTTAAGTTTTATATTGATTGGATCTGCATGTAACACTGATGTATGGGGGAGGGTTGGGGAGAAAAGTGCAAGAAACATCCATGTGTTTTATCAGGTCTGGCTTATCAGAGAACAATTTTAGATTTGTTGTATTGTTTTTCAGTATAATGGTTATATTGAATGGATGTGTGGGGAAGGCTATAAGGGAGAAAAAGTTGTAGATGTATTGTTTTAGCTGTTGGATGATCTTGACGTTTTATAAAACATGATTTAATAAAAAGACACATAGAAGAATGAGAAACTATCACTGAATGCATGATCATAGTTAGTCTTAGGTATTTTACATTGTTTTAACAGCACCTCTTTTTTTCTTTTAGGCTTTGACAGAAAGACGTGCCTTTGTGAGGAAACATGAAGTATGAGAAATGAAAGTATTGGCCATCCATGATGTCTACCGTTACTCCCAGATTAAACAAACATCAGATCCTTCCTCCTATTTTTAATGATAGGGACAAAATGTTTTTTGACAACATTCAGAAATACATAAGTACAGAAACCAAAGAACTGAGTTCTACTAATGATTTAGATCCTGAGCAGAATTATCTGATATACAGAAACGTATTTGACAAGGTAATGACATAATATAGAAGAGAGATTGCTTGTTTCTTGTAAAGAGATCTATTTAAAGAGAATTTCCTCCCTTTTTGTGCTCACCACCCAAACATCTTGCACATATTTGCTTGCTATTTGCATGATTTTAAGCCAGTCTTGCTTTTTATATTTTCCATTTGAATGCTTTATGGAAATGATTGTCTTTCGTTCTTAATAGGGAAGGTAGGACTAGAGGTTGCAGAGTACCTAAAAAAAATTCAAGGACTGGTCCAAAATGACACATGGTCTAGGGTTAGTTGACAGGTATGGGCTCAATCAGTCAAGAACCGTCAGCTGCACAAGATGTTTTACATACTTGTAAATCCTAAACAGGCTAACCATGCTTTCTGTGTCCAGGTTTATACACATATAAAATACACTTCATGGTCCAAGGTTTTCCACCGCATTGGAACTTTCCTTTGGTGAACAGCAAGTAAACAGATCTCTGCATACTAATGGAGTTTATTCCATAAGAACATTGATTTTGCCTCCAGCACACTCGGGAGCTTATTCCTAAGCGGCATTAACTTGAAGATGCCTGGAAAAATGGACCGGAGATAGGCACAGGGAGGATGGTTCCCTTTGTTCAGGGTGTTGAGAGGCTGGGGGTATCACGTTGATGAGAACCTTATTAGAAGTTTTGGGAGTAAGGACAGCTACATTGGACATTTTGGGTATGGGACTTCAGCTTGGAAGGACCTTCACCTTGATTTGGGGTGGAGAAATATTTAAGCTAAGATGGTAGGAAAAACTGTAATTTCTTAAAACCTAAATTTTAGGTGTACAATTTCTCTGACATAAATCAAAATTTAAAAAGTGTTTGTTTTTGAGGCCAATATGGTATTATTTATGCAGAAGAAAAGCAGAGGCAGAGAACAACCTAGTGTAGGTAAGTCTAAGTAATTTTGTTTTGTTTTATTTTAAAGCTTTTGTTTTAATTTTCATGATTTATTGTTTTTATTATTTGTTTTATTGAGTAGTATATTGATTTGTTTTAAATATTTTCCAAAATAAAATCAACAATCTTTTAACTCAACTGCCTTCCAATACCGCTGACGCCTTTCCATTATATCAACACCCAACCTTCAAAAACTCCAGCCTAAACACTTTTGAGCCCGTCTCTTCCACTGAGATACATGCCATCTTGAGAAGAATGAAACCTTCGTCTCACCCCGCAGACCACATCCCTACCAAACTACTTCTATCTATTCCAGACACAATAGCCACATCATTGACAAACATCATTAACTGCTCTCTAGCCCAAGGATCCTTCCCAGATGATCTCAAAATGGCTTCAATCTCACCACTCCTAAAGAAACCCAACCTTGATCCGAAGGACCCTAACAACTTCCGCCCCATAGCTAACCTTCCATTCATCGCCAAGATCATGGAAAGACTAGTCAACTCTCAACTTTCAAACTACATCGAAGACAACAATCTTCTCTTCGCCCCACAACACGGATTCCGAAAAAATCGAGGCACAGAATCCCTCCTTATCTCTTTGACAGACCATATCCTACTGGGCCTTGACAAAGGAAATTCATACCTATTGATCTTGCTGGACCTGTCCGCAGCGTTCAACACGGTCAACCACGCTATCCTCCTTAACCAGTTGTCATCCATAGGAATCAGCGGCACCGTCCTTTCCTGGTTTAAAACCTTTCTCAACAATAGAGGTTACAAAGTTAAACTCCAAAACAAGGAATCCTCAAGATTCAACTCTGCCATAGGAGTCCCACAAGGTTCGTCTTTATCTCCGACTCTATTCAATATTTACCTTCTTCCTCTCTGCCAACTTCTCACCGACCTCAATCTAAAGTTTTTCCTATACGCAGATGATATTCAAATCATCATCCCTATCAAAGACACATACTCTAATACTCTTGACTACTGGGAATCATGCCACAAAAAAATCAAACAACTACTCAACAGCCTACACATCATCTTAAATTCCTCTAAGACTGAAATCCTACTCATCTCTCCTGAGAACAACACCTCCAACAGTTCTCTTCCTACCAATCTGCCTACCACACAAGCTAGAGACCTAGGAGTAATAATAGACAACCGGCTAAACTTCAAGGCACACATCAACAAAACAACCAAAGACTGCTTCTATAAACTTCAGGTCCTGAAAAGGATAAGACCCCTTTTCCACGCTCAAGACTTCAGAACGATCATCCAAGCAGTCATTTTTTCGAAACTAGACTATTGCAATTCCCTATTGCTAGGTCTACCATCATCATACTCCAAACCCCTACAGATGGTTCAAAATTCAGCAGCCCGAATCTTGACAGGCGCAAGGAAAAGAGACCACATATCCCCCGTCCTGAAAGAGCTTCACTGGTTACCAGTCTACTTCCGCATCATGTACAAAGCCATAACCATCACCTACAAAACTATACATCAACTTACCACTCTCGATCTTCAATTCCCTCTCCAAACACATAATTCTACCAGACCTACTAGAGATGCTTATAGAGGCTCCCTCCAAGTTCCCCCAGCGAAAACGACCAGACACATCACCATAAGAGATCGCGCCACCTCCACAGTTGGCCCTCTTTTGTGGAATTCCATTCCTACAGACCTCAGACAGGAGCCCTGCCTCCCAACTTTTAGGAAAAAACTTAAGACTTGGTTATTCAAACAAGCATTTCCGGACACAACCCAATGACACATTCCAATGACTCCTAAAACTCCACTCCTCTTGTATATAACATTTATTCTGTATACTATATTTAAATTGTATATTGTTTAACCATCTCTTTTCTCTCCTCTCTTCTTCCTTCTCCAAGTTCGGCTACCCTTGTTAATTGTAACTGTACTTTCGGACACCACAGTTCTAGTTTTTTGTTTATAATGCACTCCTGTTCGATGTAAACCAGCAAGATATGTTTTCATGATTGCCGGTATATAAAAACTCTAAATAAATAAATAAATAAATAAAATATGTTGTACACTGCATCAACCAGGGATTCCCTGAGTGAGCAATTCATTAGAATGAATGAAAGAATAAATAAATAAAATATTAACATAAAAGAGTGATTATCAAATACATAAACTTAAAAAAATTACAGCAATCATACAGATGATAAAAAATAGAGAAAAATCACTCAATTTTTTAAACATTTATTATGTAGGAGTATGGTAACACACACATTCATTGAAAAAGCTCTATGCCTGCAACCAAATAATCATTTCAACTTTCCTTTTTTATTCAAAAATGTTTGCAAAATCATAGTAACATAATGATGTCTGCAGAAAAAGACCCAAGTGGTCAATCCAGTCTGCCTAGCAATTTTATTTTAATTTTATTCTTAGGGTAATTTTTGCTCTATGCCCTCTTCTTTGTCTTCATCATTCAGCCACTAGGAATCCTCTGTGTGTATCCCATGCTCTTTTGAAATCAATTACGGTCCTTGTGCTTACTACCTCTTCTGGGAGGGCATTCTATGTATCCACCACCCTTTCCTTAAAGAAATACTTTCTGATGTTTGTCTCCTTGGAGCTTCGTATTATGATCGCTTGTTCTACAGTTTTTTTTCTATCAAAAAAGTTTTGATTCCTGTTCATTATTCCTGTTCATTATTAATACCTCGGCATTATATCATCCTTGTCTCTCCTCTCTTCCAGTGTATACATATTTAGGTCCTTCATTCTCATCTCTTAACTCTTTTTGGTGCAAACACCCACCATTTTGGTTGCCTTTCTCTGGACCGCTTCCATCCTCTCTCTATCTTTTTTGAGATACGGTCTCCAGAATTGAACACAGTACTCCAGATCAGGCTTCACCAACGACCTATACAGGGGCATTTTCATGTCCTTTTTCCTGCTGGTTATGCCTCTCTCTCTATGCAGCCTAACATCCCTCTGGCCTTAGTCACCGCCTTGTCACATTGCTTTGCCACCTTCAGATCATCAATAAATTTCCCTCAGGCATTATCCTCACACAGTCTGTTTTTAGAGGATAATCTTCTAACAATTGAAATATCTTCAAAGAAACATCGAATATCGGAGTCTTCATGTTAAGGAGAGAAAAATCTTCCAAAATATAATCATATGTTCACCCTTATAAATTGCATCAGGCATTACAGTCTCACAAAATTAGAATAGTGAGGAAAGAAAAAGGCCAAGCAGTTTAAAAATGACTGCCTAAAGTCATATGACTTAATCAACCAATCAATTTCAAACAGTCAAATGATATGGCATTAAAAAAGGAGATGAGTGGCATTTTACCAGCAGCAGGTTGCCCTGATGGCAGCTCCTGTGAGGCTTTTGTTGTTGCCTGCAGCTGGCAGGGAAGCTGCTTGTGCCCTGAGCTGGGCTGGAGCACAGATCACTTTGATATACAGAGGGCTTTGTTCCCATCTCTTCTTCATATTTTGAATTTGATTTTTTTGTTGCCCACTTATACAAATACTGGTAGATTTTAAAAGTGTTGCTCACACAAAAATGGCCCCATACACGTGTATGTGGGGTGCACGCGAGCAAAGCGAATGTTAAGAAGCCAGGAAGTATCCGCATACCTGTGCGAGGCTTAACATGGCAATGTGCGCTATGTTACCTGTGTAACTTTACTACTGGTCCTGATAAGGCACAAGTCTGGAAATCTTGAGTCACAGGGATCCTGAAAACTGGGGGGGAGGGGGGAGAGACAATCTGACACTCTATATCTCTTCCACTATAAGAGGGGCAATTTCAACTCATGGTGGGTTTTGGAAGGGGGCAGTGTTACAAGGGTCTACAGACTCTTGCGCCCTAGAGAGAGAGAGAGAGAAAGAGAGAGAGACACACATACACACACACTGACACTCTATAATATCTCCCACTGTAAGAGGAGCACTTTCAACTCAGGGTGGATTTTGTGTGTGTGTGGGGGGGGGGGGGGGAGGGGTGATATTACAAGGGTCTACAGACTCTTGCGCCCTAGGCAGAGAGAAAGAGACAAACACACAGACACACACACAACACATTGCCACTGACACTCTATAATATCTCCTACTGTAAGAGGACACTTTCAACTCAGGGTGGATTTTGTGTGTGTGTGTGTGGGGGGGGGGGTGATATTACAAGGGTCTACAGACTCTTGCGCCCTAGGCAGAGAGAGAGAAAGAGAGAGAGAGAGACAAACACACAGACACACACACAACACATTGCCACTGACACTCTATAATATCTCCTACTGTAAGAGGGACACTTTCAACTCAGGGTGGATTTTGGGGTGGGGGGGGGGGTGCAGTGTTACAAGGGTCTACAGGTGCTTGCTCCCTAGGCAGACCAATGTAACACCGCCCCAGACCCAAAACCCACCCTGAGTTGAACGTGTCCCTCTTACAGTGGGAGATATTATAGAGTGTCAGATTGTCTCTCTCTCTCTCTCTGTCTCCCCCCCCCCCCCCAGCCACAAGAGCCTGTAGACCCTTGTATTACTGCCCTATTCCAAAACCCACCCTGAGCTGAAAGTGCCCCCTTACAGTGGGAGATACAGAGAGTGTCAGATTTTCTCTTTCTCTCTCGCGTTAACATTTACTGATAATGGTTAAGGCAGTTTATCAGTGGGGGAAGTAGGATTTGAATCCTGGTTTCTTTGGTCCTAAGCCCATTTCTTTAGCCATCAAGCCACGCCTCATACATTTACTACCAGGGCTGGATTAAAGGATGGACCAAAAATAACATGTTGGTGGCAGTGACTGAAAATGAGGTGTTAGCGGGGTTCCCACTCCCCTCCAAGAAGAAGATGACCTGGAATGGCGCATCAAAGTGACGTCCTGGTGGGGCTCCTGCTCCCCACCAGCAAAGCGAAGACTCCACGTGGTGGTGCTGAAAATGACATGCTGGCAGGGTTCCCACACCCCACCAGCAAGAAGACCCACACGGTCAATCTGGACGATGATTTGCAGGTAGGAGAAAGAAAAAGGAAGGGTGCGGGGTGAATCAAAAGTGAGGGAAAGAGAGCGGGCTTGAGTGACAGAGGGAAGGAAGAGAGGGAAGTGGGAAGGTAGAGTAACAGAGGAAAGGGGAGGGGGCGAGCCAAAAAGGAGGGAACGGAAAGGGTGTGAATGAGTAGAGAGAAAGAAAGGGGGTGTCAAAAGGGAAGTAGAAGGGAGGAGTGTGAGTGAGAGCATTTTTGTGTGATCATATGTGCAAGAACCTCTGTGTGTGAGCACATATGTGTGAAAGAGCATGTGTATGTGTGGTGTGAGAGAGCCCATGTGCATGAAAAAGAGAGCGTGTGTGAGTGCCTGTATGAGCAAAAGCACATGTGTGACAACATGAGAGAGCGCAAGCGTCTGAGTGTATGAGACCATATATGAGAGCGAGCATATGTGCAGCCCCTTCCTCTCTACATTAATCCATGACAATCTCAAAGTGACAAAATCAAAAGTTCCCAGATATGGAGAGCGGGAACTTTTTATAATCCATATTAGTTTGATTATTGAGTGTTACTTGATGTGTCTGCTGTTTTGAAATATTTTATTAGTTTTTATGAAATTTAAAAAAATGGTTATGTTTAATTATTGTATATTAATCTATTTATCAACTGTTTTGAAATATTCCTTTTATTAGTATGGTTTACTATTACAATTGATGTTTTATATTTCTTGATTAAGGTTTGAGGAATGTTTGACCAGGTATCTCTTTTTGCAGTTTTCTGGTTGGCACCCCATGAGGCATATAAATATAATATATTGTATATATATTGGGAGTGATATTTTTACCCCAGAAGACTATACTTTGAATAACATTTTTCATGTAAAATTTCTTTTTGGGTTAAGTGCATAATTTTTAATTGTGTGTGGGGAGGGCCAGGGGTTGGAAAGTTTGGCTCAAATACAATCCTGAAGAGCAAGTCTGCTGGAAATTGGGAGGAGAGAGGGGGCTAGGGAACAAGACTGCTGGGGACTGGAAGGTCTGGAAGGTTAGAGGGGTCCGGGGAGCAAGACTGCTAGGGACTGGGTGGAGAGAGAAGGCTGGGGAGCAAAACTGGGAACTGGAAGGTCTGGGAGGGGATAGGAGGCTAAGGAGCAAAACTACTGGGAAGCGAGTGGAAGCTGTGGATCAAGGTTGCAGGGGACTGGATGGTCTGAGAGGGGAGAGGAGGCTGGGGAGGTAGACTGCTGTGATACAGAAGATCTGGAGGAGATAGGAGACTAGGGAGCAAGACTGCTGGGGACTGGAAGGTCTGGGAGAATAGAGGAGGCTGGGAACAAGACTGCCTGGAACTGGGACGAGAAAGGAGACTGGAGCAAATCTGGGAAGAGAGAGCAGGTTGTGGAGCAAGACTGCTGGGGACTGGAAGGTCTGGGAGGATGTGGGCTGGGGAGCAAGATTTTTGTGGACTGGGAGGAGAGAGGAGGCTGGGGAGCAAGACTGCTGGGGACTGGAAGGTCTGGGAGGATGTGGGCTGGGGAGCAAGATTTTTGTGGACTGGGAGGAGAGAGGAGGCTGGGGAGCAAGACTGCTGGGGACTGGAAGATCTGGGAGGAGAGGGGAGGCTGAGGAGCAAGACTGCTGGGGACTGAAAGGTCTGGGAGGGGAGGTAGACTGCTGGAATGTGGAAGATCTGGGAGGGGATAGGAGGCTAGGGAGCAAGACTGCTGGGGACTGGAAGGTCTGGGTGGAGCGATGGGGCTGGGGAGCAAGACTACTGGGAACTGGGAGGAGAGAGGTGGCTGGGGAGCAAATCTGAAAAGAGAGAGCAGGTTGTGGAGCAAGACTGCTGGCGACTGGAAGGTCTGGGGGGATGTGTGCTGGGGAGCAAGATTTTTGTGGACTGGGAGGAGAGCGAGGGCTGGGGAGCAAGACTGCTGGGACTGGGAGATAGGAGGCTGAGGAACAAGACTGCCAAGAACTGGGAAAAAAGAGCCTGGGGAGCATGACTGCTGGAAACTGGGAGGAGAGAGGAGGCTGGGGATCAAGACTGCTGGGGACTGGAAGGTCTGGGAGGGGAAAAGAGGCTAGGGAGCTAGATTGCTTGGGACTCAAAAGGTCTGAGAAGGGAGAGGTGGCTAGGGAGCAAGACTGCTGGAAACTGGAAGATCTGAGAGGGGAGAGGAGGCTGAGTAGCAAGACTTGGAAACTAGGAGGAGGTTGGGGAGCAAGACTGCTAGGGACTGGAAGGTCTGGAAGAAGAGAAAGGCTGCTGGAAACTGGAGACTGGGAGGAGAGAGGAGGCTGGGGAGCAAGATTGGAATAGAAGTGTGAACTGCTTTTGCTTCTGTTTCTCTGAGATGGGATGTGGGAAGACTTTGATGTTCTCCGTGTATTTGAATATTGATATGTTTTTACAGTACAAGAGAAATGCAGTTTTTATTTCTGTGGGGGTACACTGCTGGCAGAGTCTGGCTTTTGGGGGTTTCCAATTCATCTTCTGTCTCCCTGTTTCTCTTTCTAATTTGTGGTCAGTTGATCTGTATTTGGTGAGGGTCCATCTGTGTTTTGCATGTGTGATTGAGGAGAGGTATTCTACTAGCATGTAGTTTCTGTATGTGTGTCCAATGTGTTCTTTTTTTTTTTTCAGCCTGTACCTTCTAGTGTTTTATGTTATAGAGCTGTGAGCATGTGTGAGTAGGTGAGAGAGCATATGTGTGTTTGAATAAAAATGTGTGTGAGCCTGAAAGAGAGTGCATGAGTCAGTGAGTATATGTGTGAGCCTTTGAGATTTCCCAGGTTGTAGACAACAGGGGAATTTTTTTATTCTTATTAGTTTTAATCATTGGAAGAATGCTCAGAGTAGATAATGGGCCTCATCAGCGGGGCCATTTGTGTTTTGAGCGTCACCAAATAACTATTGGGGTTCCAAATTACTACCCTGGGCCCAAAATGTCTCAGTCCTTTATTGTTCACAACAAACTGCTTACTTTGCAGAGGGAATCGTTCTTACCAAAGAAAATTGGGAAATGTAATAGGCCACTACAGAGGAAAGAATGTGAGTGCATATGCTCTTTTGAAAACACAGATTTTCAGTGAAAATTGAGTTGTAAGTAATCTTTTCCAAATTATGAGGTTATATAATGTGAGAATTAATGTGAGAATTTACCGATTGGAGAGACGGAATCGTCCGGGATAAAGGTTAGCGTGCTGTGACACCTCAGTTAAGTACTTTTTCAAAATTTCATTTCTTTCATGCTATATTTCTGTTTTACATAGCATCTGTTCCATGATATTGCAATTGACTCCTGAAGAAGCGATACCGATCGCGAAACACCGGCCGCTGTCGGGCTCATGAACTCTCTATAGGGGAACAGATATTGTTTATAAAAATTTTCTGAATAACACATCTCGCATGGATTACCAATACCGCAAATGACGAGTGGTCCGAACGGCAAGTGTTTTCACGGCCGTTGTCAGGCTTGCTGATGCGGTTTCACAAACTGCATAAAAGTTTTTTGCAAAAGTTTTTTGCAGCACTTATACTAGGTGTACACAAACTGACATTAGATATCTCAGTCTTTTTTTGTTGAATTGTTATATAATGTGAGACAGGGTTAGTTGCCATTTACAGGTGACGTAATCTACTGTCGTCTTCTGACCTGACTTCCACTTTGTATTTTCCAACAACTAGCAAGGAGGCATGGAGAGTCCTTTTCTAGATCCAGAGTAATCTTATTTGGAATGCAATGCTTTACTGCAATAATGTGAATCATATTAGGCAATCCCTGTCATATCCATTTTTAAAGGGGAGTACTGTAATGTACCATCAGAGTGATTCAAACATCTATTGTGACTTTTTTAACACTCCAAATTGTTCTTAATGTCAAAGCAAGTGGATGCATAGGCCTTGTATCTCCTCTCTGCCAGAATCCTTGGGGAAATACAAAAGTGAGGATCCAGGATTGATAACCATATCCTGCATCACCTATTAACAGGAAATAGCATGGAAAATTTCTGTAGATTATCTTTAGGATGAGGTCTTGTGCAGCTGATGTGGCTGTTAGCATTGTAGATATTGAGGCTGATATTAAAAATAAAAGCTGAGCACCTAAATTTAGGCCCTTAAATTAGGTGCCTAGGTTAGATACCTACTTTCAGCTGAATAAAAGGGGGGGGGGAGTGTTTTTTGCTGAAAATGCATTTACATTTAGAAGCCAGAAACTTAAGGGCCTAAATTTAGGTCTGCTATTCATTTGCCTAGATTTAGGCTCATAAGGGGGGTCATTTGCTAAGCGGCAGTATTTTCCCTGGATGGGGAAAATACAGTAGGGTTTACTAAGCTGCGGTACTTAGTATTGCAGTTTAGTAAATCCTGTGGTATTTTCCCCAGTGGTAAAATTTCATGGGGAAAAATACCATAAGTTAGTAACCCCCATAAGGCAGGGGCTTCCATCTTATTAAAGGGCCAGAGCAGCCTTCTCCTCCCTCTCCAAAGTGTGGAAGAGCCCCTGTCTAACCCCCTACCATCCTTAGATGCAACCCCTGTGCCAGAATTCTTAAAATGTTGTATGGCTCAGGTTGTGCATCCAAATCATTTGTCAACATTTCCCTGCTCCGGCCTCCTGACCCCTCCCTCCAGCTCTCCCCAGGTTATATCTTTGAAAACCTGGTGACCTAATGGGGTCTGGAGCACTCTCTAGTTCCAAATCCTGCGCCTTCCCTGAAAAAATGGTGCCAAGCAGCATATAGAGGCATAACTTGAAAACCAGCTGGCCAGTGTCAATTGTTTCAGGGACAGGGCAGGGCCTGAGGTATAAGGGGCACTCTGGGCCCCACTAGGCCACCAAGATTTCAAAAGTGTGACCTGGAGAGGGGATTGATAGGGTCCAAAGGCCAGGGGAGGGGGAATTTGACAAAGGGGCAGGGTTGGAAAGGGAGGAGCAGGGTCTGTGCCACTTGTCATTTTTTAAATATATTTTTTTTTATTCTGACACTGGGGCTGTCGCTAGGTATGGGTGGAATTATCACAAGACCTCTGGGGGATTTTCCACACTTTCAGGACGGTGCAATACCATGTGCTCATGGCACAGGTTACCCCGTGGTTGGACACACGTCTTGGATGAGCATCCATAACCCCGGATGCAATAAGGGGATCAGCGTATCCAAAATACGCATCCAAATCAGCATAAATGTAAATGCCATATTGATGCAGCTATTACCTAGTACCCCTGATGTAAAAAAATAACCATGAACCCAATGTGCACATTTTTTTTTAAGTTTTAATGAAAATTACAAAGGATTTTCACTTTGTACAGAAAATAAGAAATCAACATTGTTAACATTTCTGCTTTAAACAGCATCTAAAGAAGAAACAATCTACTAGATAAGGGAGCCCTGACCGACGTGCCGCAAATGCGCAGTAGAGAGCAGCTCTACCGAGCATGCGCAGGCGAGCACGTCGGCCAGAGTGCCCGAAAAAAAAATGGCACTGGGTTGCTAGGAGCAGGAGCAGCAGCGGCGGCGGCGGCGAGGGAGGGAGGGAGGGAGGGACAGCCCCCATTATCGGTTGTGGATGAGCTGAAAGGGGAGGGGAATGAGAGAGGGGGAGTGAGTGAGGGGAGGGAGGAGTGAGCTGAGGGGAGGGGAGGAGAGAGTGAGGGGAGGGGGAGGGAGGAGAGAGTGAGGAGAGAGTGAACTGAGGGGAGGGGGGAGGGAAGAGAGAGTGAGGAGAGGGGGAGGGGGGGAGGGGGAAGGTGAGAGGGAGGGAGAATAGAGGGGGAAGGTGAGAGGGAGGGAGAATAGAGGGGAGAGGTGGGAGGGAGGAGAGAGTGAGGTGAGGGGAGGGGGGAGGGAGACTAGAGGGAGGGGAGGGAGAATGAGGGGGAGGGAGTGGGAAGGAAATGGACCGAACATTTTTTTTTAAATGTAGCCCGTTGTTACGGGCTTAACGGCTAGTACTATGTATTTGACCCCAAAATTTTATGGGGAGGAGTACAATTTTTTGAGGAGTATAAAGAAGAAAAGAAAAATATAAAGAAAGCTATAGTGCATCTTTAAGCTAACACACTTCTTTCAGTCTCTGATAGTACTTTCCTGGACTGAGGGTATGGGCAGTAATCTCTTCCTATTTTCTAGCAATAGTTTTAACTATTCTGGTACAAAGAACACATAGGCCACATTTTCCAATCTCAAGATACACCTACAAGGGTATCTGAGCATGAAATTAGCATCCAAGGAACGGGTCTCCTGCCTCAAAGCTAGGAACCCTCTCCTGGCAAAAGTAACCCTGGGTTACTTTTGCCAAATCTGGGAAGACTTGAACTGCTTTCCCCAAGAATTCCACTCCCATATTCTGGAAATAACTTATTATCAATGTTACTTCTTGCTCATATATAAAAGAAACAAGAAGGGTTGATCTTTCTATAATTTCAGATTTTCCAGATTGATAGATTGAGAAACAGCATTTTCTCTTACTCTAGCATAAGGAAGAAAATACACTCGGTTAAACACAGGAATATTTTCTGGGGCAATATGTAAAACATCAATCAGATACTTGCGGAATGTTAATCTGGGCTGCTCTCCTAACACCCCGGAGCTGGCGTTAAGTCTTGAGGAGCCCCAGAAGTTGGACAGAAAAGCAGAAAACAGCAACATGAAAAAAAAAAGTCTTGACGGTGGTGAGGTTCGGAAAATGGACGCTCACTTCTCCTGGGCGCACAATGCCAAGAAGGTGCTAGGGATGCACAATTTCCCCTAGCGCCTCCTTTTTAACACAGCAGCTTATTTGCATACTGCATCACGTACCTGGGAGAGGTGGATGGGTGCACCTTAGGTCAGCGGTCACTCAATCATGAGTGCCTGTTTTTTGCATGCCCATATTGCATCAACCTGTTTGTGGGGAAACTTCAGGTCACTCTTGCTCTTTAACTCTCAACCCCGGGAGCATCGGGATCTACATTAGCATCCTGATGCTCTCAGGGAAAGTTAGCTACAGCTTCAGAGTTATAACTAACTTTCATGAAAATAATGCAACTTGCGATTTTTCAGCCAAGCTGCATTGGTTTATTAACATGAAATTGCCTAGTAATGAACTGCTTTGTATGCCTTTGTAAAGAAACTCATTACCATAATAGTATTATTGGTGGGAAAATATTATGCAGTAATTAAAATACCACATATTATTGCTACTGCATTTACTGCATGGTAAATGCCTAATACAACTAGGTGTCTAGTTCTGAAAATCAGTGCTAAACTCTTAACTTTAATTCCTTAACCTAACTCTGGCCCTGTAACCATCCACATTTTAGGAGCCTAGTGAAACTGACTCTTAATTTAGGTATTCAGCCCTATTAAATTTTCAGAAGGGCCAATCTAGGAGCCTAACTCCCAAATTTAAGTGTCTAAGTGCTTTGAAAATTGACTCCATTATATTTGTCCCTGGCCATAAATATGCAAGGGTGTGAGGAAGTGCTTAATGAGTATCAGTGATAGGTAGCTATCCTTGTGTGACGGGGCTATGCTAGTCACTATCATTATCCCTATGGGATATTTCTATCTAGGGGGCAGTAGGAGGGGTTTTGATAATTTTTTATTCCTCCCATTGCTACAACCCCACCTTTTGGGGATGTATATAGTCTTATGGAGCTTGCCAGTGCTTCAGTGGGAAAGAGATAGAGGAAGAGTGAGGAGCTGAAACCTTTCCCAGGATTTCAATAGAGAGAGGACTGAAGATCAGAGATTTCACCAGGATCTCAAAGCAAGGTGGTTGGAGAGCTGGCGATTCCCCCTGGATCTCACAGAAAGCAATTTACGCATTTTTGTAAAGTTTTGAGGAGGAGATTTTTTTTAGAAGACTACTTTTTGTACATTTTGATTGACCAGTGTCTGAGGGAAGGGCATAACCCCAATATTCCAAAGAACTGGAATCAGAGATCTTTTGGCCCATTTGACCAATTGGGTGAAGAGAAGGATGTAGCTTTCTGAGCCAACCACTCAAGAAACTTGTATTTTTGATAGTTGAATTACAGTTGGAGATTTTTGCTTGTTGGAACCACCTTTTGGATATTTTTGTGCTTGGGGATTTTTCCAGACCAGTTCATGCCTGAATTGGAACTACACTTCAGTTATCCTGCTCTCACTGTTGAGGATATTTTCAATCAGGATGAAAGTGCAAGAGCCAGAAGGGAAGTGAGCAGTTTCTCCCACCAAGAAACTATTTGATTTTATTGATCATTTGAGGTATTTTGATTCTTATTTTTGTCATCTTGACTTGGATCTTCTTCTTTAAGTTACAGTAAACACTATCTTTTATTTGAACACCAACTACAGACTCCAGTGTCTTCACTGAGTTTTACCCAAGTGTGGACTTGGGCCGGCGCGTGCAAGTTGCTTCTGCTTCAACGGAGCAGTAAACAATAAAACAAAAAAAAAAAAGAAAGATAGGCGAAAGGGTTTAGGGGGTGGGGAGGAAAGAGGGAGGGAGAATGGGTAGGGGGGAAGTGAAGTTCCCTCCCAGTCCGCTCCTTAATTAGAATGGACTGGGAGGGAACTCGGGGATACCCGAATTTGTCGCTGCGCGTAATCTTACAAAATTGGGCCCCCTTGCGTGCACTGCCTGCACATGTGCACGCGGATTATAAAATCTGGCATTCATGTGTGCGCAGCCATGGGATTTTATAACATGCGGGTGCCGGCGCGCGCATGTTATAAAATTGGCACATCCACGTGTGCGCGCACACCTTTTAAAATCTACCCCTTTATTCACATTTAAACAGACACCTTGCTGAGAATCATCGCCTACTTTTGCAGTATTCAGCTTACACACAAGGTTGTAGACTGTCTTCCTCTGGACAGTGTGCTTTCACTCCCTTTTGGCGTGGACAGGATTGTTTAACAGGAGCTGCCTCTCCTGAACCCAGCTGGGCTTACTCTCTTATTCTGCCCCAGCTGGTCCCACCCACAGAGCTCTCTCCCTCTTTGGGGGTTAAGGTAGACCAGGCATCTAGCCTGGTCCTGCCCATACAACAAGGGGAAAACAGGGTCACTCTGGATCCTGCCATTGTGGCTTCTGATTAGGAAATTGGATATAATTTGTAACTTGCATGTCTTAGTGGCAACATCTAGAGAAAGTGGCTTGTCCCAACCTGCTAACCACAGCCACAGTGTTTTGAAAAGACCCAGAGGCAAGAAAATGTAATAAGCTAAGTAACTTGAAAAGATCAGTTATTAGAAGATGTGCACATAAAACACTTTTGGTTTGTTATTTCATTTCTTCATTTACCTCAATTTGTTTTATTGGAAGGGGTGGTAGTGCACATATATGCCATTTTGTGCACAGAAACTAATGAAACAATGAACATGCCTGTTAGGTATGACATGATAGCTCTCTGTCAGAGGATCTATGTTATCTTTTACATTCCTGTAGAAGATCATAATGACCTTTGAGCTCAAGCGGTACCTGCAAATGACTTCTTCCCTGGAAGGCCCAATCATGTGGTCCTGGGTTTAAACATCTAGGAATGCAAGAACCTTCATTCTCTTTTCTGCTCCTCTCCTTTATGTCCTTCTCTTCCCCCAACCTCCTGTTGTTCCTTCTCATCTTCTTGATTTCCGGGAAATGTCATACTGTGGCAGCCAGAACTCCTTTATAATTGCCACATACCGCTTTCTGTCAGTTGATCCTTTTTATAGCATGCACAATTAGTGATTAAAGTCAGTTGCATGGTGAGTGATTATATTTTTACCATTGGCATGCATTTGCTAACTAGCAGATAGTTTAGTGGTTAGGGTAGTAGCTGAGAGAGCAGTCATTATCCACTAATTAGCATATCTTTTCCCCTATTAATATGCACATGCCTGCTAAATTTTAGCATGTGCCCAATGCAGCCTTAGCAGCTGCTATTTCATGCATGCTAAACCTTTAGGATTACATTTTCAAATGCTTAGGCACCTTTTCATGGGGGCGAGTTTCAAAGCGATTTCTGCATGTAAAACACTGTTTTATGCACAGAAGTGGCCTTTTATAACAGGGATGGCCAACTCTCGTTCTCGACAGCCACAAATAAGCCAGGTTTTTAAGACATCCACAATAAGTATGCATGAGAGAGATTTGCATACAATGGAGGCAGTGCTTGCAAATCTATCTCATGCATATTCATTGTGGGTATCCTGAAAAGCTGGCCTGTTTGTGGCTCTTGAGGACTGGAGTTGGCCACCCCTGCTTTATAAGATTGCCCTTTCGATATGCGGGTATACTTATGCACACATATCTTGTTCGCATATAAGTTTACCCAAACTTAGTGGAGTCCTTCCTTGGACAGAGTTTGGATGTATGCATTTACATTATACAATTTGGCAGTATGCATGTAACTTTTCAGGAAACATCTGTGAACTCCAAATAGCAGCTGTAACTTATAAGAGGTACATTTGGTGGGATCATTTTCAAAGTGGAACTTGTGAACGTTTTGGAAGACTTTCCTAGGTGGGCTGTTTGAAAATTACTCTCTCTTTAGGTAAAAATAACATTAACTCTAAGTCAGCAATATCTGGGTAAGTGGATTTTTAGTTGCTAGAAAGTTCGCAAGTACTTTCATAATGTGCATACTTTTAATTGCCTAGAAAAGAGTAATTTCAAGAATTTTTAGGAATGTTTGGAAACTACACATGTGCAATTTCTTGAGGCTGTGGCCTTGTTTGCTTTGCTTACCAACAACTCCAGTGCGGGAGTGAGTGTAGAAAGGATGTGGGGTGGTATTGAGGGAAGGGTGAGTAGGGAGTGTGTATGGCTGAGGGCACTTTAACCCTCACACTCTCCACTTTGTCTGTCTCCTCACCCCTATGGATGTGGTAAAGGTGGGATGTGTGTGTATGTGTGCACTTTCTACCCCTCTTCCTTCCACTCTTCACTTTGTAGCTGCCTCCCTTCCCCCTCCCCATGTGTATGTGTGTGTGGTCTAAAAGTGATTTGTGGGAGTGGGATGCATGTAAGGGTGGGGCACATTTCCCCCCTTCCATACTCCCCAATTCATATTCTCCATTTTGCTCCCCCTTTCACTCCTGTGTATGTGGGGAGGGGGATAGAGGTGTTGGTGTTACTGGGGTGTGTGTATGATGTGTTAGGGTTGTGGGAAGGTGATGGTGTGTATGGCGATGAATGGGGGTGTGATATTCTTTTTCCCCTTACATTCTCAGCTTTGTAGCCCTGTCTTCTCCTCCTCCTCTCCCCAGTATATGTAGGAAGAGGAGGGAAGGGGTTTAGATGGAGTCTCTGGGGAGAAGAGAGGTGAGTGTCGGGGATGGGTGTATATGGCTAGGGGAATTATTTCCTCAATTCCGATTTGCCGTCTTTTCTTCACCCCTGTGGGGTATAGGAAGATGTGTGTGCATGTGTGTACTTTGGGCACTTCTCCCCCTCCCCATTATACTCTCCACTTTGTAGCCTTCTCCTCCTCCCCACCTTTGTGTGATGGGGGAAGGGTTTAGTGGGGTGTGGGGCAATCTTTCCCCCTCACTCCTGTGTGTGGGGGTGGGGGTTAAGGTTGGGGTGTAGTTTGTGTGTGAGGAGATTATGTGTATCGGATGGGTATGAGTAGGGTCACACTCTCACCCTCTCTTCACCTGTGTGTGTATTGGGGGAGAGGAGATGGTATGTATGAGGGATGTTGTGGGGCATAGGTGGTGGTATGGAGGGGTGTGAGAGTGTGTGTGTGTGTGTGTGTGTGCACTCTTTACCCTCCCCCCTCCCTATCACACTCCCCATTTTGATTTCCTCTCCTACTCCTTTTACCCCTTCTCCCCCCCTCCCCGTCTTCCCTCTGGCCCCTCCTTCCCCTCACTCTTCTCCAGTTTGTAGTTCTCTCTTCCCCTTGCCTATGTGTGTAGGGGGTTTAATAATATAGTTGGGGTGTGTTCGGGTATGAGCATTCTTTCCCCCTCTCCTTACCCCTGTGTGTGTGTGTGTGTGTGCATGTGGAGGTGGAATGTGGGGAAGGGATGGTGGGGATAGTGTGAGATGTGTGTGAACGGTGAAGGTGATATGTGTGCACACTTTCCACTTCCATCCATTCTTCTCACCCCCACCCCCCTCATTTAGCGCTCTCCACGCTTCTCTTCCTATCTCACCCCCCCTCATTTAGCGCTCTCCACGCTTCTCTTCCTATCTCACCCATCCCCCCTTCTCTCTTCTCTCTCACTCCCTCTCCCCCTCCTCATCACTCACTCTTCCTATCCCACCTCAGGTTGCTTCCTCTCTCTGGTGGTGCCTGAAAACCCCACCAGCTTTTTTTGCTACTGATCCCATGGCATGCTGATCTTTCACTCTTCTGTCTTCTCCCCTCCCGCTTGCCCTCTCACTCACTCTCCTTCTCCCCTCTTCTCTCCCACTTTGGGCTGCTTCCTCCCACTGATGGGGCCTGGGGAAATGCACAGGTTTTGCCCCTGCCACTGTTCCTTTTTTTTTATCTTACGCTTGTGGGACTGGGAAACCCCGACCAGCCTGTTCGCTCCCATTGCTGCAGCATCTTTTTTATCTTCCACTGGTGAGAACTGGGAAACCCCAACCAGTCTTTCAACTGCTGGCCCTGCCACTCCTTCCTTCTCTCACTACCTGAAGCCTGCAGCATTGGTCACTTCCTCAGCTCTGGGTGAGCATCACTATACGCGTGCATGCACAGACAAGCCACAGTGTTCTCCCGGACCCTCGAATATTTTTATAATCTTGAGAGCAAATTGTAGAGATGTTGCTAATGCCTGTAATTTACACCATTGTTTGAAACTGTTCGTGTGGGGTACATACATTTCTCTGCATTACAAGCTGATATTCAAACATAATGTATCGGGTATTTTGTGTTTGACAATCTCCTGGGTTTGTATGGCTGAAATGTACAAGCATACATGACCAGTTGAGCTCCTTATTGAAAATGTATCCTTTAGGAGACAATAATCAAACTGTCTACATTTCTGTAAACCTTGTGGGTAGTTTTTACCTGTTGGGTTTTGCCAGAATAATCAAATCCAAATTACACAGGTGGCTTTGCTTTGATTATTGTCTCAGAGAAAAGTGCCCAAACAAATTTGGGCCTGCTATTTGTGGGGGTACTTTTGATTATTCATAACCACTCTTGCAAGTGCCTTCTGCAACCAAACCACACCCCACTTTCGGGTTTTATGACCATGCAAAATGCTTACTTTGGGAGAAAGCAAAATTAACCTACAATTGCCATCCAAAGATAATATTTTCTATGTACTCAACAATTCATCAGTTTGAGTCTATGAAATACAGTATATTACCTTTTAGAGAAGCACAGTTCTAAGCAATTTTGCTTTTCCAAAGATAAGCATTTTGTATGACTGTGCACTGTTAATAAGACTTTTCAATCTGAATCCATGAAGAGTACTACAGTATTGTTACAGGTAAGAAATTAATTATGCTTTGTATTTAACTATTTATTGGGCAGAATTTCAAAATAAAACAAACTGTTGGAGGTAAGGGGGTTTGTATTTTGAATTACTTTTCTTTTCTGACAAAAGAAAAAGTAGTTTATACTCTGCTCCTTAATAGAGCCCTTTTTAGAACTGCCAGCTTATTCTGTTAACTCTCTGAAATATAACATTGCATTGCTACGTTTTGATTAATTTCTGACCATCGAGCACATTTTTGCATTTGGAGCTTCTACAGCTAACTTGTTTTCACAGGTCATAGAATATGTTACCTCTTATAAGAACATCCTCACTGCCATCAAACAAGAATATGATGAGTTCATAGCTGCACTGAAAAAGGCCCAGAGAGATGCATTTTATCTTCAAGGAAAGCTAAAAACCCTGACATCTGAACCGACTACACTTATGTATTACAGAAAACGAGCAAACCAGCTCACAGACAAGTAAGGCAAGAATGTTATGTCCATAGATCATGGCAAAATTATTTATCATAATATTTATAGCATCATTTGGTATTGGAATGAACACTGCTATTGTGAAAAGGATGTATTTTTATTATTTGCATTTTTTTCTGATATCATTATAGATAGTCTCACAATACTTATTACTTAGCTTCCTAATCAATAGTAATGTGGATATACTGTAGATTTTGTCTGAACAGGATAGCACAGGGATACCTCTGGGCTAAGTAACATCCACAATATATTGTTTCCAAAAGGCAGAGAAAACAATATTATTATTAATCTATTTCAACTGGGAAAACAGAGGCTCAGGGTAATACCTTAACATGCCCAGGGTCACTCAAAGTCAGTGGAATATTGATTTTTATCTCAAGATATCTGATTTGTACTCCAGTGTGTTACCTACTAGACTACACTTTATCCGTATCATTTATAACATTATACTATAGATAAGTGAAACATACTCCACCAATTGTTATGTCTTTTTCTGTGTAAGTGAAGTTACTGTTTAGCCTGGTTTAGTATAAGGAAACTGACTTTAGAAGATCAATATGTCTCCCAATAAATTTTGAACTGTTCATTGACTTTCATTCACACTTCTGCCAAAGATAATAGAGCACCCAGGTCCTCCAGCGCACATCTTTCATGTCCCTTGATGCCCTGCCACTTAGAATTCCTTCTTCTTTGTATTTTGTATAGGAAAACAGGCCTGTTCAGGTCAGCTTAAATGTCAGGGAGGTCAAAGCCAATAGTGATTTCATCAAGCATTTTGAAAGCAGCTCTGCCATGGGTTAGTGCATGTGGTCAAGAAAGAAACCAGGCATCATGAAATGACCATACATCTCCATGCCTCATTAGAAAATAAAGGAATTCTGACATATTGAGGGTTTTTTTTTTAAATTGCCTGCATATTGAAATCTACAAAATATAAATGTAACATGAATGGTCTCATCATATCAATTTCATTTCTTTAACAACAATCAGGGCTAAATTAGCCATGGCTCATGGGTGATGTCATCTGACAGGGACAAATGGATCCTTTTCTCTTAGCTCATAGAGCTTTTCCTATTCTGAGCATGTGCGAGAATTCTCAAGCGGGCGTTACCTCCTGAGCCCCTTAGTCTTTTTTTGCCCAAGCAACAGCATGGTTATGTACCCTTTCTGTTTTTGTCTTAATTAATAGTTTGATATATATTCATTCTTTTAAATTTTTTTCTTTTATTACATTGCCTCGGCATATCTTCAAACACCACTTTTAAGTGCTATATAAAACAAAAATGTTTCACAAGATATCCATTATTAATGGCTTTGAGGACTGTGTAGGAAAATATCCATTACAGATGGATATAACATTTGTTACTGTTGCCTAAGACCAAATCATGACTAGGTAAATTGCTACCATTGTGACCGGATTTCTCAGTGCTCAAAGAAGTTCAGGGCCTGGAAAATGGAAAAGCTGTATAAGTTCTGAAAAGTTACAGTGGTCCTCCTTCCAGAGTGGTGCTTAGTCTTGCTTTCTGGATACTGAGTTGAGTAGGAGCTCCTCAGGAAAGTCTCCTTCCTCACTGAACCAGGCCAAATTCTTGAGGTCAAGCAATCAAAAGAAGGTGTGAGTCTCTGGCCCTTCTCACAAGAAGCACCATTCTTTAGAGCCAGTGACACAATCTGCCTTGAAAAAGCATCGAGTATCAGTGCCATCAATTCAGCTGATGCAGCATTCACTGGTGCATCGAGTCCTGATGCCATTGACGCAGCAGAGCAAAGCACCATCAATCCTTTGAGCACCAGTGCTGTCAAAGCATAGAACACTGGCGTCATCGACACATAAGGCCCAGAAGCTGTTGACGCATTGAGCCTTGATGCCATTGATGCTCCTTCCCTTGACACCTACAGGGTAAATTTAAAACAACTACACATGTACCTATACATGCACATATTGCGCACGAGTGGAGATATACTTGAATTTTAAATCATGCACTTGCAGGCACGATTTAAAAATACAACTACTGGGGCAGATTTTCAAAGCCCTACGTGTTCTGGGCCTATTTTCAAAAGGCCCGGCGGTGCATAAAGTCCTGGGACGCGTGTAAGTCCTGGGGCTTGAAAAAAGGGGTGGGGCGGTCCGGGGGCGGGGCGGGGCCGGAGCCTCCATGCACAGCGGCCATTTGCTGCTGTGCCCGGGATCACGGGCCGGCCATCGGCTGGCACGTGCAACCTACGCCTGCCCGGAGGCAGGAGCAACTTATAAAATAAAGGTTGGGGGGTTTAGGTAGGGCTGGGGGGCGAGTTAGGTAGGGGAAGGGAGGGGAAGTTATGGGGGGGGGCAGAAGGAAAGTTCCCTCCGAGGCCGCTATTAATTAAGTTGACTTAGAAAATAGCCACTGCTATTACTAGCAATGGTAACATGGAATAGAATTAATTTTTGGGTACTTGCCAAGTTCTAATGGCCTGGATTGGCCACTGTTGGAGACAGGATGCTGGGCTTGATGGACCCTTGGTCTGACCCAGTATGGCATGTTCTTATGTTCTTATTTTCTTATGAACGGGGAAAGCCAGCAGGGCTCCCCAAAGGCTCAGCGTGCGCAAGGTGCACAATTGTGCACCCCCTTGCGTGCACCGACCCCGGATTTTATAACATGCGCACGGCTGCACGTGCATGAAATAAAATCGGGCGTACAAATGTATGCCTGCGCGTAGGTATTAAAATCCGGCCCACTGTGCTTAAATATCCGCCTAATTTTAAGAGGTTACTAGTGTAAACCTACTTCTCTTATCTTTCATAGGACTTGACTGGTTTTAATGCGAATATGTAAGCTTATAGAAATCGCTGAATTTCAATCGAATTAAATAGGATTCATTTAATTTGTGGGGCCCCACAAAAAAAGTGAGTTGCTCCCTATCTGTTTTGTTTTTTTATTTCATTTTAACTAATGCACATGCTGAGCTCACAGTGCCTTGGCTCCTCCTGCAGTTTTCTAGTACTTTCTATTATCTTTGAGGCCCACTCAGAAACTGGAAGCCTCTGATGATATTATTCACAGCTATCAACTAACTCCAAATCATTCTCTAAGGGGCGGATTTTCAGAGCCCTGCTCGCGTAAATCCGCCCAAAACCGGGCGGATTTACGCGAGCAGGGCCCTGCGCGCCGGGAAGCCTATTTTACATAGGCCTCCCGGCGCGCGCAGAGCCCCGGGACTCGCGTAAGTCCCGGGGTTCTCGGAGGGGGGTGTGTCGGGGGGCGGGCCCGGTCGTCGCGGCGTTCCGGGGGCGTGTCGGCAGCGTTTTGGGGGTGGGTACGGGGGCGTGGCTACGGCCCGGGGGCGTGGCCGCGCCCTCCGTACCCGCCCCCAGGTCGCGGCCCGGCGCGCAGCAGGCCCGCTGGCGCGCGGGGATTTACGTCTCCCTCCGGGAGGCGTAAATCCCCCGACAAAGGTAAGGGGGGGGGTGTAGACAGGGCCGGGTGGGTGGGTTAGGTAGGGGAAGGGAGGGTAAGGTGAGGGGAGGGCAAAGGAAAGTTCCCTCCGAGGCCGCTCCGATTTCGGAGCGGCCTTGGAGGGAACGGGGGGAGGCAGCGCGGCTCGGCGTGCGCAGGCTATACAAAATCGATAGCCTTGCGCGCGCCGATCCAGGATTTTAGTGGATACGCGCGGCTCCGCGCGTATCTACTAAAATCCAGCGTACTTTTGCTTGAGTCTGATGCGCAAGCAAAAGTAGGCTGATCGCGCTTCTTTTAAAATCTACCCCTTAGAATGCATACTAAAAAAAGAAGAGAAATCAGAGAATGTTTTCCATAAGAGTTTCTGTCTGTCTCACTGTTTCTTCCACAGAAATGAGGAGTGACTTAGTGGTTAGAGCACTGACACACAGTAGGCAAGTCACAGTGTTTCCCATTTCCTCTGGTACCTACTTGGATTGCAGGCTTTTGGAAGAAGAAACTCATCATATCTGAACATTTATGTTCATTACTCAGCACTGTACTCATCCAGTATTACTATAAAATAATATATAATATTAAGAAGAAGAAGAAGAAGAATTTGAAAAGGTGAATGCATGGTAGAGCCTCCAAGTAAAAGAAGAGAAGGCAAAAACAGTAACAAATAGCATGGGATAGAGTATTCGTAGCCACAAAGAAATGAAGGGAAAGGCAAGATAAACTGGATGTCTATGAAATTGCAACAGATTGTACATCAGGCAGAATAATTACAGTCCTTATCTGCTATCCCAATTTATGTTCCTCTGAAACATGGAGTACTTTCAAAATAAAACCAGCTCCTCATTCTACTATTATCTTTCCCTAGGGAGTCCCCTGCTTAGAAGTCCCTCTCCACTATTCCATTCTATTAGCCTATCTCTGAAACATACATCAACTTCACCAGGTTGCGAGCACAAATGTACGCCCGCGCGTAGGTATTAAAATCTGGCCCACTGTGCTTAAATATGCACCTAATTTTAAGAGGATACTAGTGTAAACCTACTTCACTTATCTTTCATAGGACTTGATGGGTTTTAATGCGAATATGTAAGCAGATTTTAAAATGTGCTCACGGAGGGACATTCCAAGTTTTTCCATTTAGTCCACCAGTTTGTCTAGTCAATTTGAGGTCATCCAGACACCTCTGGTTCTTCATCCTGCATGCCCTCCAGTTCATCCAGACCCCTCATTCTATTGTGTGAGCCCAAAAACACAAGATCTGCAGACTTGCATGTCATCAAGAGTGGCAGTAAAGTTATGCGGCTAACAAGCTGCCATGCACTGCAGCCTCTGGAGTGGTTTTAAAATATGGAGTTTCGTACATAACAGTTAGCTCTGTCCTGGAACACTCGAGCCCTGCCCCTTTCTGACCCTTATTTTTTTCACACATATATGCAAGTAAATTGCAGCTTTTAAAATCCATGTTGTTCTTGCATGGCCCACATATGCATGTATGTGGGCATTTTAGCGTGAGCAATGCTTTTACAATTGCCCACCTCCCCCTTGTGCGTTGAAACAAGCTACTGCATCGTCAGTGCACCTAGCCTCAGTGCTTCTGATGCAACTCTTCACTATATCATCAGTCCCTTAGATACATTTGGGAACTTTTTCAGGAGTAGAAGGGGTCATGCTTCACTTACCCCTGCTAATTTCTAGAGCAATGTCTCCATCAAGGTTACTAGAGCAAGGCCTGAACTTGGAGTGCAGCCAGTCAGAGGATGTTCACTAGGATTATGTCCCTCCTCAGTAACCTACTTCAACATTGGGGTCCACCTAGGATTTGAGGAGAACTTGACAGGAATACCCTCCGACTCCCTACCTGAACCTCCAGAACATTCATCTCTACTGGAGGATCTCTTACATCAGATTTCTGGACAAGCTGTGAAAGGCACTTGGACTTAGCATCCATAAGGACAAGAATCCTCACATTGAAATATTTGCTCTTCTCCAGTTCCTCGATACTCTGGAAGAGCTGGTAGATATCCTGATCCATGCTATCCCACAAGTTATAAACAAAAATGTGTGAAAATCTGATTTCCTGCACCGCAGTGGCCAAGAAATTAGACCTCAAGTATAGACTCCAGAAGAATCCAGGTTTTGGAGTAATCCAGCTGCCTCATCAATCAGTTGTAATGGAGTCATCTCTGAAGAGAGCAAGAAAACAATATTTTCAAACACTCCACCAGGCAAAGATCCCAGGCTCCAATAAATTTTTTCTCAAAAGGTGTTCCAGAGCTCCATGCTTAATGCATGTACTTCAGCTCACCAGTTTTACTTGATTGCATTCAAAAATTGAAATCCAACCTCCAGGAGATAGTAGCTCTTTATAACCACAGCTGCTTCTAGATGTGGAAGATTGTATATGCCATCTTATTTGATTGGTTTATGAAGGGGTTGGACCTTGGAAGACCTGGATCCAGTGGTGAGAGAGCGTCAGTGTTTTCCAAAAGTGGATGCATTTGTCTGTGCCATCTCTAAGTGGACGACTGTCTCCATGGAGGGAGGAGCAGTCTTGAAGGATGTGCATGAAAGGAGGATTGAGGCCAGCCTTATGCAAGCATTTGAAGCAGCGGTTATGACATTGCAGATAGCTTCCTGTTGTTTCCTAGTGGCTCACTTTTGTCTGCTTCTCTCTCTGGAGATTGATGATTCTGGAGTGAATTCCAGAGCAGTTATGGACCTCACTGCCACCATTTTAGCAGATGTGGGTTGTGGTAGAGGAGTGTCTTCGGTAATAGCGGCTAGGCATCAGTCATGGTTGCAAAATTGGTTGACTGACGCAACCTCCAAAGCTAATCTTACAAAATTGCCTTTTAAAGGATTACTCTTGTTTGGGAGCGAGTTGGAGAAACTGGCCAGTAAGTGGAGCGAATCCCCAGTTCCTTGATTGCTGGAAGACAAGAAGCAGTTTCAATGCCCCTTTGGGATGAGGGGTCATCTCAGGGGTTCCAAGCAGTTTCATCCCTACAAAGGGCCGAATTTTCAAAGGATTCTGCCTTTTGGCAGGTCTCAGTCCTCAGATAGCCCAAGCGAGGTGCGGGCTCGGGTAGTGGATCCTCCCAAGCCTCACAATGAATGTTTGCCAATCTACCCTCTGGAACAAGAGATAGGGGGATGTCTCTCTCTTTTATCAGAGGTGGGTCGAGATCATATCAGATCAGTGGGTCCTGGAAGTAATACAAGAAGGCTATGCGCTGGAATTTCGCAGTGTTCCTTGGGACATGTTCATAGTGTCTCCTTGCCACTCCCTGCAGAAGAAGCAGGCAGTGGAATCCTCGCTATCAAGGCTCCTCAGTCTGAGGGCTGTGGTTCCAGTACTTACGTCTCAACAAAATATGGGGCGATATTCCATTTATTTCATTGTGCCCAAGAAGGAGGGCTCCTTTCATCCCCTCCTGGATCTGAAAGAAGTCAACCATCATTTGCGGGTGATGTATTTTCACATGGAAACATTGTGCTCAGTGATAATGGCATTGCAGTCAGGGGAATTTCTGACTCCCTGGATCTGTCTGAGACCTACCTCCATATTCCCATCCGATTGGAGCACCAACGTTTTCTGTGTTTTGTGGTGTTGGGGTGCCGTTATCAGTTATGGGCACTGCCTTTTGTTCTAGCCACCACTCCCAGAACTTTTTCCAAGGTTATGAGGTGGTTGTGGCAGAATTGAGAGAGGATAGAATCCTAGTACACTCTTATTTAGACGACTGGCTGATTCAAGCCAAGTCTCTGGAAGAGAGTGCTTCATGACCCGTAAGGTGATCTCCTTGTTGCAGGAGTTCGGTTGAATGGTAAGCAACAAATTAGTTTTAAAATGTAATAAGACAACTATTTTGTGGGTGGGAAGAACTGGATCAGTGATGAAGGAACCAAATATGGTATTTGATGGGATACCACTTGTATTAAAAGAAGAGAACAATTTAGGTGTACGTCTAGACTCTCATCTTACATTAAAGTCTCAAATTAAGAAAATGGCTAAAATATTGTTTTTTTAAATTGCGTGAAGTTTTCCCTTTATGTCAATTTTTGTTATTTCAAGATTTCCTTAGTGCAGTCATTGGTCCTTTGTAATTTGGACTATTGTAATTTGTTATATATGGGTTTACCCAAATATCTTGTTCATGTTCTTGATTTAGTCTAAAATGCAGCTGTAAGAATGATCTATTGTGTGACTTGAGGTACTAGTGTCACTTGTAAGGATTAAATTTGAAGTGTTATTGTTAACTCATAAAGCACTATATAATGAAGATTTTTGTTCAAAATTTAGATTGACTAAATATGTTCCATCACGGTCTTTTAGATCACAGAATCAAAATTTATTAGAAGCACAGTCCATATGTATTCCTCGCATTAAAAAGGTGGAAAGAAGGTCAAACGATTGCCAGCATGGCTAAAAAGTGAGGTGAAAGAGGCTATTTTATCCAAAAATTGGAAGAAGGATCCATCAGAAGAAAATAGGATTAAGCATTGGCAAGTTAAATGTAAGACACTGAAGACAGGCTAAGAGAGAATTTGAAAAGAAATTGGCTGTAAAGGCAAAAACTGTTACGGCCGCCGTCTGGGGCGGTCCGCGACCGGGGCTGGTCACTCACCCGTGGCGTTGGGCCCTTCCTCGGACGCCTGCAGGAGCCGGCAGCCGCCGCTGAGATTCTCTTCGCGGCTGTGCCGCTTCTAAGATGGCTGCCGTTCTGCTGACTCCGCCCCTGCTGGGCCTCCTAGAGCCGCGCGTGTGGCTGCTGAAGTAATTTAAAGGGGCCATGACAGGAAATGTATTTAAGGCAAGGTCTGAGGAGCAGACCTTGCCTTGGTATCTTGGCTCTTGGTCCTGTGTGTTCCTGTGCCTTGAGTTCTTGGTCTGCAGTCTGCTCGTCTGGTTCCTGTTCTTCTGGTCCTTGTTCCTGGTTCTCCCCTCGTTGGACAGAATTCTCTGGCTTCGACCCCTGGACCGGCTTCCGACCATTCTTCTGGCTTCGACCCCTGGACCGGCTTCCAATCATTCTCTGGTTTCGACCCCTTGACCGGCTTCCGACCATTTTCTGGCTTCGACTCCTGGACTGGCTTCCGACCATTCTCTGGCTTCGACCCCAGGACCGGATTCCGACCATTCTCTGGCTTCGACCCCTGAACCGGATTCTGACCATTCTCTGGCTTTGACCCCTGGACCGGCTTCTGACCATTCTCCTGGCTTAGTCCCTCGGACCAACTTCGGACCATTCTCCAGATAGCTACACTTGAATCGACTTCGACCTGCTGGAGGCGCCAGCTATCTGTATTACACGACCTGCAGGAGGCGCCTGCATCCAGATATTCTTCGGTCTCCAGGGAGTCTCCTAAGTCCCAGTGGTCGGGTTCCTACGGGCTCCTCCTGGGGGAATCGCGAGCTTCCAGGGTGAAGTCTTCATTCCATGTCTACATCACCAGGCCTCGCCTTCCGACAGTAGGGACCTAAGAGGGTTTACTATCCTAGGTAGTGCTGACTCTACCTCGGACCAAGAGTCCACTGCCAGAACTATAACAAAAACTCACAATAAAAACTTTTAAAAATATATCAGAAGCAGAAAGCCTGCGAGGGAGTCGGTTGGATGTTAGATGATCGAGAGGTTAAAGGAGCACTTAGGGAAGACAAGACCATTCTGGAAAGATTAAATGATTTATTTGCTTTGGTGTTTACTGAAGAGGATGTTAGGGATATACCCGTTCTGGAGATGGTTTTCAAGGGTGATAATTCAAATGAACTGAACCAAATCACGATGTACCTGGAAGATGTAGTTGGCCACATTGGCAAACTGAAGAGTAGTAAATCACCTGGACCGGATGGCATTCACCCCAGGGTTCTGAAAGAACTAAAAAATGAAATTTCAGAGTATTTCAATTAATTTGTAATCTATCATTAAAATTATCCATTGAACCTGAAGATTGGAAGATGGCCAATATAACACCGATATTTAAAAAGGGCTCCAGGGGTGATCCGGGAAACTATAGACCGCTGAGCCTGACTTCAGTGCCAGGAAAAATCGTGGAAACTGTTATAAAGAATAAAATCACAAAACATTTAGACAGACATGGTTTAATGGGACAGAGCCAGCATGGATTTACCCAAGGGAAATCTTGCCTCACAAATCTCCTACATATTTTTGAAGAGGTGAATAAACATGTGGACAAAGGTGAAAAAGTAGATGTGGTGTATTTGGATTTTCAGAAGGCGATTGACAAAGTCCTGCATGAGAGGCTTCTAAGAAAACTAAAAAGTCATTTGTGGATTGCAAGCTGGTTAAAAGATAGGAAACAGAGTGTTGGAATAAATGGTCTGTTTTCATAGTGAAAAAAGGTACACAGTAGAGTGCCTCAAGGATCTGTACTTGGACCAGTTTTTAATAGATTTATAAATGATCTGGAAAGGGATATAACGAGTGAAGTGATCAAATTTACGGATGACACAAAATTATGTTGAGTAGTTAAATCTCAAGCGGATTGTGATAAATTGCAGGAGGACCTTGTGAGACTGGAAGATCGGGCTTCCAAATGGCAGATTAAATTTAATGTGAAAAAGTGCAAAGTGATGCACATAGGGAAATAATAACCCTTGCTGTAGTTTCACAATGTTAAGTTCTATATTACGAGTTATCATCCAGGAAAGAGAACTAGGCATCATAGTGGATAATACATTGAAATCGTTGGCTCAGTGTGCTGTGGTGATCAAAAAAGCAAACAGAATATTAGGAATTATTAAGAACGGAATGGCAAATAAAATGATGGATGTCATAATGCCTCTGTATCGCTCCATGGTGAGACTGCATCTTGAATATTGTGTGCAATTCTGGTCGTTGCATCTCAAAAAAGATATAGTTGCAGTGGAGAAAGTGCAGAGATGGGCGACCAAAATGATAAGTGACATGGAACAGCTGCCCTATAAGGTAAGGCTAAGGGAGTTTTGGCTGTTCAGTTTGGAGAAGAGACGACTGAAGGGGGATATGATAGAGGCCTACAAAATCATGAAAGGCTTGAAAAAGTTAATGTAAATCTGTTATTTACTCTCTCAGATAATAGAACAACTAGGGGGCACTCTATGAATTTAGCAAATAGCTCATTTAAAACAAATTGAAGAAAATTATTTTTCACTCAGCGCATAGTTAAGCTCTGGAATTCATGCCAGAGGATGTGGTTACAGCAGTTAGTGTAACTGGGTTTAAAAAAGGTTTAGATAAGTTCCTAGAGGAAAAATCCATAAACTGCTATTCATTAATAAGCAACAGTAGGTTGAGATTTATTTAGTATTTGGGTTCTTGCCAGGTACTTGTGACTTGAATTGGCCACTGTTGGAAACAGGATACTGGGCTTGATAGACAAGTATAGCAAGTCTTATGTTCTTATGTTCCTTTCTTTTCTATATTTAAATTATAGGAAATAAGGAATAATGCATTTTCCATTGTAGTGCCTCAATTATGGAATTCCTTACCATATGATGTACGTAGTGAGAAGGATTATGTGAGGTTTTGTAAGAAAGTAAAAGCAGTCTTATTTAGTCAGGTCTATGAATGATAATTTTATGGATGTTATTGTAATGTTTATTGTAATTTTTTGTAATGTGTATTTATTAATGTTTGAATTATTTTATGTATTAAGTCATTATTGTGTATGTTTTCTATAATCCATTTTGAGCATGTTGGAATTAATGGAGTAGAAAATGGTGAAATAAATAAAATAAATATATTAAAAACAGGCTTCGGTCAGGCTAATGCCCCCCAGAAAACAATTCAAATATCTCTGAATTCTGAAATTATAGTCCAATATCATCATTGCCATCTAGCCTCTCCCTGGTTTGATGTAAACCGTCATGATGTCCCTGACGAATGTCGGTAAAGAAAAGCCTTAAATAAATAAATAAATAAATAAATAAATAAATGGAGAGGCCTTAGGATGTTCTCTGTTCTAATCTCCATTCCTTTCTGAATAATTCCTAGCATTCTTTTTGCTTTTTTGACTGCTGCTGTGCACAAAGATGAGAATTTCAACATATACACTGACTCCAAGATCCTTTACCTGGGTAGTTACTTTTAATGCAGAACCCATTTGTTATGCTTAGTACGTATGTGGGCCCTGGGCCGAGGTGAGAGGTGGTACCGCCTACAGAGAGGAGCCCTGTAAGCCTCACCGTTGGGAGGCAAGATCTCAGCTGATGTCAGACACAGGGAGAACTAGAGTCTTTATTAAAGAGATAGAGCGGCACTACCCATGGAGCAGGAATGCCAAAGAGGAGGTCCCACAGACCCGGAGATAAGGGTCGGTGAACAGAGAACACCAGAGGGAGTATCTCAGTAGAGTAGGTAATGGTCCGTGGAAGCGAGGTACACTGAAGAGGTCTCCAGTAGCGATGACAGTAGCTCGTGAGGCGGGGTACCTTGAAGAAGGTTCTCAGTAGAGTCGGTAGTGATCCACAGAGCGGGGTACTCCGATGAGTTCCTAGCAGAGATGGTAATGATCCGCGAAGCGGAGTACACCGGAGAAGGTCCTTAATAGCTATGGTAGCGGTCTGCAGAGCAGGGTTCACCAATAAGGTCCAAGTAGAGATGGTACAGGCCTGCAGCGCAGGGTACACCGGTTAAGGTCCTCAGTTGAGTTGGTAGTGGTCCGCAAGCAGGGTACACCAGCGAGGTCCTTGGTAGAACAGGAAGTAGTCTGCAGAGCGGAGTACTCACGAATAGAGTAGCGATGGTTCCAGGGAAGCACCAGGGAGAGGGGCAAGCAGAGTTCCAGGTGACAGGCCCTCCGAGGAGCGGATAGCCGAAGTCAGAGAAGGGCCCCCAAGGAGCGGGTACCCGATTTGTCTTATGCCAAGAAGTAGAAACTGGAACAGCAAGCGGAGCGGTATCAGCAAGGATGGAAGTCTTTGCCAAGACATCGGTAAGCAGGGCCAGCTGGTTTAAGTATCCTGGAGGAGAGATGTCATCCGGAGGGGATGCCCCTGAGGTTCCCGCCAAGACATGTTTAAGACAGGCCCGTGCGCACGCGGCGCGCCTATGGAACTCCGGCAAGATGGTGATCAGCGGCGCCTGTGCCGCTCCGGGAGACCTGGGAACTGAAGGTGGGCCGTCGGCTGCTGGCATAGGCTGCCAGTCTACCCCATGGAGTCAGAGAAGTAAAGAAAGAGGTGAACAACAGCGGCCGCAGCCATCTGCACCCGACGGGCATAACAGTACCCCCCTTCTTAGGACCCCTCCCCGGGGGTTTCGGCTTCCTAGGATGTGAAGCATGGAATTGCCTGATCAACTCCTTGTCGAAGATGTTCACAGTGGGGTAGATTTTTAAAGTAATGCTGGGCATATAGAGAGGATGGACCAGACCCGAACTGGAAGCTCCGGAGACCTCAGGGAAGTAACAGTTCAAGAAGGCTCTCTGGGCGAGACAGGCAACGCCTGCGGGTCTAGTCCATGAAGGCCGCGGTTAGAATCCAAGCAGGTCGGTCTGGTAATCAAGGTAGGCCAGAAGAGAGTGTCCGAGTGAAGCGCAAGGGTCAGAGCCAGAGTATCCATTCAGACGTGGTCAGCCAAAGCAGGGATCAATCCCAAGGTCAGTCCGAGGAGTAGTAAAGGCAAGCGAGGGTCAGTTCCAGGCGGCAGACAAAGAGAGTAGTCAGGCAGGCAGTGGTCAGTTCCAGGCAGCAGACAAAGAGAGTAATCAGGCAGGCCGAGGTCAGTACCAGAGATCCGTCTGAGAAGGTACTACCTGAGTAAGGACACAGGAACAAGGAGACGCTGGAACAAGGAAATGCTGGGACACAGGATAGGCAAACTAGTTCACGGTGTCGAACTGATTGCCAAGGCGAGGTCCTGGGGACAGGGCCTCGCCATTTATGCTAGGGCTACGTGATGTCATCGGGGTGCGTCCGAGCCAGGTTTCCCGGGCTTGGCCCTTTAAATCTGAGGATGTCAGCCGCGCGCGCCTGCCTAGGGGCGGGGCCGAGGTGGCTGAAAATGTGGAGCCCCAATTGGAGCTCCGCTGTGAGGCCTGCAGCGTGGAGAAAACTGGAGAGGGCCGCGGTGAGCGTTGTGGATGTTGGGAACTGGCAGCAGCGGCAAGACTGGAGCTAGTAGAGGGCAGCGCGAGGTGAGCGGACCCGGTCGCAGCACCCATGCAGCCGGGACGCGCAATAGTACCCCCCCTTCTAGGCCTCCCCTTTACTGGTCTGGGTTTCTCTGGGTGTTGCTGATGGAACTCTAGAAGGAAGTTTTTATCGAGAATGTGGTGAGAGGGCTCCCATGAATTCTCTTCCTGGCTGAAGCCCTCCCAGGAAAGGAGGTATTCCCAATGGCCCCGATAGCATCAGACATCTAGGACTTCTCTAACTTGTAAGGTGTTTTCAGGTTCCACTGAGTGTTGCATTGGTGGAGGAGGCCTTCAGGAAGACCAGGACAGGACCAAGGGTTTGAGTAGCGACACGTGGAACATGTTGTGGATCCTCATGGAAGCTGGAAGTCTCAGCTGGTAGGTGACTGTTCCTATGCGATGAAGAGCGGGGAATGGACCAATAAACTTGGGAGCTAGCCGTTGGGAAGGCAACCGTAGCTGGAAGTGCTTAGTACTAAGCCAGACTTTTTGTCCAGGCAGGAACAGAGGTGCAGTCCGACGATGGGCATCTGTGATGCGTTTGGCCTGGTCAGCTGCTTGGCAGAGACGCTCCCTCACTTGGTTCCAGAGCTGACGTATGGTTTGTGCTGTAGATTGGGCTGCAGGTGAGGATACACTGAGTGGAACCGGCAGTGGTAGGCGAGGTTGACGACCAAAGACTACAGCGAAGGGGGAAACTTCCGTGGCAGAGGCGATATGGGTGTTATGGGATAGTTCTGTCCATGGTAGGAGGTCAGTCCAGTCATCTTGTTGGTCGTTGACATATGATCGCAGAAAGGTTTTCAAAGACCGATTAGTCCTCTCGGCCTGGCCATTTGCTTGCGGATGATATGCTGATGTTAAGTTTAACGTGATATTGAACTTTTTACAGAGAGACTTCCAATATTTAGCGGCAAATTAAGGGCCACGATTGGAGACAATTTCTTGTGGTAATTCATATAAACGAAATACGTGGGTTAAGAAGAGTCGCGTTAGCTCTGGAGCTGATGGGAGTCCAGGTATGGGGACAAAGTGGGCCATTTTTGAGAAACGGTCTATTATGACCCAGATTACAGTATTTCCTTTTGAAGGAGGCAGATCCACGATGAAGTCTGTGGAAAGACTAGACCAGGGGTCGGTGGGCACAGGAAGTGGTTGAAGAAGCCCCCATGGGCGGCCAGTCGGGATTTTTCGCTGTGTGCAGACAGGACAGGAGTCCATGTATTCTCGGGAGTCCTTTGTCGTACCAGGCCACCAATAGTGCCTTCGGAGGATCTCGAGATTTCGGGCGCGGCCGGGTTGACCAGCCAGCTTGGCGTCATGAGCCCAACAAATTACACATTCACGGAGATGGTGGGGGACCACCGTATTCCCGGCTGGTACTGTGGTGGTGAGGGCAATAGATATGCAGGCTGGATCAATGATGTTCCTGCGAGTCTCGGGTGTGTCTTCTGGCTCGACGGAGTGAGATAGCGTGTCTGCATGCAGATTTTTCGCCGTTGGGCGATAGTGGAGCTTGAAATTGAAGCGCTCAAAGCATAGGGCCCAGTGGGCTTGTTTAGGATTAAGTAACTGGACCTCCTTTAAGTGTTCCAGATTTTTATGGTCTGTAAATATTGTGAATCTGTGTTGCGCCCCTTCAAACCAGGGACGCCATTCCTGGAGGGCAAGTTTCACTGCTAGGAGTTCGTGGTCCCCTATGGTATAATTTTGTTCTGTGGAGGAAAATTTGTGTGAATAAAAGGAACATGGAACTAGGGTTCCCTTGGGGGAATATTGACTCAAGACCGCTCCTGCTAGAATAGCAGATGCATTGACTTCGACTATGAAAGGGCTGTTAGGGTCCGGGTGATGTAAACTCGAGCCAGTACAGAAGGCCTCTTTCAAGGCATGGAATGCTGATTAGGCCTTGGGACTCCACACTCGAGGATCACATCCCTTCCTTGTCATAGCAGTGAGTGGAGTGGCCAGCGTGGAGTAATAGGTGATGAAGTTTCGATAGTAATTGGTAAATCCAAGGAATCTTTGTAGGGCTCGGAGGCCCACTGGTTGAGGCCAATCTCAAATACCCTGGAATTTATCGGGGTCCATGGTGAACCCGTGGCTAGAGATGATATAGCCTAGGAAGGGGATACTGGGCTGCTCAAAAATGCACTTCTCCAATTTAGCATGGAGATGGTGGTCTCTGAGGCGCTGGAGGACTAGTTGAAAGTGGGAACGATGAGACTTCAGATCTTGGAGAAGAT
Organism: Rhinatrema bivittatum; assembly: GCF_901001135.1. Lineage (NCBI taxonomy): Eukaryota > Metazoa > Chordata > Amphibia > Gymnophiona > Rhinatrematidae > Rhinatrema > Rhinatrema bivittatum. Next base: position 90,504,618 of record NC_042617.1, on the reverse strand, counting down.
TAATATATCATCCAGATACACTATGACGAATGAGTACAAAATGTCCCAGTGGCCAGAGTGTAATTTTTAGAATTACACTCTGGCCACTTCCTCAATATCAAAAATCTGATGATGAGCAAATCCACGAGACCTACACCAGCAGCTAGCAAATGCACCCTATAGCAGAACAATCTGGATCTTCAGGCAAGAAGCCAGGTCCAAGTGGCAGGAAATTGTGGTCAGGTCCAAGCAAGAGGTCAGGATCCAAAGGGTCAGGCCAAGTAAGGACGAAGACAAGGCTGGGCAAGGAAAGCTGGATGAGGAAAGCTGAAGAAGACAAGGCAGGCAAGACAAGACTGGGAGGACAAGGCAGGAATCAGGAACATTGGAACAATGTGGCAAAATGCCCTGCTACTAGGCAGAAGACCCGTTGCTGAGGCAAGGAAGGGATGTGGGACCCTGACTTACATATCCTGGCAGTGCTGACATTATTGGAGAGCGCCTGGAGCGAGTTCCTGCCACACGGCCTTCAAAGGAAGGATGTACATGCGCACCTAATGAACTGGATGGTGTGCAGCGATGGTGATGTTTTGGGCTAGGGTCAGCAGTGGCACTTGTCTGGCGGCATCCTACCAGATGGAATGGGATCCGCAGCCTCTAGGCTGCATTGGGAAGCTGAATGTTGGGAGGGTAAGCAATGCTAGTCACGGACCGGTCCTGTGACCGGCTGCTGAAACAGTTTTTTTCCCTTTGTATTCCCTCCCACCTTACTTTAGTCCAATCATTGCAACAACAGTCCTTGTCCAGGGACCATACCACCTGGAATCCTGTAATCATGGGCTCTCTATCTGGCCATTTAGGTGCTGCTATTGCACAGTGACTGACTACTTCCCCAGCAGGGGCTGTTGGTGCTGTTTCCACAGCATCTCCAACCCCAACTGATCTGGGAAGTGGAGACCTTAACCGGGAACTGAACATAGATCCCGCCACATGGTGGACTGCCACTGATCCACTGGGCTGAGTCAACGCCTCACTTTTTAAAGGTCAGCAGAATAACAGAGCTTGGCAGCTATTATCATGATAAGTTTGCTGCACTGTTTGCATTCCTTAACTGTTGATAACCTTAAATGCTGCAGATATAAAGCATAGGATAGAAAGAGGAATTTAAAGGAGAAGGTGTGACAATGACTACTTACATCTGTTTCTTTTTTAGAATACAAATTATTGAAAAGGATTCCAGTAAGCTACAAAAAGAGCTGCAGGACCTACGACATGTGAAGTCTTTTACTCAACGTGAAGATAACATTTTAAAAAGAAAAGTAGTACATCTTGAAAGACCTATCCCAGGTATTCTATTAAAACTTGCTGATAAAATGGTCTGAGGACAATATTCATCAGCATATCAAGAGAACAATTTATCCAGCTAAAGTTAGCCAAATAAATTGTCATGGTTATTTAGCGGTGTGCTGCCAATTAAGCACTCTGCTGAATATAGCTGGTTAAAGTCCTAGTTGCCTGATAAATGTATCCAGCTAACTTTAGGACTCTCTGACAAAACTAAACTTAGCTAGATAAGTTATCTGGCAAACTCTGAATATTGGATTTAGCTGAATAAGTTATCCAGCTAACTTAATTCTGCCCAGGAATGCCCCCAGAATACTTTCAATTTACCTGGCTTTTATCTGGCTATACAGTTAGCTGGTTAATTTGGAGGTGATCAGAGCGGTGAGAAATTTAAAACCCACAGTCCCGTACTTAGCCAGACAAACCATTTGAATATTGACCCCCTCTGAGATTTTTTTCTTTTGAATGAAAACTTTTAAATCTTGCACATTTCAGTAACTAATAACAAATGAGATAAATAATTGTCTTCTTTGATTCTGGACAAAAATTGACTTTAACAATGACAGCATCACAACTTTCTTCTCTTTTTAACTTGTTTGCCCACAAACAGATTTAAATCAGCTTTCATCCCTGTTGGCAATGACATTCTTCTTTCCACAGGTGGGGATTCTCTGATTTTCTCAATGATGTTAGGTCTTCATTATCACTCACCTACTGAAATGATATCAACATTACATTGATAACTCTGGATCTTTCCAATCCTGGTTTTACTTTTGTTTAATCTTTTGTTCTCCATTACTGTACTAAGATCCATGTGCTTTGGTGTTGGGGAATACTTTTATTCTTGACCATCTGTTTAAGTTTTGCACCTCTGCAATTTTAGCTACATTGTCTAGCTTCATACTCCTTTCATTATAATAATGTGACGGACCCTACAGTTACGTCACCATTGAGACCTGGGTGAGCCTTTAGTTCAGCTAGAGAGAGTGCAGATGAGTGGAAAGTTACCATTCAAATGCAGCCCCTCTCTTTGAGGGGTCTGGAAGAGCCATCCCTCTGAGATTCTTTATCGCAGCTTCCTACAGAGAGCTTGGGAGACAGTCCCTTTAGTTTGCTGAGAGTCAGGAGATAGAAAGGGAGTTTGCTTGAGTTGTTTTTTTCAGGCCAAATCAGAGAAGCCAGGCAAACACTGCCTGGAGGTCCTGATCACGGTCGGGAGGGGTGTCCTCTACCATTCCAGTCACTGGCTGGTTAGGATTTTCCCTCTGGGACTATTTTTTGGGTTTTAAGAGTTCAAGTGGTAGGAGCCTTGTGAAAGCCTTACATCACCTGGCCTCAGGGCACAGGGAACCCTGTGTCTGGAGCTATGTAGGTTAGGGAGGACCTTCCTTCCATACTCTCCATGCGTAATCTGCTGCAAGGAGAAACTCCAGTGTTAAATTCAGTTAGGGATAAAAGACTTTGAGTTCACATTCCAGGAAAAAGTTTTGGCTGCACTTCCTTCCTATCTGAAGCAAAGAGAGCTGCTTGCTTCAAGGGGATTCCCCCATCATGGATCTAGAAAGAAGAAATAGAGATTATCCCAGGACAAGCAGGATGATAGTCCTCACGTGTGGATGACGTCACGGAAAACATTCTGTCAAAGTTTCTAGAAACTTTTGACTGGTATACTGAGCCCACTGAGCATGCCCAGCATGCCATGATCCCTCGAGCCACAAGGTTCTCCCTTCAGTCTTTGTTTTTCCGCGCTGTAGTTAGCATCGTGGTGAAGGAGCCCTGTGTGACTTCCTCACACATCAATTTTGAGAGAAAAAGTTTAAACAATTTCTCATTTCATCCCCTACATAGGGGTCTCCCTGTCTCCACTGGCAGGTGAGTACAGTTTTTTCCCATTTCGACTGGGTTAAAAGAATTTTTATGTCAGAATGCCTTCGACGGCTGTCTGGCCTTCATTATGACAAAGGGCTTCAAAAAATGCCTGAAGTGCCCTCGCACAATGTCTGTCACCATGTTGCATCCGTCGGTCTCAGACGGCTTAGCCAGACATACCTCACCTCTATTTCAGCCTTCTCCACCAGCCTCAGGAGAATGGCGTCCGTAGCGTCTCCTTGCCGCACTCTCCGGCTTCCCCGGAGCGGCTCTGGCACGGCATCCCGCCATGTTGACCTGAGGCCTCCTAGGGCACGTGCGCATGCCTCACGTCTTGTAGCAGTGTTGGCGCAAACCTCGTGGGCATCCCCCTCGAGTGATGTCACTGCTTCCGTATTCAAAAGATTGTCCATTTGTTGACTCTCGCCGAGTTTGCAACAGATTGGATTCGTTCCGGTCTAAAGCTGCTCTGCCGCTTCTACTCTGCTGGAAGCCACCTTCACCCTCCAGGGTTCTACTAATCTGGGTACCTGCTCCTCAGGGGCCCTTTGCTTATTTCCAGGTGCCTATCCTAAATTTAGGGGCCTGTGTGTCTATCTTGGTGCCTGCTACCAATTTTTCAACCTGCTGGAACACTACCTATCAGCTATAGAGAGTGAGTACAACTTCTCCCAGTCTGTCCATCTACAGCTCCTCGCTGCTCATCTGCATCGGGCCCTACACCACCATTGTGGAATGGGTCTCCTCTGCCGAGGATTACAGACTGTTAATACCTATACTCTCTCTACTGCTCACTGGGAATTCTATCTACTCAGCTACCAGGGAGTGTGTTATAACATCTGCCAGTCTGCCTCTCCTACAGTGCCTTACTGGACATCTGCTAAGGGGCCTTACACCACCATTGTGGGATGGGTCTCCTATGCCAAGGATCACAGACTGTTGCTATCTAATCTACTCTCTACTGCCACCTCTAGTGGACCACACTAGCTATATAATAAAAGATATATTTTCTGTGTTTGTGCATTTGAGTCTAGCCCGGTGCTTCAGTTCCCTACGGGGCTCTTCCCCGCAGGAGATACCATCACTGTTGTCCCTGAGAATCCACCAAACACCTCGATATCATCGAGTGTGTTCTGTGCTTGGGAGAGTCTCACGATGTTTCTTCCTGCCCTCAATGTGCTGAGATGACTGCCAAGGGCAGGAGAGCCCGACAAAAGAAGATGGAACATCTCTTCCATATTCAACGTATTCCATCGGTGTCGACGTCAACTCAATCATCTCTGGCTGGAGCGCCTAAAAGGTTAGTCATTCGAAAACATCGCACTGACATCTCCAGAGACCGACTATCACCAACTCCGTCTGGGGCATCGGTAAAATTGACATCCGTGCTTGAAAAGAAAAGCACGGAACATAAAGAAAAGCATCGGCATCGACGGATGTCGAAGCCGAAGGCCTTACTGTTGCCGAGAGAGCCATCACCGAAGAGGTCTCGTCTACAAGAGCCATCGAGGCCTACTACTCCAAGGCGATCCCCACCTGCAAAGGTGCCGGGTATCGAGCCACCACAGGGACCTGTGGAAGTGCCGATTACACCTTCTCTGCCTCCACCTATAGCTGCTCTGACCTCACAAGCTATAAGGGAGGAACTGGACGGTTTTATCCGCCAGGCAGTGAAAGAAGCTCTCCGGGATCTTTGACCATCGACACCGCTGGAGCCGATGCCCGTGCCGGTGCTATCACCGGTGCCATCACTGATGCTGGTGCCGTCACTGATGCCGATGCCTATGCCTGCTCCGATGCCGATACCTACTCCGATGCCGATGCCGGACCTCTCAGTTTTTCAACCAATTCTGTCGAAGCTCGATGCCCTCATCGGAGCTCTTCCAGTACAACCATTGGCACCTAAAACTCCAATTCCCATTGGTGACGACGATGCCTCGGGGGGTTCTCCGCCATCTGACCCCTATACCAGGGCCCTCCGGAATTCCTTGACCGAGAATCCCGATATATCCATCGATGTCTTTATTTCCTCCATCGATGCCTCCACAAAAGCCACTGATGCCATCGATGCCTCCTTTTGTTCCTCATGCTTCTCCTCCACGACATCCTGCATCGGATACGTGGGATGACAGAGACACCAACACTTCTTCATAGGACTTCATGTCTGAGCCATCCCCACCTGAAGATAGGAAAAAGTCACCTCCAGAGGACCTCTCTTTTACCAACTTTATAAAGGAGATGGCTGATAGTATTCCTTTTTAACTAGTATCAGAAAAAGATACCAGGCAGAAGACCTTAGAGGTTCTGCAGTTTGTGGACCCTCCTAAGGAGGTACTAGCAATCCCAGTACATGAAGTCCTGGTGGACCTGCAACACAGATTGTGGGAACACCCATGTTCAGTACCACCGGTGAACAAAAGAATGGATACTACATATCTGGTGCAGCACATCCCTGGTTATCAGAGGGCCCAACTGCCACACCAATCTGTGGTGGTTGAAGCTGCTCAGAAAAAGTCAAAGTGAATATGCCCTCATTCATCGACTCCTCCTGGCAAAGAACAAAAGTTCTTAGACACTCTAGGAAGAAATGTTTTCCAAGGTTCAGTGCTGGTCTCCAGGATAGCATCATATCAATTGTATATGACTCAGTATCAACGTAACCTCTGGAAACAAATGCAACAGCTTGCTGAGTCTTTACCACAACAATACCAGGACTCAGCAAATGAGATCATCCACAAGGGTCTAGAGGCAAGAAAGCATGAAGTACGTGCTGCCTATGACAGTTTTGAAACCTCTTCAAAAGCAGCTGCTTCTGGAATCAGTGCACATCGCTGGGCCTGGCTCAAAGCTTCTGACCTCAGGCCTGAAGTTCAAGAAAACTAGTGGATCTAACTTGTGCTGGTGATAACCTTTTTGGAACAAGGGTTCAAGATGCAGTAGCACAGTTAAAAGAGCACACTGAAACTCTGCTTCAACTCTCTGCTATCCCACAGGACACCTCATCTGCCACACATCGGTCAGTGAGGAAAGACACCAGGAAGCCCTACTACAGATCATGTAGGTGCTACCCACCAGCACCCCGTGGTAGTGCATCCAGACCAGTGCAGAGATCTCAGCCTAGACAACCGAGAGCTTCCAGGCCTCAGCCTCCTCCTCAGACAGGCCCATGATCAGGGTTTTGAAAACCTGCCAGAGGACAGCAGCCACTCCACCAACCCGATCCCAGAGTTACCAGTGGGAGGTTGGGTCTCTTTCTTTCAGCCCCATTGGTCAAACATCACAACAGATCAATGGGTACTATCAATTATAACACAAGGTTACCATCTGGATTTTCTCACAGTACCAAAAGACTCTCCACCAAAATCTCTTGGGATACACAAAGATCATATTACTCTTCTACAAGCAGAATTATCCACCCTTCTGAGAGCCAGGGCTGTGGAACCAGTTCCCGGACCTCAGCAGGGCAGAGGATTCTACTCCCGCTATTTCCTCATTCCAAGGAAAACAGGAGGCCTGTGACCCATCCTAGACCTCCGAAATCTCAACAAATTTCTACGGAAAGAGAAGTTCAGAATGGTCTCCTAAGGCACCAGGCTTCCCCTTCTTCAAACAGGAGATTGGCTCTGTTCTCTGGATCTTCAAGACGCTTACGCTCACATTCCAATATTCCCTCCTCATCGCAAATTTCTGCGCTTCCTAGTGAGGCATCAACATTTTCAATACTGGGTTCTTCCATTCGGGCTTGCCTCAGCACCCCGAGTATTCACAAAGTGCCTGGCACTGTTTTTAATATAGCTGTGTGTTCTGTAAAGCCACAACCTCTTGTTTTAATTTTCAATGTGTTTATTGTAAAGCATTTTCTTGCTACTGTTATGTTTTAATGTAAACCGATATGATGTTTCTAACGAATGTCGGTATAGTAAGAAACTTTAAATAAATAAATAAATAAATAAATAAATAAATGTCTTCCCTTACCTAGATGACTGGCTCATCAAAGACCAGTCAAAACAAGGAGCTCTCAACTCTCTCAAGCTCACAATCAACCTATACCACTTGTTGGGATTTCTAATCAATTACCAAAAATCCCACCTCACGCCATCTCGCCTACTGCAGTTCATCGGAGCAGAGTTGAACACATCAATATCAACAGCCTTCCTCCCAAAGGACCGCGCAGAGACACTCTCCACATTAGCGCGATCTCTGTGCACAAGGGACATTGCAACAGCCCAACAGTTTCTAACTCTGCTGGGCCACAGGGCTTCTACAGTTCATGTCACTCCCATGGCCAGATTAGCCATAAGAATAACACAATGGACTTTAAGATCACAGTGGATCCAAGCCATTCAACCACTATCGTCTCCAATACAAATAACCCACCAGTTACGTTCACCTCTTCTCTGGTGGGCGAACACGAACAACTTGCTCAAAGGTCTACCCTTCCAACAACCAGTTCCACAAGTAACTTTAACTACAGATGCATCCACCTTAGGTTGGGGAGCACACATAGGCAATCTCCAAACTCAAGGTACTTGGACAAAACTCGAAGCAACATTTCAAATCAATTTCCTAGAGCTTCGAGCTATACGTTATGCTCTATATGCGTTCAAGGACTGCCTTTCATACAAGACTGTTCTTATGCAGACGGACAACACAGTAGCTATGTGGTACCTGAACAAACAAGGAGGTACGAGCTCGTATCTCCTTTGTCAAGAAACCACATAGATTTGGGACTGGGCCCTGACACATTCCTTGTTTCTCTGGGCCACTTATCTAGCGGGCATTCACAATGTAGTTGCAGACTGCCTCAGTCATCAGTTCCAACCTCACGAATGGTCCATGGATCCTTTAGTAACGACCAGCATATTTCAACGTTGGGGTCAACCAACAGTGGACCTCTTTGCATCCGAGCTGAATCACAAAGTGGACAGATTCTGATCCCTGCACAGAGAAACCAGTTAGCTAAGGATGCCTTTGCTCATCCCTGGAATTCAGGTCTTCTATACGCGTATCCCCGGATACTGTTAATAACCAAAACTCTAGTGAAGCTGCAACAGGACAAAGGGTCAATGATACTCATAGCCCCATATTGGCCTTGACAAGTATGGTTTCCCATACTTCTCGACCTCTCGATCAGACAGCCAATTCGCCTGGGTACAGCTCCCACCTCATAACTCAGGATCAGGGCAGGTTGCATCATCCCAACCTTCAATCCCTATCTCTAACAGCCTGGATGTTGAAAGCTTGATCCTGCAACCATTCAATCTTTCAGCTAATATCACTCAAGTTCTTGTAGCTCCACGTAAACCTTCCACAAGAAAAACCTATCAGTCTAAGTGAAAACGATTCACCATGTGGTGTGCACAGAAAGGTATTGACCCGTTTTCCTGCCCCACATCATCTTTATTAGACTATCTCTGGCACCTTTCAGACTCTGGTCTCCAGACCACGTCAGTAAGGGTACATTTAAGGGCTATCTCAGCTTACCATCATACAATAGGGGATGCACCGATATCAGCGCAACCCCTTGTCATTAGATTTATGAGAGGTTTAATTCACCTTAAACCCCCGTTAAGGCCACCAGTCACAGAATGGGACCTTAATGTAGTACTAACAAGACTCATGCGTTCTCATTTTGAACCCATGGATTCCTGCGATATTAAATTTCTTACATGGAAAGTTCTCTTCTTAATAGCTATTACATCTGCTAGAAGGGTTAGTGAGTTACAAGCACTTGTTACATACTTACCCTATACAAGGTTCTTACATGACCGAGTGGTACTCCGTACTTACCCTAAATTCCTACCTAAGGTAGTTGTGGAATTCCACTTGAATCAGTCAGTAGTCTTGCCCACATTCTTCCCAAGACCTCACTCTCACCAAGGTGAGAGGGTTTTGCACACCTTAGACTATAAACGTGCACTTGCATATTACCTAGACCGCACTGCAGTCCATAGGAAATCCACTAAACTCTTTGTTTCTTTTGATAAAAACAAACTGGGTAAAGCAGTGGGCAAACAAACTCTCTCTAACTGGCTGACAGATTGTATAGAGTTCTGCTATGAAAAAGCAGGCCTTCCTCTCCAATGGTGAGTAAAGGCACACTCAGTAAGAGCAATGTCAACCTCAGTAGCACACTATCGTTCAATACCAATAGCTGACATATGTAAAGCTGCAACATGGAGTTCTCTTCACACCTTTGTAGCTCATTACTGTTTGGACAAAGAAGGAAGACAAGATTCAGCATACGGACAATCTGTCTTAAAGAACTTGTTTCCAGTGTAATCCAGTGCATCCAACCTGCTGTGATTTCAGGCTGCCTCATTTTTCCAACAGTTCACCAGTTGTGTTGTGTCATTTGTTAGTCCAATACAAGAATGACTCAGCCTATAGCTTGCTAATCACCCATATGTGAGGACTATCATCCTGCTTGTCCTGGGATAAAGCAAAATTGCTTACCTTGTAATAGGTGTTATCTCAGGACAGCAGGATGTAGTCCTCACGAAATCCACCCGCCACCCCATGGAGTTGGGTCCAGTACGTTTTATTATTTTATTTTTGCTAACGCTTATTGCTACACACGAGACTGAAGGGAGACTCCTGTGGCTCGAGGGATCATGGCATGCTGGGCATGTTCAGTGGGCTCAGTATGCCAGTCAAAATTTCTAGAAACTTTGACAGAAAGTTTTCCGTGATAGGGCTCCGTCCAGTGACGTCACCTATATGTGAGGACTACATCCGGCTGTCCTGGGATAACACCTATTACAAGGTAAGCAATTTTGCTCTGTGTAAGGACTATAGAGATCCTGAAGAGCTGTTAACTGTGAGTAAGGGAAATCAACATCACTGTGGACAGTCATCTGGTGATTTCATTACCCTAGAGAGAGAGAGAGAGAGAGAGACGTTTTACTCTTTGTGCCATAAACTCTATCATTTTTATCAGACTGGAAGAGGTTTTTTTGACCATTCTAAAGAGATTGTCCACTTGGGAGCTCCACTTAACTTAGCCCTGGAGAATGGAAGTTTCCCTGGCCCTGAAATGTGAGTCCTGCACAGATAGAGGGATAGAGACTGTAACCAAAGAGAATTCTGTGGTGCTGCAGTTTTATTGTGCCATTCATCATCAGTGTTTAAACAGTAAAGACTTTAGGGGCGGATTTTAAATGCCCTGCGCGCGTAAATCCGGCCGGATTTACACGCGCAGGGCCCTCGTGCGCCGGCGCGCCTATTTTGCATAGGCCACCGGTGCACGCAGAGCCCCGGGATGCGCGTAAGTCCCGGGGCTTAGTAAAAGGGGCGTGTCGGGGGTGTGTCCTAGATGACGCGGCGTTTCGGGGGTGTGACGCGGCGTTGCGGGGGCGGGCCCGGGGGCGTGGCGCCGGCCCGGGGGCGTGGTCGAGGCCTCCGGACCTCGACCACGCCCCCGGTTAGGTTAGGTTAGGTAGGGCAAGGGAGGGGAAGGTGGGGGGAGGGCGAAGGAAAGAAAGTTCCCTCCGAGGCCGCTCCGAAATCGGAAATAGGCCTCTCTCTCTCTAGGGAACAGGCAGCGCGCGCTGGGCTCGGCTCGCGCAGGTTGTACAAATTTGCACCCCTTTGCGCGCGCCAACCCCGTACTTTTGTTCTCGCCTGGTGCGTGAACAAAAGTACGTGATCGCACAAATTTTTAAAATCTATCCCTTAATTTTTTGACAGTAACCCACTGATTCCAGAGTATTTCTTTGCACTCACTGCACCCACCAAGAGAGTACGTCCCCTCTCCCAAAGGAACACAAAAGGAAAAGGAAATGTGTAGAAGGACACTCCTGTCACATTCGGCCATGGAAGTAATTCTTCCCCCTCCTCCCCCATCTATAAAGGATACAGATGTAGAAGTAAGAGAAATTGGGAAAGAGCTATCTGGTGAGTGGTTCCAACCCACAAGAGAAACAGATTATTTTATTTATTTTTATTTATTTATTTTAATTTTTTATATACCGATTTTCTTGCATAAAATGCATATCAAACCGGTTTACATTGAAACATTATAAACAGGAAATAGAATTCCTTAGTCTAATACATTGAACTTCTGTAGTTAATAATTGTAAACTGAGTAAAAAGTTAAACAACAGTAATAAAGTGTTAACTTTATAATGAAAACATATAAAACAAATATTTTAACATTAGCCCTAAGGTTAGCACGAAGGGGCGCACAAAGGGGAAATCCCCTTTGTCGCGCCCCTTCGGCGCGCGACGTTTGGCGCGCAACGCCTGTTGGAAGGCGCCGTTTACCGGCTCGACGCTGAGGTGACGTCAGGAGTGGGCGGAGTTCTTCCCCACTGTGTAGTCCGCTCTGTGTTCTTAGTTTCAAGGCGAAGTTTTTCCATTTTTTGTTCTTTTTTTACACAGTTTGTGTGATTAAGTGCCCGATGTTGTTGGGCTGCCTCACTGTGTCAGCGCCTGCTGGAAGGCGCCGTTTACCGGCTCGACGCTGAGGAGACGTCAGGAGTGGGCGGAGTTCTTCCCCACTGTGTAGTCCGCTCTGTGTTCTTAGTTTCAAGGCGAAGTTTTTCCATTTTTTGTTTTTATGGCCCCACCCCTGCAGGAAAAGCACACTGGGGTGGGGTTACAGTAGTAAAACAGAATTGCTTACCTGTAACAGGTATTCTCTGCGAACAGCAGGATGTTAGTCCTCATACATAGGTGACATCATAGGTCCTCATACATAGGTGCTTATTTGCTTTGTTCTTCAGTTAGAAATTGTTTAACCTATCCTTTTCTCTAACAACCAAGTTCCACATTCCCTGTTATAATGTAATTTCTTGCTTCCATTGTTAACTGGTTTTTTTTCCCCCTAGTTCATTGTAAACCGGTACGATAAGACCTGGTCTTGAGCATCGGTATATTAAAAGAATTTAAATAAATAAATAAAATAAATCATCAGATGGAGGCCGCCATGGAAATGTGACTTCAAAGTTTCTAGAAACTTTAAGGTGCATTTTAAAAGCCCAACGCGCACATCAATCAGGGGATGCTTGAATATGTTGGGCTGGCGCATGCTGAGTGGATTTTAAAAGCTGGCTGGATAAGTACGTAAATGCCACTGAGCGCACAAATAAAAAGTTTGCAAAAAGGGGTGGGGCATGGTCTGGGCAGAGCATGGGCATTCTGGGATTTTAACCTGAATTTAGCGCAAAAATACGCACACTTGCAAACAAAGGGGTAGATTTTAAAAGATGCGCACGCGTCCATGTGAGCGCGCTACCTGGCGCGTGCACATGGACACACGATTTTATAACATGTGCTCGCAGGCACGTGCATGTTATAAAATTGGGGGTAGGCGAGCGCAATGGGGTGCACAATTGTGCACCTTGTGCACGCCGAGCCGCACTGCCTTCCCCCATTCCCTCCCCCCTAGCCTGACCTTCCCAACCCTTCCCCTAACCTTTCCTCCCCAGCCCTACTCTAACCCTCCCCCCCCTTGACTTTTATCTTTCCTTTTGTGCCTGCCGGCACACGATCCTCCGACACAGCGGTAATGGCCGCTGTGTCGGAGGCCTCTGGCCCCGCCCTGCCCCCGAACCACTCCACCCCATCCATGCCCTGCCCCTGGACCACCCCTTTTTGCAAGTCCCAGGACTTACACGCGTCCTGGGGCTTTACGCGTGTCGCTGGGCCTTTTCAAAATAGGCCCGGCCCGCATAACCCTCTGGATTTATGCGCATAGGGCTTTTAAAATCTGGCCCACTATGTTTCCCTGCCACATTACTTTACTTGTGCTATGAATGATGTGTAAGTGATATAACAAAAAATTCTAGGCAGATCAGCGGGGTTTTAAAGGTCAGGCTAATAGTGGGGAAGGAAGGCTATTAAACTAGGGGTGTTTGGAATATCTATTCCTTAACTGGGTGAACTAGAAAGAGACAGAGTGCACATGTGCACGTGGCCAGACTATTTTATAACATGCACATATACACGTGTATGTTATAAAATAGCTGCTTCCCTGGATGCAGGCCGATGATTGTGTGCACATATGCACCCGCACACTGCTCTGAAAGTTACCATCCCTGAGCATATCCTACTGGGCATGTACACTATGCTATACTGCCATACATCATATGGGGGCCCCTTCACTCTATAATTTAGCTTAGACCTAGAGCCATCAATAAAAAAGCAACATCTGAATTAGGAATTGGAATATCTTGAATATCAGGATGAAATCTAGTATCCTGATTTATTATTGCTTTACAGATCTGTGAGTCTTCATTTTCAGGCAAGGACAGAAAAGTAACCAGTTTTAAGGTTGGAGATAAAAAAAATAGTACCTGTTTTGTTGACTTGTATGAAGTGATACATAACAAGAAAGTCTGACATTTGACAATAATTGATTTTTAAATGATTCAGCAAAACAGGAACTTAAATATATAGGGCCGGATTTTAAAAAGCCTAGGCACTACGGGCCTATTTTAGAAAGGCCCAGCGACGTGCGTAAAGCCCCAGGATGTGTGTATGTCCTAGGGCTTCGAAAAACGGGCGGGGAGAGGCAGGGAAGTCCGGGGGGCGGGGTCAGAGGCTCCAGGCAGAGCGGCCATTTGCTGCTTTGCCGGGGGATCGCATGCTGGCAGGTGCAACATGTAAGATAAAGGTAGGGGAGGAGGGCTAGGGGGCGGGAGGGTTAGGGGAAGGCTGCGGTGTCGGCGCATGCAAGTTGCACAATTACGCACCCCCTTGCGCATGCCGACCCCATTGATTTTATAACATGTACGCACCTGCGCGCACATGTTATAAAAATTGGGCGTCCATGTGTGTGTGCTGGGTAGTGCGCCCGTGCATGCAACTTTATAAAATCTACCCCATAGTGTATGGCTACAGTTGCATTAACTTGTCAGATGCAAAAGCATGCTGTTTATGAGAAAACAGTAATGAGAGAGTATAATTAGATAATCCTGAGACTGGTGATAGTTTTAATATTACAAAGGAAACTTCTACTTCCAGAGTTCAAGAAAGTGTTTTAATATTTTGTTTTTGAGAATTTTTCAGTATGTCATTCAAAGGAATATTCTTGTCTTCAAAATCATATACTGCAGAAATTTACAGTTCAAAAAGACATTATTATAATTTTCTCTTTAAAAGCCTTTTAATTAATGTTTGGCCAGTTGAATTAGGAGCTCCTGTGTGTGTGAGTGTCCAATATAAAATCCTCCCTGTAAAATTAGTAGGAAGAGTAATAATCATATTATTAAAATGATATAACATTGTAAAACAATTCCAGGGCCCCAATGAAATAAAAATTTGAATAAACATCACTGATGTCATTTATGAAAACAAAAAGAAAAATTAAACATGCTTAACAAGTCTGTTAATAATAATAAGGGATCCCTTTAAAAATTCTAGCCAGATAAAAATATGTGTCTGTCATTCAATTGCATACAAAAGTGAAATTAAAAGAAAAAAAAATATGAAACTGATGTCTTTCAAAATGCAGCTTTGGATTTTTCTTCTCAGAGAACTACAGAATTAAAAGGTATAATCTTAACGTCTGATTAAAAATTTAGTATAATTATATATTTTCGCTGACATCTTTAAAAAAAAAAATATCATTCAGACATACTATTACTATTTACACTGACCATAAAAGTCTAGCATACCTGTCACAGGCTCAGCATTTGAATCCTCGGCAGGCTCGCTGGGCACTTTTTTTCAGCAGATTTAATTTGAACCTCTATTTCTGACCTGCACAGAAGAATTTACGGGCAGACGCCCTCTCTAGAAGCTTTATTCCTGATGACACTCCTGATCCACCTCGTCATATCATTGATCCATCCCAAATAATGCTCGCCGCCACCTTTACGGTGCCCATAGGTAAGATGGTGGTACCCAAACCTCTGAGGCAGAAGGTCCTCCGATGGGCCCACGATTCTCATCTAGCCGGAATACTACGAACCAGAGATCTGGTCTCATGGCATTATTGGTGGCCCCAATGAAGATCGGATGTCAGAAGATATATGGAATCATGTCACACGTGCGCAGCTCAGAAGACTCCCCGTCAGCGAGCCTCGGGCTTATTACAGCCTCTACCCATTCCTAAAGAACCATGGACTCACATAGCCACCGACTTTATTACTGACCTCTCTCCTTCAGAGAAGAACACGGTCATTTGGGTCGTAGTAGACCGATTCTCCAGAATGGCCCACTTTATTCCTCTTTCTGGACTTCCCTCTGCCAAAGAATTAGCCCAGTTATTTCTACGACACATCTTTCGTTTTCATGGTCTGCCTGCAAGCATTGTTTCAGATAGAGGAGTCCAATTTATGGCCCAATACTGGAGGGAACTCTGTAAGAAATTGAAAATTGAACTTAATTTCTCTTCAGCCTATCACCCCCAATCCAACTGTCTCACCGAACGGATTAATCAATCCCTCAAGACCTTCCTTCGATCTTATGTAAATCAACGCCAAGACAATTGGACATCTTTATTATTGTGGTCAGAAATTTGTCACAACAAACATGTGGCCCAAGCTACCGGGAAACACCTTTTTTTGTGGTTTTTGGGAGACACCCCCAAGTTCCACTACCCATCAATACACCATCCACTTGTCCTGCAGTTAGCCAAGCCATCCATTCTATGACTAAACTTTGGGAGGAGACACGATGCCTTTTGCAAAAGACTGTTCTGAGACTGAAGGCTCAGGCTGATAAAAAGAGGAGAGCGGTTCCTCAACTTCAATCTGGAGACTTGGTTTGGTTAAGCACCCGGAATCTCTGATTGCATATACCATCTTTGAAATTCGCACCTAGATTTATTGGTTCTTTTCCTATTGAGAAGCAAATCAACAAAGTTACATTTAAGCTTTCTCTGCCGTCCACTCTACGCATTCATGATGTATTCCATATTTCACTTCTTAAACCAGCAAATCTGTCATGGCCCTCTAGGAAGACTAGATGTACTAACACCTTGATTGTGGAGGATGATACACAATTCGAGGTCGAGCCAGTACCCTATTGGCTGACGTCCTGGGCAATTGCCTGATTGGCCTGCCCCTGCTCACCGGGATTGGATAACACACACTGCAGTCTGCAGGCAGAGCATTACTTTGAGGATGAAAATCCAGACAATTTCCGGATTGTCTGCAGAGTCTCTGGTTTCTGGACACAAAAGCATAAATCCTGACAATCCAGAAAAATCTGGACAGTTGGCAACCCTATGTATCTTTGCCCTTACAGTTCAAACAGGAATGAGTCAGCCAACTAAGTCCTATTTGCTCATGAAGGGGGAAGATTGTTCTATTCAAAATCCGAAACTGTAGCTCCTGGAGAATCACTTTGACCATGACCTAGTAAATAAAAGCATTACAGTACATCACTGACCTCTCATCTATCCCTTCAGCAAGATCCTTCTTCCAGACCTCTGTCAACATTTTCAAAATAGTGTGATGTTGCAAGTGGGTGTTCAAAAATTTATAGAGGTCCATATTCAAGCCTTTAGGTGGATAACGCCAAAGTTATCCGGCTAAATGAAATTTTGGGCACTTATCTGACTAAATTCTAGGGATGTGCAGACAAAACGTTTATGTTCATAAGTCCATAAGTCGAAAAGGGGGGTCAATTTCGGTCAATATGGACATATGGAGAATTCCATAAGTTGAGTCTATGTCCATACGTGCACCGGTTCCCTAAATAAAAATTTAAACCCCTCACCCTCCTTAATCCCCCCACAAGACTTACCAAAATTCCCTGGTGGTCCAGCGGGGAGTCAGGAAGCCATTCCTCTATTCCTTTGCGAGGAGCACGTGACGTCCGCGTCACGTCGGAGTGACGCGGCCGTCACGTGGTCCACTGCGGTTCCGCTCCCGGACCCCTCGTTGGACACAAACGGAACTTTTGGCCAGCTTGACCTCCACAAGCTGGCCAAAAGTTCCGTTTGTGTCCAACGAGGGGTCCGGGAGTGGAACCGCGGTGGACCACGTGACGCGGACGTCACGTGCTCCTCGCAAAGGAATAGAGGAATGGCTTCCTGACTTCCCGCTGGACCACCAGGGAGTTTTGGTAAGTCTT
This sequence comes from Rhinatrema bivittatum, assembly GCF_901001135.1. Classification (NCBI taxonomy): domain Eukaryota; kingdom Metazoa; phylum Chordata; class Amphibia; order Gymnophiona; family Rhinatrematidae; genus Rhinatrema; species Rhinatrema bivittatum. Next base: position 90,487,398 of record NC_042617.1, on the reverse strand, counting down.
GGGGGGGATTAAGGAGGGTGAGGGGTTTAAATTTTTATTTAGGATCAACGATCGCAATTTCCAACGTATTCAACATAGCTATGTTGAATAAGTTGGAAATCCGATCTTTTTCGCCTCATCACTTTTTTAAGTTAAAAAAAAAAAAAAAGTAGCGTTTTACATATAAGTTCAAAACGAATGCACACCCCTACTAAATTCTAGCCATTTAGTAAATTAGCCAGCTAGAATTTAGCGTTAAGTTAAGAGTGTTCCGGGGGAGTAACTGGAAGGAGGTGAGTTAGCCAACTAACACCAGTATTCAGAGTTAGTCAGTAAATTTAGCCAGCTAAGTCTGGGTGGGCCAAATAGCTATTCCAAAGGTAGCTAGATATCATTAACCGGTTAAATTTAAGATAGCTGGTTATGTTCATTAGTGTTCACGGCAAGACACCTACCGGCCCTCCTCCTTGATTCCCCTCCTTCTGAGGCCTATTTAAGGCAGGCTCAGACTAACAGGACTTGTCTTAGCAACTTCTCAGCCTCCCCACTGCTTCAATTGCTTGGTCTGCCTGTCTGACTACGCCGCCTTCTCCAAGCCTGACCTCCACCTGTTTGACTACTCTGTCTTCTCCAAACCTGACCTCTGCCTGTCTGACTACGTTGCCTTCTCCAAACCTGACTCCTGCCTGTCTGACTACGCTGCCTTCTCCAAACCTGACTCCTGCCTGCCTGGCCATGCTCTGGAGCAATTCCAGACTTCAACCTTACTCCTCGGATCTTTCTTCAGATTATTTCCTGATTCTGACTGTCTTCTGCCTGTGTCCGCCTGCCAACAGTGGGAATTGGGCCCTGATCTCCCAGGGGGTACCTTTTCCATCTCGGTCCAAGAGTCCACAAGTTCACATTCATAACAATTAGTGTGGCTGCACTATTGAATATCTTCAACAAAAAAAGACCACTGGGTATTGCATGCAAACAAACAGAAAAAAGAAACCCAGTACTTGGTGTTAATAGTGAGTATCAAAGTGCAAATTGTACTTTTGATTTTTGTAATTAATTTCAATTTATTTTTAATGAAGTATAAAAGTCTTCAGATGCCACCTCTTAAGCCAAAGTGCCTGCGAGATGGTTTTAGAGTATCAAATCATTAGTCTTAGAAAAACCTCTACATTAAATATAAGTGCCAAACATTTTAAGGCTAATTTTATAATTTTGTGTTGTGATCAATTCATAAACAAAACAAACTGCAATCCATAAATATTATTTGTTGCTCATGATGCTAAGCGTTTCACCTATGTGGGCTTCCTGAGGGTGATATAAGCTATCATGTACTGCTCCAAATGGGTTAATTGAAAAATGAAAAAACAACCGGGCCGATACAGTAAAAGTTGCGGGAGAGCGGGTGAGTGCCTGCTTTCCCGGCGTGCGCACAGGCCACTCTCCTGTGCGCGCGATTTAGTATTCAAAAGAGGGCCCGCGGTAAAAAGAGGCGCTAGGGACACTAGCATGTCCCTAGCGCCTCTTTTTTGACAGGAGCGGTGGCGGCTGTCAGCGAATTTGACAGCCGACGCTCAATTTTGCTGGCGTCTGTTCTCAAACCCGCTGACAGCCACGGGTTCGGAAACACCCATGAGACGCGGGCTGATTTTAAATTTATTTTTTTTTAAATTTTAAATTATTTTTTACTTTTGGGACCTCCGACTTAATATCGCCATGACATTAAGTCGGAGGGTGTACAGAAAAGCAGTAAAAACTGCTTTTCTGTACACTTTCCAGGTGCCGGCAGAAATTAACACCTACCTTTTGGTAGGTGCTAATTTCTGAAAGTAAAATGTGCGGCTTGGCTGCACATTTTACTTATTGAATCACGCGGGAATAACTAAAAGGGCCATCAACATGCATTTGCATGTTGCGGGCGCTATTAGTTTCGGGGGGGTTGGCCGCCTGTTTTCGACATGCTATTACCCCTTACTGAATAAGGGGTAAAGCTAACGCGTCGAAAACGCGTGTCCAAACGCGGGTTAACAGTGCACTTCGCTGGAGCACACTGTACTGTATCGGCCTGAATATTAGCAAAAAAATAAGAATCTTACATTTCCTTTCAAATTCAGTAAACTCACCAAAAATGCTTGTTTTTACCATCAAACGTTTAAACATGATGCCATTGTCTAAACCAGAGTTTTCCAAACTTTTCATGTTGGTGACACACTTTTTAGACAAACATAATTTCACGACACAGTAATTCAGTCTACTAGCAAACCAGAGGTTAAAGGTTAAGCGAACAAAATATATTTCAGCAATTTATATATGTTTCCTTAAATATATACATACATTTTTGTGGATTACATAATGTTACACCCACACTGACCCCCAGGCAACTCCCATTCATTCTCATACCGCTCCCTCCCCACTCCCTAGGCATGCACACATTCATTCTCACACACACACACACAGAGAACCCCAGGCAGGCAGGCACCAATTTATTCTCACACACACATACACCACACATAGGCAGGCGCCTATTCTCACACAGACAGACCCCAGGAAGACACCCATTCGTTCTTATACACAGATACAGCCTCAGGCAAGCACCCATGCATTCACACATATACACACCCAGGCAGACTCCTATTCATACACTTGCACACACTGAAGGCAGATCCCCCTCTCTTTCTTTTGCCAGCAACCTCAGAGCCTCTTTCATTGCTCTGCTACTGCTGTCACTGCTGCCATGTGGATATTTTGGGAGGTGCTGATTGCTGCTACTGGCACTGAAGCCCGTTCTGCTGCCTCCTATTAGGAAAACAGAAAAAGCCAAGCTGCTACAGATCCCTACACAGAACCTCCACACTGGCAGAATATGTCAACTCAGTCAAGATGCAAAATACAAACAGACCCTCACAAAAATGCAGAATAAAGTAACCATAAACTAAAGTATTATTATCCCAGGACAAGCAGGATGCTAGTCCTCACATGGGTGACATCATTGATGGAGCCCTATGCGGGAAAACTTTCTGTCAAAATTTCTAGAAACCTTTGACTGGCCCTGTGAGGCCACTGAGCATGCCCAGCATGCCATGATATTCTCTGCCACAGGGGTCTCTCTTCAGTCTTCGTTTTTCCGTGCTGCTGTAAGCATCGCGGAGCAAGGAGCCTTGTGAGTTTTCTCAGTGTTTGCTGACTAAAAAGTCATTTATTTCTCATTCTTTTTCTCCCACAAGGGATCTCTCTCAGATTTCCACCGGCTGGTGAGTAATCATAGTCTCATTTTTACTCCCTGAGTAAAAACATTTTTCTCAATTTTTTCCCTCATTTCATCGACGGCTGTCGATTGAAAATGGCTACCGGATTTAAAAAATGTCCTATCTGTAATTGGACAATGTCCATTACAGATCCACACCTCGAGTGTGTCCTTTGTTTGGGGGACAAACATGATGTCTCAACCTGCCCTAAATGTGCAGAGATGACTCCAAAAGGAAGAAAACTTCGCCAAGAGAAGATGGAACATCTTTTTCACGTACAGCTTCTGCCTTCTCCCTCAACATCAACAAAATCGTCTCCGGCTGGAGTTTCAAAACGAATTATATTGAAAAACGTCGTCATGAGGGGTCCGGAGATCATCCATCGACATCAACGTCATCGACAAGGTCAGTAGTCGAACACCGACCGAAACACCGTCATAGACATCGGCACACATTGACTCCAGTGGCGCTTCTCTCCCTGGAGGAACCGACCGTTAAGCGGCTCAAACTTCAGGAAACTCTGCTACCTTCGGCGCCGGGGCCTTCACCTTGCGAAGAAACACCAATAGTCGAACCTCCACAGGGCTCTGTGGAAGAGGTATTGATGCCTCCACCGCCACCGGGTTCAGCTGCTCTGCCTGCACCAGCTGTTCCACAGGAATTGTTGGATTTTATCCGGCAAGTGGTGCTCTAGGCCCTTAAGGAGCAGATGCCTATTCAGGCGCCTTCGCCGATGCCGGTTCCCGAACCGATGGTGGTACTATTACCGATGCCGGTGATTGCACCGAAGCCGGTGGCTATACCGATGCCTACGACTCTGTCGATGCTGGTACCTATACCAATGCCGATGATTCCGTCGATGCCGGTGCCTACACCGATGCTGGCCAAAGTGACACCGGCACGACCATCGATGACACAGACGCCATCTTCGATTCCGGCCCCGATACCATCGATGCCAATCTCACCTGGGGACCCAGGACATCTAGAACTGGCACTCTATCAGCTCATAATGAAGAGATTTGATGAGGTAGTCGGTGCTCTTCCTCCCAAGCCTCGGAAAGAACAGCCTGAAGAGACACCATTCGATGACCCGCAACCAGGTCCTTCAGGTCTTCCTCATCCACCTATATCTTCTCCAATATCTCCACCAAGAGAAGATCCATACGATACTTGGGACGATGGACACACAGACACCTCATCTGAAGATTTCATGTCAGATCCTTCACCTCCAGACCCAAGGAAGAAATCTCCACCGGAGGATTTATCATTCACCAATTTCTTCCAGGAAATGGCGGACACCATACCTTTCACCTTGGTGACAGAAGAAGATTGAAGGCAACAAACATTGGAGGTTCTCCAATTTGTAGACCCTCCAAAGCAAGTAGTAGCCATACCTGTCCATGACGTCCTTCTGGACCTACAACATCGGCTTTGGGAGCATCCATGCTCAGTGTCTGCTGTAAATAAAAGAATGGACACAACGTATTTGGTGCAGTCTGCTCCTGGCTACCAAAAGTCACAGCTTCCACACCAATCAGTGGTGGTAGAATCTGCACAAAAGAGGTCAAAGAGGATAAGACCACATCCCTCAACTCCCCTGGGAAAAGATCACAGATTCTTGGATTCCCTGGGAAGGAAGGTTTATCAAGGAGCCATGTTAAATTCTAAAATATCTTCTTACCAATTATACATGACTGAATACCAAAGAAATCTGTGGAAACAGATGCAGGAGTTTATACCATCATTGCCACAACAACATCAAGAAGCAACCTAAACAATTATCCACAAAGGGCTGGAGGCGGGCAAGCACGAGGTCCATGCTGCCTATGATGGCTTTGAAACAGCATCCAGAGTGGCTGCATCGGGTATAAGTGCAAGACGTTGGGCATGTCTTAAAGCCTCGGACCTCAGGCCTGAAGTCCAGGAAAAATTGGTTGACCTCCCATGTCTTGGTGATAACCTTTTTGGTTCCAAGGTACAAGATGCGGTTGCTCAATTGAAAGAGCACACAGAAACCCTGCGACAACTTTCATTGATTCTGCAGGATCCGGCTACACAGTCAACTCGTAGGCCTCAAAGGAAGGAACCTAGAAGACCCTTCTACTGACAGAGGCGATATTACCCTCCAACATCTAGGAGCAGATCTTCTAGGCTGCAACAAAGACCTCAGCCCAGACATCCTATGGCAGCTAGGCTTCAACCTCCGCCACAGATGGGACCGTCTGCTGGCTTTTGAGACCTTTCCCAGAGACCGAAGCCATCTCTCCAATCCTCATCCACAGCTTCCGGTAGGAGGTCGAGTATCCTCCTTTTACAACCATTGGGTGCAAATAACAACAGACCAATGGGTACTTGCAATAATATCTTGAGGTTACCAACTCAATTTCCTCTCAATTCCAAAAGATTCTCCTCCGAGATCTCTTTCTCTAATCGAAAATCACATAACCCAATTACAAGTAGAATTATCTACCCTTCTGAGAGCCAGAGCAGTAGAGCTGGTGCCCTGGACTCAGCAGGGCAGAGGATTCTATTCCCGTTATTTCCTCATTCCAAAGAAAACCGGAGGCCTACATCCATCCTAGACCTCAGAAATCTCAACAAATTTCTGAAGAAAGAAAAGTTCAGGATGGTCTCTCTAGGCACCATGCTTCCACTTCTTCAAACAGGAGATTGGCTTTGTTCTCTGGATCTTCAAGATGCTTATGCTCACATTCCAATATTCCCCCCTCATCGCAAGTATCTGCGCTTCATGGTGGGTCATCAGCATTTCCAGTACAGAGTACTACCATTCGGACTCGCATGACCAAATGTCTGGCAGTAATAGCAGCACACTTGCACAAAGAAAGTGTCCATGTCTTTCCCTATTTAGACAACTGGCTCATCAGAAGTCAATCTCAACAAGAAGCTCTGGCTTCTCTCAGTCGAACAATTACTCTACTTCACTCCATGGGCTTTCTAATCAATTATCAAAAGTCCCATCTCATTCCATCTCACCTGCTTTAATTCATAGGAGCGGAATTGAACACCATCCTATCAAGAGCCTTTCTACCCGAGGATCGGGCAGAGACACTTTCCCTTCTGGCAAACTCAATTCATTCAAAGAAACAAGCAACAGCTCATCAGTTTCTAACCTTACTAGGCCACATGGCCTCCACAGTTCATGTCACTCCTATGGCATGGTTAGCCATGTGGGTAACCCAATGGACTTTAAGATCATAATGGATCCAAGCCATTCAGCAACTATCCATTCCAATTCAAGTAACCCACCAGTTACCTTCATCTCTACTTTGGTGGGCAAACAAGGACAATTTGCGCAAAGGCCTTCCCTTCCAGCAACCAGTCCCACAGATAACTTTAACTACAGATGCATCTACCTTGGGTTGGGGAGCTCACATAGACAATCTCCAAACCCAAGGTACTTGGACAAAACTCGAAGCAACATTTCAAATCAATTTCCTGGAACTTCGAGCTATACGTTATGCTCTGCATGCATTCAAGGACTGCCTTTCACACAAGACTGTTCTGATCCAAATGGACAACACAGTAGCCATGTGGTACATCAACAAACAGGGAGGTACGGGCTCGTATCTCCTTTGCCAAGAAGCTGCGCAGATTTGGGACTGGGCCCTGACACTCAATGTTTCTCCGGGCCACTTACCTGGCAGGCATTTACAATGTAGTGGCAGATCGACTCAGTCGCCAGTTCCAACTACACGAATGGTCCCTGGATCCCTTAGTAGCGACCAGGATATTTCAACGTTGGGGACAACCAACAATAGACCTCTTTGCGTCACACCTGAATCACAAAGTGGACAGCTTCTGCACTCTGCACAGACAGAATCACCAACTAGCCAAGGACGCCTTTGCTCGCCCTTGGAACTCAGGCCTTCTATACGCGTATCCTCCGATCATAACCAAAACTCTAGTGAAGCTACAACAGGACAAAGGATCCATGATCCTCATAGCCCCATATTGGCCTCGAAAAGTATGGTTTCCCACACTTCTAAACCTCTCGATCAGGGATCCAATGCGCCTGGGTGTAGCTCCCACTCTCATAACTCAGGATGAGGGTCAGTTGCGCCATCCCAACCTTCAATCCCTATCCCTGACAGCATGGATGTTGAAAGCTTTATTTTACGACCTCTCAATCTTTCAAACAATATATCTCAAGTGTTTATAGCTTCACGTAAACCTTCCACGCGAAAGAACTATTCTTCGAAATGGAAAAGATTTACTTTGTGGTGCAGACAAAAGAACATTAATCCTTTCTCCTGCCCCACAACTTCTCTATTGGACTACTTATGTCATCTTTCAGACTCTGGTCTACAGACTTCATCTGTTAGAGTACATTTAAGTGCAATCTCAGCTTACCATAACAAGATGGGAGATGCACCAATATCCATACATCCCCTTGTCAGTAGATTTATGAGAGGTTTAATTCACCTCAAACCACCAATTCGGCCACCTGTCACAGAATGGGACCTGAATTTGGTCTTAACAAGACTCATGTGTTCTTCTTTTGAACCTATGAATTCCTGTGATCTTAAATTTCTCAAATGGAAGACTATCTTCCTCATAGCCATTACATCGGCTAGAAGGGTGAGTGAGTTACAAGCACTTGACACGTATTCACCCTATATAAAATTCCTACATGACAGAGTGGTTCTCCGTACGCATCCAAAATTCCTACCCAAAGTAGTTACGGAATTCCACTTGAACCAATCCATAGTTTTACCCACATTCTTTCCAAGACCTCATTCTCACCAAGGAGAACGGGCTTTACATACCTTAGACTGTAAGTGTGCGCTAGCATTTTACTTAGACCGCACTGCAGTCCATAGGAAATCCACTCAGCTCTTTGTATCTTATGATCCAAACAAACCGGGAAAAGAAGCAGTGGGTAAACATACTCTATCCAATTGGCTAGCAGATTGCATACAGTTTTTCTATGAAAAAGCAGGCCTTCCTCTTCAAGGGCGAGTAAAGGCACATTCAGTAAGAGCAATGTCAACCTCAGTAGCACACTATCGTTCAGTGCCAGTTCTTGACATATGTAAAGCAGCAACATGGAGTTCTCTTCACACCTTTGCAGCTCATTACTGTTTGGACAAAGGACGACATGATGCAGCCTATGGACAATCTGTCTTAAAGAACTTGTTTCCAGTTTAATCCCAACTCCTTCTACATCCAATCTGCTGTGATCTTCAGCTGCCTCATTGTCAACAACAATACTTCACTGTTGCTTCACTACAAAATGACTCAGCCTCTAGCTTGCTAATCACCCACATGTGAGGACTAGCATCCTGCTTGTCCTGGGATAAAGCAAAATTGCTTATCTTGTAATAGGTGTTATCCCAGGACAGCAGGATGTAGTCCTCACGAAACCCACCCGCCACCCCGCGGAGTTGGGTCTGATTTGTTTTATTATTTTATTTTTTGCTAAAGCTTATACGAGACTGAAGAGAGTCCCCTGTGGCAGAGAATATCATGGCATGCTGGGCATGCTCGTGGCCTCACAGGGCCAGTCAAAAGTTTCTAGAAACTTTGACAGAAAGTTTTCCTGCATAGGGCTCCATCAATGATGTCACCCACATGTGAGGACTACATCCTGCTGTCCTGGGATAACACCTATTACAAGGTAAGCAATTTTGCTTTACAAACATTCAGACAAAAATTGAACTGTTAACCGCAACAGGCCAGACTATTATGCAGTGCAACAATGGAAAAACAGAAATATTACAATACCTGAAAAACATAAAAATCAGTAAATATAAAGGATCAATAGAAGTAAAACCATACTAATAAAAAGAATATTACAAAACAGCTGACAAATAGAACATCATCTAATAATTGAAAACTCATATACATTTTCCAGACCAATAAAATATTTCAAACACTATGCAATACTTTAAACTTAAAAAGGATAAAAAATCCCTGGTTGTTCATACCTGGAATCTTTTGATTTCCAGATGCCCTGAGATTGTTGTGGATTAGCAGAGGAGAGGGGAGGGGTTGTTCCTCCCAATCTCTCTCTCTCATATAAACACACATGCTCAATCATAGAACATGCTCTCACACACACAGACACAAACATGCTCTCAGACACAGCAACGCACAGACACACACAAACATGATCTCACAGATACACAGACATGCTGTCTCAGACATGCAGTCATACAGCCATGCATGCTCTCACACCCATACATGCACAAACACATGCACATGCTTTCACAGACAGATATGCTCTTTCACCCACACATACCCTCACAGAGACATACACACACACACACATGCTCTCACTCATTCACTTCCTCCCCATTCCCCAGTAGAAGTACAGCAGTCTTCTCTTTCAGCCCACATGGCAGAGGACCTCTTCATTTTTCTTGAGGCCGTGGGGGCTGATGCTACTCTGTTTTCTGCAGGGGGGGAGGGAGGTGACGCTTTTGATTTTCCTCTGGCCCTTGATGTTTCTTCCTGCGACAGCCCGGGGAATGCACTTGCGTGGAGGTGGAGGCTGAGGCGGGAGAGGTGTTACTGCTGCTTCTTGGATGCTGCGCGATTTGGAGCCAATGCCTGCAACGGCCAGCGCTTTTCTTTTTCCCACGCGGACCCACCACTTCCTCTTCCGGGCTGAGTGGACAGGAAGAAGGAGAAGTCATGCCATCGCCGCCCCCAGATTGGTGGCGCACAGGCCCTGCACGCAGGTCCTCTTCAGCAGCCCCGCAGATCATGTCGCGACAGGATGCGCTCTGTCGCGGCAGGATGGGCTGTTCAGGCACAGCAGAATTAGCTGAGATGCAGCCCACAGGCCTCACTTCAAGCGTGGCCTCATCAGTTCTACTGCGACTTTGTAGATCTTTTTTTGGGCCGTAGCAACCCTTCTTATTTTCTTTGGTGGGAATCCTTGTTTAAAAATAACCACATGTGATGGAGTGACTGGCCCACCGGGGGAAGCCTGAACCCCTATAGGCCAATCCGCCCCGCCCTCCTCCTTCCTGCCCACGTGGCTCTGGCAACGTTTTTCTTCCGGGGCTGTGCATGCAGGAAGGAGGAGGAGGAGAAGTGAATGTGACCCATTTCTTCGGCCCATGGCGAAGTAAGCTCCACCACGGCCCCACCGATCTTCCTGCTGTAGTTCCCTGCTGCTATGTGGACCAGGCAACACACCTTCGGACTGCAGGCGACACACTAATGTGTCGCGACACACACTTTGGAAAGCTCTGTTTTAGACAATAGCATCATATTTAAATGCTTGATGGTAAAAACAAGCATATTTTTGGTGGGTTAACTGAATTTGAAAGGAAATATATAATTCTTATTTTTTTAACAATGTTTTTTCGTTTTTCAGTTAACTTGTTTGGAGCAGTGCACGACAGTTTCTAAGGCATTACCCTGAGGGAGCCCACATGGGTGAACAATTACGGCCGAATTTTAAATTCCCGGCGCGCGTAAGTACCGATACACGCATAAATGCCAGGCCCTGAAAAAGGGGTGGGCCAGGGGGCGGGGAGGGGCGGGACAGTGGCCATTAGCTGCTGTCCCGGGGAAGCGCACGCCAGCAGCCAGCCAGCACGTGTAAATTACTTCTGCTCCCGAGGAGCAGTAAGTAATAAAAAAATTGAGGAAAGGTAGGTTAGGTTTAGGGGGTGGGGAGGAGAGGGGAAGGGGAAGGAAGGTTAGGCAGGGGGTTAGGAAAGTACCCTCCCAGGCCACTCCTTAATTGGAGCGGACTGGGAGGGAACTGGGGAAGGCCCGATTGCGTCGCCACATGTACTTTGCAAAAATTCACACCCCTTGTGCGCACCCACCCAATTTTATAACATGCGAGCGCCGGCGTGCACGTTATAAAATCGGCGCATCCATGTGCGCGTGCCAGGAGCCATGCACACATGGACGCGCGTGCTCATCTTTTAAAATCTACGCCTTAGTTTCATGAGGAACAATCAGTATTTATGGGTTGCATGTTATTTATTTTGTGTACAAATTGAGCACAACACAAAAACTATAAAATTAAGTACCCTTAAATGTTTGGCAGTTATATTTAATGTGTAGGATTTCTTTTTTAAACTAATGGTTTTGCACTCCAGCACTGAGATTCATTATTCTGCTATATTTATAGCGGAATGATGAGTCACGAAAAAAAAAGGGGTAGGGCAATAGTGAGCCGGTGACCGCATCTCGGCGGTGCATTTTCGCCCGCTGCAGTTGTGTCCGTGCTGCAAACTATCGCCCCCATATCGTCAGTGGGAAAGGTGCAGTTAATTCTGGTGCTACTGCTGGCGATAATGTGTAAAACATTGCCTGCAGCAGTACTGGCATCAACATTTTTTTAACCCTGCCCTGACCCCTCCCTTTTCCCTCAGTTAAATGTTAAAGTCAAAATAATATTTAAACTGAGGAAAACCTAACCCCCCCCTCCACTCTTGAAGTCATCAGCCTCTCAAGCTTAAATATGGCTTCTTACGAATACAAACAAACTTAGAACACAGACTTTTAAAATCTTTTTATCCCTGTGTAACAGCATCAAGGGCAACATTTGCAGAAGATAAAGCAATTTAGGAGTACAATCATCTTAAAGCTATCTTACCTCTCAAAGACAACGGAAACAGCATCCAACTTTTTAACTCCCTTTTCCAGTGTTAATCACTGGAGGAATGTTTTTTATACAGTTTGGAAGGATTATTAGAATTGACCACATCCAAATAAGTGACAGAATCCCCAGCCCAGACTCGATGCAGAGAACCTATCACATACACCATGGTTTCTAACTTACAAAGCCTTTTCTCCCATTCTATGTCTATAGGAAAAACTGCTTAGTAAATGAGGTCCTTATATAGGTTTAACTTAAACCCTGAGAACTCACCATTCCACATCAAATCTAGCTGCCTAGCTTCTGACAATAATAAAAGAATATCATCAGCAAATAACAATGATTTAACCTCAACTTCACCAATAATTATATCTTTCACTTTACTATTGTTCTGCAATTTACGCATTAGAAGGTGAATTTTCAAAGGTTGCCAGGGGCGGATTGGCCTATCGGGGGATCGGGCATCTCCTGGTGGGCCGGTCGCTCCCATCACGTGATTTTTTTTTTTTTTTAAACTTCCCGGCCAAAGACAAGAAGAGGGTCTGCTGGCGCTGCGGCCCGAAGAGAAACCTTTGGGCAGGGCCGGTGGAAGCACTAGGCCTGGGCCTGGGGCGCCGCGAGCAGTGGTATCCCCAGGGGAGCCAATGCCCCCGGGCGCACGGAGGCTCATGCGGCGCAGCGACAGGCAGATGGGCAGGGCCGTGGTGAGGCTCACGTCACTATGGCTTGAAGAAAAAAATCGTGTTTAAACGCGCTGATGCTCCTCCTCCTTCCTGCCTGCGTGGCCCCAGAAGTAAACGTTGCACAGAGCAATGTGGGCAGGAAGGAGGAGGAGCATCAGCACGTGCAGAAGAGGAGCAGCGCTTACGGGCCGAGAAGAGTAAGAGGCCCGGTAGCAGGGTCGCTGCGGCCTGAGAAGAGGAGGCCCAGAGGTGAGAGAGAGGCTGAGGGTCTGTAGAGTGTGTGTGTCTGTGCGTGTATGAGATGAATTGAGAGATTGTGTGTGAGAGCGAGGACCTGAATGTTTGCAGAGACAGCATGTGAGAGCCTGTGTGTGTGTGTGTGTGTGAGAGAGAGACAGCATGTGACAGTGAGAGCCTATGCTTGAGCAAGACAGCATGTGGGAGTGAGAGAGAGCCTGGGTGTGTGAGAGTCAGACAGCATGTGCAAGAAAGAGACTGTGTATGAATGATTGTATGAGAGACAGCATGTGAGAGTGAGAGCCTGTGTGTGTGTGTGTGTGTGTGTGTGTGAGAGAGAGAGAAAGCATGTGAGAATGAGAACCTGACTGTGTGTTTGAGGGAAGAAGATGGAGAGAAAAGAAATAGAAAAAAAGACAATATAAAAGGAATTGGCAAAAAAATAAAATAAAGGGAAGGTGGGAAAAAAAGCCTGTGACCAACCAATTAGAAAATTAAGATCAGACAACAAAGGTAAAAAAAATAATAAATTACTTTTTAGTGATTGGCACATGTAATCTTTGGGAATGTGCAAGAATAGCACTTTCTCTATGCGGATCTCACAATGTACGAGATCAGCATGGAGAAAGTGGAAGCCCACGGGGCCTGCACAGAGGAGGCAGCAGAATGGGCTTCAGTGCCAGTAGCAGCAATCAGCGCCTCCCCAATAGCCATGCGGCATCAGTGACAGTGGCAGCAGAGGAATGAGAGAGGTTCCGAGATTGCTGGCAAAAGAAAGAGAGGGGTGTCTGCTTTTAGTGTGTGCATGTGTATGAATGGGAGTCTGCCTGGGGGTGTATGTGTATGAATGCATGGGTGCCTGCCTGGGGGTCTGTGTGTGTGAGAATGAATGTGTGCATGCCTGGGGGATGGAAAGGGAGTGGTGTGAAAATGAATGGGAGCCTGCCTGGGGGTCAGTGTGTGTGTGTGTGTGTGTGAGAATGCCTGGGAGCTTGCCTGTGTGTGTGTGTTTGTGTGTATGTGAGGGAGCCAGTGAGTGTGAGAGCATGAGTGTGTATGAGAAAATCCAAGGGAGTAAGAGTTTGTGTGTGGAGGGGGAGAGACTGTCTTAGAGCCTGAGAGTGTGTCAGTGTCAGTGAGAGCGAGAGGTTATGGTGGATATAAGAGCATGAATGTGTATGTATGTGACAGTGTATGTGTGAGAGAGAATGGACATGTGAGTATGTGTGAGAGAGAGAGGATAACCTCCTAATCCTAGACAATATCAGGGTGCCTGGAAATCAAGAGCTCCCACAGAAGGGGACAGCAGGGGCTTTTTAAAATCCTTATTAGTTTTAATTACTGAATATTATTTGATGTCTGTTCTTTTTGAAATATTTTATTGGTGTTATATACAAATTTTTGAAAATTTCCCTGAGTTAAATTACTGGAGGTTCTAGTCATCAGCAGTTTTGAAATATATATTTTTAGTATGATTTTCCTATTGTGATGTTTTATAGTTCTTGATTTTATTGTTTGATGTTTTATGAGGAATGATGGTATTTTCTGTTTCTCCATTGCTGCATTACATACAGTCTAACTTGTTGTGATTTCCAGTTCAGTTTGTCTGTGCATTTCTGTGTATATTTTATGGTCCCTTTATTCTGTATTTGGTGACTCACCAAATTGTATGTGTAACTGGGTACCCATGGGCCAGTATGGAGAAAAATCCCCCGGGCCACTATTTTCCCACAATCCGCCCCTGAAGGTTGCACACATAAAAATTAGCAGATATGTGTAAAATAGCATATATGTGAATATGTGCTATTTTAGTAAACTCAACATATATGTAGAAATAAGGGTCCACAAATAAATTTGCATATGTAGAAAAAAGAACAGGTAAGGGGTGCTCCAGGATGGAGCCAAAATTTATGTAAGTAAGTTGATATTTTAAAAGCAATTAACACATGTAAATTTGGCAACTTATTCATACATATTTACTCCTGCTCAGTATCTGCAGTAAGTGATCGTAAACATCTTAAAAGTGAAATATTGACTGGGTGAGGCATCTCGGTAAAATGGGAAACTTCAGGCTGAAAAGCCAGGAGGGTCTTGATGGCCTGCAGATGGACTGCATGAACTGGTAAACTAATTGGTATAACTGGTCATTTCATTGCTGCCGCTTGTTAGAAAATCTCCCAACTTGTACATGTAAAAGCCGATGTATGGTAGTTAAATGCATACCAGTTGGACACACTTATCTGGCTAAAGTCCGACTTATCCAGCTAAGTAGCAGTACTTAACTAGATAAATTCGGATTTATCCAGCTAAGTAGCAGCAAAACAACAGGATTCTTGCAACAGGAAAGTATCCACAAATTTTGGACCTGTTTGGCAGAAATCAGTTTCAGAAATCCATGCTCTCCACTTACATATCTTTGAGAAGTTTCATAAATTCTCAGAATCTTTCTTTATTAATAAGCAGGAGGATTTCCTCAGTCTAAACAGGTAAGTGTGATAAGCATCTTGCAAAATCTGCTTACGATAATTTCGATAAGATGAAAAGAGGGTCAGGTAGGAGCACATAACAGGAATACCTGATTACTATATTCTCAGACCTTAATTCTGTACAAATTATAAATTGTAAACAAAGTTCGTACTGCAATAATGGCTTGATTAGTTGTAATCTGCCTTGTGACCATTAATTGATAAAATGTGGAATATAGTGACATGCAGTCAGGTCCTTCAAGGGATTCAGTAAATCCGCAGTCCATAGGCATGGCTATGGGGTGGCAAGTGCTACCTAAATTTTAAACTTTGGATGGGGTAGGGATAAACCTGTTAGGAACGTCGGCCGCGGCGCCCTGCGACCGGGTGTCATGGCTGCCGGTCGTGGCGGGCCATGGCTAGAGTCAGGTCGGCGTTCACAAAAGTAGTCTACTCACTGGGAGCACTGGAGGCTCCCGCGGTGGAAGGCGGACCTGCTTCAGTTTCTTCGCGGCGGCTGTCTTGCCCGGGCTGCCTCGCCCGGCTGCTTGGTTCTCGGCGGTCCGTCTCCTCCCCCTCAGCCCCTAGGGGCCGCGCGCGTGGCTGCAGTAAAGATTTAAAGGAGCCATAACCGGATATTGTCATGGCTCCTCCTGAGTCTCTGCCTCCTGGCTCCTGTATTTAAGGCAAGGTCTGACACCCAGACCTTGCCTTGGTATTGAGGCTTTGTGCTTGGTTCCTGTTTTCGTGTTCCGGATCCTCTCCTTGCTCCGTTCCTGCTCTTCTCCTTGTTGGACTGATTCTCTGGCTCCTGACCCTCGGATTGGTGGTGGTGTATTCTGGTATCGACTTGGACTGGCTCTGGACCCTTCTCCTTCTCTGCTCCTGGATCGGCTTCAGACCATTCTCCCGTCTGCTCCTGGACCGGCTTTCGACCCTCCTCTGGACTTCGACCCTTGGACTGGATTGGGACTATTCTTCTACTGTACTCCCAGACTTCTCACGACCTGCTGGAGGCCCCAGCCGTCTGGAACCCACGACCTGCAGGAGGCGCCTGCATCCAGACCATCTTCATTCTTCAGGGAGTCACCTAAGTCCCAGCGGCCGTGTCCCTATGGGCTCCTCCTGGGGGAATCACGAGCTTCCAGGGTGAAGTCGTCCTCTCAACATCTTCAACAGGCCTCGCCATCTGACGGTAGAGACCGACGAGGGTTTACTTCCTTCTCGGCAGCGCAGACTCTACCTCAGAACAAGGGTCCACTCTCCGGTTCATAACAAACCCAAACCCCTGTCTGATCCGATCAGTGGGGATACACCTCCCTACCCACCCCCAGCTGGCAGCAGGAGTTGTGTTTAACTGAACGTCATCTCCTGTTGCTGTGGGATCAGTCTCATAACTTTTACCTTGAAAAAGGAATGTGTATCTGTAAGAGAGAGAGAAAGAGAGTGTGTGAGGGAGCCTGTATATATTTGTCAGTCTGTTAATTGCTTTATTGTGTGTGTGTGAGAGAGAGAGAAAAGAGGTATATGAGAGATCCTGCATGTCTGTGTGTAAGAGAGAGAGAGAGAGAGCTTGTGTGTGGATATATGGGAGTAAGAGCCTGTGTTTAACTGTGTGTGTGAGAGCTTGTGTGAGAGAGATGGGAGACATATGTGTGTATGTGAGAGAGAAAGAGAGAGGGTGTTTGACAGTGTGTATGTGTGTGTGAGAGAGAGAAAGAAGACAAATGTGTTGTGTGTATTTGTGAATGAGAGAGAGAGCCTGTGTGTGTGAGAGAGAGGATAAAGTTTGTGCACCCTCCTTCCTTCAATCTGCAACAATCTCAGGGCAGCTGGAAATTAAAAATTCCCAGATATGGAGAGTGAGAGATATTTATTTATTTGTTTATTTATTTATTTATTTATTTGTTTTTATATACCATCATTCGGTTCAGCCATATATTAATCCATATTAGTTTCATTATTGGATGTTATTTGATGTGTCTATTGTTTTGAAATATATTGGTGTTTTATGAAATTTATAAACATTTCTATGAGGTTTCATTTATTGAATGTTCTATTCATCAGTTTTGAAATATTTATTTTGTTTATTAGTATGGTTTTACTTTTATGATGTTTTATATGTCTTGATTTTGTTGTTTGTTGCTCCCTTACACCCAAATTTTAAAAGTCCCACGTGCATAAAAATTGGGGGTTACGTGTATGGTCGAGCCCTGCGCACACCGCGCGCATTTTAGAACGGGCCCGGTCACGCACATGACCCCTGATACACGCACAAGTGCCGAACCTGCTGAAAGGGGTGGGCCTGGGGCAGGGGCAGAGCGAGAGGCAGGCCGGGACAGTGCCATTAGACACTGTCCCAGGGAAGTGTTCGCCGGCAGCCGGCCAACACGCGGAGTTTACTTCTGCTCTGGAGGAGCGTAAGTACAAAAATAAAAAAATGGGGATAGATAGGGTTAGTTTAGGGTTTGGGGAGGAGGGGGAAGAAGGAGGAAGGATAGGGTTAGGGATAAGGAAGTTCCCTCCCAGTCCACCCGCCCGCACATGCGTGTGCGGACATGAAAATCCGGTGCGCATGTACACGCAGGAAACGTATTTTATAACATGCGCGTACCAACATGCGCATGTTATAAAATTGGCGCATCCATGTGCATGTACCAGGAACCGCGTGCGTCTTTTAAAATCGACCCTTATTCTATATTTGGTAAGTGTCTGTCTATGTTCTGTATGTATGGCTGAGGTGAAGAATTCTGCTAGTGTATAGTTTCTGTGTAGGGATCTCTAGCAGTCCATCTTGTTCTGTTTCTAGCAGAAGGTGTATTAGTCTTCTAGAGCTGTTTGAGTCCTGGGAGTTAGTGTTGTTTTGATATGACAGATTTGTCTCTTGGGGTAAATTGTATTCTTGGCAGGCTGTGATTACTTTTTATTGGATCTATATAAGTATTATCCAAAAATACTGTACATGACCTTTTGAAACAATATAGGACCCATTTTTAGATGTGAATGTCTTTGATATGATAACTGAAGAAGGGATCTTATAGTTTTAACAGCTTTGCCTCGGTATGCCACTGTATACATGTATGATATGGGATAAACATACGCCTATTTTATAATATGCAGGTAAGTGATACATGCATGCTATAAAACACCATGATAAAACTATGCACAGCCACATACACGTGCATATGCTACTGTGCGCAATTGTCTAAAAGTTATCCTCTAACCGTGCACTTTTTGCCACTGTTGTTGACTGATACTTCTTTTAGTTGCTTTGAAAACTAGAATAGCTTTTTTTTTGTTTACAGTTGTTTATTAACAGCAAATCCATTACAGAAATATGGCAACAACATTTACATATATAAATTAATATACTGTTCCATTTTTTCACCAGTATTATTATATACATTATGGTCGGAAATTACAAGATATCTTTGCAGTTGAACAAAAGGTGGGCCAATATAAGAGTAACATCAATTAAAGTAGTTATAATAACAGTATTAATAGCTATAATAGTTATAATAGCACTAATGGTTATAATAATAATAACCATGATAATAACCAAAATAGTAGAAACCATTAATAAAATACAATAATAGAGCCTAGTTGCTCTTTTGTCCCTTCAGCGTAGCTGTAGATTGCTGTTAGTAAGTTTTTTTATTATCTATTTATTCTATTCTAATCTAACTGACATTTCCCTCCCCTAACTCCCCCCCCCCCTTTTTAATTGTTGTGGTTATTGTTGTGCTATCCCCCCCTTCCCCCTCTTATCCAATCTTCCGGCATCAGGACATAGTAGGAAGTCTGATCAATCCAATACGCTGGAAATGACTGGTAAGATCGAAGATTTGGAATGACATAAAGAACTTGAATAAAGAACTTGAATAACATGATAAACTTGGGTGCCATAAAGAATTTGGGCAGCATAAAGTACAGAACGCTTTATGTAGTATGGACAAGCCATATGTAAGATCAATATGCAGTGTACCATATAGAAAACATATACAGATCTAGGATTGCTGTAAACATAATTACTAGGTATAGGCTACAGGTAATTCCTCAGTCATCTCGACAGAGGCTTCCAATAGTACTAGAGTAAATGGAGCCAGCATCTAGCGAGATATAAACATGTGGATACGGAGATTTATCAAGATCCTTTCTATGCATTTTCTGACAAAGAATTTGGTTGGTTTTATTCCACCGGTTCCTTATTGTGGCCATAAAGAAGTCATACATTAATGCATCTAGTTAACAGTCATACCCAGAATGATATGTAATTGTATTAAGCTGAGTATGCTAAGCTAAATATCCAAAACTGAATATCCAAACTAAACAAAACAGATAGCATATTCTAAGCCTGCTTGAATAAACAGGTAGGGTAAGATATAAATTGAATTGCGTATTAGTTGAATTGAGTTTTAATTATCGCCAGTTAGGAGTCTAGTATCTAGAAGCATAAGTCGGATGTCATTGTTCAAGGAGCCATTATCTCGCAAGCTTATGCACCGATCTACATCACAGAGGCGTCCACCGTTCATGACGAGAGTTTTGTACATCCACCTCACCCATCTTTCAAAAAAGCGAGGAATGATATGGCTTCTTTGGGCAAAAGTTTTACATAATCATGCCAGATACTTATTGTTATGCCACGATGTTGAGCGGGTTTTTGACGTGCTGTCAAATATTCGTGGTGGAGAGTCTGTTGGATTTTGTGTTTCCAGATAGTTTTATATTGAGGTGCTGGATTCATCCATTGGTTCAGTATTGTATCTTGCGCTACTAGTATAATTTTATTTAGGAGTTGGATTTTGAATTTATCTAAGATGTTGTCAGTGACCTTTACTAGACCAAATAGCTAAATCCTGGGGTCCAGCTGTAAGGAGGTTCCCCACATTTTTTGTGACATTTCTTGTAGGTAGCGCCAAAATTCCTGTACTGCTGCACATGACCAAAAACTATGATAATAAATCCGGATTGGCTGTCGCACATCCAGTACAGAGCTGATTTTGAGTTAGTCCCATGTGGAAGGCCGTGTATTGCGAGTAATATGCTTGATAATAAAATTTATACTGTTTGTCTCATAACGCCACGTTTTCCGTAGTTATGGGGATTCGTTGAAGGCAAACTTTGAGATCCTCTGATGAGATTTTACAGGGTAATCCTTTATTCCACTTTTGGGTAATTTTTGAGAATTCTGGTGGAAAGGTCAGCTGAATGATTGCAGAATAAAACTGTGAGCATTTGAAGTGTTTACCTGCTGGTCTATGAATGAATGAGAGGAGACTCTGAGAGTTCAAGAATGATGGATGGGTTTGTAATTTTTCATTGATAAAGTGTCGCAGCTGACGGTACCCAAAGAAGTCTGCATGTGGTATATGATAAAGATCGTGAAGCTCCTGGAAGCTGTAAACATGAACCTGATCCGCTTCGAAATGTAACAGTTGTGAGATAGTTTTCAGGCCTAACTGTGCCCAGCGAGTAAAAGGTACTTGAGTCATGCCTGGTTGGAAGACAGGGTTGCCTGTTATTGTCTGGCATACAGTGCTTTCTGGAAGCACTTGATGAAGTTTGCATATGAGTTTCCACACCCGGCTCAGCGGACTGATAATAACACTGGATGTATAATAATGTGGAATTAATTTATCTGGACTTTGTAACACAGCACCCGGTGTTAGTGGAGTTAACCAGTGATGAATATATCTCATAGGAGAACAAACTTCAGAGTCAAAAGTCCAGTCCCGTATATGTCGCAATAAACTAGCATAGTTGTACGCCCTTAAGTTGGGGCAATTTAAGCCTCCATCTCGTTTTGACCTCATCAGGACTTTCAAAGGTATCTGTGCAGGTTTCCCCCTGCATAAATACCAGTTAAGTGCTTTGTTGATCTCTTCCACATCTTGCGTCTGCAACCAGATGGATAACATACTGAAGAGGTCTAGCCATTTAGAAGTTTCCATCATCTTTAATAATAAAATTTTCCCAGAAAATGAAAGTGGTAATGTTTGCCATGTCTGCAATTTGGGGCGGATTTTCAGAGCCCTGCTCGCGTAAATCCGCCCAAAACCGGGCGGATTTACGCGAGCAGGGCCCTGCGCGCCCGGAAGCCTATTTTACATAGGCCTCCCGGCGCGCGCAGAGCCCCGGGACTCGCGTAAGTCCCGGGGTTCTCCGAGGGGGGCGTGTCGGGGGGCGGGCCCAGTCGTCGCGGCGTTTCGGGGGCGTGTCGGCAGCGTTTTGGGGGCGGGTATGGGGGCGTGGCTACGGCCCGGGCGCGGTCCGGGGGCGTGGCCGCGCCCTCCGTACCCGCCCCCAGGTCGCGGCCCGGCGCGCAGGAGGCCCGCTGGCGCGCGGGGATTTACGCCTCCCAGAGGGAGGCGTAAATCCCCCGACAAAGGTAAGGGGGGGGTTTAGACAGGGCCGGGCGGGTGGGTTAGGTAGGGGAAGGGAGGGGAAGGTGAGGGGAGGGCAAAGGAAAGTTCCCTCCGAGGCCGCTCCGATTTTGGAGCGGCCTTGGAGGGAACGGGGGTAGGCTGCGCGGCTCGGCGCGCGCCGGCTATACAAAATCCATAGCCTTGCGCGCGCCGATCCAGGATTTTAGCAGATACGCGCGGCTCCGCGCGTATCTACTAAAATCCAGCGTACTTTTGTTTGCGCCTGGAGCGCAAACAAAAGTAGGCTATTCGCGCGCCTTTTAAAATCCGCCCCTTTGTGTATTAGTTTCTGCTTCAATGGAGTAACGTTGAGTGAATAAATAACCTTCGGGCTTGCTGGGACATAAATTCCTAACTAGAATAGCTTTAATGTTTTTTCTTTCACCAATTTAGGCCACAATTTTCAGATTGTCAACTTTGGGAAAAAAGTCTGTATGCACTTATTTCCCAGCGATAGCAGGCTGAATTAGCCATGCTGTCTGGGAGCGTCGCGACTGGGATCAGTAGGTGGAGTTTCTCCTAGAGTACAGAGTTTTGAACTCTTTGCGGCTGCGCGGTGAGGTTCCCGCGCGATTGCCTGATTTACCTCAGTCTCTTTTTTTCCGCGAGCAGGACTGCACGCGGGGTATTTTTCTCCTTCCTCGTCTCTTCAGATTTTTCAAATTTTTTCGATTTTTCTCCCATCACTTGGCAGCGATGGCTCCAAAGCCATCGGGTTTTAAATACTGCCAATGAGGGAAAATTATGTCCATCACTGATGGACATAATTATTGTTACATTTGCTTGGGCCCGGAGCACGACACAGCCTGATACCGAGACTGTGGTCGGATGTCACCCCGGGCCAGAAGACAGCGCGCTGAGAAAATTGCGCGCCTCCGAAGAAACTAAAGAAAACGCCAGTTAGAAGATCAACATTGCTGGAGGGTGATTCGGCCAGGTCGGTACTACCACCAGGGCTGCGAAAGGACGTCGAGGCCTCGACTCCTTCGGCAGGAAAGTCTATTGCGCCATTCGGGTCACAGGGCTCTGTACCCGCTCGTTCCCGCTTCTTGACGCCGATGCACTTGGAGCATGGTAGACACAGATGGAGCAGCCATACGGCGCATTGGCGCACGGCGCATTCCACGGCACATCGGCGCATGGCGCATCCCATGGCGGATCGGCACATGGCACATTGACGCCACAGCCAACTCACGACGCATTGACACAGGGTGCTTTAACATACAACGCATCGATGTAGGGTGCATCGGACGGTGCTTCTGGAAGTGCTGCTTCATTATCTGGGTCATCTCAACATGATATTCGAAAAAGGAAACATACTAGACATCACCACCATGATAATGCAAAGTGTACAAAGCATCATGACCCACCTACAACTCCACCATTGACCTCTCCCCAAGATCCACCTTAACATGAACACCATTCCAAACAAAAGGCTAAGAGAAAACATCTCCAAATGCTAGAATCTCCACGAACTGATTCTGATGTAAAAGTAGTCCACCTTTCTACTAATGATTCTTCGGAAGGGGAGAGTTCTCATTCGGATTGGTCTTCTTCTCAAAGATCTCATTCAACCCACCATCCGGAACCACGCCATCCTTCTCAGGACTTATCTTTGGGAGCACTGCCCCCACCTTCAGAACCATTTCCTATGCCTTCACAACACACCCTAACATCAAAGGCGATGTCACAAATTTCTCTTGCTTTGAATTCATTCTTCCATGATCTGGAAGCGGTTCATCCCCAGATTCCAGGTCCATCTTCTCCAACCTCTCCTCGACGTTTACCAATGGTCCAGTCACCAAAGCAAAGAGAAAAATCAATTCCAGTTCCAGATCGACCAGATTCACCACATTAACCATGGTCTACATCATCCCCTTCCTCATCTACAGGATTTCCGTCAGATCCCCCTGAGGACCTTCCTGAACCGTATTCTCCTCCTGAGGATTTATCCTACACTAAATTCATAGAAAAAGTAGGATCTCTCCTAAACATTGAAACAGGAAAGGTTCCCGACCCTCGGGCTGAAGTTCTAGGAATCTTAAAGATATTTGAAATGCTGCCAGAACCAACAGCTTTACCACCACATGCTGTGCTAGTTGCGGTTCTACATAAAATGTGGGAAAAAACTTTTACTACCTCAGCAGCCTCAAGGAAGACAGACTTAAAATACAGAATGAAAAATTTCACGGTCTATGAGTCCACGCAATTACCCCATAACTCGGTAGTAGTGGAATCTGTACTATTATGTGCCAAAAGATCAAAACTTCATGTGAACTCACCACCAGGAAAAGATCATAAATCCCTGGATGATTTTGGCCGTAAAATATATCATTCCTCCATGCTGGCCACAAAGATACAACACCATCAATTTTATGTAATACAATATCTCTTTGAATGTCTACAGAGATTACGTCCAGTATGTGTGGTCCTTACCGCAACCATTCACAGACATGGAGGAGGGTCTCCGACACTTACTCCGTTCGGTTTATGAGTCATTTGAATCATTGGCTCGATCCTCAGCGACAGCAATTGCAGCATGTCGCATGGCATGGTTAAGAGCTAGTTCCAAAAGGGACGATGTCCATGACAAGTTGGTGGATATTCCTTGTCTGGGAGACAATCTGTTTGGTAACAAATTTGGTGAGACAGTTACCCTTCTAAAGGAGCAGAATACTGCAGTTCAATCTCTGACATCAGCAGACCCTCATCCTTCTTCTAAAAGATTTTATCCTTCATTCAGAAGAAGACCTTATGCAAGGGCACCTTTCAGGCCGTATAATACTTATAGATCACAGTATTATCCCAATCAGCATTACCAACCACAATCTCAACCTTCACGTGGAGGTCCTCGCAAACCACGTCCTCCAAAACCAAATCCAGCAGCACCACGAAAACAAACTCAATCTTTTTGAATTACCCAGAGCCACCTCCACCGCACTACATAGGAGGCCGCCTTCAGCATTTCTATGCCAGCTGGAAAGCGATTACTTCAGACCCTGGGTGCTAAACATCATAAAAGAAGGTTACAGATTAAATTTGCTAACTCTTCCCACACTTCCTCAAATTTCCCCTCTCAAGAACACATCAAAACATTCAACAGACCTACAGGAACAGTTAGTCACTCTACAGTTGCAGAACTCAATTCGAGTAATCCCAAACTCATTAAAAAAAACCAAGGGTTTTACTCCCCATATTTTCTCATTCCAAAAAAATCGGGAGGTCTTTGACCAATCTTAGATTTGCAAAACCTCAACAAACACATTCAAAAAGAAAAATTTAAGATGACATTTCTCAAGAGTATTCTACCCCTTCTGCAACCCAACGACTAGCTATGCTCCATAGACCTGAAGCATGCTTATTCCCATATACCCATGCACCCTTCCTCCTGGCATTACCTTTGTTTCCAAGTTCAGAACAATCATTATCAATTCAAAGTCCTACCTTTTGGCCTTTCCTCAGCCCCGAGGGTGTTTACAAAATACTTAGCGGTGGTGGTGGCTCATCTCCGACAGCTCTCAATACAGATATTTCCCTATCTCAACGACTGGCTGTTGGTAGCTTCGGAGCCGACTACATTAAAGACTCATGCATTCCAAACAATCAATTGTCTTCAGAAGCTGGGATTCATAATCAATTACGAAAAATCCCATCTACAACCAACTCACGTTCTACAGTTCATTGGGGCACTCATCAATACTGTACATCAAAGGGTGTACCTACCACACGACAGGATACAAATGCTGACTTCTCTGGCTTAGCGTCTACTCAATCGCATGCATTGGCACGACAAATTCTTCAACTGCTGGGTCATATGGCAGCAGCCATCCATGTAGTCCACTCCACATGCGTCGTCTACAATGGGGACTCAAGAACAGTTCTGGCAACCACTATCAACCAAAGTACACCTCACCAGACAAATGCATACAGATGTTCAATGGTGGATGAACACCAATCAACTGAACTCAGGAGCACCATTTCAGCTGCTTCCTCATCAAGTCACTCTCACCATGGATGCCTCCCGGAAGGGCTGGGGAGCCCATCTAAACAACTTAAAGACTCAGGGACGTTGGTCTCTTCGGGAGTCCAACTTTCAAATCAATCTCCTCGAACTTCGAGCCATTTGGGAGGCACTTCAGACTTTCTCGGCCCAACTTCAGGGAAAACATATCATGGTGTACACAGACAATCAGATGGCCATGTTTTACGTAAACAAAGAAGGAGGGTCAGGTTCCTGGATTCTCTGTCAAGAAGCACTTCGCAAACTGACGTGGGTGATATCCAACCAAGTCAACAAGCCACTTACCTTCCCGGTCTAGACAATGTAACAGCGGACTGTCTCAGCAGAATTTTCCATCCACACGAATGGACCTTGAACCGGGATGTAGTGTCCAACATATTACATCAGTGGGGCTTTCCAACTATGGATCTGTTCGCAATGGTGAGCAACTGGCAAACTCAGGCATTCTGCTCCATCTACCCAAGCAAACTTCATTACGCTCCAGATGCTTTCCTCATTCCATGGACAGAAGGCCTACTTTATGCTTACCCTCCCATTCCACTCATATAAAAAATGATACAAAAATGTATCAGAGATGCATCGGACATGATACTCATAGCCCCATCCTGGCCAAGACAACCATAGTATGCGTATCTCAAATGACTATCCATTTGCCCACCAATTCTACTGGAAAACCATCCCCAACTTCTAACTCAGGAGGGGGGATCCCTTCTTCATCCAATGCAAAAATCCCTCCATCTGACAGCATGGAGATTGAAAGGTATGTACTAAATTACCTGGGACTCATCTCAACTTGAGGACATTCTCATTGAATCCAGAAAACCGTCCACCAGGCGTAACTATGTCGGGAATGGCGTTGCAGACCAAAAAATCTAGACCCTTTCTCTACAACGATAACACATCTTCTGGAATACCTCCATACGCTTTTCACAGCGGGTCTCGCATACGCCTCCATTCGAGTACATGTTAGTGCAATTGCAGCTTTTCGTCGTACTCACAACGAACTACCCATTTCCAACCACCCTTTAATCTCCAGATTCCTGCGTGGCATTCTACAACTGAGACCACCGGTCATAAAACCGCCGGTACCATGGAATCTCAATATCGTACTGGAACAGTTAATGTTACCTCCCTTTGAACCTTTCGACTCCTGCCATGTCAAATTCCTTACTTGGAAAATGGTTTTCTTGGTGGCAGTAACATCAGCACGGAGAGTAAGTGAACTACAAGCCTTGGTTCATTACTCCCCGTACTTAGAATTCTTTCATAACAAGGTCACCCTTCGACCTCATCCTGCCTTCCTCCCTAAGGTAGTATCTGCGTTTCATATCAACCAGTCCATTACTCTCCCAATTTTCAAGCCAAAACCTCATCAGAACGACAGAGATAAGCTTCTCCACACCTTGGACTGTAAAAGAGCATTGGCTTATTACAAACAGAGAACTCATTTGGAATCCAGGCCATCTCAGCTATTCCTCTCCTTTAACTCAAACTCTCCCAACCAACCTGTCTCCAGGAGAACTCTGGCTAGTTGGTTGTCCCAATGCATTACGTTTTACTACAATAAGCAAAATCTGCCATTACATACGAGACCAAAAGCACATCAAATAAGAGCAACTGCAATGTCAGTCGCCCACTACAAAAACGTTTCGCTGATGGACATTTGCAAAGCGACAACTTGGTCTTCTCTACACACTTTCACAGTGCACTACTTTTTACAACAGCAGAGTCTTCTGATGCAGCCATGGGTTCGGCAATCCTGTCAACCATGACACAAAAATAAGACTGTCTACTGTTTAGAATTTAAGGGTGGCATCATAACCTACAAACAAACACTTGGACACCACCCGGGAGCTTGGGACTCCCAGACAGCATGGCTAATTCAGCCTGCTATCGCTGGGAAAAAGCAAGTTTGCTTA
Source organism: Rhinatrema bivittatum (assembly GCF_901001135.1). Lineage (NCBI taxonomy): Eukaryota > Metazoa > Chordata > Amphibia > Gymnophiona > Rhinatrematidae > Rhinatrema > Rhinatrema bivittatum. Next base: position 90,459,834 of record NC_042617.1, on the reverse strand, counting down.
CTGTAAATGGTGTTTATGTAGATAGCAGGATGAATTAGCTATGCGTTCCCTCCCTCCTCCCTAGACAGTCTGCACACACACTAACTACACCTTTATTTTTTATATGTACTTCTCGCTTTGTTACAAGAGACTGAGGTAAATCAGGCAATCGCGAGGGAACCTCACTGTGCAGTTGCACAGAGTTCAAAACTCTGTACTCTAGGAGAAACTCCGCCTACTGATCCTGGTCGCGACGCTCCCAGACAGCATGGCTAATTCATCCTGCTATTGTTACGGTCGAGGACCCTTGGGCCGGCTGAGACAGTGGATGGTATGCTGTGGAGGACCACAGCGAGCGTCATAGCCGGGAAGCGGCGCAGAAGAGATTCGGATGAGGCTTCACCATTGAAAGTCTGAAGTCCCCCCCAGGAGGAGCCCGTAGGGACCCGGACCTCTTGGACTTAGGTGGGATCCTATGCGACCAAGGATCCAGGCTGCGGCGGAAGAGATGGACGAAGGACGGCTGGGCCCAGGTAGCAGAAGAGTCTTCACCCTTGGAAGCCCACAGCTCCCCTGGGAGGAGCCCGTGAAAGCCCGAGCCACTGGAACTTAGGAGAATCCTCTGGGCCAGCAAGTACCGGATACCTGAGGTGATGAAGAAGCTGAAGTCGGAGTCCAAGAGCGAAGCCAGGTCAGAAGCCAGACGTCAGAGATCCAAACCAGAGCCAGGGACGAAAGCAGAAGATGGAGTCATGGGACGGAGCCGAGTCGGAAGCCAGAAGTCAGACGTCAATACCAAAACCAAGGGACGAAGCTGAAGACGAAGTCAGGATACAAAGCCGGGTCGGAATCCAGAAGACAGAAGCAATCCAGGGATATAGCAGCAACTTGAGACTCAGGCAATTGAGGAACCTCGTTGCAAGACCCCGTCCTGTTCAAGCTACAGGGTTTAAATACCCTGCAGCGTCTGATGTCATCCGGGGTGTCCTGTTTGAATTTCCCGCGCTGGTCTCTTTAAAGCCTCAGCCCCCGGGCACGCGCGCGCCTAGAGGGCAGGGCCAAGAGCATCGGGTCGATGGTGTCTCCCTCAAGCAGGGAGAGCCATGACAGGCTGGGGATCGGGCCTACACGGCCGAAGAGAGCTCTGTGTGGGCCGGGCCGGCCCCGAGGTAGGAGGAGGGACCGGGGCAGGGCCCGGTCCCGTAACAGTTATGCACGGAAACACCGTTTATGGTAAGCAAACTTGCTTTTACCAACAGTCTTTACACCAATTTTCAAAGAAATATGCCATGGGAACTTTTGCAGGTACCTTTGCCATTGAATATAACCCACAGAATGCCTCTTTTCAAAGTTGCTAAAAGTCGCATGTTATATTTTATTTGCATTCTAGCTTTAGGGAGGGAGGGCAATTTTCAGACCACTAATTTACATGCATAAATAGCTTTGGAAATTGTCCAATAATTTTTTCATATTTTCAACCTTGGTTTCTATTCACTGTACCTACTCCAGTATTTAATAAGACCCTTATCATATTGTTTACTCTTCTGGTTCACTGCGTTCCTATGCCTTTTCCTTCCATCAGCATTTACCTCCAAGTTGACCGACCTTGTTAAATGTAACTTTATTCTTCCGGTTTTTACTATTTTTTTACTGTTTTTTGGTTACTGTTCCCCTGTTCGATGTAAACCGATCTGATATGGTCATCCAGCCATGAAGGTCGGTATAGAAAAGCGTTAAATAAAATAAATAAATAAATATTCCTGATCTCACCTTTCTATCTTCCTACAGTACTGCAATTTACATTTTTGTTTAAGTGAGTTTGTACTGCTTAAATGTCTTATGTAGTATTAGAGGATTTTTTGCTGTGAAAAACAGCACAACAAATAAAATTATGTGCTCTTCTTCAATAGGTTTGACTCTAGAAGAATCTCTTGATATGAATGCTCTTAATAAACGCCGACATCAACTGGAAAAACAAATGTTTCAGCTGAAAACAGAGCTGAAATCAAAATACGTCTCTGTCATACTCAAGTCTGAACTTGAGGAGAAAATGGACAGTTTATTGAATCAGATCAACAAAGAAGAATCAATAAACAAGAAACTACTCCTTGGGTAAAGTGACTGACTCTTGAGATATTGTATGAATTCGATAGGATTTAATATTTTATTACCAGATCTTTTTTTTCTGTACATTGATCTTAATGAATTCTTTGTTTTTCTCCCCATAATTTAATTTAGATATCAGAAAAGGAAATTGGTTTTAGATGCTATTTCTGCTTGGACAAAATCAGACAAAAGTGTCAGTCTGACGGAATTAATTTCTCAAGTCATAAATGAAGCAGGTAATTTACAAAATGCAAGCTGTTTATATGTTAGAGTTTGCATATGGTTTTGAATGCAAATTCTTCAGTTCATAAGTAAGACGTATTTCCCTGTACGTACCTGGATCAGTCCAGACAGTGGGTTGTGTCCCCAGCAGATGGAGTCAGAGCAAAATTGTAAGGACGGCCCCTTATAGATTGGAGCGCCCTCTGCGTCCCTTCAGATGAAGGTGGCACCTACTGTCCCCCTGTAATCTTGATAGATTTTCTTACTATTTTCTTTGGATGAATCATGTTTAAAAAAAAAAAAGGAATATTTATAGGAGGATCTGTGAAAGAGCTTGCCTTAGTTTCAGTCACTCTGAAACTTGCAGACGGAACATGGGTACTTCATAAAATTGTCTATGTTTTTTCCTTTCACATTGGGGTAAGTTCTGTTACTTTTCCTTACCACAGGAGTCCTCTTAACTTTTTTACTGTTGGGGTGCACGTTGGTGGTCCAACCTCTCCCCCCCTCGACCTGCTGCTCTGAGACGTCGTTTTCCTCAGAGCAGCCCTAACAGAGAGGCGCCATTCCTCTGTTCTAATTCCCTCAGTTCTGGTTGATTATTTACCTTGCCAGTGCAGGCTTTGCTTATGGCTGCTGACAGTCTCCGGAGGGTGTTTGCTGCACAGAATCTGTTTCCCCTCCGATGCCGCACCCGGCGTGATGTTGTGCCTGTGCAGAGCCCGGATCGCGGCTCTCCCATGAAGGCCTATGTGCAAGGTGCCTCCCCAGCGGGGAAGGCACCTCGAGCCCCGGGGGACATTCTGCTTCACGTGCTCGTGCGTGCACGGCTTCGGCCAGGCCGGCCCCGTTCCCATCCAACGCGGGAACGGCGGACATTTTGTCTCCTTCATTGCCTGCTTCAACGCAGCCAGATTCAGTTTCAGTCAGCGGTTTTCCTCTTGCCCCGCCGATTCTAACTCCCGCGAACCTCCCAGATCCAGAAACTCCATTGGGGCACCCTCCTGATAATCTGCCCCTGGGCCCCCCCTCCCCCACAGCCTTTCTCTGCGGACTTTATTCTTTTGATTCATAATGCCTATTTAGCAAGAATGGACCCAGCCTCTGCCCCTCCTCCCTCCAAGGTGATTAGGCTGGATGAGTCTGGGACTACTGGGGCACCTCTACAATTACCAGGGCTCCCACAAGGCTCAGGTCCCACATTCCCCCAGGGATCTACAGGAGGGGGAGTCCTCCAAGTGTCAGGGGCCACGTCACAAGGGTCCTCCAGAGTACGGGTGGTTTCTCACTCTCCTGTTCACAATTTTACTCCTCAGGATCCGGCTACCGACCCAGACCTGGATGATCAGATACCGGTGATGCAAGTAGATGGTGATGATCCCCGGGTGTTACATCTTTTTCAGAGTGATGAGTTAGATCTCCTCATTCCCCATGTATTAGACGAACTGGACATTGAGGCCCCACAAGACACCTCAGGGCTCAGTACAATGACAAAAAAGGGTGATCCCGACCTGGCGGGACTCCGCCCACCAGCCAAAACATTTTCGTTTCATCCTATGCTTCTCCAGTTGTTGTCCAGGGAGTGGGATACTCCAGAAGCTTCTCTGAGGGTCGGCAGAGCAATGGACAAGTTGTATCCACTCCCTGAAGACTCCTTGGATTTCCTCAAGGTCCCCAAGGTGGACGCGGCAGTGTCAGCAGTCACGAAAAGAATGACTAATCCAGTCACTGGGGGAGCAGCTCTCTGAAATATGCAGGATCGCAAGCTAGAGGTATACCTAAGAGAGTCTTTGAGGTGTCGGCTCTGGGGTCAGAGCGGCTGTCTGCAGCTCTCTTAAGCAAAGAGCAGGCCTCAGATGGGTACAACAACTGCTCAATGCTCAAGAGCTACCCAGTGAACAAATAGTCCATAGTTCGCCAGATGTTAGATCGTCTCCTGGACTTAGGGGCCATTCTCCCAGTACCCTTGGAAGAACAAGGGTTAGGCCATTATTCCATCTACTTCATGGTTCCCAAGAAGGAAGGTTCCTTTCATCCAATCCTCGACCTCAAGATGGTCAACGAGGCCCTCAAAATTCCACATTTCCAGATGGAAACCTTATGCTCCGTGATAGTGGCGGTACACAAAGGGGAATTCCTAGCTTTGTTGGATTTGACAGAGGCCTATCTACACATACCTATCCTGCAGGATCATCAGCGCTATCTCCGCTTCAAGATCCTCGGCCAGCATTTTCAATTTCAGGCTCTGCCCTTTGGTCTGGCGACCGCGCCATGCACTTTCACCAAGGTGATGGTTGTCGTTATGGCGGCACTATGGAAGGAAAGGATCCTAGTGCACCCCTACCTGGATGACTGGCTTATTCGAGCGAAATCCAGGGATCTGTTCCAGCGAGCGGTCGACAGAGTTCTCCAGCTCCTCCGCCATCTTGCATGGGTCATCAACCTGGCCAAGAGCAGTCTTCAACCCTCGCAGACGATAGATTCCTAGGAGCACATTTCAATACCAGTCTGGGCAAAGTTTTCCTTCGTCGGTACCGGGCTCAAGCTCTACTCGCTCAAGTTCAGCGCTTCCGCTGCCTGCCACTCCCCATGGCATGGGACTATCTCCAGGTACTGGACTCTATGGCTTCCACTATAGATTTAGTTCCTTGGGCCTTCGCACATTTGCGGCCTCTACAGAGTGCATTGCTCTCTCGCTGGAAGCCGATATCTTGGGAGTTTCAAGCACGACTATCGTTGCCGGACTCGGGCCGGGATAGTCTGCTCCGGTGGCTCCATCTGGATCACTTATTACGGGGAGTGGACTTGGAGATTCCTCAGTAGGTGATCGTCACCATGGATGCCAGCCTCTCCGGCTGGGGAGCAGTTTGCGAGACTGTCGACTCAGGGTCGATGGATGTTCACGCAGGCACAATGGCTGATAAATCGTCTGGAAACCAGAGCGGTTCATATAGCATTGCAGCGTTTCCTTCCCCTAGAAAGTAGAATCCCATCGGCCGCGGGAGGCTCATGCTGCTGCTATCTCCTTTCCCGATTACCGTCTGCTTCAATTGCGCAGGGGCCGATGCTGCAGCCGCTGCTGCTACTTTTTCACGCAGCACGGCTCTTTCTCCTTCCCACGCACTGCGTATCACTTCCTGTTCCGGGTCACGGGGGGGTGGGGTGTGAGGCGCGGGTAGAAGAAAAGGCCAGCCATGGGTGCTATAGCTTCTTTTAGCACTGCTGCCGTTCCCACTGGGCTTGAACGTGTTGATAGCCCGGCGGCAACGGCAGCAGGGAAGAAAGAGCAGCGGGAGAGACCGGGAGCACGAAACACACCTGCCGGTGCATGGCGACACACTAGTGTGTCGCGACACACCGGTTGAGAACCGCTGCTCTATAGAGCCCTTTATCCCCCTTTTCCTTTAAAGTATGAGTTGTAACTCTCCCCCTTCCTGGCTACTCAGTATCCATGGCTGAGCTGGAGGATTCCTCTCCCCCAGAACCTACCTCCATCCCTTCCTCCTCCTGTTCTGAGGAGCTAGGCTTTTCTGGCCATTGCCACCATGCCGTCATGCCCCCTTCCTCCATCTCCATTGATTCAGCTGTGTCTGACTCGTTATCATTTAACTCTGACAGCTGTTCTCCCTCTTGCTCTGCCCACAGGTCAGGTGGTGGTTCTAAGAACCTGGGAGTTGTAGTTTTTGCTGCCTTCGGCAACGCCCTCTGCTGTCTGCCTTGGTATTACCTGACTTCATCCTATGGTGCCGGGGCTGTTCCTGACCCCGGCAGTGCTGCACTGCATCACAGTATCAACTCGCACCTCGGGTCAAGGGTCTACATACACACTAATCATAACACTTGCTTTGATATCTTAATTTCCACCCACTCATAATGAAAACTTGAAGGAATATCTGAGGATAGGAACCAAGACAATAGCATCACTTTGATTTTTTAGCATTCAACACTAATCTACTATCATATAACCAACCTCTATTAGCGAACTAATGATCTTATTAATAGCATCACTCTTAGATGAAACTGTATAATAAAACTGGATATCATCCGCAAATAATTGATAACTGACATCCAGATTTGCTACAAATTGGTATGAAAGAAAAATATAAATGTTAAAAAGACAAAGTCGAACCCTGAGGGATAGCAGTACAAAGTTTAAAACAAGAAGAAGAACATCCTCAGTATGATATTTTGATACCAATCAGACAAGTAAGAACTAAACCAGTTTAGTTTAGTTTAAAACCTTACGGGTAGATTTTGTAAGGTGCACGCGCGCGTCCATGTGCGTGCACTTCCTGACGAGCACACATGGATGCGCCGATTTTATAACATGCACGCATATTATAAAATTGGTGGGCCGCGCGCCAGTTTTTATAATCTGTGTGTGCATGTGCGCGCAGCGCTCGCAAGAGAGTGTAAAATTCTGAAAATTCACACAGCGACACATCGCGGCCTTCCCCAGTTCCCTCCTAGTCCGCTCAAATTAAGGAGCGGATTGGGAGGGAACTTCCCTACACCCTCCCCTAACCTCCCTTCCCCTTCCCCTCTCTTCCCCAACCTCTAAATCCGACTGATTCTTTTTTTTTTTTGTTACAATACTTACTTCAGGGCCCAACTGAAGTAAGTTGCGCCTGTCCCCGACCTGCCCCTTCCTGCCCTTGGACCACCCCTCCCTACCCCCGGGACCACCCCTTCGAAGAGGCCTGGCTCTTGTGCGCATAACCCCCATTTTCCCCGTGTGCGGGGGATTAAAAATAAAGCCTTTAGAGGATAATCCCAAGCTTTCTAATCAACTCAGTAATATTGCAGGGTGAAGGGTGTCGAAGGCCAATGATATATCCAATAAAATCAGAGCAATTTCTACCACTGTCAAAACCTTGAAAGAATACATCCATACTAGAAAGAAGCAACATTTCAATGTTATGTGAGGCTCTAAAACCAAATTGGTAATTGTCAAAGAGGTTCTGCTCTTCAATAAAATAATTCAATTTTTGTAAAACTACTTTTTCTAAAACCTTCGCTAAAAAAGGTAAGAAAAAAATTGGACAATTATTTGCCAACTCACTGGGATCCAAGTTTTCTTTCTTTAAAATAGATTGAACAGAGACAGTCTTAAAATTAAATGGAACATAAGCCTCATTAAAAGAAGCATTACCAAAAAGTTAGCTTTTTCTGTCAATAAGCTGGCAGATTTAGCCATTATATGTGGGGTGGCAGCACCAAATGGACTTTTCTCTCCAAGCTAATAGAGCTTTGAGCTCTATTGAGCATGTGCAGGAATTCCTGCATGGGCATTGCCTCCCAGCCATTTTTGTCTGAGCACAGCACGGATGTGTACTTTGTCTCTCCTGAATTTTTTCTTCTCAAACTTTTTGTCTATAACTTTTTTTCTCATACTTATTGCCTTGCTGCCTCAACAGCATCCCCAATAGCACTTTCAATGCTACACACAAAAAACAAAGAGAAAAGCCCAAAGAGCCTCCTTGCTGCTTCAGATGTTGGGCAAGAAAAAGTCAATTACGGCCAGCGGGTTTAAGAGCTGCATTTGTGGCCAGATTATGTCTCTCACTGGGGCATGACCTTTGTTATTGGTGTATAGGACCGTACCAAGACCCAGCCATCTGCTATATCCTTGGTCACATGTCCCTGAGTGCTCAGCAATCCAGAGCCATTAAGGTAGATGACCTGTGACAGTCCCTCCAGGGCCGCAGCATATCCTCCTTCCTGTATACAGGTTCATCTGCTTTGCTGGGTAGGGCGTTGAACCATAGCTCTTCTAAGACTCCTCCAATAGTGCAAGCCAAAGCCTTGGAGTTGAGTGAGTTTGGCCATCATGTGTCAAAATCCAAGCAGTATGCAATGGATATTGGTGGACTAAAGGAATCACACATAATACGAAGAGATATAAGGATGATGTATGAAATAAAGTGAAGCCTGTTCACTCCTTAAAGATTCAATAAGGAGAATTACAAATTTCAAAGGCCAAGCTGAGAGATTTAATTATAATGGGAGTTCAATCCAGTCCCCCAATATGGCCATGTTTCGCCAGTGGGGCTGCGTCAGGAGGGATCCACAATAAAACCTAGAAACAAAATATATATAGTCAAAATCTATGAACAGGAACAAGAATTGTATGGCTAGAAAATACTAATTGTTGTTCAGTATTAGACAAACAAAATTACTCACTCGAGGACCCTAAGAACATATTGATATGTAAATTTTTAACATAAAAAACTATAAAAAACAAAAGGCCAACATAAAATAATAAATTAAAGAATGCTAGTAAAGAAAATTAAACTGATAAGAAAACAAAAGCCATAAAACTAGTATTAACAAAACAAGGGATAAAAAAATTAAAAAGCTTGTGAGGAGGCCACTGCTACAGTATAGACCACAGCCGCAGGAGATTGGCAACTGATGAAATATCAAAAATGTTATCACAATTAAATATGAGCTACATTTCAGATATTATAAAGATTAAGTGATCAAACAGAAAGGAATCATCAAGAAATCCTTTAAAAGTGTAATTCAAAATTATAATACATGATTTTTAGAGAAGATAAGCCAACGGCAAAAGTATGGACACATGAGCAGGGGTTGGAGAAAGTAAAAATGGCAGAGGAGGGAAAGAAGGGGCTTAAGGTGATTTAATATATAAAAGAAATAGGTTCCAAGAGATAGAATGGGTCTATAATACTAAGGGACACAAAAAGCATATACATACCTCAGCTGAGAACTGGAGAGGGCTAAAGGAACAAAAACGCGGATGGCCAACCAGCGAGGCAAGGAGAGCAGCCAAGAATCAAGAATATAATAATAAAAAATGAATCAACAATATCAGATAAATAAAAGTGAAAAATGAATTGAAAAAAGGAGAGAGGTATGCCTTTGATTAAAGTGAGAAAAGACCAGACAGTGTTCAAAATGAAGACGGAAGTTTAAGTGGAATGAAAATCTTTAAGCGAATATTAGATTAGAAGGGTGAGCATTGCAGGTGCATGAACTTAATACACAAATTGTAAAGATGGCATATAAGATGAACAAAATAAATATCGAAACAAAGATGATGACAAATGTTAAGTAGGCAATTGTATAAACTTAAAGAAGAAGGCCTCTTGAGGCAAAAAAGAGTTTTATGTTGCATAATACATCTGAAATAACAGGAAGACGGATTAGAATGCAAAAATTGTCAGCAGCAAGGTAAGAAAAAGAAAAGGAGCCGGGAGGCACATACTTTAGTATTAGTGTAAATACCATTTTTATTTTATTTTTTTATATTTATTTCATCTTCAGCAATATAATTCTCTTGTTCTTGAAAAATATCCCTTCAACTAAGGTGTAAATTTAAAACATTGCTAATGGTCTTATTTCAATAGCACTCTCTTATGCGATCTCCTTATTTCACCAATTTTTAAATTGCTTTGTACTTAGCTCTGTTTAGTTAGAAGTGATCTTCTCTTATGCTGATCATTCACATTAGCGAAATTGGAGCCGTCAGCCCGACACTGGCAGTGTTTCGACTTTCCCGTCTTCCTCAGGGACTAAGAGAGCTTTTTGCTATCTTTTTCAGCCTTCCTCAACGCCATGAAGCCAGCAGAATTTGAGGAAGGCTGAAAAAGATAGCGCACCGCAGAGGCCTTGGTTTTATCTCAGTCCGAGGGCCGCCTCCCGATGACATCACACTAGGTCCTGCCCCCTCATTTCAATGCATCAATAATCTGTTCCAAAGATAGCAACATACATCCACTCCTGACTTGCGAATGCTTGGACCTTTAGTTTTGTCAATACTGGTATTGCTAATTTGTCTCCAATTTGTTCTGTATTGTAGCTGATCACTTAGAGGGCTGGATATATTTGGAAGAAGATGATCCCAACATTATGAAAGAAGGCGCAATATTGCTGCAGTGTATTGAAAGGTGATTTGAAATAAAACTTGTGTTATGATATGTAAATTGTACAGCTTTGTCAAGGAAGAGCTGCCACTATGAATAATTTTTTCTCTCCATAGTTAATTAGGAGTACCCAGTTTAAGGAAAGATAATTAAATATTATTACTCATATAGGAGGGCTTTGATTTCTTTTAGTATTTATTAACTGAGCAAAAGGGCAATACAAGTATCCTAATACAATATATAATTATGTATATGAGTACTGTATAATTATCATGGGACTAAATTATTGCTTGATTTAATGGAAGTAACAGCAATTGATGGACTGCATTGGTCTATTAATCTTCTTCCATTCCAAGTCTTTTTGCTGTATACCAAGATTCACCAATAAAGGAATGAAAGAAAGACCATATAAAATACAATTTTGAGGCCATTGCATGAGGTCTATATGTTTAATTTGTTTTTATATATTTTATATATATGTTTTATTTTGTTGGGGTTTATTGCATTTGTTGATTTGATTGTATATTGCTTTGGATGGTCTTAATTAAGACTGGAAAGGCAGTTTATAAAAACTGCAATATAAATACATTTCCAGTTATAAGGGGTTTTCTGGTTAGTTGGCATCTGCTTGTCAATTGAAGGTTTTCTCTTCTGTTTGTAATGAAATGAATTGCTTTTTTTTGTCAGTTGTTGTCACCTACAGGGAGGTATTCTCCTACACACCAAGGGGTAGATTTTCAGAGCCCTGCTCGCCTAAATCCGCCCAAAACCGGGCGGATTTAGGCGAGCAGGGCCCTGCGCGCCGGGAAGCCTATTTTACATAGGCCTCCCGGCGCGCGCAGAGCCCCGGGACTCGCGTAAGTCCCGGGGTTCTCGGAGGGGGGCGTGTTGGGGGCGTGTCGGGGGGCGGGCCCGGTCGTCGCGGCGTTCCGGGGGCGTGTCGGCAGCGTTTTGGGGGCGGGTACGGGGGCGTGGCTACGGCCCAGGGGCGTGGCCGCGCCCTCCGTACCCGCCCCCAGGTCGCGGCCCGGCGCGCAGCAGGCCCGCTGGCGCGCGGGGATTTACGTCTCCCTCCGGGAGGCGTAAATCCCCCGACAAAGGTAAGGGGGGGGTGTAGACAGGGCCGGGTGGGTGGGTTAGGTAGGGGAAGGGAGGGTAAGGTGAGGGGAGGGCAAAGGAAAGTTCCCTCCGAGGCCGCTCCGATTTCGGAGCGGCCTTGGAGGGAACGGGGGGAGGCAGCGCGGCTCGGCGCGCGCAGGCTATACAAAATCGATAGCCTTGCGCGCGCCGATCCAGGATTTTAGTGGATACGCGCGGCTCCGCGCGTATCTACTAAAATCCAGCGTACTTTTGCTTGAGTCTGATGCGCAAGCAAAAGTAGGCTGATCGCGCTTCTTTTAAAATCTACCCCCAAGCGTAGTCCCAACATTTTCTTGTGGCACCTGGAAAAAATACCTTTATGTTAAACAGGAAAAGGAATACTGTTTCACCTTATACACTTCTTCCAATAGTCTATTAAGTGACTGATAGAATCAAATATGTACTAATAATAGCACTTATGTGCCATAAAAAAACCAGGCAAATCTGAAATGTGTTTAAATGGTTACTCGAACTTGTATAGTGTGATCAAAACTTTTTATTGTACCTTCACTGAATTGCAAACCTAAACAAAAGCTGGCAAGAAATAACAACGTCTTCACTTATGTTAGCTTAAAAAACATTCTTGCCAGGAATGGAAAATTGTACCTGCAAAAAATCTGAAGATTCCATCATTTTCTTAGTTTTTGGAAGCATTCTTGCTGTTTACATTTTTTTGGTAGCAATTTCCTCTGCCATATTTATTTGATCAGGCTCCTAGTTAGTCCCATTGAAGCTCAATAGACAAAGATTTTGCTATCCTAGCTTGAGCAGGAAAGGCAGGATTAAGAAAAGTAGAAGAACAGAGAGAAAAGGGAACATGAACTGCATCAGAGAAAGAGATAAAGGAAACAAACATTTAGAAACGTTGACCAGCAGAGAGGATGACATATGCCGGATATAACACTAACATTTCATCTAACATCCTCTGCAGCCTTCAGACATATTTTCATTTATTTTAATGATATTAGAGGTTGATGTTCAGTGAACCATAGAATGGGAAAGTTACCTTTGCCAAGTACCCAGATAACTGTACCTGGATATTCAGCAGAATATACCTGGATATGGATAAAGTTGCCAAGGTAACTTTAGGACAGCTGTATTTCCCATCAGACTTACCTAGCTAACTTTAGCAAGGTAGCACTGAATATCACTGCTCACTGACTCAAATTTAACCATGTCCCTAGAATTCCTCTTTTTAACAGGATAAGTTTTGTTTGGTTAATGAGTTCTGTAGACAAAATTTAGCCAGTCAGTGGGGGAAAATATTCAATTCTTGGGTTTTGCCTGGGTAATTACAAAAATTACCTGGACAAGCCCTTTTTAGTTTTAACAGACATAAAAGCCTGTGTACTAAGCAGTGTTAATACAGTAGCATACATTAAATGCCAAATTTGCTGCTTAATGCGCATTAAAACAACATTAATATGTCATATTAATGATCATGTGAGAGTTATCAATATCACAGAAAAAATTATGTAAAATGCAAGGAAAATATTAATGAGCTGTGCCACATGCAGATGCATACAAAGTAATTCATTAATATTAAAATGACTTAATACATATCATGCAAAATCTCGCAATGTTAAGCCATGGAAAATGACTTACATCTCAAGAGGTGCAATTAACTTTTCCTAAGAGCATCAGAAGTCTAATGTACCTGCTGATGCTCCTGGGGCCCTTATTCCCACCCCGGGCAGGTTTAAATCGCCCCACCTGGAGATACCCTACTACCTCCTAGTAGCCACACCTCTGAACAAGCTCGGCCCCCACCCAGCTTTCAAAAAGGCAATGCTTCATGGTCTCCCTGACCCCCACCCCTGTACCCGAAGGCAGTTTCTAGGACATTAAGATTGGAGCAATACTCAATAATAAGCTGTTCATGAAATCCAAAATGGTGCCAGGCAACTCAAGGCTTCCCTGTGCCTCTCATGTGCAGGACAAAGGAGAGCCTCCAGTCAGTTGATGTCATTTTGGATTTTAGCACCAATGAGGCAAGAATTGTTGGGCATTGTTCCTGCCCAAATGACCTGGAGGCTGCTCCCATATAGGATGGGGGTAGCAGGGATAGTGAGGAGAGTCTACTGGGGTCCTGCAGAGAGAGTACTTTTGGAAGTTAGGTGATGCAGGGTTTATTAACAGGGCAGGGCTACCAGAGAGTTCTGCTTGAGGTGAGGTAGGGGACTGTCCAGGTTGAAGGGAATTGCACTGAAGGAGGTGACTGTGGGGTGGGGGGATGACTTTACTCTATGGGGGTCAGGGACTATGGGGGAAAGGGGAATTCTTTCTTCGGAGGGGGTGGATGCCTGCCAAAACATGCTGCTGGTCGCAGAAATTCAAGATTTACTAAATGCGATATATATTTAATGCAGTTTAGTAAATCCCACATGATCTAATATGCATTAAAATGGTATGTCAATGCATCATTTTTAACAGAACTTAGTAGATAGGCTGCTTAGTGAAGCAGCATCAATATACTAATAAGGAACCTTTTTTGTAACAGAACTTGGACATGCTTGGGACATATATAAAGAGCAGTGGTAGGAAAAGGGTAGAGGGGAGTAAAAGAAATGGCGTAGGCATTTGGTGTTGGGTTGCATATGGGAAATTATGAGGTCTATATTCAGCCGCTTTTGGATAGGAAAGTTAGCCGGATAACTTATCCGGTTAACTTAGCTGGGATATTCAGTGGTATAGGTACACCACTGAATATGCTATTTTAAAGTTAGCTGGATAAGTTCATCCGGCTAACTTTTATAGGACTGTTCTTCAGCTGTCCTAAAGTTATTCAGCCATCTTAGCTGGATAATGCTGAAATCAGGATTATCCAGCCAATTCAGCCAGATAATGGAGGTCCCTTGGACCCCCCTTGGACCCCCCCCCCCCCCTTGATATAGCCGGATTACAAGTTATCTGGCTATTTCAGGAGCAGTCAGACAGGTAAGATTTTTAAAAATCCCGGACCTCTTATATGCATATGTACCCAAAGTCCAAAGTGGAAGAATCTCAACTGAACAGACTGGATGTGCCATTTTGTTCTTTATCTGCTATCATTTACTATCTTACCATATGTAAACATGATTTTTGGGTACTTTCTATGCTGTAAAATGATGGTTGAGGTTCGTTGCTAAAGAAGAAAAGCCTTAGTTTTACCCAAAAAAAATATATTTTCTTTTAAGAAATGGAATACACAGGCTAAAAATTATATTTAAGAAAAGGTCTCTGCAGTGACTCTTGCAGTGATTATGAAGCAAATGACTGACAACTGCTAGTTAAGGAAGGCCATGGGGATTCCCACCACCTAGCCAGAGATGGGTCCATCTGGACTGGCTCTCCTAACCTACTCCACCAACCCTGAGATGAGGAGACAAGACCAAGTCATCCCAGGTTGAAAAGAGAGGCAAAAAGACATGAAGTAGCCTTGGCTGGGGAGAAAAAGAGAAGACACCTGAGGTTGCTTTCCTTCCAGACTCAGACCTCACTTGGGAGAAGAGGAGAGAAGACACTAATCAGCCCAGGGATCCTAAGATCCAAGCCTAGAAGGAGAAGAAAGAAGACACCAGTTGTTAAGGGCCTGCAGATCCCTTCTACTGAGCCCAGAAAGTGAGGAGAGACAATATTAGTTGACCCATGACCAGAAATACAGGAGAGACGATACCAGTCGGTCTATACCTGGGGATTCCCTTCCCTTGACCTGACAGAAGAGTTCTGATTGGGAATCTGAGCACTCATGAAGCTGTGACCCCAGAAATGGTGGTACAGAAATCCCTAGAACAAGTGGGAACAAAAGCCGAGAAGCTGAGCTTAAGGAATGTGAAGTCATTTGCAGCCTGATACAGATACAAGAAGCAGGAGTTTAAGACCGAAGGAGAGATTAGGATATGCAGCTAGCCTTACCAGCTGAAAAGTCCAGCTCTCTGAGAAAGTCTCAAACTTTGGAATTTCGGAATCTTCTTAAAATAAAAAATACTTCCTGTGAAGTTTAACAGGTTTCTACTTATTTCAACATAGTACATTTCAGTGCAGTTAACTCTCTTTGAATTATCACACATTGCAGTTTTAGTGATTCAGACAGTTCGTCAAGTGGTAACTAGTCAACAAAACCCAGGTACTGAAAGCTGAATACTTGGTGACATCGCATTTACTTTGAAAAGTGGGTTTTCTTATTCTTGCGAGTAGATTTTAAAAGGGCCACATGTGCGCCCATAAATGTGCATATCTTGCCATGCACAGGGATACACACTATTTTAAAAAGTATGGGGTAAATTTTAAAAGCTACACGCGGGCGTCCATGTGCACGCGCAACCCGGCGCGCGCACATGGACGCCCGATTTTATAACATGCATGCGCAGGTGCGCGCATGTTATAAAATCGGGGGTCGGTGCGCGCAAGGGGGTGCACACTAGTGCATCTTGCGCGCGCTGACGCCCGCGGCCTTCACCCATTCCCTCCCAGGCCGCTCCAATTTAGGAGCGGCCTGTTGAGGGAACTTCCCTTCCCCCTACTCTATCCTTCCTACCCCTTCCCCTAACCTTCCCACCCCCTAGCCCTATTCTAACCCCCCCTGACCTTTATCTTACCTCTTGCGCCTGCTCCGGGCAGGCTCACGTTGCGCGCATTGGCAGCCTGCCGGCATGCGATCCTCCAGCACAGCGGCAAATGGCCACTGTGCTGGAGGCCTCTGGCCCCGCCCCGCCCCCGGACCGCCCTTTTTTGAAGTCCCGGGACTTAGATGCGTCCCTGGCTTTACGCTCGTCGCCGGGCCTTTATAAAATAGGCCCGGCACATGTAACCCCCCCCCCCCCCCCCACGTGCATAAATCCTATGAAACTCTGCCCCTATATGTGTAGGTTTTAAAATACTTTTCATGCGCATATGTCTGCAGCCTTTACACAGAGAGGGAGAGAGAGAGAGAGAAAGCCTGACACTTAATATATGGACCATTTGATTTGGGATGAGTTTTTGGGAGGTGAGTTGGAGTTTGGGGGATGGTTTTACAGAAACATTCAGAGGTATTCATTGTAAAATTTACATTACCTCCCAAAAACTCACCCCGAATCAAAGTGCCCCCTTTCAATGGTCCATTGAGTGTCAGGCTCTCTCTCTCGCTCTCCCTTCCCCTCCCCCCTCAGTAAGCTCCTACACTTACTGAGGAGCTATAGCAAAGTAACGCTGGTAACAAAAGTGCTGACTGAGGAAAATTAGAGGTTATGAGCGTTAGTGCTGGCCCCGCTTCTGGAATGCCCATGCTCTGCCCCTTTTCTACCTACTTTTTAAGGATGTGCTATTTAAAATTTGTGTAAGCTCCTGTGTGACCCACTTACACATGTATATGGCCATTTTTGCATGTGCAAGGCTTTTAAAATCTACCTATAAGAGCGTGTTTTTTTTTTTTAGTGGGGTTCCCTACATTCTTTCTTGTATTTAGTGGGGTCCTCTACATTCTTTCTTGAATTTTAAATTCAAGTTTTCAAACAGAAATTTTTCATGCTCCTTTTCTTTCATGGGGCAGATATGTAGTCATAAGCTCTTCAAACAAATGTGCATCATGGATTTTTTATGTATCATCACTGTCTCAGATACAGATTAGGAGGCAAACTGCTTCCCTCTGAGAGAAATGAAATTTAAGCATGAAAACTCTGAATTCACTGTGAATAGTTCACTGTACTCTGTTTTGCTGCCCTAGATTCAATGAACTATTTGAAAGTGGCCAGTACAAGACTGCAGCAATCTTTGCTGCAAACTGTCCTCGAGGGATTCTGCGAAATGTTACAACTATGAACAAATTTAAAGGTATGTGCTTCTTTTAAACATATAACTTCCTATTAAATCAGTGAGGAAAAGGAGGCAGGGCTGGATTTAAAATGTAGGTGCCCATAGGCACTAGGGAGAGGGTGAGTGTCCCCTCCCCAAATGTCCCACTTTTCTAGGTCTAAACCTAAACTTAGTGAGTGAAATTACAGCCTCAAACTGTCAATGTACTGTAACTAGACCAATAAGAGTTGCTGTCAAAACAATCATTTTCAGCACTTACATTGCAGAGGTAGACAGCCACTATCTGAGATAGTTTGCCAGGTAAACATATCCTGATAAAAATACTACGTTATTCCAAATGTTAATGATGTGTCATATATTTACAACAACCCTCATTCGGGAGCTTAATGTATCCACTAAATTGTGTTACATTCTATTCACTTAAGGATAGTATGGGATTTGTAGCCCATTACAAAGTGAAATGCTCACCACCGAATATGTCTAATCATCGGGTTTGTTGTTATAAATCCACTTGGCAATACGTGTACCCAATAAATCCAAATTTCTTTAGGTTTTTTTGTTATTTTCTCTTGATATTTACTTCCTTTACTAGTACACTTGCTCCTTGAATAATATTTACTATATGTACACCGTCATTCACATCTACTGTGTATTTAACCACATTCTGAGGTATGTCCATAGAAATGAAAGGTACTTATCATCAAACAAAGCGGCAGTGGTAACGAACTTCTGTACCCTGCTGTGAAGACCCGACTTTTTACTGCAGATTAAACTGCTTACAATGGAGCTCCATTTTGAAATATGCGGGAATGCTGAAAGGAGTTCTGTCCGGGAAACAAAACTAATGTTGAAGCCCGCGCCCCTGACGAAGGTCTTATGAAACACGCGCTGTGTCGGGCGTTTTAAGCAGTTTAATCTGCAGTAAAAAGTCGGGTCTTCACAGCAGGGTACAGAAGTTTGTTACCACTGCCGCTTTGTTTGATGATAAGTACCTTTCATTTCTATGGACATACCTCAGAATGTGGTTAAATACACAGTAGATGTGAATGACGGTGTACATATGTGAATGACGGAAGTAAATATCAAGAGAAAATAACAAAAACACCTAAAAAATATTGGATTTATTGGGTACACGTATTGCCAAGTGGATTTATAACAACAAACCCGATGATTAGACATATTCGGTGGTGAGCATTTCACTTTGTAATGGGTTACAAATCCCATACTATCCTTAAGTGAATAGAATGTAACACAATTTAGTGGATACATTAAGCTCCCGAATGAGGGTTGTTGTAAATATATGACACATCATTAACATTTGGAATAATGTAGCATTTTTATTAGGATTGTGATCGCATTACTACGGTTAGCATCCAGTTATTTAAAATATACAGGTAAACATATCCGGCTAACTTAGCTGAGATATTCAGGGGTGCAATTGTGCTATCTAAAATTTAGCCAGATAAGTTTATCTGACTAACTTTACACCTGCTTTAAAGCAGGTCTAACTTATCCAGCTAACTTAGGGGGTTATTTTCCAAAGCGATTGTTGGGTTTGAGGCATAGTGTGGACTCTTAGTCGCTGTGGTGATGACTCCTCCCACGGGGGGGGGGGGGGGGGGAACCACAGCGATAGGCTAGACTCAGATAGCAGACACTGGAGATGAAAAGCTTTATTGTACTGCTGTAGATAGATGTTAATAGTGGAGGAAGAGATGGCACTGAAGTCCAGCAAGGTGCCAATACGTTCAGACAGCCTCAGATGAAGTAGTCTCACCCAGATGTATAAGGCTGGTAGTGTTCCGCAGAGCGGGATAAGCTGAACCTGGTGGGTAGAAATGGAGAGCTGGATCATATAGGTACTCACTGAAGAGTAGTGCAGGAATCCTCCTGGTAGATGGTAAGGTGGGACCCGAGGTCCATGCTACAGGATACTCTGTGCTGGATAGGCCTCAAGGAGCGAGTACCTGGAAGCACAGGATCCTGAAAAGAGAAGAGAGACCCCCGAGGAGCGGTTGTCTTAGTAATTGAAAACCCCGAAGGATAGTTGGAAGCGAGAGGCCCCCGAGGAGCGGGCACCAAAAGCTTCTTCAGGAACGAGATACGCCGGAGGGTAGTGAGGAGTTTAAGCGTGCAGCTTAGAAGCGGTCAGAGTAGCTAAACCGAAGTCCTTGCTAACTCGTTCGTTAAGAGCAAAGCGGAGGCTTAAATACACGGAGGTATTGATGTCATGCGGTGGAGACACCCCCGAGGTTCCCGCCATAACGTGTAGATAAGCGTAGTCAGCGTGCATGTGTGCCCGCCCTAGGAGGCCACAGGAAGGAGCATGGCGGACGGGGTTGCCCATGCTGAGTTGGAGACGCCGAGGCCTTCGGCACTCAGCACCGGAGGCAGCCATCTTACCCATGGAGGAGGAGAAAGGCAAAAAAGAGTTGAGGCAGAGCAGTCGCAGCCATCTGCGACCAACAGACGCAACAGCGATCACTAAATGGGGGCGGCGTCAAGACTGGAACAGGAGGAGTCGGGACGGCACCGAGGCGGACATCGCGGACAGCGAAAAGGTAAAAATCCTTTTCGCTGCCTATTTCGTGCCCAATAGCACCACCTTTTATGATGGCGCTATTAGGTGCGAAAGCCGGCAGTGATCGCACCGCAGAGGTACGATCGCTGCTGGCTTTTGCAGGCCTGTCCCCCGCTTCGCCCCCCATTAGCGTGCGATTCAGGGAGCCCTGCAGCATAGGAAATCTAGCCCTTAGCCGTATAAGTATGTCTCGGAATACCCTGTCTAGCCCACCACTTAGCCAAATAACTATTTAGCTAGATAGATATCCAGTTAAGAGGCGACTGATGAATGTGGCCAAATTTTCAAACAGTGCTATTTAGCTGGATAAATCCAAACTTATCTTGCTAAATGGTGCTGAATGTTAATCTCAAAGAGTTTAGGGAATTGTTCTGCGTATTCTGTTTGGGCATTTCTGAAACAAAATTATTCCTAGGAACTGATGTAATCCACTGGAATTAAGTATCTCAATTCTAAATAAAAGTGACATTTCACAATTAAAAGTCTGTAACTTATGAAGCTAATATTCAGTCACTGGTTGGATTAAAAAGTTAGCTGCCTATCTTTTTCTTAATTATATCTTTACTAAATTTTTTAAAATAATACAATGAAATAAAGAAATGCAAATTTGCAATACAGCAATACTAATATCAGATAAAGATATAAAGAAATACAATTATTGCAAATCAAGAAACCTATAATGGGGGGAGAATTACAGGAAATTTTATACTAAACAATAGAAAACAAAAAAAATGAGTTGTACCTTATTACTTAATATATTTGTTACACCCGTCGGTCGCAGACGGCTGCGACCTCTGTTGCTCACCTCCTTCTTTGCAGCTTTGACTCCTTGGGGAAAACTTGCAGCCTCCACCAGCTATTGCCAGCCTACCTACCTTTCCCGGGCCTCCCTGGACGCCGCGGACGCTGCTGACCACCATCTTGCCCTCGGAATCCCTTAGGCGTGCACGTGCACAGGCCAGTCTTAAGCACGTCATGGCGGGAACCTCGGGGGCATCCCCTCCAGATGACTTCATCCTTCCAGGACATTTAAACCAGCCGGCCCTGCCTACCTTCTATTTGGCAATGAGTTCCCTCATTGCTGAATCCGCTTCACTCACTACGGACTTCCCGTTCCATTTCCTGATCCTTTGGCGTGAGACGCTCTGGGTACCCGCTCCTCGGGGGCCCTTCCTCGTCTCTGGCTATCCGCTCCTTGGAAGACCTATTGCCTTGGACTACTGCTTGCCCTGTTTCCCAGGACTTCTCTTGGAACCTTTGCTACTATGAGTACCTCTGCTGTACGGACCACTACCGTACCATCTCTAGTGTGGAACCCTCATTGGTCAACCCTGCGCTGCTGATCACTACTGTACCATCTCTAGGGTGGAACCCTCATCAGTGTACCCTGCGCTGCAGACCACTACCGTACCATCTCTAGTGAGGAACCCTCATCGGTGTACCCCGCGCTGCGGACCACTACCATGTCGTCTTCTCTAAGGACCCTTTGCTGGTGTGCCCTGCTCCACAGATCACTACAGTATCATCTCTACTGAGGAGCCACATTGGTGTACCCCGCTCTGCTGGCCATTGCCGTATCTTCACTAAAGAGGTATTCCCCTTGGGTATACCCCACCGCACAGACTCTGTGACTTTCTCCTGCACTCCTCGCCTCACAAGCAGTGCCTTTCTCATTCTCTAATAAAGACTCTATTCCACAGCTGTCTCTGATGTCTGATGAGACCTCGCCTCCCGATGGTGAGGCTCACAGGGCTCCTCCCTGTGGGTGGTACCATCTTTCATCTCGGCCCAGGGTCCACATACCTACAAATCCTAACAGATTGCAAGTCCATGGCCCCGGCACAGGTCTCACAATTCAGGCCATCCCTGGCCTGGCCCAACGAATTACAGAGCAGCAAAAGGTATTAAAGACTTTGGCTAACGTCATAAATCAACTGAGTAATCGGCTGGACTCTATCCCAATGCCTGGAGGCCGTTCCGGCCTCCATTGCCCTTGCCAGCACATCCTTGTTTCGCAGGTGACCCCTTGTTGTGTAGGGGCTTCTTTAACCAGTGCAGCATGCACTTTTCCTTACGACCTGAATACTTCCCCGACGTAGTTTTCAAAACTACGTACATCTTATCCCTCCTGGACGGAAAAGCCTTGCCCTGGGCATCACTCATTTGGGAGCAAACGGATCTAATCCTTAATGACTTGCAGAGCTTCCTCACCCTAATTCGCTCCATATTTGACGACCCTGGCCGCAAGACCATCGCTGGATCTACGCTCCTACATCTGCAACAAGGTGCCAGGTCACTGACCGATTATGTTATCGAGTTTAGGACTCTTTCCTCGGAATTACATTGGGACCTGGACTGCCTGTGTGCCATATTCCTAGAAGGTCTAAGCTCATGCATCAAGGATGAATTAGCAGCACGAGAACTCCCTGAGGCATTGGATTCTCTCATTGACCTCGCCAGTCGCATTGATCGCTGTCTGTGTGAGCGATCGCACAAAGCTAGGGGATCTAAGAGGATGTCTTCAGGTGTTCCACGCATTCGCCCAACACCATCCACCCAGACCGTTTCTACACCAAGCACCAAGGAAGAGGAACCAATGCAAATAGGTCACAGCTATCTATCCGCAAAGGAGAAGCGTCGTCGGCAAAGATCAGATCTTTGCATGTATTGTGGCCAACCGGGTCATGTGGTACCCTCCTGTCCACTCTGTCCTGGGAAACTCCCAGGCCTGGGATCTGCCGAAGGACTCCTCTTAGGCCTGACTGAACCCTCTCCTCCGCTGACACTGTCTGTCTCAATTAACTCGGACGCTTTGGAATTTCACACCCTGGCACTGGTGGACTCCAGGTCCGGTGGAAATTTTATACTCAGACAACTCGTGAAACACCTTCAGATTCCCACCATTCGGACATCTACGCCGTTGCTACTTTCTTCTATTTATGGTGAACCCTTACCAGGTGAAGTTACCTTCTCCACGGTCCCCATTCAACTTCACACCGGGTCACTGCACACGGAGACCATTTTCTTCTTGATACTGGACAAGATACCATGGACTGCCTTGGTTAAAACTGCACACACCACAATTCGACTGGAGCACGTTACAATTGTCCCACTGGAGCAACTCTTGCCATGGAAAGTGCTTGGAGGTCATGTCCCCAATGCCTTGCCTAGCTACTACAACATCCATTCCGGGTCTCCCACTGCAGTACTCCTCCTTTAAAGACGTGTTCTCCAAGAAAGCTGCGGATACCTTACCGCCTCACCACTTACTTGATTGCGCTATAAATTTATTACCCAACACTGAGCCTCCCCGAGGAAGGGTCTACCCACTTTCTCTGACTGAGACAAAGGCCATGTCAGAATATATACAAGAGAATTTGGTGAAAGGCTTCATTCGGCCTTCTAAGTCGCCTGCTGGAGCCAGATTCTTTTTTGTGGGAAAAAAGGATGGCTCCCTCCAGCTGTGCAAAGATTACCATGGCTTAAATGAGATTACCCAGAAGGATCACTACCTCTTACCATTAATCTCTGAATTTTTTGACAGGTTCCAAGGAGCCAAGATATTTACCAAATTAGACCTCAGAGGAGCATATAATTTGGTCAGGATACGCCGGGGCGACAAATGGAAAACCGCATTTAACACCCGCAATGGCCATTTTGAATGTTTGGTAATGCTGTTTGGCCTCTGCAATGCCCCGGCAGTATTTCAGAATATGATGAATGAAATCTTCAGAGACATGCTCTACAGTTATGTCCTAGTTTATCTGGATGACATCCTGGTTTTTCACAGGACCTTCAGAGCCACCACTTGGACATTGCCAACATTCTACAATGCTTAAGGGATAACCAGTTATATACCAAACTGGAGAAATGCTCCTTTTACCAGGAGTCTGTCCCTTTCCTGGGCTATGTGGTCTCAAGCCAGGGGTTCCAGATGGATCCACAAAAGACCAAGAGTATTCGAGATTGACCTCAACCCACGGGCTTTAAGGCGCTTCGAAGATTCCTTGGTTTTACTAACTATTATAGGTCGTTCATCCACCATTATTCAACACTGACCGCCCCACTAACAACTATGAATCGAAAGAGAGCCAATCCCTCCCAGTGGTCATCTGAAGCCATGACCGCATTCCAAGAACTCAAGAAGGCATTCCTACAAGAACCATGCCTACGACACCCAGATCCCTGACGACCCTTCATTGTCGAAGTGGACGCTTCAGACGTCGATGTGGGTGCAGTCCTCAGCCAGCATTCAGCCAATCACACCTTGCACCCATGCTCGTTCTTTTCCCAATGCTTCTCTCCGGCGGAGCGTATTTATGGAATCGGGGACAAGGAATTACTGGCAATTAAACTGGCCTTCAAGAAGTGGCGCCCCTGGCTCGAGGAAGCGCAGCACCAAATTACGGTATACACTGACCACAAGAACCTCGAGTACTTACATCATGCTCAACGCCTTGATCACAGGCAGGCCCACTGGTCCCCTCTTTTTTACCTGGTTCAATTTCCTCTTGTGATACCGGCCAGCCAATAAGAACACCCAAGCCGATGCACTCTTCCGTTCGTTCACCACGGAAGATGTTCCAGATATTCCACGGCACATCATCGATCCAAAGAGAGTTCTCCTCTCCGCCAGACACACAGGGAAGACGGTGGTTCCCCGACCACTCAGAAGAAAAATACTCTGCTGGGCGCATGATTCCTTGCTCACAGGCCACCCCAGACAAGCTAGAACTCTTTCCACTCTGCTGAGATTCTACTGGTGGCCAACCATGAAAAAAGACGCTCAAGCATATGTAGAATCATGCCCCACTTGCGCCCGGTAGAAGCCACCAGCAGGCCGCCCTTGGGGGCTCCTTCAACCTCTTCTTGCACCTAGTGAACCGTGGACACATATAGCCACGGATTTCATTGTGGATTTACCCGCTTCCAGTGGCAACAACACCATTTGAGTCACCATGGACTGCTTTTCGAAGATGGCTCACTTAGTGGCGTTACCTAGTCTACCTTCGGCCCCTGGAGTTAGCGAAATTGTCCATTCACCACGTCTTTCACCTCCACGGACTCCCGAGACATATACTCTCTGATCGAGGGGTTCAATTTATGGTGAAATTCTGGAGGTCAATATGCAAAAAGTCCGACATATCCTTGGACCTCACATTAGCCTACTATCCGCAGGCCAATGGACAGACTGAGAGGACGAACCATACCTTAAAGCAGATTCTCCGGGCATATGTGAACTCTCGGTAGAATGACTGGTCCGACTTTCTACCCTGAGCCGAGTTTGCCTTAAACTCCCACCAGTCTGCTTCTACTGGATCTTCGCCCTTCCAAATAGTATATGGACGCCAGCCTCTGCCTCCTCTTCCAGTTCCCCTGTCTGTGTCATCTCCGGCGGCACAGGCTTCTGCACAAGAGTTACACCAACTGTGGGAACACACCAAAAAACTTCTACAGCAAGCTGGTCAGAAAGCAAAGAAGTTCTATGACGCCCATCATCAGGCAGCTCCTCAGTTGAACCCCGGAGACAAAGTATGGCTTAGCACCCACTTTATTCAGTTGAAATTGCCCTCAACTCGTTTTGCTCCCAGATACATCGGGCCTTTCCCTGTACTCCGCCGGCTGGGCCCGGTCACTTATAGCCTTCATTTACCCACATCACTCAAGATCCATAACGCCTTCCACATCTCGCTTTTAAAGCCGCTCATCCTGTCAGAATTCTCGAAGAAACCACCTGAATCCCAACCTCTGGCCGCTGAAGAGGATATAACATATCAGGTTGAGGACATCTTGGATGTGAGGAAGCGCGGAAGGCATTGGGAGTATCTGATCTCGTGGGAAACTATTAAGGTAGCCCTGTTGGAAATTAAATCCAGAGATTCTTCTAAAAAGGTTGAATCACCCGGGCTTTCCACAGAAGAAGGCTGTTTATCTTGACCCAAATGTTTTTTCCTAGGTAGATAAAATATTTTAGAAATAACATCCTCAACATAAGCTAAATTATCATTCAAATATTTCTTAAACATTTCATTAGCGGATAATAAGTTGGAATATGGAAAATTAACAAAACGCTAATTATTATTCCTAGTTAAAATTTCCCAAAGCCTCCATTTTGCTATGTAATGCTAAACTATCTTTTAATATATGTTGTTTCTGAATTTAATAATAAAGGAACTTGCAAACTCAAGGCAGAAGCAATTTTTTCAAGATCTTGCAGCCTCTTCTCTTGTGACTGTAGGAATGATCTGGTCTCACCCATAAAGGAATTAAATTGTGAGATGGATTGGAATACATTATTATCTAGTTTAGTAATCAATTTCCACAAGTCTAAGAGTGACACATTAGATGGCTCAACAAGAACTTTCCTCTCATCTAATGAAATCGGACCAGATTTTAAATGAACAACATTAGATTCATTTGGGTCAGAAGCAGATATCTTGACAGATAAAGCAAGATTAACTGCTTGCTGTCCATTGCTCTGTAAATCACCCGCTGCTATTTTAGTAGCCTGTGTAAAATCAGACCGCTCAGCCTGAAGTGAGGGGGCTGATGGTTGAGGAGGGAGTCTAATAGAAGCAGGACTCAAGGAAGCTCCTGAAGGGGGGCTCCCACTGCAGTCACTGAGATGCAACTCACCCATCCATTGAAGGTAGTTGTCCATAGGGCCTCGAATTACAGCTGAAACAGGAGATGAAGAGTAGATTTTAAATGTCCTTTTCCTCCCCATCTGGGCAAAGCTGTGCGGCTTGCGCCTTGGGTTTTTATTGAGAAGTCAGGCACTGCTCGATGATATCAGCGTCTCCAGGTGGGGAGGAGCATTGCCGCAACTCTCACAGGTGGCCAGAACAGGATACAGCTGGATCCACAATCTTCTATGGGTCGCCTCCTCCACAAAACTCCCCACCTTTGCACCATAGGCCTTAGTTTTTTATTTTGCAATCAGGCACTGCTCGATGATGTCAGCGTTTCCGGGTGGGGAAGAGCGTCGCCGCGGTCAGAATAGAATACAGCTGGACCCACGATCTTTTATGGTACGCCCCCTCCACAAAACTCCCCATAGCTGCCTATCTTAAAGATAGCTGGATAACTTTAGCTGGCTAACCTTAGGACTACTCTTTGGCATAACCAAAGTTATCTTGATAAGTTATCCAGCTAACTCTGAATGATGAAATTAGCTGGATAACTTATCCAGCTAGCTTAACGCCGCCCCATGGAAAGCCTTTTGTTATCCAGCTAAAATTTTGCTGCATGAATGCCCAAAATATTCAAAAGTTGGCAGTTAGATGGATAACAGTTAGATGCCTCTGAATAGTGACCTCTACGTGTCTTAACTTGATAAATTGTTGATTTATATACTTTGGTAAATTTTGTGTTTGTATATAGTTTAAATATTATTTAAAAACAAATGTGAATGGTTTTCAATATAAAATTGATTTCTTTTGCATAGATAGAGGTGTGATTCATAATGCAAATTTTCATATAATTACCACAGAATTTTTGAAAAATCTGCCACAGAATCTGCTAATTCTTGCTACAGAATCTTAACAAATCTGATGCAAGAAACTGGGGGCTTTGATTATATGACATGAGAAAGCTTTAGTCATTTGGAAGTTGGCATTGTGAAGCTGTTATCCTAAGCATAATGTCCTCAGAATACTAGTCCCTGCACTAGATCTACATTTTGTCTCTTCTGCTGAACAAGTCGTGTTCCATCAATAGTATCACCCAGAACAGTTGCTCTCCTTCCCTTTCCTTGCTCCTTCTCTTGCTCCACACCACCTCTTTCTTTTGTTCTTCTGGCTTTAATAAAATATAAACTGCTACAGAAAGAAAAACAATAGTCATATGGGGAAGAGGGAGGCAGAAGGATATAGGAGCAGAGTAAGGAGATAAGACAGATACCAGGGTAGTTGAGACTAAAAGAATTTTATGTGAAGAGTGTAGCATAGATATTCACCTGCTATATGAGAGGGTGTGAAAAGAGACTTTCACATGAGTAGTAAAATTCTAAAGCTTTATGGGATCAAAATACTATATTTAACCCATAAAGCTTAGGATTCTCAAGTCTGGTCTTCGAAAGCCATAAAGGGATCTGTTTTTTAGGTGAACCAAGCTGTGCAAATTAGCCTTGGTCTTAGAACAAATATATATTAATACATCTAAGGGCAATTTTCAGAGTCATTTCCGTGGATGAAATAGTACTTTACCTGTACAAATGGCCTTTTTCAAAATTACTTGCCTGAGGTTTGGGAAAACGTATGCATGCATGGCCTGTATACATATAATTTTATCTGCAGTGAGCAGAGGCATTCTCAGGGGTAGCTTTGGGGAGAGGTTTGCACTTACATGCATACATTTGTATTTTCAAAAGTATGTGCATAAATTATCCCAAAAAATGTATGTACACAAATTAACAGGTGTAAATGTGTGCAGGTAGTTTTGATGGAGTCATTTTCAAAGGGAAAGTATGTGTGTAAAGTATGTGGGCAATAGATTTTAAGGCAATCGGCCAAATTTTAAAAGGCCGGGCTTTGCACACGCCGTGCGCATTTTCAAATGGGCCCGGCCACACGCGTAAACCCCGGTATGCGCACAAGTGCCGGGCCTCTTCAAAGGGGTGGGCCGGGGGGCAGGATCTGGGTGGGGAGGGGTGGGGCGGGCCGGGACAGTGCCATTGTAGACTGTCCCGATGACTCATCTGTCGGCAGCCGGTCAGCACGCGCAAGTTACTTCAGCTCCGGCCCTGAAGTAAGTTGAAAAACAACAAAAAAAAAAAGGATAGATAGGTAGGGTTTAGCGGGTGGGAAGGAGAGGGGAAGAGGGAGGGAGTTAGGGAAGTTCACTCCCAGTCCGCTCCTTAATTGGAGCGGACTGGGAGTGATTTTCTTCCATTGTGTGTCTTTGGGAAGAATGCTTAGTACATAGGATTTTCAATATGAGTTAAGACAGTGGTTTTTATATCTGGCCCTCAACAGGTCAGATTTCCAGGATATCCACAATGAATATTTGTACTCTACATTGCATACACTTGGACTCAGAACCACGTTAATAGGCATAGTTTTGTTTGCCCAGAAAACCTGACCCATTGGAGGTACTTGAGGACCAGATTTGAAAATGACTAAAATAAGGGATTGCCTGATCTATAAGTTACATATGCAGTTTCAAACATGCCTAATAGCTTTAAGACTCCTCTGGCTTGATTTTTTACTTCAAAAACCCTGTGTCACTTATAAACTTATGATAAGCTACACACAATTATTCCCTCTCCCTAACATTGCACACACATGTAAGACTCTTTCTTCCCAGTCACACACTTATATTTATTTTCTTCCTCTGACGTAGACATATACTCAGCATCACTCTCTTTCTGTCCCTGTTTGATTGTATCCAGGAGAGTGGAAGTTTGAGATGGATGGAGAGGCTTTCCTCCCTAGCCACTATGGAAGAGCTGGAAAGAGGAACATGTCTTGTATCGGAATCAGCACCTTAATGGTAGCTCATGCTGATAGCACAATATTCTGTAGCAATCTCAGGAGACTGAAGGGAGCACTGGATAGGCAGAGCTACTACTCCTAGTAACCTCAGGAGACTGGAGAGGCACCGGTGACAGGAAGTTCTTCCTATGACCAATATTTACTTTTCCCAAGATATCAAACTCAGGAATTTTTGCACTCTGTAGTCTAGAATGCTGCAGCTTTTCTTTATAATAATAGTAAGGATTTTTTTAATTTATATTTAACATTTTGAGACATTTCACAGTGTATTACATTCAGGAACTGTAAATGTTTCCCTGTCCCTAGGGGGCTTACAATCTAAAGGCCCTATTTATTTTTCCCAAAGACACAAAATGGGAGAAAATCTTTAGTAAATAACTCCCTAAGTTTGTAATTCTGGCAATGGATGGTAAAGTGTCTTCCGTAAGGTCACAAGGAGCAGCAACAGGATTTCAACTCTGGCTTGCCTGGTTCACGGCCTGCTGCTCTAACCACTAGGCTGCTCTTCTTATGGTCAGGATTATCTTAAGGTCTCTCGAAAGGAGTTTGTTTTTTCTTTTTCAGTCATATCAGTG
The DNA here is from genome assembly GCF_901001135.1 of Rhinatrema bivittatum. Classification (NCBI taxonomy): domain Eukaryota; kingdom Metazoa; phylum Chordata; class Amphibia; order Gymnophiona; family Rhinatrematidae; genus Rhinatrema; species Rhinatrema bivittatum. Next base: position 90,430,076 of record NC_042617.1, on the reverse strand, counting down.
AGCTTTTGCCATATATATACAAATTTTCTAAAAGGTTGTAAAAAATAGTAATATAATCAAAGATCTAAAACACTTAAATATTATTGTCTATAATATTTACTTAGTGAATCTTTCTTCTTAGCTATTCCTACCATTAAAGGGGAGATCCCACCTTTGCTGCTGTTTTTTGAGGCTGTCATTAATTCAAGTGCTGCTGTAAAACACCCCCTCAATGCACTCATGACTCTGGAAGGAATACGATGTGCTTTAGCCCAAAAACGGTTAGACCTAGTTATACACTGGATCACACAACAAAGGTAAGGTACTGCTTACCCTTTCTCCCTCAGTCATTTGTCCTGATCGTCCTATACAAAAATCTGTGCACAGGGACGGTAACTTTCAAACGGGTGCATGGGTGCACAGATACGTGTGTGTGTCGGCATGAGCCCAGGGATGTGGCAATTCTATAGCATATGTGCACATACGCACGTATATTATAAAATAGCCTAGGAGCGCTTATGTGTGCATCCAATTTTGCAAGTTGGCATGCACAGCTGCACACATCTGGGTATGTGCTGCACATGTGGGGGAATTTTAAAACAGGTGCGCGTCCATGCCAAGACCAGTTTCACCAGTTCGCCCACCAGTTCACCCAATGTAGAGCTAGGTCCTCCACCAGCACGCCCCCCAGTTACCCAGACCCCTTAAACCTCTTATGCATGCTTGTTTTTTTTGTTTTTTTTTTTAACTTACATCTCCCCCATGGCAGAAATAAAGTTACGCGGTACTGGGCCTGGGTGCGGCCCAGGCACATAGGTACTTGCGTGTACATCTCCTGGCCCTGCCCCAGAATGCCCATGCCCTGCCCACACTATGCCCATTTTTCATTCCAAGTGAGATATTCGCATATGGGAAGATGTGCGCTCATGTATGCATCTTTTAAAATCAGGTGGACATGCACATGTCCTACATGGGCGCACATCTCCCGATTTTGGTGTGCCCCTGGCTTTTAAAATTCACCTTTAAGGCTGTTTTACATGATTCTGTTCTCTCACTACTGGTTTATCTCAGCACTGCAGCAAATCAAATAGGTTTTACCCTGACAATTTTGCAACATTGTTTTTGTTTATAGCTTGCTTTGCTCAAGTTAGTGTAACCTCCTGTTGGAGCACATAAAATGATCGAGGGTCTGATGCCTGTTTGTGAGCTGAGCACCAGTCTCTGTGTGGGTTCAAAGGCAAAAATGGTCAAGCAGATAGTACAGTGAACCTGGCTCAGAGGCGAGGACTGTATATAATATGCTGGCTAGGAAAGGCTCCACCAAACATCTCTTTCCCCTCATTGACCCCCTGCTCTCCAACTTCTTTCACAACTGTTAATGGCCTTTGTTAAACCCTCACCATGGGTAGCAGGAGGGTCTTACTCCAAAGGGTATCTTCAGACCAACTTTTTATTTTTACAATTCTGGGGTTACCAGCAGCAAGAGTAAAACTTGTAAAAATCACTGATTCCTTATCTTTCTGCTACACCAGTCCAGAACATTGGGGGGTAGCTTTTTAAAAAAAGTGCGTTCGCGTACTTTTGTTTGCGCACCAGACGCAAACAAAAGTACGCTGGATTTTATAAGATACACGCGTATCTTCTAAACTCCTGGATCGGCGCGCGCAAGGCTGCCGATTTTGGGCAGCCGGCGTGCGCCGAGCCGCGCAGCCTGTCTCCGTTCCCTCCGAGGCCGCTCCGAAATCGGAGCGGCCTCGGAGGGAACTTTCTTTCGCCCTCCCCTCACCTTCCCCTACCTAACCCACCCCCCCGGCCCTATCTAAACCCCCCCCTTACCTTTATCCACAGATTTACGCCTCCTGGAGGGAGACGTAAATCCACGCGCGCCAGCGGCCTGCTGGCGCACCGAGACCCGACCTGGGGGCGGTTCCGGAGCGCGCAGCCACGCCCCCGGGCCGGCGCCATGCCCCGGGCCCGCCCCCCAAATGCCGTGCCACGCCCCCAAACGCGGCGTCACTCGGCGACGCCCCCGACACGCCCCTTTTCAGAAACCCCGGGACTTACGCGAGTCCCGGGGTTCTGCGCGCACCGGCGGCCTATGGAAAATAGGCACGCCGGCGCACAAGGCCCTGCTCGCGTAAATCCGCCCGGATTTACACGAGCAGGGCTTTGAAAATCCGCCCGTGGGATTTCATCCCGCTCCCAGCTGATGGAGGCAGAATTCCATTTGACAAGTAGAAGTGATAGATTTTCTTAAATCAAATTCTGCCTCCATCAGCTGGGAGTGGGACTAAACCCCAATGTTCTGGACTGGTACAGCAGAAAGACAAGGAAACAGTGATTTTTACAAGTTGTCTGCGGAACCTAGTGATCCAATATTTTCTGCCTCCAGCTGATAAGTAGACATTCTGGTGGTATAACAGAATTTTTTGTTTTCAGTTTTTTATTTTGGACCTTAACTCTTAAATTAAAAGGAATAATTGATTGAAAGACAGTGGCCCTGCTCCAACCTGAGGGTTGCTGAAGCGAGCCAACCTAGTTAATGCTCTCTTCCTCGCAGAGGTTTTGGTAGAGCAAAGAGAGAAAATACCTCTGGTTTAGAGGAAGTACTTCTAATTGAGCTTTCCATTATAGTGGCAACTTAGAGTGTGGTGCCTGTTCATTTTGCAAGCTACCTTGCCTAGCCATTACTCCCTGAAAGGAGTCTTTAAAAGAAAAAAAGGGGCAAAGATAGCCTTCGAAGCCTCTGTTAACGTAAGGCATTCTGAACCAGTACCGGCAATCCGAAATTTGTGAGAAATAAACCTCCAAACCTAAATGCACTAAAGGAGAACACATTTTTATATTAAAAACCCATGTTAGAGAAGTCCCGTCATTGTGGCACATGTGGCAGTGAACCCAGCTATACTGTGTGCATATGATTAGAAAAAAATTCTGAAATGAGATCCTATGTGAGTAAGTTAAAAAAAAAAAAAAAAGGAGCTAATAAATCCTACCCAAGAACAAAAGCGTCAATGCTGGTTTTAGAGAGTCCTGAGTAAGGGAACAGAAACGATAGTTGAAACGGCTGTGGCCGCCATCTTGAATTCAGTTCAAGGTGACCTCGGAGTACAAAGAGGATTTAAATTCTAGAGAGGACGTTTTAGATGAGATATTTATTAGATGTCCAATCTTGCAGTCTCTTACCCTATTTTCTTCATTTTATGCAACAATCTTGACAGGTTTTAACAGCCAGAAAGTCTGCTTGAGGAATCATTTGTGAGCAGACAGCTCCACCCTGAGGATGTGCCCATACTTTCACCAATAAAAACAAAGTGGGCAAAATATAGGGCAATTATGCTGAATTCTTAAGAGAAAATTATTATGAATCCCCAGAGGAAGGGGGAATTATTTTCCGAGGGTGAGGAAGACTCAATAATTTGCTTGTTCCATAGAGAAGAAATATCTGCCTTAATCACGCAAGTAATTTCAGCATTAAGATTATCAGACAATAAATATAAACAAATTGGGACCCCATAATAAAAGGGTTGAGGAAACATCCCTCCTCCTTTTCCCTTCATTCAGAGCTTGAAAAACTGATAATGACAGTGTGGGAAACCCCATATTCTGGATTAAAGGGCTTAAAATATTTCTCAAAATTATATCTGCTCCCTTTAGAGTTTCAGGAGCATTTATTTCAAATTCTAAAACTAGACTTATGGTCTCTGCTATAGCCAGAAGAAAAAAACTATTTCTGTAGAAGGGGGAACATCTGTAAGGGACTCTCAGGATAAGAAGATGGAATTTATTTTGAGACAAATTTTTACTACATTAAGCTCTACTATATAAGTTACATTTCCAGAGCCCTTTTACAATGGATTCAGCATCTGCCGGAAGAGGATGAAGTTGCAAGACTGGAATCAGCCTCAGCTTATCTAGCAGATGGATTGTATGATCTAATAAGTTTATCTTTGAGATCTGTTGCCTTATCAGTAGGTGCAAGGAGGTGTCTATGACTTACAAATTGGGCAGCAGATTTGTGGTCAAAGATTCACCTCTGCAATCTACCTTTCAAGGGGCAAATGCTATTTGGTGAGGAGCTGGAAATATTAATAAAATCCATGGGAGACTCCCATTCCCAATAATTAACAGAAGAGAGAGGGAGACAAGTTCTTAGACCTTATAAACTTCAAATATAATTTTGTATCTATAGAAGACTGACAAATGTCTTCTCAACAATACAGAATGAGGGGAAAGATACAGTCCTTTTGGAGAGCAAGAAGATTGTGGCTTGATACTTATTCTCTGCTAGTGGCCAGCAGTGATATGCAACAGATCCACTCTTTGATTCAAACAATAGGAGGTCGTGTACAATCCTATTTCAAAGAGTGGATCCATATTACTACAGACCAATGAGTCTTAGTCATAATCTAGATGCTTTCAAGCTAGTATGTCAAGTGAAAAACAGATTGGTGGAATCTTCTTGCACAAATCCTTTAAAGAAGATGGCAATACAGATTACACTAGACAAACTCATACAACTCTTTGTGATTTGCCCAGTTCCTTATTGAGAGCAAATGCAAGGATCTGTTATTGTTTGTAAGGACCCCCTGGACTCTGTGGCTGTTGACCATGCCCACAGGGGAAGTCCCGTGAGGGGTCACAGGTCAGGCTCAACTTTAGGATACGCACACACAGATCTTTTATTAAACAGTATTGAGGAGCCACCAGAGGTGGTGGTAGTGAGTAGGAATGTAGCCCAGCTGGGCTTGTAGTCCCTCAGGCTCTGGAACAGCGATCCCACAATGGCTGTGCTGTAGTGGAGAGAAACTGAGATCGTGAGTACAAGCATTATATGCAGGGTTCAGGAACAGAGCCTTGTTGGTATAGTACTCACACAGCAGTCTCTCGGTATGGAGCACAGGAGCTGAAGTAAAGGCAGGCCCTCGAGGCGCGAGTACCTGGTTCCAGGGAACAGCTCTGAGAGAAGTAGATGGTAACTCACTGATGGTATAGGCAGCGGTGTCTTCCAGGCAGAAGAGAAGTCCAGGTAGTGAGTCCAGGAACATGGGCCCTTGAGGAGCGAGTATCAGTTCCAGACAGCGACCTGAAAGAAAGAGAGAGAGGCCCCCGAGGAGCGGGTACCCCAAATAGAGTAGTCCAATAGTGGAGGCAGAGTAGCTAGCTCGACGGCTAGCAATTGCGTAGGCTATTTGTATCCGGGATGCATGACGTCATTACAGGGGGACACCCCTGAGGTTCACGTCAAAGAAGGTACTTGAAGCAGGGCCGCACAGCGCGCACGCCCTAAGGCAACTGGACAGCATGGGAGGCAGTGCCCAAGCCAGAAGGGGGATGCCAGAGAGGACAGCAGGCAGATGCCGTGGCAGCCAAACATCTGTCAACTGCAGGAGAAGTCGCCAGAGAGATAAGGAGGGCGGAGTGGAGATGTCAGGCAGCGACAGTCGAAACAGGATGCTATTCAATTAATTTTCTAATATTAAAAGAGGCTGGAACTTATCATCCAATTTTGGATTTAAATGGAGTAAACCAGAGTTTGTGCATACTTCATTTGTACATTGAAACCCTTCATTCTGTCATAAGGTTGGTAAAGAAAGAGGACTTCTTGTCTTCACTAGATCTCAAGGAGGTATATTTCCACATCCCAATAAAAAAGTCTCATCAGAATATCTTCGTTTCTGCATAACAAGAAAACATTACCAGTTCAAAGCGTTCCCTTTTGGTTTAACAGCTGTCCCTAGAGCCTTCACCAAAGTAATGGTGGTGGTTGCAGCATCCTTGAGAATGAAAGAATTTCAGTATATCCATACCTGGATGATTGGCTAACTCATATCCAGATAGAATCAGAAAAACATCTGGAGTGGTGAAGATTTTAGAAAAACTAGGTTGGATTATCGATTACACAATGAGAAATCTACAGTTATCACAGACAATAGTGTTCTTAGGATCGCAGTTTAATACATTAGAAGGGAAAGTCTTCCTCTCTGAGTAAAGAATAGAAAAATTTTTCTCTCAAATGAGACATTTCCTAAAATTAGAAGCACCAATGAGGACAATGATGACAACTATAGATCTGGTTTCCTGGGCAAGGGCTCACATGAGACCACTTCAGAATACTCTCCACTTGTGTTGACCTCATCAACAGGATTATGATTTTCTTCTTCCGTTACCACTCTTGTCCAAACAGAATCTCCTTGGTGGGCAAACAAAGCCAACCTTGCCAAAGGAGTTTTTTTAGAACCATCGTCTTGGATCTTTGTAGTAACAGATGCAAGTACAACAGGCTGGGGAGCCCATTACCAAAGAAATTATGATCAGGGCATTGGACCCCACAGAAGTGTCATGGTTGATTAACAATTTAGAGACATGGGCCATCCGTTTAGCCTTATTATAGTTCCATAAGTTCTGAGAGGGAATGCGGTCAGGACCCTATGTGATAATAAAAGGTGCAACTGCAAAGGTTAAAAGCGTTCAGCAAGCATGGACATTGTTTAAAAATGCAATCCTAGAGGCGCAGTCCAGATGTATTCCACGCATTAAGAGGTGGAAGGAAGGCAAAACGATTACCATCATGGTTAAAAGGTGAGGTTAAAGAGGCTATTCTAGCCAAAAAAAATCCTTCAAAAATTGGAAGAAGGATCCATCTGAAGAAAATAGGATAAAACATAAGCATTGTCAAGTTAAGTGTAAAACATTAATAAGACAGGCGAAGAGAGAATTTGAAATGAAGTTGGCCATAGAGGCAAAAACTCATAATAAACACTTTTTAAAATATATCTGAAGCAAGAAACCTGTGAGGGAGTTGGTTGGACCATTAGATGACCGAGGGGTTAAAGGGGCTCTTAGGGAAGATAAGGCCATTGCAGAAAGACTAAATGATTTCTTTGCTTCCGTGTTTACTATTGAGGATGTTGGGGAGATACCAGTTCCGGAGATGGTTTTCAAGAGTGATTAGTCATACGAACTGAACCAAATCACTGTGAACCTGGAAGATGTAGTAGGCCAGATTGACAAACTAAAGAGTAGCAAATCACTTGGACCAGATGGTATGCATCCTAGGGTACTGAAGGATGGCTGAGGGGGGGGATCTGATAGAGGTCTTGAACAAGTAGATGTGAATCGGTTATTTACACTTTCGGATAATAGAATGACTAGGGGCATTCCATAAAGTTAGCAAGTAGCACATTTAAGACTAATTGGAGAACATTCTTTTTCACTCTGGAAGTTGTTGCCAGAGAATGTGGTTAGTGCAGTTAGTGTGTAGCTGGGTTCAAAAAAGGTTTGGATAAGTTCTTGGAGGAGAAGTCCATTAACTGCTATTAATCGAGTTTACTTAGGGAATAACCACTGCTATTAATTGTATCAGTAGCATGGGATCTTCTTGGTGTTTGGGTAATTGCCAGGTTCTTTTGGCCTGGTTTGGTCTTTGTTGGAAACAGGATGCTGGGCTTGATGGACCCTTGGTCTGACCCAGCATGGCAACAAATTCCAGATCTTAATTGTGCATTGAGTGAAAAAGAATTTTCTATGATTAGTTTTAAATGTGCTACTTGCTAACTTCATTGAGTGTGCCCTAGTTCTTCTATTATTCGAAAGAGTAAATAACTGATTCACAGTTACCTGTTCTAGACCTCTCAAGATTTTAAAGACCTCTATCATATTCCCCCTCAGCCTTCTCTTCTCCAAGCTGAACAGCCCTAACCTCTTTAGCCTTTCCTCATAGGGGAGCCGTTCCATCCTCCTTATCAATTTGGTCGCCCTTCTCTGTACCTTCCTCAGTGCAACTGTTTCTTTTCTGAGATGCGACGACCAGAATTGCACACAGTATTCAAGGTGCAGTCTCACCATGGAGCGATACAGAGGCATTATGACATTTTCCGTTTTATTCACCATTCCCTTCCTAATAATTCCTAACATTCTGTTTGCTTTTTTGACTGCTGCAGCACACTGAGCTGACGATTTTAAAGTATTATCCACTATGATGCCTAGATCTTTTTCCTGGGTGGTAACTCCTAATATGGAGCCTAACATTGTTTAACCACAGCAATGGTTATTTTTCCCTATATTCATCACCTTGCACTTGTCCACATTATATTTCATCTGCCATTTGAACATCCAATCTTCCAGTCTCACAAGGTCCTCCTGCAATTTATCACAATCTGCTTGTGATTTAACTATTGTAAATAATTTAATGTCATCTGCAAATTTGATCACCTCACTCGTCGTATGCCTTTCCAGATTTTATAAATATATTGAAAAGCACCAGTTCAAGTTCAGATCCCTGAGGTGCATCACTGTTTAACTTTTTCCACTGAGAAAATTGACCATTTAATCCTACTTTATGTTTCCTGTCTTTTAACCAGTCTGCAATCCATGAAAGGACATCGCTTCCTATCCCATGACTTTTTAGTTTTCTTAGAAGCCTCTCATTAGGGACTTTGTCAAACGCCTTCTGAAAATCCAAATACACTACATCCACTAGTTCAACTTTATCCACATGTTTATTAACCCTTTCAAAATAATGTAGCAGATTTGTGAGGCAAGACGTCCCTTGGGCAAATCCATGATGGCTGTGTCCCATTAAACCATGTCTATGTATATGTTCATGTAATTTTGTTCTTTAGAATAGTTTCCACTATATTTGTTGGTACTGAAGTCAGGCTCACTGGTTTATAGTTTCCCTGATCACTCCTGAAGTCCTTTTTAAATATCAGGATTACGATGGTTTAAATATCAGGATTACACTGATTAGTCTTCAGGTACAATGGACAATTTTAATGATAGGTTACATATTTTTACAAATAGGTCTGAAATTTTGAGTTCCTTCAGAACCCTGCGATGTATACCAAGCAATCCAGGTGATTTGCTACTCTTCAGTTTGTCAATCTGGCCTACTACATCTTCCAGGTTCACCAAGATTTAGTTCAGCTAATCTGTCTCTGGAACTGGTATCTCCCCAGTATACTCATTAGTAAACACAGAAGTAAAGAATTAATTTAGTCTTTCCACGATGGCTTTATGTTCCCTAAGTGCCCCTTTAACTCCTCAGTCATCTAACGGCCCCACCAACTAATTCTTCTGATATATTTTGAAAAGTTTTTATTATAAGGTTTTGCCTCTACAGCCAATGTCATTTCAAATTCTCTCTTAACTTGTCTTATCAATGTTTTACATTTAACTTGACAATGCTTATGCTTTTTCCTCTTTTCTTCAGATGGATCCTTCTTCCAATTTTTGAAGTAAGTTATTTTGGCTAAAATAGCCTCTTTCACCTCATCTTTTAACCATGCCAGTAATCGTTTGGCCTTCCTTTCACCTTTCTTAATGCGTGGAATACGTCTGGGCTGTGCTTCTAAGATGGTATTTTAAACAATGCCCATACCTGTTGTACACTCTTAACCTTTCCAGCTGCACCTTTCAGTTTTTTATAACTATTTTCCTCATTTTATCAAAGTTTCCCTTTTGAAAATTTAGTGTAAGGCCCCATTAACTTCATTGTAAAACAAAAAACAGGCTGGGACCTAGGTTTAATGCTGGGCCCTGGGCCAAGGTCCAAGCCCAAACTTGGGCTTGAGCCTAGGCCTGATGCTGGGTCCCAGGTCCTGTCGATGAGGCCCAGGCCTAAGTCCAAGTCCAACACCAGGGCCCAACTAAGGCCTGTGATCCATCACCGAAGCCTGTCCAGGTCCCATTGCTGAGGCTCAGGCTTGGGCCTAAGCTCAGGTCTGACACTGGAGCCTGGCCAAGGCCCAGGTCCCATCCCCAAAACCCGGTGTGTCCAGGTCCCATTGCTGAGGCCTAGGCCTGGGCTTAGGCTATCTTCTTTCTTCTTCTGGAGACTAAAAATGGCATTGTCTGCCCGAAGAACACATCACTGTAATGCCACTGTGGCACCTTCTTCTCAATCAGATGGCACCGTTTTAATGTATTGCTGTTGAAATGGTTCTGCAGAGGCCTATTTTGGTGGTAGTGTGTCCTATTTGTCAATAATTTGCACTATTTCCCAAAGACAAAAACTTCACAAATTTTCAGTTTCAGAAAAGAAATTTGGTTTGTTTGGAACAATATAAAAATGGGCTCTTTCGTCGCATTTTTTCATTTTTGTTTCAAATGAATGCAGATCCCTAGTAGTTATAGGACTTGAAAATGAAGGAGTAACCTCCTTTGGAATGTCAAAGTAAGAAATACCTTGCAAAACAGAGAAATTGTCTTTCTGTGAATTCAATGCAGTAGATTCCACTCAATGAACAACCTCTGTATGTATTTGCTTTGCTGTTAGTTTAATAGATTGTGCTGAATCTCTCTCCAAATAGTGGTCTTGCAACTGCAGCAAATCTGCAGCAGGATCCCCTCCGATTCCACTCACTGCTGTCTCTGCCATAGCAGTGAAGCTCTGGCTGTAGAAAGCTTAAGAAAAGCTTTGGGTAGCAGTGGCTGTTCAGGACCATGTAGGCTAACTAATGCTAGTGACACTGACTCTCCTCTTCCGGTGCCATTGCCTCAGCGGTGTTATGCTCAGTGGGTCAGGGCCTGAAGAAATTTTTAATAGCTGTGGACTAGTGTGTCAGGGACTCCAAAGTTTAAGTAACCCTAGCCTTTGTTTTCCTCACCATTTTAGACAATAAATATTGAAATAGCCAAGGAACATGTAACTTCAGCACTCCTTTTTACAGCTGCCAGCTTAGGACCCCATCTTGGCTACCCCCTTGGAAGGTTGTATTTTTGGTGGTGGTAACTTCAGCATGCAATCAGTGAGCTTCAATCTCTAGTGAATTATCCACCTTATACGGTTTTTCTTTACAATAGAGATGTGCACGCAAATACTTAATGTGCCTAGACACATGCCCAGTGTCAAGTGCCATTAAGTTTACTTCTGCTATGGAGGAGCTGTAAGTTAAAAAACCAAAATAAAAAACTAGCTGTCCATGAGAGGTTTTAAGGATCTAGGGTAACTGGGGAGAATGTAGGCTATTAAACCATGGGGATTTGGAGGACCTAGCTCTTAACTGAGCGAACTGGTGAATGAAACGGTGAAACTGGCAATGGGTACGCACCCCTTTTTAAATCCCCTGACTTACGTGGTACAAGCTGGATATGCGCATCTATGCAAAATTGGGCACTCATGTTCACAGTCCTAGGCTATTTTATAACATGCACGCATGATATAAAATGGCTGCGTTCCTGTGTGCACGCTGGCGCACGTGTCAATGTGCACACGCGCGCTGGTTTGAAAATTTCCATCTTACCCCTAGATTCATCAAAATGCTATAATATTGCATGGATAATGCCCACGGTAAGAGAAAGGGGCGTATTTAGAGTAATTTTTAGAATTACCGCACCGTGCGGTAACATAGTGCTTCGTATAGGTAGTATCACGTGGTGCGGTAAACCTTTCACACCCTGTGATACTTCTATTTCACATCTCGCAAAGTGCCCAGAGAGGCTATTACTATTTTGAGAGAGAGAGTGAGAGAGACTATTTCTAAGGCCTTTATAGTAGTTAACCATTTATATGTCTAAAGGAGGGCCACTACCTTGTAGTCCATCAAGCTAGGGTGAGAGAACATTGTAGAAGAATCATCTTTGTGAAAATGTCCTCACTCTGAATGATGTCAATTCTTCACTGAGGTGTACTGTGCAGTTCATAATACTGGCCCCTAAAACCTAAACTACCACCAACACCTCATCTCGAGCTATTAGCTGGCCATTCTGTAGTCATATAAATAGTTAAATACTGTGAAAGCCTCCCCAGAGGCTCTCTCTCTCTCTCTACTCCAATGCACTCCACTCCACTCTCCCCCTCCCAAGCCCAGAAATGTCCAAAATGCAATTTGCAATCTTTATCGCAAATTGTATTACGGCCGTTTCAGGCATATCGTACAGCTTAACACCAGGAAAAAAAGGTGTAGTTATTTCCAGCCTTAAAACCGTGCATGGTGTGATATTGCCCCTCATTTTAATGAATCCTGCCCAATTCCGCCCCTTCTAAAAATGTGCATTCGCGCCATGCGATAATACGATTATCGCATACGTTATGGCGTTAACACGTGCATAAACATGTTATTGCATGCATTAATACCATAGCGCATTTTGATGAATAACCCTATTAAATTGCTATTTTAAAATACATACACATAGATTTGCCAAATTATTTGTGTTAATTTATACCTGCTAATTATCTTGTGTAATTCATATCAAACGAGTTTATTGTGTACAATTAGCTGGGTAGGAGGTCTGGATGAACTGAGGAGAGTTCAAGCAGATGAACCAGGAGAGTCTCGATGACCTGGAGAAGGACTGGGTAAACTGGTGGTATAATTGGTAAAAATGGTAATTTCACTTAAACATATGTTTTAAAATATATCAACGTACACACATAAATCCTGATTTACACAAGTAAGTCTACTTTATTTTCACACATACAATATATGCATGTATATTTTTAAAATAGGAAAAGTACGTTCATTTAATGCATTGAAATACTCACTTTCATTGCATTGTATGCATTTGTACATAAGCATACATACATGCATATGTTGCAGTGTAAAGAGATGCATATTTTATAGTATGTGTGCATGTGATACATGGCACCAACTACAAGATCATCACAAGATCATCAATCTGGATGTTGAATGAGCTGGCCTGAAAGTTTGAAAAATGCTTGCAGTGCTGGCATTGGGTCATTGGAAGAATTCATCCCACCAGTTTAGTGAAGGCAAGAGCAGGCCCCTGGGGCTAGTGTCGGAGACCATCCCATTAGCTGCTGAAGAATGCAGGAGGCCCCCAGAGCTGCTGTCAAATTCCATTATTTTAGCAGTCAAAAGCATAAGGAGGCCTGGAGCTGCCATGTTTGGAAGGGAGAAAGAGAAGGGAATGAATGCTAAGTGTGGGTGTGGCGAGAGAGTACTGGGTAAGTGGGGTATGGTGAAAAAGATGGAATTGATGGCATGGAGAATGGAATGGTAGGTGGGTTAGAGGGAGAAAGTGGGTGGGTTAGAAGGGAATGGTGGGTGGGTTAGAGGGAGAAAGTGTACTGAAGGGGTAGGGGTAGAAGGAGATAGAAGGGGCTAGCAGGTGGCAGGGTGTAGAGAGCAGGTACTGAGCATGTGGAGCGCTAGAGAGAGAGAAAAAGAGGAAAGTGTGGTAGAGAGAGAAAGGATGCTATCACTGTGGAAAGAGGGCAATGATTGATGTAATGCTGATAGGCCTGGCTGGGAGTGGAAGGGCGAGAGAGAGGACGATGCTGTTTTGGGGGAGAAGAGATACTGGGCAGAGGTGAGGCAAGGGGGATTCTGTGCCAGTGCCACTGCTGCCAAAGAAGGATACTGGAAGTGCCACCAGAAGGTAAGGGGAGGGGACTGCACAAGGCTGAAGGTTCAACTTAGATATTTAATTGCCGTACATTGGCTCTGGGTGAGGGAATAGCAGGCGTAAATTCAGGAACCTCAGTTTTAGAGACCTAAAGTTAGGTTCCTATTTTCAGCAATCTTAAGATGCCTAAATTTAGCATATAGCCTTTTTTGAATATCAGCCTCTGAAGACCTTATTCAAAACAGTCTTTCCCCATTCTGTGCCTTTAGGAAAACATCTTTATTGAATAAAGCCTTTAGTCTGAGCATGTTTTACTTTTTTTTGTTAATCCTGAGAGCAGGGAAGACACGGGTGGAAAAACATTTGGATGGAAGGTTATTCGAATTGTTTTCTTTTCTTGCGAGACTCCTTATAAGAAAGATGTTTTCAGTATATTTTGGTCATTATCACAACTAGTTAATGAGTTCGTTTTCTAAGTATTTTATACAACTTCATGAACACAGTAACTTTTCGTGTATCCCTAGCCATACCAAATTTCAGACCACATTTGAATTCTTAAATGCAAGTCCAGAATTAGTTCAACAGCTTATTTAATTCAAGGCCTTTGCATGTATAATGCTTTCTGCGCAAACCAGAAGTTCTGCCTGGATTGGGCCCTCAGTGAATAGGAGGCAATTTTCAAAGAGATTTCTGTGCCTGCTTTGCCCCACATACTGTGCACTTGAAAAGTCCAAGAGGTAAAGACTCCCTGAAATACCTGTCTGCCACCAGATTTTCAAAGGGAAGCTCTGTCAGCCTGCAGGGTTTGAAATTGGCCGCCTAGTTTCTTAAAAATGAAGGAACAACAAAAAAATGAAAGAAAACACAATGACTAAGGAAGCAGGTCCTAAGGCGGGCAGTTTTCAAACACAGGCATACTTTTACTTTGAATATGAGTGCAAAGACCACAGGTAAAAAATACCTGTGGACTTTGCAGCTGAGTTGTGTAGGCTGCATGAAGATTTCCCCAAAATGTTTGAATATTGCCACTACAGTAAATGTTCAGAATTAAAACATGCTTTATCAACTTTGTTTCTTTTAGGTTGACCTTTTCTGAGGCACTTGGAGATGTGATATTAGAGTATGGAGAGAAAGAACCTTACAACAGGGCCAAATGCCTGGCTTTGGCTCAGATTATCTACATGCATTGTGCTGTTCATAGGAAGGCTGGCCTCTGTATGTGTTTACAAGGCCAAGTTTGTGGCGTAATGGAGTATATAAACTTGAGTAAACAATTTTCTTTAGGTAACTATCTACAGGTTTAAGAACATAAGAAATGCCAGCAATCTGTTTCCAGCAGTGGCCACTAGTTTCGGACACATGTACCCAGCAGATCCCCAATGGTTGATCCATTTCTTATATCCCACTCCCAGGGATCAGCGCTGGCTTTCCCATGTCTACCTGGCTAATAACTGTTGATGGACTTTTTCTTTAGGAACCTGTCCAACTTTCTTTTGAACCCCACTATGTTAATTGGCTTGACCGTGTCCTCTGGCAACAGATTACATAGCTTGGTTGTGGGCAGAGCGAAAAATTATTTCCTACAATTTGTTTTAAATCTGTCAGTTGGTTTCATGGAGTGTCTCCTAGTCCTACTATTGTTTGAAAGGGTAAATAGCCATTCCCTACTTACCCATTCTACCCCACTCATGATTTTATAAATTTCAGTCATATCCCCTGTTTCTTTTCCAAGCTAAAGAGCCCTAATCTGTTTTTCCTCTCTCCATAAGGGAGCTTTTCCATCCTCTTTATCATTTTTGTTGCCCTTCTCTGTACCTTTTCTATGTCTGCTATGTTTTTCTTGAAATGAAGTGGCCAGAACTGCACACAATAATCAAAACATAAGCATAAGGTTATCTGTGGATTAGAACTGATTTTTTCTTAGTTTATTAATTGAAAATTAGAATACAAATAGCTATTAGCTGTTATTCAAAACAAACCATGAAGAATGTGAAACCAATAGATTTTTCCTGTTTTTAAAAATGGCAGCATGAAATTATAAGAGTAGGGAATGTTGAAACAGATCTCCCAGACTATGGGGTTGATGTAATAAAACCCATTCTAAAATTGGAGTTAAATTTTAACACAGATTTTACTTAATGTACGTATTAAAACCAGGGATCCCAGTGAGATGCAGTAAGCTAATGGGATGCAAATCAAACAGGAATTTAAAAAGTGCACTATGTTACACTCGCTGGCCTCAGGTTCTCGTGGCCGGCCTCACTCACCAGATGACGCATCCGAGCAGTCGGGCCAGCCCCGGGGCTCCTGGCAGCAGCGGAGAGTTGCATCCGCTACCACTGCACTACTTCCGGCTCTGAGCTGGCCACCCGACGCCGCTGACTCTGCAACCCCAGGCTGCCAGCCCATCGCCGTAGAGCCCCATTCTTCACGGCTGGAACACAGTCGACTCAACCGAGTCCCTCCTGCTTCTGGCGTCCTCCTAGTAGGTGAGCATGCGCCCCTCTCCCCTCATTTAAAGGGTCCGCAGCTCTCCCAAATGACATCAATGCTGGAGAACTACTTAAGAAAATGCCATACTGGGTCAGACCAAGGGTCCATCAAGCCCAGCATCCTGTTTCCAACAGTGGCCAATCCAGGCCATAAGAACCTGGCAAGTACCCAAAAGCTAAGTCTATTCCATGTAACCATTGCTAATGGCAGTGGCTATTCTTTAAGTGAAATTAATAGCAGGTAATGGACTTCTCCTCCAAGAACTTATCCAATCCTTTTTTAAACACAGCTATACTAACTGCACTAACCACATTCTCTGGCAACAAATTCCAGAGTTTAATTGTGCGTTGAGTAAAAAAGAACTTTCTCCGATTAGTTTTAAATGTGCCCCATGCTAACTTCATGGAGTGCCCCCTAGTCTTTCTACTATCCGAAAGATTAAATAACCGAGTCACATCTACCTGTTCTAGACCTCTCATGATTTTAAACACTTCTATCATATCCCCCCTCAGTCTCTTCTCCAAGCTGAAAAGTCCTAACCTCTTTAGACTTTCCTCATAGGGGAGTTGTTCCATTCCCCTTATCATTTTGGTAGCCCTTCTCTGTACCTTCTCCATTGCAATTATATCTTTTTTGAGATGTGGCGACCAGAGTTGTACACAGTATTCAAGGTGCGGTCTCACCATGGAGCGATACAGAGGCATTATGACATTTTCCGTTTTATTCACCATTCCTTTTCTAATAATTCCCAACATTCTGTTTGCTTTTTTGACTGCCGCAGCACACTGTACCGACGATTTCAATGTGTTATCCACTATGACACCTAGATCTCTTTCTTGGGTTGTAGCACCTAATATGGAACCCAACATTGTGTAATTATAGCATGGGTTATTTTTCCCTATATGCATCACCTTGCACTTATCCACATTAAATTTCATCTGCCATTTGGATGCCCAATTTTCCAGGCTGGAGCCTGCTTCCAGCCTTCGTCTTGGCAACAGGTCTCTTTGCTCCTTGCGTCCTGCATGTTGCTTCCTGAGTTTCTTGCCTTCTCCTTGTTCCTTGGATCGCCTTGGCTTTGACTTTGGACCGAATATTGACCATGAGATATGCCTTCTGTCTCGACCCCTGCCTGGAACCCGAGCATGAGATACGCCGCCTGCCTCAACCCTTGCCTGGAACCCGACCACGAGATATGCTGCCTGACTCGACCCTTACCTGGAACCTGGCCACGAGATACACTGCCTTCCTTGACCCTTGCCTGGGACCTGCTGACAAACTCAGCAGCCTGTTCCAGAACTTGGCCTACTCTCCAGCTCCTCTCCTTCTCCAGGACTTCCATCACTACAGAGACCCCACATAAGTCCTGCCGGCCTCAGCACCCGGGGGCTCAACCTAAGGGGAATGTGGGCTGGTAGTGATGAAGCTCCAGCGGGGTCTCTGCTCCTCCTCAGCCTCGCCTACCAACAGTGGGGATCTGTGGGGCTTCTTCCCACAGGTAGCGTCAACTCCCCCTCGGTCCAAGGGTCCACCAGCACAACAGGTTGCCAAGACCATGGACCCGGTGGAGGCTTCCGCCCTACAGGCCATTCCGATCTTGTCCCAGAAGATTCTGGAGCAACAGAAGGTCCTAGAAGCGCTAGCGGTTTCCATGGACTGCCTTAGTGCTTATTTAGACTCCATGGTCTTGGCAGGCTCACCAATTCCACCTGCACTGGGCTATACAGTCCCTGCGTGCCCCGTCATACTGCTCCCAGCAACTCCTCGCTATTCCATGGAGCCCCAACTCTGTCGGGGCTTTCTGAATCAGTGTAACATGCATTTCTCACAGGACAAGCAGGATGGTAGTCCTCACATGTGGTGACATCATCAGGATGGAGCCCAATCACGGAACACTTTTGTCAAAGTTTCTAGAACTTTGACTGGCACCACTGAGCATGCCCAGCATGGCAACAACCCTGCATCCAGCAGGGCTCCCCCTTCAGTCTCTTGTTTTCCGTGCAGCAGTAGCCTCACGGACTCTGGAGCTCTGTGAGTTTACCTCACAAATTTTCCTCATGGAGCTCAAACTTAAAATTAGAAAACATTTTCCTTATCCGGGGGTCCCCCATCGACCACCGACGATGCCGGTAAGTTTATTCCCATTTTCCGGTCGGTTCTTGGAAGTTTTCCTCAACGGTATCCGACGGTCACCAACCGCGTGACCGTTTTTCTTTTTCAAACATCATGGCCACCAGGTTCCACAAGTGCCCCGAGTGCCCAAGAACCATGTCCATAACAGACCCACATAACGTGTGTGTTCTGTGCCTAGGACCCGCTCATGACGTGCAACAGTATACAAGCTTAACACAAATGACTCCAAAAGGCCACAGGGCCCGCTTGGAGAAGATGGAACTCCTTTTTAAGGTATCTCCATCGACTTCAACAAAACCGACATTGAGTCAAAATCCTCTATCCTCGAAGACTCCGTTGCCACCGAAGCCTAAATGGCAAAAATCTACCGGTGATGTCACTTCGCCTTGATCTTCCCGGTCCAAAGCATCGACATCCTCTTCCTTAATGCCAGAAAAAGAGCAGACCGATCATCAAGAGAAGCATCGACACCGTCATCGACGAAGTGTCTCCTCCGATGTTGGAACCGGAAAGCCATTGACATCGACGGAGCCACCAACCAAAAAACCCCGAGGAGACAAGGCCACATCCCTTTCTGGACTTGGGGCACCGAGGCATTCCACACCGATATCGGTGCTGGGATCCGGGACTCCACCACCTCAGGCAGAGTCTCTGGCTATGCCTTCAGAGCCTCCACCCCGATTGTTGTGCCTCCCATGCCAGCTTCTCAGGCGGAATTGGACAGGATTGTCCAAGAAGCGGTGCTTCAAGCTTTACGATCATTCCAGTCTCCATTGGCACCGGCCCCCATGCCGATGCCCGATCCCATGCTGATGATGCTGGCTCCTCTTTTGGACAGATTGGACTCGTTAATCAGTGCTCTTCCTTCGACACCACTTCCAACCGTGCCATTGGCTCCTAAAAATCCACCGACACCGATGCAAATGCCATTATCCTCGGATGAGGAATCGAATCGACCGATGCCTGAACCGACGCCAGGCCCATCGGGTTCCGCACCATTTCACCGTCCTTCAAAAACACCGATGCCATTGATGCCTTCACCATCCTCGGTGCCTCCATCGATGCCACCTCGATTTCCATTGGTTCCTCCTCTGGATCCGGCTGGATTTCAACCTCTACATCAACCTCAAGGTCCTGGAGATGCTGGTGACCAACCCTATAATCCATGGGGGGTTGAAACCACAGACTCTGATGACTCAAGTGATCTTCCTTCAGAACCTTCACCCCCAGATGAACGTCGATGTTCTGCACCTGAGGACTTGACATTTGCAAATTTTATAAAGGAAATGTCTGAGACAATTCCTTTTAATTTGCAAACAGAAGAGGATGCCAGGCATAAAATGCTTGAAGTGCTACAATTTGTAGTTGCACCCAAGGAGGTCATGGCAATTCCTGTTCATGAAGTGCTGATGGACTTACTACACCATAACTGGGAACATCCTGGCTCAGTTCCTCCTGTGAATAGGAAAGCTGATGCCATATATCTTGTACAATCAGCCCTCGGTTTCCAGAAAACACAACTACCCCACCAGTCTGTAGTTGTAGAGTCGGCCCAGAAGAAATCTAAAAAATCCAGACCTCATTCCTCAGCACTTCCAGGTAAGGAACAAAAATCATTAGACCCCTTCAGACGAAGAGTCTTCCATGGCTCAATGCTTATAGCATGCATTGCAGCATATCAATTATTTATTACTCAATACTCCAGAAACCTCTGGAAGAGGGTGCAAGAATATTATGAATCTCTACCTGATGAATATCAGGAAGGACTTAACAACATCCTCCTCAAGAGTCTAGATGCTGGCAAGCATGAGATAAGAGCGGTGTATGACAACTTCGACACCGCCTCCAGGGTTTCCGCAGCAGATATAAGTGCACGGCGTTGGGCATGGCTTAAGTCCTCTGACTTATGACAAGAGGTCCAAGATCGACTAGCAGACCTCTCATGTACTGGTGACAACTGATTTGGAACAAAAGTCCAAGAAACAGTTGCACAATTAAAAGACCACCACGACATCCTGCGTCAGTTGTCTGCTCTTCCTGCGGATTATCCATCCACCACGAAAAGATCTTTCAGACGAGATCCTAGACAGATCACATATAAACCGAGAAGGTACTATCCACCTCAGTCTTGTTCTCGACAATCTAAACTCCACAAAGAGGGCAGACTCATCAGACTAGAACACCAAAAACCCAACCAGCCCCACAGACAGGCCCAGCTTCCGGTTTTTGACTCTCTTCTAGAGAGCAACAGCCAATCTCTTCCGTCCCATGTCATTCCAGTGGGAGGCTGCTTGTGCCTCTTTTCCAGTTTATGGCACACCATCACAACAGATCAGTGGGTATTAGCTATAATAACCCAAGGATACCATCTCAACTTCCTCACTGTACCACCGAATGGGTTATCTCATCCACTCACAAGCATTCACTCCCCACTCCTCGAAGCGGAACTCGTGACCCTTCTGCAATCAAATGCTGTAGAACCAGTACCTAGACAACAGTGGGGTCAAGGTTTCTTCTCTTGTTACTTTCTGATCCCGAAAAAATCAGGAGGCATTCGTCCAATCTTGGACTTACATGCCCTAAACAAATATCTCAAAAAAGAAAAGTTCAGAATGGTAACCTTGGGCACCATGCTTCCGCTGATTCAAAAGAAAGATTGGCTCTGCTCTCTAGACCTGCAGGAGACTTATGCACACATCGCGATATATCCTCGTCATCACAAATACCTCAGATTCATAGTAGGTCAACTCCATTTTCAATACTGTGTACTACCATTCGGGCTTGCATCAGCCCCACGGGGATTCACAAAATGCCTGGCAGTTGTAGCAGCCCATTTAAGACAAAGCAATGTCCACATCTATCCATACCTGGACGATTGGCTTTCAGGGCTCAGACTCAAAAGGGAGCATTTCGGTCACTCGTTACACAATCAGCCTCCTTCAATCACTGGGGTTTCTTATCAACTACCCCAAGTCAAATCTGACTCCATCTCAAACAATATCATTCATAGGAGCAGATCTCGACACTATCCAGGCAAAAGCGTTTCTCCCACAGAGCAAAGCATGCTCATTATCCATCATAGCAAGATCAGTTCAATCTTGCCAGACCATTGCGGCTTGTCATCTCTTGACCTTACTGGGTCACATGGCGTCCACAGTTCATGTAACCCCCATGGCTCGCCTGGCCATGAGAATATCCCAGTAGTCCCAGTCAAGTCAAAAGATCTCTCACATTGTCCACGTCACCAACCAGCTTTGGCTCTCCCTGGATTGGTGGATACAGCAGTCCAGTCTCCTTATAGGACTACCTTTTCAACCTCCCCAATCCCAAATCATATTGACCACAGATGCATCTACTCTAGGTTGGGGAGCTCATATCAACAACCTCCAAACCCAGGGTATTTGGACCAAAGCAGAGTCAAAGCATCAGATAAATTTTCTCGAACTCCGGGCAATTCGATATGCCCGCGTCGCCTTTCAGGATTGTCTTTCAAACAAAGTAATCCTGATCCAAACGGACAATCAGGTAGCAATGTGGATTCTGAAAAAACAAGGGAGCACAGGCTCTTATCTACTATGCCAAGAGGTGGCGCAGATCTGGGCCTGGATTCTCTCCCATTCCATGCTTCTAAGAGCGACCTATCTGATGGGCGTGGACAATGTGATGGCGAACAACCTCAGTCGAACTTTTCATCCCCACGAATGGTCCCTGAATCCCACAGTAGCAGAATGCATATTTCACCAGTGGGGTTATCCACACATAGACCTCTTTGCGTCTATGTACAATCGCAAAGTGGACAACTTCTACTCTCTACACCACAACCACAATGCACCCCCACACGATGCCTTCGCCCACTCATGGTCCATGGGTCACCTTTATGTTTACCGTCCACTTCCACTCATCAGCAAGACTCTCGTGAAGTTATGGCAGGACAGGGGCACAATGATTCTCATAGCCCCCTCACTGGCCTCATCAACTTTGTTTCCTATCCTTCGAGACCTACCAGTCCAACCACCCATTCGCCTGGGCACGGACCCAATGCTAGTAACGCAGAACAACGGTCTACTACGGCATCCTAACCTCCATTCACTGTCCCCGACAGCTTGGATGTTGAAAAGTTAATTCTGCAATCTTTAAATCTTTCAGTGTATCCCAAGTCCTCGTAGCTTCATGAAAGCCTTCTACCAGAAGATCGTATCACGCAAAATGGAAAAGATTTTCAGCATGGTGCGCAATAAAGGAAATAGACCCTTTTTCCTGTCCCATACACAAATTTCTGGATTACCTCTGCATCTCTCAGAATCAGGACTAGTCTTCCTCCATTCATGTACACATTAGTGCTATTGCTGCTTACCACAAAGGTATCAACAATACCACGATATCAACACAAACACTGGTTACTCGCTTCATGAGAGGTCTGTTGCAACTTAAACCTCCACTACGCCCTCCAGGCCCTACATGGGACGTTAACGTAGTTCTAGCATGTCTTATGAAACCTCCCTTTGAACCCTTTCATTCCTGTGAGCTTTGCCATCTCACTTGGAAGATACTCTTTCTCATAGCCATAACATCTGCCTGCAGAAGCAGTGAGTTACTCGCACTAGTAAAATACCTACTTTATACTAGGTTCATTCATGACCGCGTAGTACTCTGTACCCACCCTAAATTTCTGCCAAAAGTAGTTTTGGAGTTTCATATCAATCAATCTATAACTCTTTCTACCTTTCTTCCAAGACCTCAATCTCAACCGGCAGAACGAGCTCTTCACTCCTTGGACTGTAAATGCGCTCTTGCCTTTTATCTGGATCGCACTTCACCACATAGGAAGTCCACCCAACTATTTGTCTCCTTCGATAAAATGAAATTAGGTGCTCCGGTAGGCAAATTCTATCCACCTGGATAGCAGACTGCATTTCTTTTTGCTATCACCAAGCAGGAATTCCTCTCCAAGACCGAGTGAAAGCACACTCTGTAAGGGCAATGGCAATGTCAGTAGCACACCTCCATTCTGTACCTCTGGTTGACATCTGCAAAACTGCCACATGGAGCGCTCTCCATACTTTTTCATCTCATTACTGCCTAGACAAGGCTGATAGACAGGATTCCATCTTCGGCCAGTTGGTCCTACGAAACCTGTTTCCTCTTTAAAAACTCAACTTCCTTCCTGCGACCCGGGAAGATGATCAGGCTGCCCAACTACCCAAAACTACCACAGTTGTTGTGCCTGTTGCACGTCGTTAGATGTTTTGGCTTCATTATACTTGAGCATCCTGTAGCTTGCTAATCACCCACATGTGAGGACTACCATCCTGCTTGTCCTGTGAGAAAGCAGAGTTACTTACCTGTAACAGGTGTACCCACAGGACAGCAGGATGTTAGACCTCACGAAACCCGCCCACCACCCCACGGAATTGGGTTCGCTTACGTTTTATTATTTTATTTTTCACTCACACTTTACTACAAACGAGACTGAAGGGGACCCCTGCTGGATGCAGGGTTGGTGCCTTGCTGGGCATGCTCAGTGGTGCCAGTCAAAGTTCTAGAAACTTTAACAAAAGTGTTCCGTGATTGGGCTCTATCCTGATAATGTCACCCACATGTGAGGACTAACATCCTGCTGTCCTGTGAGAACACCTGTTACAGGTAAGCAACTCTGCATTCTGCCTTCAATCTGCACTGTTTCCAGATGATGCCACTAAGGCCACATACATCCTCTCCCTCTTGGATGGCAAGGCCATAGCTTGGGCCTCTCCTTTGTGGGAGCAGTCTGATCCCATCTTACGGGATCTTCAGAGCTTCTTGGACCTCTTCCGGACAGTCTTCAATGATCCAGATCAGCAGACAGCCTCTGGCTCAGATCTCCTTCATATCCGCCAGGTGAGGGAAGTGCTAGATGTGAGAAGACGTGGATGAAGATAGGAGTACTGTTACGTTCAGTGTGCCTTGAACTAGGAGTAGACCCTTGGGTTGTGGCGAGTGAAGACTCCACCCACAGGGAGGAGCCCTGTGGGCCCTTAACACAACAGGCAAGGTCTCAGCAGTAATGGACAACAGAGGAAATAACTTTATTATACAGCTGTTGAGGATCTGAGGAGCAGATCAATAGAGTCCGTATCTGAGAGGGTGACCTGCAGCTGGTCGGTCCGAGTAGAATCCTCAGCGTGGAGTAGTCCGATGATTACCTTCTCTAGGCATAGCTTGTGCTGGCACTCAAGTAGTGACCGCAGTGCGGGGTAGGCCGGAAGCCGATGGAAAGCTGCATAAGGCTGGAGGGATCCGGTAGTGGACCGCAGGCGAGGTAACCTGGGGATCTGTGCCACAAAGGTAAATGAGTAGATACTGTACTCACGCAAGTACTGAGGAAATAGATGGTGGGTCAGGTACCGAGGAGGTCCGAACAAGAACAGCAAGGGTCGTACGAGGACGATGCAGGAATTCACTGGAACAGAGAAGCAAAGAGTAATGGTTCTCTGAGGAGCAGATAGCCCTGAGTGTGGCAAGGCCCCCGAGGAGTGGGTATTTAGGTCATCCAGTAGGTTAGCGAGACAAAGTCTCAGTGTGGCAGAAATAGCAGGACCGGAATCCTTGCTAACTCATAGTGCAAGAAGTCAGCTGAGCTTAAGTATGGTAAGCGAATGACTTCATGCGGTGGGGATGCCCCTGAGGTTCCTGCCATAACGCGCTCAAGAAGGGGGCAGGCGCGCGCGCTTGCCCTAGGAAACCCTGAATGTAAGATGGCTGCTGGGAGCGCCGACGCCGTCCCGGGCACGCTATGAGGGTCGGCGTGTGGAAGCGGAGGCAGCCATTCTCCCCAGACTAGGATCAGCACAGAGAAAGGAGGTGAGCAGCAAAGGTTGCAGCTGCCTGAGACTGATGGGCGCAACAAGTACCTCCTCTCTTGGGGGAGATTTGGGCCAGAGGAGAACACCTGAGAGCCGGTCTCCAACATATTGGATAAGAACTTGATCAGACAATTTCACGCCTCTCACCCCAGGAAAGCCAAAACCCTCAGGAGGGGGGCTTAGAGAAGGGGGTACTGTTACACTCGCTGGCCGCAAGTTCTCATGGCCAGCCTCACTCACCCAATGACGCACCCAAGCGGTCGGGCTAGCCCCAGGCCTCCTGGCAGCGGCAGGGAGTTGCTGCCTCTACCACCACACTCCTTCCAGCTCTGAGCCGGCCGCCCGATGCTGCTGACTTCGTGGCCCCGGGCTGCCAGCCCGATGTTGCGGAGCCCCCTCCTTTGTGGCTGGAATGCCGCCAACTCGGTCGAGTCCCTTCTGCTTCCGGTGTCCTCCTAGGCGCGTGCGCATGCCTCTCTCCCTCATTTAAAGGGCCCGCAGTGGGAAAATGCCTGTGGCCCACCCGGATGAAAACACTGCTGGAGGACTACTTAAGGCTGGAGCCTGCTTCCAGCCTTTGCCTTGGCAACAGGTCTCTTCGTTCTTTGCATCCTGCATGTTGCTTCCTGAGTTCCTTGCCTTCTCCCTTGTTCTTTGGATCTCCTTGGCTTTGACTTCATACTGGATATTGACCACGAGATATGCCGTCTGCCTAGACCCCTGCCTGGAACCTGACCACGAAATACACCGCCTGCCTCGAACCTTGCCTGTAATCCAACTACAAGATACACCGCCTGCCTCGACCCTTTCCTGGAAACTGACTACGAGATACACTACCTGCTTCGACCCTTGCCTGGAGCCCGACCACGAGATACGCTGCCTGCCTCGACACTCGACCCTTGCCTGGAACCCAACCACGAGATACGCCGCCTGCTTCGACCCTTGCCTGGAACCCGACCACGAGATACGCTGCCTGCCTTGTCCCTTGCCTGGGACCTGCTGTCGTACTTAGCTGCCTGTTCCAGAACTTGCAAATATCAACACCACCTTACAGTGATCTATAATTTATATATTAATCAAACCGGGGAATAATTCTGTTCAATCACTGTGCACTAATCGTATTTTTATTTCAACTTTTTGACTATTACTTATAATTTAAATATGTTGCAATTAATTTTTTAAAATTAATATATTTTAAAGCCTACACGTCTGTGGTATGTGAAGAACTCTTTCTCACTTCTGATGATACACAATATGTTCTTTATGAAAAAACTTTTTAAATTCACAGAAAATGTTTGTTGAATTAGGTTGAAAGTTTCATATACTCGTGTAGGCAGCCCTGCACCTTGAATGCATTTATAATCATTAACTTCCAACTTCCTCCTTATGTGAAATTTAAAAAAAATATTTTTTCTTTTCTTACAATATTAAAGTCCCCATTGTGTTATATGACATCCTTTAGGTATGTATTGTTGTTCTCTACTTCTTATTACGATGTTTATATGAAGTATTATCTTCTTTTTATCTATCATCTCACACGACATTGTTTAGTTAAAGAGTGGATACCTTAACCCTTCTGTTTGATTGTAAATTCGTTGTTAAAGTCCCAACACGTACATGTTTCAGACAGTCCATCTTTCCTCAGGGGAATATACTCTGTAAAACAAAACTACAACAGACGGGTGTTACCACACCGTTCTTTGTAGAAAACCATGTCCCGGTAAAAGTATATCCAACTTTCCTCCAATGTTCCTCAAAATTCTTTGTTCATGCCGTATCCCAATATGGATCTCTTCAACTCTCTGATATTCAAACCAACGGCGGGATGTCAAATTCCAGAACTTGGCCTACTCTCCAGCACCCCTCCTTCTCCAGGACTTCCATTGCTATAGAGACCCCACGTAAGTCCAGCTGGCCCCAGCATCCGAGGGCTTAACCTAAGAGGAACATGGGCTGGTAGTGGTGAAGTTCCAGTGGGGTCTCTACTCCTCTTTATCCTCGCCTACTGACAGTAGGGACTTGTGGGGCTCCTTCCCACAGGTAACATCAACTACCCCTCGGTCCAAGGGTCCACCAGTGCAACAGATTAAATGAAAAAAGCGTACTAAAACATGAGCTAAACAGAAAAATCTGCACTGATGCAGAAAAGTGCTTTAAAACAGGAGTAAGAGTGGTAAATGCTTGAAGTTGGAAGGAGTGTGACCAAAATGACCTTGCATGCAAGATTGGCACCAGATATCCCACTTTGGGCACAATCTCATATGGAAGACCATTTGGGCAAGGTATGCCAAGTGACATCAAAGGGTAAGTTCTCTAGAGAAGGCACCCTCGGTTGCCGGTATTCAAAATGGCGCCGGCCGTCCATTGCTCCTACCATGTGACAGGGGCTGACCAATGGCACCGGTAGCCCCTGTGACATAGTAAGGTCAAAGGGTATCGGCGCCATTTGGAATACCGGCAGCCGAGGGCGTGAGTGCAGGAGATGGCTCCCGGACCCCCTGCTGGACCACCAGGGAGTTTTGGTAAGTCTTGGGGGGGTCAGGAGGGTGGGGGGTTTGTTTAAATTCGCTCCTTTAGACAGCCGAATAATTCGGCGAAGATTCATTGTATTCATGGGGAATCGCGATACATTTCGCTTCCCCACGAATACAACGAATATGGCCCTATATGTTGCGGATTACCAATACGTTAGAAATGAATGCACACCCCTAGTAAAGAATTCATTTTGCTCTCTTGATCTTGTCCTTTCTCAGTTATGTATATCTTAAAAGAGGAATTTATTGGAATTCTAGCATGACTGGTTAACTTATCTCTAACAGAAAGTGTTGTCCCCTTATTATTGAAACAGGCAACCATCTGACCTGTTTTTAAAGGGGGTAACTTACCATTGGACTTGCCCTCAAGTTATCGCCCCATATCAAATTTATTGACCTTGGATAAATTACTAGAAAAAGTGGTCTATTCAGAGCTTTCTGACTTTCTCTCAGTCAATCAGATACTGCATCAATATCAATGTGGATTTAGATCACAACATATTATAGAGACTCTTCTCTGTTGTGTTTTAGACTTTTTGCTTCAGGCTTTTGACAGAGGGGAGGCAGTAATTGCTTTATTTCTGGCCATAGCTTTGACACGATTTCCCATAATATATTGCTGGAAAGGTTAAAATATTTGAGGATTGGAGTGGCTGTCTTTGCTTGGTTCATCTCTTATTTACAGACAAGAAAACAGCGAGTATATTTTGATGGGAGTCAGTCTGATTGGTTTAATATTCCTTGTGGCGTTCCCTAAGACTGTGTTAGTGGCAGCAATATTTAACATGTATTTAAGACCTCTCTGCTCTGTTTTGAATAAGCAGGGAATTAAATTTAGAATATATGCTGATGATTGACAGTTGTTTTTTGTAGTAAATGGTGATTTTAGAGCTGCTCATAATCACATAACAGTGAGTGTCCAACTAATTAATGATTGGATGAAAGGAAATCATTTGATTCTGAATTAACATAAAACTGAAGCAATTTGCTTTATACGAGAACCTGATTTTCTGGCTAAACATAACATAAGTATGCTCTCTATATTGGGAACCATGGTTCCATTTACAGACTCAGTAAGTAATCTTGGTTTTATATTTGATCCTGACTTTTAAGAATATTTAACATGTTTTAAAATCCTGATATTTTAAACTTAGATTACTGAGACATTTAAAATATGTATTGTAGTTGAATATTTTCAGATTGTGGTCCAAGCATTCATACTGTGTACTGTTGATACTGTAACTCCCTGTTTGTGGGACTGCCTGTTACTTCCTTAAAAGCAGTTCAAGTATTGCAAAATTCTGCAGTCCCTGGTATTGGGAAGTTGGCACTGGGAGTATATATCCCCAAAGTTGCGGGAGCTTCACTGGCTTCCCATAAGATATCAGACTGAATTTAAAATATTGGTCTTGGTTTATAAGGCTCTCAAATTATAGGGCCTCAGTTATCTATCAAATTTATTGAAGCCATATGCTCCCAGTCATGTGTTGAGATCTAGTGATAGAAATTTATTATAATTTCCTACAGTCAAGACAGCCCGATTGCAAGAGACATATTCAAGATCATTTTTAGCAGCATATCCTAAATTGTGGAACTCTGCCTAAAGCTCTGCATGCTGTCAATGACATCAGTGTATTCAGAAGACAGTTGAAAGCATACTTGTTTATGTAGGCCTTTGAATATTATTGATTTTATGTTTTATATTTTTAATCTAATGTATAGTATTATCTATGTCTATTATGATTGTTTTAATTGTGATCTGCCTAGCACGATTTATTGCTATAGGCGGAATATAAACATTTTAAAATAAATAATAATAGTATAACTTTTGCATCAGAAATGTGAGTTTACTCCACCTCAGACCAAAGAAGACATAAGCTCTCTGGTACTTGCACCTATAGATGAACAAAACATAAGCTGTCTTGGGAAGGCACCTTCAGCTGAATGTAGTGCATTTGGTGTTGTGCAGCTCAGCTTTATAGTACTGTTCAGCTATAGGCGCTCTCCCCAGAAAGCTTTCATTGTAAACGTAAATCCTGCTGGGTCTGAGGTGGAGTACTATACTGGGCACAACAATAGAAAACATTTGCCACCAGAAATATGTTTACTCCATCTTAGATGCAGGAGTTAAAACTGCAGTGTAAGCTCTATGAGGCAGGCACCAGTCACAGATTTACTTTGATTTCCTGAACAGCTGGATAACACACTCACATGTACTGCTAATGAGTGCTGCTCAGCTGTTGTTGCCCACCTAGGCAGCCTATGTATTTTCATCTAGCTATAAGTGTTCAATGGTTTATTGTTATTGTTCCATGTTCTATGTAAAAAAACCCAGGTCTAACTTCCCAGACCAGGGCAACCTCTTTCGTTACTTGTAAACCGGACTGATTTGTATTGCATACAGGAATTCCGGTATATAAAAATTTAAAATAAATAAAATAAATAAATAAATAAGTGCATTTCCCAGAGAGCTTATTCTTTTATTTTACTTGCCATTCCTTGTTAAAATGGCCTTGAATGAGAGAATGTGCTCACAATTTGTGATGCACAGCACTAGTCTCACATGCAATGCCATTTTGGTGAGGCATTGCACGTAAACTCTCTGGGTTGGATACCTTCAGCAGAACAGTATGCACTTTGGGCCAGATTTTAAAAGCTCTACGCGTGTAAATCGGGCTACATGTGCCGGGCCAATTTTATAAAGGCCCGGCGATAAGCGTAAAGTCCCGGAGCTTTAAAAAAGGGGCGGGGAGGGGGCAGGGCCAGAGGCCTCCGGCATAGCGGCCATTTACCACTGTGTCGGAGGATTGTGGAGGCTGCCGGCGCGCGCAACTTGCACCTGCCCGGAGGCAAGCGCAAAAGGTAAGATAGAGGTCACGGGGGGTTAGAATAGGGCTAGGGGGAGGAAGTGACGTTATCGATGGCAGCAGCAACCTGATCGTGGGTCTCCTCAACCTCTCGGTGAATCTATCTCCATCAAATCTTCTAAAGCAGCGCTTCTCAACCGGTGTGTTGCCAAACACCAGCAGGTGTGTTACATCTCCCGGTGTCCCACTGCTCCGTTGTACTTTCCTTCTCCCTTTTTCCAGCCCCTGCAGGCCAATTGGAAGCCTCCTTTCTTCCTACCCCGACTGCCCAATGGGAAGCCTCCTTCATTCTGCCTGCCCCCGCGCAGGCCAATCGGAAGCCTCCTCCCTTCTACCTGCCAGGGGAAATAGGAAGAAGGGAGGAAGCCTTTGATTGGCCGGTGAAAGCCCGGGAGTGGGGTGGGAAGAATAGAAGTGTTGAACTGCAACGAAGCAAGGCCGCCACAAGAGCTCATTCCCATGGCGGTGAAGAGGAAAACCCAACCCTGACCAAGCAAGGCCGCCACAGCCCGTGGTGGCAAAGAGGAAGCCTGACCGAGGCCAACACGGGAGCCCATCCCTGTGGTGGAGAAGAGCAACCTGACCCCGACTGAGGCCACCACGGGAGCTGGTGTGAATGGGGCTTGGGTGAGAGCTTGTGTGTGTGGGTGTGAATGGAAGCCTGGGTGAGAGCTTGTGTGTGTGTGGGTGTGAATGGGTGCCAGGGTGAGAGCTGGTGTGAATGGGTGCTTGGGTGAGAGCTTGTGTCTGTGGATGTGAATGGGTGCCTAAGTGAGAGCTTGTGTCTGTGGGTGTGAATGGATGCATGGGTGAGAGCTTGTGGGTGTAAATGGGTGCCAGGGTGAGAACTGGTGTGAATGGGTGCTTGGGTGAGAGCTTGTGCGTGTGGGTGTGAATGGAAGCCTGGGTGAGAGCTTGTGTCTGTGGGTGTGAATGGATGCATGGGTGAGAGCTTGTGTGTGTGGGTGCCTGGGTGAGAGCTTGTGGGTGTGAATGGGTGCCAGGGTGAGAGCTGGTGTGAATGGGTGCTTGGGTGAGAGCTTGTGTGTGTGGGTGTGAATGGAAGCCTGGATGAGAGCTTGTGTCTGTGGGTATGAATGGATGCATGGGTGAGAGCTTGTGTGTGTGGGTGTGAATGGATGCATGGGTGAAAGCTTGTGTCTGTGGGTGTGAATGGATGCATGGGTGAGAGCTTGTGACTGTATGTGTGAATGGATGCATGGTGAGAGCTTGTGTCTGTGGATGTGAATGGGTGCTTGGGTGAGAGCTTGTGTGTGTGGGTGTGAATGGAAGCCTGGATAAGAGCTGGTGTGAATGGGTGCGAGAGCATTTGTGTGTGATTGAGAGCTTGTATATAAGAGACCATGACTGTGTGTGAGAGAGAGCCTGGTCAGGGAGGTGATGTGTTTCTGTGTGAGAGAGAGAGACTGCTCAGGAAAATGACTACTGTGCGTATGTGAGAGAGACTGGTCAGGAAGATGACTGGTATGAGAGAGACTGAGACTGGTCATGGGGTCTAATTGGGGTGGGTGTGTGTGTGTGTGTGTGTGTGAGTGATTGGTTGTGGGCGCTAAGGAAGAGGACTGTGAGGACAGAGCTTCAGCAGCCCTTGCTGCTTCTGGTGAGTGCTATTGGCCTGGAAGGGAAAGGAGTTAGGAGAGTTGCTGGAGAGGGTAAGTAAAGATGGCTTTTAAAATTTATTTTTCTTGATTGACTGCCATTTTAATTATTGGGTATTATGCGATGTCTGCTGTTTTGAAATATTTTGATATTTGGACATGTTTTAATAATTTTTATGAGTTTTTAATTGTTGGATATTATTCTGTTCAGCAGCTGTTTTGTAACATTTTTAGTATAGCTTTATAATTATTTCTGCGTAGGGCTCTTAGTGTTTAGGGCCTGGTTTAATAGTTGTATTTCTTAGATAGGATGGTTACTGTTTGAGTGTGTTCCATAATACAGGTGTAACTTTGTGCGGGTCAGTTTGTGTGCATTATTGCAAATCCTGAGAGTCTATTAGGTGCTATATTTGTCCATTTCTCCAGGTTCGCACTGCATGCAGAGTGGCTTTTTTGATTTTCCATTCCAGTTTCTGTCTCCATATTTATAATCTGTGGTTTTTCTGTACTTGGTGAAGGGTGTGTGACCGAGGTGAGGTACTTTACTAGCATGTAGGCATTTGTATCAATCTTATTTGTTGTGTTTTCTCAATAGGATATGCATTAGTGGTAAATTACTGTCGTTTCATAAGGAAGGCTATTGTGCCTGGTAGTAAAGGGAGTTTGTTTTGTTTTTACTGAGATGTCATCAGAACCAGAATATCTTTTTTGTATGGCGAGATATACAGGGTAATGCCCTAAATCTGCTCTGCACTCATTGCTGGGGGTTGAGGGGATTCCTGTGGATGCAGAGTGCATGTTTACATTTAGCCCCATGATGGTCACATGTTCAGTGTGTCACACATGTGAGAACCATCTGTCAGGTGTGTCCCGGGCAAAAAATGGTTGAGAATCACCGTTCTAAAGTATTGATATCCACCCTGCTTTTGCTGAATAAGCTTTTCTAAATCATAAGCATGACCATAAAATGTAAAACAGTCGATTTTCGCCATTTTTCGTACCGGAAAAGCGAGATGCCCGCCGAGGATGAAGGCTGCGAGGCTAGATCGGGAGCGGATGAAGTAGGCCCGGATCCTGCGGGGTCAATATCCACAGAATTACCGACTAGAGAGGAGTTTAGAGATGGTTTTGTGAGATTCAAAAAGATATTAAAACAAATAAACAAGAACTATTACAGAGCATGACGGAAATAAAGCAAGAAATTGCTTCTCTAGGACATCGCGTAGACGAGCTTGATGCACGATTAGACTGCCAGAGGCCACGAACAAGAGCCTACAAGAAATTTGTACTATGTTACATGATGATAATTCATCCCTAAAAGAAAAATTAGTGGACCTAGAGAATTGGGCAAGGTGCAACAATTTGCGGTTCAGAGGACTACAAGAGACACCAGAGAACGCGGACTGTGCCACAATGGTAAAGAAACTCTGTTGCTTTATTCTTGGGGACAACCCCGCTGATTCAAATATGGATATTGGTGAAATTAAACCTGATAGAGCGCATCAAGCATTGGGGCCAGCCACTAATGCGCCACAACGGTAAAGACACTCTGTTGCTTTATTCTTGGGGACAACCCCGCTGATTCAAATATGGATATTGGCGAAATTAAACTTGATAGAGCACATCAAGCATTGGGGCCAGCCGAGAGATGTTGTGGCATGCTTCCATGACTACTTAATTAAGGAGAAAATCGGAAACGCAGCCAGACAGCAACAAATGTGGACATGGGAAAATCAGGAAATCTCTGTTTATGCTGATTTATCGAAGGCAACCCTATAGAGCTGCTTTAAACTGAAGGAAGCCACAGCGTACCTTCATAAAGAGAACATCAAATATAGGTGGCTAACACCCTTTCGGACTTTTATTCACATGTGACGGTACCTCTACCAAAGTTCGCAATATGTCTGACGCCGTCGCCATCTTGAAGCCCTGAGGCTTCACACCAGCTGTGATACCGGCGCATATGGACAAACGCAAACTCCATAGAAGTGCACACCTGACATGGCAATGGGCCGTAAGAGGAACAGCCGACTTCGCAGGCAAAATGGAGACCTCGTACTAACTGATGACTCAGCTGCCTGACTTATTTAACAAGACTATTTGAAGTTCTTACGATCAGTATGACTGGACAAGCTTATTCTTTGTCAGCTGAGCCCTGCACACAACTGTAGATGCCTGAATGAATAAAGGCATGGGAGAGATTAACACAACAAAGACCCTGACTATACATCACCGGTTATCGAAGCGCAGTATCCTATGTGCTAAATATCGGGTGGATTAGTACAATTCAGGGAGAGTTTCTTTTGGTTAACCTTAGTTTATAAATGGTTATGATGTATTCGCCGGGGGGGGGGGGCTATGGGGAGGGCGTTCGGGGGGCTGGACCGATCTTCCTCCTGGATAATGAAGGGGAATGATCTGCGTGGAGGTTTAAGTAAACCTGTGGAGAAAATGGGAAATATGGTAAGAGAGGTGAGGGGGGGAGGGGACGGGGGGACGGGGGGAAGGGATTTTGCTCTGTGTCTAATCATGGACGAATATATGTGGATAGCACCCTTTACAATGGCCATCCAGAAGAGTAATGGTGAAATGCAGAGTGATGCAGGTATATGGGGGAGGAACCGTGGTCTTAAAGTGGGATCATATCGAATGCTGTTCCAGTGTTGCATCTGGCTTAAGTGTGATTGGTAATATGGCTACACTTTGTATATTTTAGCTTAATGCGAAAGGCCTAAACTCCCCTTTTAAATATCACCTACTTTATAAAGAATTGGAACGCAGCAGAGCAGAAGTGGCTTTCCTACAGGAAACTCACCTTAAAACTCGTTATGAGTATCTCTTAAAGCACCCTCGCTTCCCACGCATTTATTTTGCTCCTCCTGATAAAGGGTCTAAATACTCTGGAGTTTGTATATTATTCTCCCAAAATGTTATATTTGACTTTAAAGATATGATTAAAGACCTGAAGGGCAGATACTTAATTCTGAAGTTGGTGATAAATGGAATCCCATATACTATGATTAATGTTTATTCGCCCAACCAGCACCAAGGTGCTTTCTTCCAGGAACTCCATAAGGCACTCTCTAACATTGAGCCTGATAATTTGATAATTGGGGGGGAATTTAACATTGCCCGAAAACCCTCTTTCGATACCTCCGCTGGGATTTCTGCATTGGCCCCGTCCCATCAGAAACAGTTAAATAACTTCCTAGAGGAGTTCACTTTGCTAGACATCTGGAGATCAATTTACCCTACCTCACGCTCATATACATATTTCTCTCCAGTGCATAATAATTACTCCAGAATCGACTATTTTTTGATAGATAAAACATTATGCCCTAGAGT
The DNA here is from genome assembly GCF_901001135.1 of Rhinatrema bivittatum. Lineage (NCBI taxonomy): Eukaryota > Metazoa > Chordata > Amphibia > Gymnophiona > Rhinatrematidae > Rhinatrema > Rhinatrema bivittatum. The sequence goes on along the minus strand of NC_042617.1, from coordinate 90,394,953 downwards.
ACGTAGTGCAGGGATAGAAGCCATCGTTTGGTCCGACCATGCCCCAGTGTGGCTGGACTTTACTCCTATAAATTCAGATCCTGGGCTTAAATTCTGGCATCTTAATAACTCCTTGCTTTTAGACCAAGAGTTTGTTAAATCACTTCAAGAGGATATCAAATTTTACTTCTCTATAAATGATATTGATGAAACCCGACCTGAAGTAGTGTGGGATAGTTATAAAGCTTATATTAGAGGGGTGTTTATTGCCAGGGCCGCCTATGTTAAGAAAAGTAGTATACGCAAATGTGAAGAGCTTCGACAGTCTATACAAATTCTCACACACCAGCATGTTTTGAACAGGGACTTTCAAACCCTCTCACAGTTGTGCAAGGCTAGGGAAGATCTGAAGCGTGAGGAGGTTGGCAACCTAGCCCATACCTTGGGTTAGGAGTACATTGAATCCGGCAATAAGGCGGGTAGGTTATTAGCCCGAAAGCTTAAGCAAACGCAGTCTCAAAATCTAGTGCCTAAAATAAAAGATGAACGCGATGGTCTACTATTTAACTCAACTGAAATTAGAAAGAGATTCTCACGATTCTACGAACAACTATATTCAACAGACACATCTATCCTACCAGATTGTATTTCTGACTACCTTAAAGGCCTTACTCTTCCTGTACTAGCTCCAGAAGCCTGCGAGCACCTGGATATGGAAATTACCACTCCCGAGATACTGTTAGCAATCAAGAACTTATGCTTGGATAAGGCCCCGGGCTTAGACGGACTGACCACACGTTTTTATAAACAACTAGCCTCTTATCTTATAGGCCCACTACAGAAACTATTTAATTCTTTAAGGGATGGGGGGTCGTTACTGCCTTATGCCAACCAGGCAGGTATCACAGTTATAGCAAAGCCTGGCAGAGATCCTGCGCTCTGCAGATCCTACCGACCTATATCACTCATCAACATAGACGTCAAGATTCTAGCTGCTAGGCTGAATATCCACATTATTAACCTTGTGCATTAAGACCAAGTAGGATTTATTCCTGGAAGAATGGCTGGCAACAATGTTCGCAAGTTGGTCAACATAATGTGGCAAGTGCATGTGGAGCAGAACCCTACCCTATTTCTCTCTATTGATGATGAGAAGGCCTTTGACCTTGTTCATTGGCCCTTCCTCTTTAGGGTGTTAGAAGTTATGGGGTTTGGAACTGGCTTTAGACAGTGGATAGACAAGTTATATGATAAACCCAAGGCCTGTGTGCAGGTAAATGGCGGGTACTCTGATGACTTTGTGGTGGGACGAGGAACCAGGCAAGGTTGCCCTTTGTTGCCTTTGCTCTTTGCCTTGTTTCTCGAACCCCTTACTACGACAATTAGAGGTAACACCCAAATTCCAGGAATTTCTATAGGAGCAGATTCCCTAAAGATGTTCCTATTCAGCCGATGATATTATCTTCACAGTGAGCGATCCACATTTGTCACTATGTGCTGTTGAGGCGGAGCTGGATAGATTTAGCTGAGTGTCTGTGTTTAAAGTCAACTGGGAAAAATCAGAGATATTAAATATATCCTGAGCCTCTAGTTTGGTATCCTCTTTGAAAGCCCAACACCCATTTCAATGGGCAAACATAAGCTAAAATACTTGGGAATTTATCTGGGACCCACCCCCAATCCCTATATGATCTCAATTATACACCTCTGATGGATAATATATGGCGTGATTTAGATAGATGGGAGCACCTCACCCTCTTGTGGCTGGACAGGATTGCTCTAATTAAAACGAATGTCCTCTCACGCCTCTTATACCTTTTTCAAACCTTACCCATACATATCCCCCATTTCTTGCTGAAACACTGGCAGTGTAGGATCTTCAGTTTTATTTGGAGTAGGCGTCCCCTGAGGGTGAAACAGTTGATACAATATGCCTCTAAGCTTGAGGGTGGTCTGGGAGTACCCAATATAGAGTCATACTACCTGGCTGCGCAAATTAGGTAAGTTATCGATTGGCAGAATACAGAACATCCTAAACAGTGGGTGAGGTTGGAGCAGGCGTGGGTAGCTCTAATGCCATTGTCTGCTCTGTTATGGCAACCTAGCAGAACATGGAGGAGTAACAAGCACATTCTGCCTACTACTCGCCACTCCATTAACTTTTGGAAGAAAATGCGGATCAAATTGATTGGACCCAGAGAATATTCCCCCCTTTCGCACTTTTTTCACAACTCTGCCTTTGCTCCCTGTCTCCAGCCACATGCTTTTAAAATGTGGATGATGCTTGGGATATACCTGATTAAGCATGTTTGGGAAGAGGGAAAGATGGTACCCTTTGAGCAATTATGTGTTCGTTATGGCTTACCTAAACCTGAATTTCTTGCCTTCCAACAAATAGCACATTTTTTACATTCAATTAAAATTGTAAGCTATCTTGGTACTGGGGTCTCCCTGTTTGAGTGATATTGTTCAGCAAGAGGGTATATCAGAAATCTCATCTCTAAATTATATGGTATCTTAAACACCACTCCAAAGGGAAAGGCGTCACATATTGTGGCCTGGGAGCGTGATTTTGGAAGGTCCTATATCGACGAGACTTGGGATTCTGTTCAACATGCCTTACGCAGGGTATCTATATCCACCCTTATTCAGGAAAATTGCCTTAAACTACTTTACCACTGGTACTACAAGCCGGATAGGTTGCATGTAATATACCCTGCTACCAGTGGTCTCTGTTGGAGGGATTGTGGAAACCAAGGCTCCTTTTACCATATCTGGTGGGAGTGCCTGATCATCTTGGCGTTCTGGACGGAATTGGGAACCTTTCTATCCCAACTACTACAGACTGCCCTCACACTTCGAACGGAGCAAGCATTGCTGCACTTTCCTATCCCTGCATTGAATAGTGCGCAAACCACTTTAGTGCAGCAGGTCTGCATCGCAGCTCGAATTCAGATAGCAACAGTATGGAGGCAACCGCAAGCATCTGCAATGGGAAAAGTTTTACTATGCCTGGATAGAGTATGCACAATGCATAAATTGACTGCAGTTAAGCGACATGTCTTGTCGAAATTTCATGCCATATGGGATCCCTACTTACTTCAGAGACGTTAACTAAGGGGACATCTATTTGGAGATCCTTTGGATCAGAGTTATAAGCTAAAAGTTGTATAACTAATGCTGTGCCATGTTTTGCTGTACTCCACATCATCACTCATCGAATCATGGAAGGCTTAGGGGTAGATTTTCAGAGCCCTGCTCGCCTAAATCCGCCCAAAACCGGGCGGATTTAGGCGAGCAGGGCCCTGCGCGCCGGGAAGCCTATTTTACATAGGCCTCCCGGCGCGCGCAGAGCCCCGGGACTCGCGTACGTCCCGGGGTTTTCGGCGGGGGGCGTGTCGGGGGCGTGTCGGGGGGGCGGGCCCGGTCGACGCGGCGTTTCGGGGGCGTGTCGGCCGCGTTTTGGGGGCGGGTACGGGGCGTGGCTACGGCCCGGGGGCGTGGCCGCGCCCTCCGTACCCGCCCCCAGGTCGCGGCCCGGCGCGCAGCAGGCCCGCTGGCGCGCGGGGCTTTACGTCTCCCTCCGGGAGGCGTAAATCCCCCGACAACGGTAAGGGGGGGGTGTAGACAGGGCCGGGTGGGTGGGTTAGGTAGGGGAAGGGAGGGTAAGGTGAGGGGAGGGCAAAGGAAAGTTCCCTCCGAGGCCGCTCCGATTTCGGAGCGGCCTTGGAGGGAACGGGGGGAGGCAGCGCGGCTCGGCGCGCGCAGGCTATACAAAATCGATAGCCTTGCGCGCGCCGATCCCGGATTTTAGTGGATACGCACGGCTCCGCGCGTATCTACTAAAATCCAGCGTACTTTTGCTTGAGTCTGATGCGCAAGCAAAAGTAGGCTGTTCGCGCGCCTCTTAAAATCTACCCCTTAATTATGTATGATTTTGTCAACCTTGTCCATATGATCAGAGACGACACTGAGAACATGGGGGGTTTCGTTTCTTTTATTATGTGAAACTTTGTTATGACCCCTAATGTTTGTATATTTGACATTATCCTTATTTGTTATTCGGAAGTCAATAAAAAGAAAATTTTAAAAAAGAATAGGGCTAGGGGTGGAAAGGTTAGGGGACGGAGTGGGAAGATTAGGGGGAAGGGAATGGGGGAAGGCTTCGGGCGTCGGCACGCGCAAGATGCACTAGTGTGCACCCCCTTGCGCGTGCCAGGTAGCGCGCGCACATGTACGCCCACACATAGGTTTGAAAATCTACCCCTTTTGTTCTATTCATCTGACTTTGGCATCCTGTTCAGTTTTAGGTGCTCCCCCAGAGAGTTTATGCTTTAAGCTAGCTGTAGTTTCCCCACCCCCAGAGAGCTTATGCTTTGATTTCACTTGCGATTTTCTGCCAAAACGGTCTTGGGTATAAGAATTTGCTCTCTGGAGTGGGCACTTATAGCTAAATGAACAAAGTGTAAGCTCTGTGGGGTGGGCATTACAGTTAAACCGTATGCCAAAGTTGTGCTGCATAGTGCCAGTGGTGACCAAAGTTATTCTATTGCTGTGCCCAGTGTGGTAGAAGCAGCTAGACACTACCACATTGGACACAGCAATAGTATAATATGAATTACGTTTTACTCCTGCGCTGACCTAGGAGACATTTCCAGCATTAAAAAACTGTGCTTTAAATTATCTGCCCTTTAACGCGCCTCCCTGCATTGTTGAGGAGTAGCTAATGTCTTCTTTTATATGGGATTTGCATACACCTGTGCTGATTTTAGTGCTAGTTTTTAGTCTTGTTTTAATGCACATTTCTTAGAAATCAAAACCCCTGTTACATACTAGAGTTAACTTATGCCAGAAATGCACACTAAAACAAAAGTAAAAGCCTGCACTAACGTTAGGACCCATTAATTGCATCAGCCCCTATGTTTTGGAACCATGCCGAATGCTGATGGTGGTTTCCACTAGCCTGTTTTATCTTGAATACTATTTAAAGAGTTTATTTTTTAATAAAGTATCAATTCAAACAGACTAAATTGAAATATATCAACATGCAGTTTTACAAGGGTATTTTCTCTGTAAACTGGAGACTTTATTCAAATTGCTTTGTTCTGATGTCTTACTTCCTTCTTACTGATTCTGTCAAAGATTGTCTCAGTAAGTTCAGCAGGGCTAGAATCCACTTGAAAGGGACTAACAGTTGCTTGTACGGTACATACAAAGACCTTAGGTCTGGATTCACTAACACCGCCGGGCTCTCTGAATCCTGCAGTAACGGGGGGCAGGGGGCAAAGCGAGGGGGGGGGTGGTCCTGCGATAGCCGGCAGCGATCACACCGCGGTGGTGCAATCGCTGCCGGCGTCATGCCAAATAACTACATAAAAGTTGTTGTTATTCGGGGCAAAAATGACAGCGAAAAGGATGCGTACCTTTTGCTGTCTGAGAAATCTTCACAGTCGGCCCCGGTGCGGCCCCATCTCCTCCTCTTCCGCGGCCGACTCCACCCCGAGCTAGCTATCGCATGGGTGCGATAGCTTTAGAAAATAACCCCCTTAATTAGAGAAAAAAAAGGTTATTTTCTTATCCTTCTAGCTTACTTTTAGGAACCGTTTTCAGATCTGCATAGTTTGTCTATATAATCAAAAACAGAAATACCTTTAATAATACATTTAATATCCATTCTAGTAAGAAGCAAATAAGCTCATCTAGACACCAGAAGAGATTGAAAAAACAGGCTGCTGTACTGCCATGTAGGAGAGATGGCAAGAATATATTATAAATATCTAAATATGTATTTCTGTAAAGATAATGGAGGTAATTTTCAAAAGGATTTATGCATGTAAAAGCATATGGGATAGATTTTATAAAGAGCACTTCCCGGCGCGCGCATGTTATAAAATCTGAGGGACGTGCGCACATGCTTGCTGGATTGTATAAACCGCGCATATGTGCGGGCGGCTCGGGCAAGGGGGGGGAGAAATTATGCAACCTGCGCGCAGCGACACATTTGGGCCGTCCCCAGTTCCCTACCCCCCTATCTAAGCTCCCTCCCCCCCTATCTAAGCCCCCTCCCTCTTCCCCTCTCCTCTCCTCTCCTCCCCGCCCCCTAAAACCTACCTTTTTTTTGTTTTTTTCGCAACTTATTTCAGCTCCCAAGCTGAAGTCAGTTGTGCATGCTGGCCAGCTGCTGGCGCATGAGTCCTTGGGATAGCCAACAATGGCGCTGTCCCGACCCGGCCCTTCAAAGAGGCCCGGTACTTATTCGCGCACCAGCCTTTATGTGCTTGGCAGGGCCTCTTTGAAAATTCGCCCGGTTCGCAGAAGGCCAGGCGATGCACATAAAGACTGGAATTTGCACCCGTAAAGCTTTTAAAATCCGGCCGATATTGTACCAGTTTTCAAACGGCCATTTACACTCGTAAAGTCTTTTGAAAATTACCTCCAATGTGTCTAATAAAGTTACATTGTTGAGTCAGATGGCTTGTCATATTCCTAGTCAGAAAGAGCTTCTCTCTATGGGGTACATTTTAAAACACAGCGCGTGCGCTTACTTTTGTTCGCGCATCAGGCGCGAACAAAAGTCCACTGGATTTTATAAGATACGCACGTAGCCGCACGTATCTTATAAAATCCGGGGTCGGCGTGCACAAGGGGGTGCACATTTGTGCAACTTGCGCGTGCCGAGCCCTGCACGCGCTGCCCGTTCCCTCCAAGGCCGCTCCGAAATCAGAGCGGCCTCTGAGGGAACTTTCCTTCCACCCCCCCGCACCTTCCCCTCCCTTCCCCTACCTAACCCACTCCCCCAGTCCTATCTAGACCCCACCCCTACCTTTATCTGAAAAGTTACTACTGCCTTCGGGCAGTAGTAACTTACGCGCGCCGGCGCTGCAGGCCCCGGCACAGGCCGCTGTGTCAGGGCACTCGGCCACGCCCCTGGACCGCCCACACACCCCCGATCCCAAACCACGCCCCCTGGCCACGCCCCGAACACCCCTTTTTGCAAGCCCCGGGACTTACGCACGTCCCAGGACTTGCGCGTGCCGCCGAGCCTATGCAAAATCGGCTCGGCGCACGCAGGGGGTGTTTTAAAAGGTTTACACGCGTACCTTATGCACATACCCCTTTTAAAATCCGGCCCTATGTGTATACACCATAGTTGGCTTTAGAATAAGTAAGCCCATGAGCTGGACAGGTGGTTCAGTAGCAGTGTGGTACCCTGACATGTGGAGGGCCTGAGTTCAAATCCTTATAAGTTTTCTGCTGCCAGGGCTGGAAATTCTTTGTTTGTCTTGATCCACTTCCCAGGGTCCATATTTGTTCATTTATCGCCAGAGTTTTCTGTTTTAGCTTTTATTAAAAACTATTGCCTCTGTGCCCATTGGCATTGGTTTAATTGATAAGTCTTAGCTAACTAATCCCATCCATATGACTATATTGAATCTATTTACCTTTAGAAAATGGATAATTACTTCCCTTCTCTGAAGACAACTTTCTAATAGTTACACAACCCACTCCACTAGCCTTTTTGGAAATTGTTCATTTTATCTGCAGGAATTAAGGAGAGAGAATATATTTTGTATCACAAAGATGTGTGCCTTTTTCATCTCCATCATGGTGTCTCTCATCTCCCTCCTTGTCCCTTGTGCTACTACTGGTCCTGCTCCCTTTTCCCTGTGGCATCCATCTTTCCCTTTCACCCATGATATCATCCCCTCCTCCCTTCCCTTATCATATCTCTCATGATCCTCCTCTTGCCCTATGATGCAAATATTATCTCTGTCTTTCATGGCATCTCTCATCCCCTAATACCTACCTTTATGGCTAGGGCTGGCGTGACCATTAAGTGGAACTAGGCTGTCGCCTAGGGTGGCATCAATGGGTGGGGCACCGCTAGGGTATGCGAAGGCGCCATTTTCAAAATGTGAAAGAAGGGGGTGACAGCAACCAAGGAGCAAGAGAGAGAGAGAACTGTAAAAGGGGACCATAACTCTATATACCTACCACTGTCAGAGGACACATTCAACTCAGGGGGGGGGGGGGGGGGTTACATTGGTCTGCCTAGGGTGCTACAGACCCTTGCACAGGCCCTGTTTATGGCATTTCTCTAGCCCTTTCTTTTCCACTGTGGTCTTTATCCCTCTCCCCTTTCCCATACCACCTCTTATCCCTAGTTATCTATGGTGCTGGTGTCCTCGGTGCCCAACCTTCCCCTATGATTCTCTCATTTCCTTCTTCATGACCTCCTCTCATAATGTCTCTTGTCGCCCCTCCTGTTCTCCCCTTTCTTTTCCCCATAACATTTCTCTCGTCTCCTTTCCCATCTGGTGTCTGTCTTTCTTGGTCTCAACCCTGCTGCCACAGATTCTTTGGCTTTCCTCTCCCTCTTGCTTCCTGTGGTATCTCTCATCCTTCTCCTCCCCTCTCACCCAGTGGCTCTGTTATTTCTTCCCTCTTCTCCCATGATGTTTCTTCATCCCCTTTTCTATTTTTGGACTCTCCCTTCCAAATGGAATGTCCCCTTAGATAATAATAGAGACAAATAATATATGCAGAAATTAGGAGTGAATAGATCTCCAGGAAGTAAGATGAAAAATATGATAAGAAACGTGATTCCTTGTGGGTAAAAATGTATAGCATATTTCTTTATTTTTAATTTTTAGATGACTACCTGTTTTTAATGAAGAACTGTCCTAATATGGATCTAATTCACTGTCTAGTAAATGAGTGGAATGGAAAACCACCAGTATTATCCATGGGGCTTGCTGTTCTTTCACTTTTCTCTAATGATAACAAGGAGCAAGGATTTCAGTTGTTAGAGCACATAGCCATGTGTGGAGAAGGTAAAACACTTAAGCATAATTTTTCAAAAGCTTAGTCATGACTTAGGCACTTGGGGTAATTTTAAAAGCCATTTACCTGCATCAAACAGTGGTTTATACACACGCATTTCTTATTACAAACTTGCTCAGGATTTGTGCAGGTAAATATATGCTCAAAATGCTACTCTGAACATAATTTTACTTGTAATGAGCAGAGGTGTTCTGTGGGTGGGTAGGGTACCTGGGTAGGGTACTTTTTGATTTTGAAAAATATGTGTCTAGATTTTCCAGAAAAATTGTACATACCAAATAGACGGTGTAACTTGTGGGAGTACTTTTGGTGGGATAATTTACAAAGGGAACTTACGCATGTACATTCCCTTGCATCAGATAAGTATGGGAAAATAAGTGTGGGAGCTTGCTGGGCAGACTAGATGGGCCGTTTGGTCTTTTTCTGCCATCATTTCTATATATCTACGTATATGTATATATAAGTGTTACAAAATTACTCTTCCTAAATAATGAATAATGCATATAACTCAGCCCTAAAGCAATGTCTAGAATTTTATTACATCCATAAATTTAGCCACACAAGAAAGAGACATTCCAGGACACATAAGACATTTACATGTGTAACCTCAGTTTTCAAAACGTTATATATGTAAACGTCATGCATAATTACTTTTTGCAGCAGGTCAGGTTACGTCCATTTATTGAGCAGCATAGCAATCCAATTTTCAACATGTGTATATATCTTTTATTTGAACATTAGATTGTTTTACTGCATGTTTAATAGTAGACATGTAACTCTGCACCCAGATGCATTGCTGCAGATGTACCCCTTAATGTAGGGGGTGGATGGAAGTTATGATATATGTACTGCTTTTCACCCAAACAGGACCCCAGTGCACTTTGCAATTACAGTACTTCAGAAATGGAAAGATTAGCTATCAGCATAAATACCTGCTAGAATGAAAAAGGTGGTAGACATGGTAATATTCTGCCCTGTTAATCTTCAGGAAATAGGGGACATGAGCTGGCTTGCTTGTGGTCACTGAGCAAGTGGCAGAATGGGAGTTGAAAGTCCCAAGAACATTTCTGATCCCATTTTTTTTATTAAGGTCACTAGACATAGCTTCAGTGTGAGGATCTAAAAAATATAACACAAGGATTCTAGGAGAGCAAGACACAAATAATCTTTATTAAAAGTGAGAAAATGTTAACAGAAAGAAAGCCTGCAAGATAATTTCAGAGATCTGATAGTACTAGCAAACATGTTTTTACATAATATTAACTATTTAATTGTATATTTATTTATTTATTTAACATTTTTCTATACCGACCTTCAAAGTTGAATACCATATCAGGTCGGTTTACATCGAACAGGGGTAGATCAGTATAACATAACGTAACATAGGAACAACTTTTTATAATTAGTGGAGACAAAAGCAGAGAAGCAAAAAAGTTACATAATAACAAGGACCATGAACTAGGAAGCTGATTCAGCTGGAAAAAGAGAAGCCTTAAGAGGGTATTAAATTAAATACATTGTGAAATGACCGAGCCTGGTCTAAAGCTAGTTAGCTTATTAGGGTAGCAAACTAGTAAATGAGGTGAATATTGGGGGACGGAGTTCCATATTCAAAGCTGAGTAGTTATCTAGTGAAAGTTTGACGGATCAGGGAAGGCTTGTAAAAAGAGCCAAGTTTTGAGGTTTTTTTTAAATGTTGGTAGGCACGGTTCCGTTCTGAGTTCTGCAGGAAGGTTGTTCCAGATGGCTGGACCAGCTGTAGAAAAAGCTCGGTCTCTAGTAGAGATGAGTCGTGTGGTTTTAGATGGTGGGGCTTGTAGTGCTCCTTTGTAGGTTTCTCTCATTGGTCTGTTGGAAGTGTGGAGTTTGAGTGGGAATTCAAGGTCGAGATGGAGGAAGTTATGAATTGATTTGTGAATTAGAGTTAGAGATTTGTGTAGAGCCCTGTGACTGACAGGTAACCAGTGTAAATTACGGAGGATGGGCGTAATATGGTCTCTCTGGTTGGTGCTTGTCAAAATTCTCGCTGCGGCATTCTGTATCATCTGTAAGGGCTTGGTTATTGAGCTGGGTAGGCCAATGAGGAGAGCGCTGCAGTAGTCAATTTTGGCAAATATTAGGGATTGGAGAACAGTCCTAAAGTCATGAAAATATAGGAGAGGTTTGAGTCTTTTTAACACCTGAAGTCTATAGAAGCACTCTTTAGTTATGGTTTTGATCATATTCTTTAGATTAAGACGGTTGTCTATAATTACTCCAAGGTCTCTCACATGAGTGTGGGTGAGAAGGTGTTTGTGATGGATCTGAGACGGGAGGTTTTCTTGGTTGGAGGAAATGAAGAGGAGTTCAGTCTTGGAGGCATTGAGGACCAGGTTTAGACTGTTGAGGAGATTAGTGATGGCTTGTAAGCTGTTGTTCCAGAGTGCGATGGATTTGTTAATAGATTCTGTTATGGGAATCAGAATCTGAACATCGTCTGCATAGATGTAGTGAATGAGGTTAAGACTAGTTAACAGTTGGCAAAGGGGAAGGAGGTAAATATTGAAAAGGGTAGGTGATAGGGATGAACCTTGTGGTACGCCAAGAGAGGAATTTGTAGATGGTGATTCTTTATTGTTGATTTTGACTTTAAAACTTCTATTACTGAGGAACGACTTGAACCAATTATGGACTGTTCCCGATATGCCTATGTCTGAAAGGCGATTCAAGAGGATGGGGTGGTTGACAGTGTCGAAAGCCACCGAAATGTCTAAAAGGATTAGGAGAAAGGAGTGTCCTTTGTCTAGGCCCATAATAATATGGTCAGTTAGAGATATGAGTAGGGTTTCTGTGCTGCGAGATTTGCGGAACCCATATTGGGAAGGGAAAAGTAAGTTGTGATCTTCTAAATAATCCGAGAGCTGGATGTTGACCAATTTCTCTGCGAGTTTGGCTAAAAATGGTAGATTCGAGATAGGGCGGAAATTAGCCAGAACACCAGAGTCTAGGTTATGTTTCTTGAGGAGTGGTTTCAGGGATGCGTTTTTTAGACTATCTGGGTAGAGTCCTTGAGTTAAGCAGCAGTTTATGATTTTGGTTAAGGGACCAGAGATTATATTTGGGATAAGTAGCAGTAGCTTGGAAGGTATGTTGTCCGATGGGTGGCTGGATGGTTTCTGCCTTTTAAGAATGGATTCGATCTCTTTGGTCGATGTTAATTCGAATTTGTCGAATTTGACTCCCTTAAGAATGTAGGTGTTATCGAATGAGGTGTTGTAGTCAGTCTTGGTAGGAAGGAGAGCAAGTGTGTTTGAAATCTTCTGCTGAAAGAATAGGGCTAGCTCATTTGCTTTGGATTGAGCTTGTTCGTCAGGTATCGACAGTGGTAGAGACTTTGTTATTTGAGAGACATATGCAAAGAGGGTTTTTGCATCAAATTGGATATCATGGATTTTTTTACCGAAGTATTCTCTCTTTGCTTTTAGAATTGAAGTCCTGTAGTAATGTAGAGTTCCTTTGTATGACAATAGTGTAGTGTTGGAAGGTGCTTTGCGCCATTTATTTTCTTTGTTGCGTAATTCTTGTTTTATCCGTTTGAGTTCGCTGGAAAACCAAGGTTGATTTCCTTTTTTTGTCGTGTTGCTTAGTTTCGTGATTGATGGGCAGAGTTTATTTGCTACTTCTTCAGTGATCTTGTACCATGATGTACACTGCTGTGTTAGGGTTGGACAGATCTAAATTAGAGAGTTCCTTGGAGAGATGTTCACTAAGGGTCTCAGAAGCACATGATTATGGTGAGATTTCAACATCCACTTTGAGTCTTCTTCCCACTCACCCAATTGTGACGCCCTCCTCACAGCCCTCAGTGCAATGGGATTCACTCAAATTGTAAACAAACCCACACACAAAGCAGGTCACACCCTGGACCTTATTTTTATCAACTCTAACTTCTCTAACTCTACTGAACCTGTGTGTACTCCTATCCCCTGGTCAGATCACTTTATGATAACTACCACCCTCACTACAAAAAAACAGTCTCCCTCCCCACAGCACCTTTCCTCCTTTCAATTCAGGAAACCCTGTGCTTCTGAGACCCTTAGTGAACATCTCTCCAAGGAACTCTCTAATTTAGATCTGTCCACTGACTCACCCATGATTATGGTGGGTGAGTCAGTGTTGACGTGTTTCACCACGGATTCTATAAGAGGGGAGGCATCTGTATCTAATACTCCTGGGGGCGCATAGACTAATAGTACTTGCAGCTGGTTCGATTTGAATAGACCTAGCTCAATTTTAGATTCTGACTTAATTGTATGTGGAGTTAGTCTGAGTTCTTTTTTGGTGGCTAGTAACAGACCGCCTCCTCTCTTTTTTTGTCTGTGAATTGTAAAAAAGTCGTATTTGTGGGTGGGTAATTGGTTGATTAGGGCAATGTCCGAGTTTTTTAGCCAGGTTTCTGTGATAGCACAGATGTCTGGGTTACAGTCCAAGAGATAGTCGTTGAGGATGTGAGTCTTTTTTGTCAGAGATTGAGAGTTAACTAGGGTCACTGAGAGGAGAGTTAATCCTAGGAACTGAGTCAGCAGATTGATCATGATTGGAATGAGAGATCTAGGAGTTCTTACTGGAGGTACCAGAGTCAGAGCTGGAAGCATGCTGCGGTGTAATCGATGATATCTTATTGGAATATGTTGGGCTAGCATGTTGGAGAGTCTTGCTGGATGCGAGAGAGGCTGGAACGAGTGCTGGGTGGATGCTGGAAAGTCTTGATGGACGGCGAAGAGGCTGAAATGAATGCTGGAATGGCTGCTGGTGAGGATGGTTGAAAGGTGGCTTTATTTCAGACAGCAGAATCCGTTAGCCCAGTACCATTGCAGACAGCTATATTTATTAAGGGGTAGATTTTCAAACCGCGCGATTTGGCGTACTTTTGCTGGCGCATCAGGCGCAAGCAAAAGTACGCGGGATTTTAGTAGATACGCGCGTAGCCGCTAAAATCCTGGATCGGCGCGCGCAAGGCTATCGATTCCGTATAGCCGACACGCCTGGTCGCGACCCGGGGGCGGATCCGGAGGGCGCGGCCACGCCCCCGGACCGCCCCGGGCCGTAACCACGCCTCCGTGCCTGCCCCCAAAACGCTGCCGACACGCCCCCAAAACGCCGCGCGGATCGGGCCTGCCCCCCCCGACATGCCCCTGACACGCCCCCCTCGGAAAACCCCGGGACTCGCGTAAGTCCCGGGGTCTGCGCGCGCCGGTAGGCCTATTGAACATAGGCGCACCGGCGCGCAGGGCCCTGCTTGCCTAAATCCGCCTGGATTTAGGCGGATTTAGGCGAGCAGGGCTCTGAAAATCCGCCCCTAAGGATATAGATTTAGATTTAGATTATTCCGCGGGTATGTCTCGTGACTTCCTCGGGGCTGTACGAAGGGGCGAAACAAAGGGGCAGGCCCCTTTGTTGCGCTCCTTTGGCGCGCGACGCTGGTGCGCGGCGCCGGAGGGAAGGTAAATTTAAAGTCCTTCTCTGCTCCCTAATTGGCTGGTGAGGCTAGTGGGCAGGTCTTCTGGCCGCGAGTCGGGGTGGTGTGGTGGTGCTCTGCCTGCCCGATCGCGGTTCAGGCTCGCTGGGGGGAAGGGATTAAAAGGCCTTACCCCGACGGGTCTGGGCGCCGATCGCGCAGGCCTCCCTCGTAGCAGCAGCAGCAGAAGCGGTGGCAGCGGTAGCGGTGGCTTCAGGCAGGTCTTTATGCAATGTGCCATGTAGCATACCTTTAAAATGTTAAACCCACAATTCATATTTTTGATTCATTTAAGAACTATAGTTCAGATTAAAATAAATCATTTCCTTATAAGCTATGAATTAGAAAGTGTTACTCCTAAATATCTCATCTTATGAACAAAAAATGAGTATGCTTGAAACCTAGCAAGTACATTTTAAAAAGAGCATGCTTGTGCCCATAAACGCACGTACTGGGCACGTGAACAAAAATATGCTCAATTTTATATCGTGTGTGCAAGCACATGTGTTCCATTTAAAATATCCCTACCATGCATAGGTGTTGGAGCTTTACGTGCGTACTCACAAGTGATGGAGGGAGGGAGAGAGAGAGAAACTCTTTTAAAGAGCCAATCTGACATTCTATGGGCCAGATTTTAGTAACTACGCGCGGGCATAGATTTGTGTGTGCACAAACCTACACCCGATTTTATAACATGTGCACGCATGTTATAAAATCCGGGGTCGGCGCGCGCAGGGGGGTGCACACTTGTGCACCTTGCGCGCGCAGAGTCCTAGGGGAGCCCCGATAGCTTTCCCGATTCCCTCCGAGGCCACTCTGAAATATATATAGTGTCAGATTGTCTCTTTAAAAGAGTCTCTCTCTTGCTCCCCCCAGTGTTCAGGATCTCTCTGCGCACAGGTATGTATGCATATACTTTCCAGCTTCTTATAATTTGCATTGCTCGTGCGCAGCCCACATACACGTGTATGGGGATGATTTTTGCACGAGCATCGCTTTTAAAATCTACTTGTATGCAAGTAGGGGATTTATCCTGTCTTGAGTCGAGATCAAAAACCTTTACTGGTAGGCCCCACAAAAATGCTGAAGATAAAAAGAATAATTTTCAAAATCTAAATTAAAACTATAATAAAAGATTGCTGGACTATATAGGTATATTTAAGTGGGTGGAAGTTTGCTGTCTAGAATATTTATGTTGACATCAATGAAAAGTTTGGACAAAAATCAGCCATTAATGAATATTTTTAGGTTTTTTTCAATTTAGCAGAAAAATAGCATAACTGGCCGTAAACATGGTATTTATCACATTTACTAATGGCCAATGTTA
This sequence comes from Rhinatrema bivittatum, assembly GCF_901001135.1. Classification (NCBI taxonomy): domain Eukaryota; kingdom Metazoa; phylum Chordata; class Amphibia; order Gymnophiona; family Rhinatrematidae; genus Rhinatrema; species Rhinatrema bivittatum. The sequence goes on along the minus strand of NC_042617.1, from coordinate 90,379,306 downwards.
ATGAATATGCATGCATTCTGCAGACACTAAAGTGCTTTGGATAGTATTTCAAAATTTTAACTGCACCTCCCTAAGATATATTTAAGTTTTTTGTGTTAATGTGTCTGCAAAGCAGTTTAATTGCATACTTTTTTTTGCTGCAGTAAAAGGTAATAAGCTATTTTGCATAGTTTTGTATCTCATTACCTCAGCATAGAGTTTGCTTTAAAACTATTGCAAACTAGTTTACACTTGTTAACAGCACTGTTAAAGTACAGTATTTGAACTAGCTTGCATGCAGCGAGGCTGCCACTTTACCTGGAAAAGTAAAAAATGTATCCAGATAAGTGACGCTATTCAGCTCTACTTGCGTATTTGTCCTCCTAATTTTAATCATTTATACAAGATTTAACTCACGTAGTGTTCTCAGCAAATGTTGGCTTTTACGTGCATACTTCCTCGATTTTTGTAATATGCACATGGGAAGGAAATTAGCAATTTTACCTATTGGTCCACCAGTTTATCCAGTCTGTCTGCAGCTCAGAAACACCCTCCTGGCTTTTCAGCCTGAAATCCCCCCATTTCATCCAGACCCCCTCCCAATCATTTTTCACTTTTAAAATGTTTACGATCACTTACACCTGATATTGAGCAGCATTAAATATACACACGTATAATACTTATGCGTGCCACTTTGGCAGGTTTTAAAATAGCAGCTATGTGCATAAATGTTGGCCCTGCCCCAAAACACCCTTAACATGCCCCTTTTTACACGCATTTTGTTGCTCGTGCATGCACATATACACACATATTTTACCACTTTTAAAATACAAGTTGTGCGTGATCAGGCCATATACTCGAATATATGGGCCTTTCTACATTAGCAACTCTTTTAAAATTCACCTTTTAATGTGCATTACCACTTGCAATAGCATTTAATGCATGTTAGCACTCATACTAGTATTAATGCACTTTAGTACACTGGTCCCAAAGTCTCTTCAATCACTTTTAAATATATATATCTTTTTAGCTCTGCTGAGATATCATTAATAAAATATTGAACCCAATTCAAATTTTGGGGTGCACATTGCTTGTCTACTGGTGCTTTATATGCCAGAAAAAACAGAACTGGCCAATAACATTCCCTTATTTTGGCTTCTCCAGCATGTAAACTCTCCATAAGCAGGCATGGCACTTCAATGAAAGTTGATTCTGACTACACTAGTACATTTTTCTCCCTTAATGAGCCATAGCTTGTAATGGAGGAGTTTCTTAGTTAATTAACTAGACCTCTAGAGTCATGGTTGACATGGCTCAGGATATAGTTTACCACAATACTAAATATTTTAAATAGGAACAATAAGGCTGGAGGTGGGACGTGTACCTGTCAAGTCACAATTAAGTACATTTTCAGAGGGCTTCAGTACATAAAAATAGCACAATCCATGCATCAGTGGCCTGAATTTGCACACGTGCTGTTTTATAAAAAATGAGGTGAATTTTAAAAGACCGGTGTGCACCGAAATTTTGGGATGCGTGCATAAGTCGGGCTTACATGCACCCACCATATTTTCCAAGCTGCATACACATCTCACTGAGATTCATAAAAAGGCGAGGTCTGGGCAGGGCATGGGCCAAGAAACGTGCATGTAAATACGTGCCGGGTGCTTACCTAAGTCTAGTGCCATGTAACTTTAAAAATAAAAAATAGTTATTTCTGATGGGTTTAAAGGGTCTGGGATAATGGGGGGGGGGGGGGGGGGGTGGAGTACATAGCTCTTAACTGGGCGAATTTGTGGATGAACTGGTGAAATTCTTAATGTCATGGACGCGCGCCCATTTTAAAATGCCATGACTTAAGCAATAGAAATGGGATTTACGCATCTAGGCGCGCAAGCCCACTTAAAATTGGGCGCATATGAGGGCATGCCCATTATATTTTATAACAGGCACGTGTATGTGCATGCATGTTATAACATTTCTTGATCCCTGTGCACGCGCTAATGCACATACGTCACTGTGTGCCCACACAACCCTTTGAAAGTCATTGGCCCTGAAAGTATACATATATTTTTTATTTTGTGTGCACTTTTTACTGGTGAAAAAATGGAATGTCTAGGACCATTCCAGGGCGGGGTCAAAGGTTATGTGTAGTAGTTGCTATTTTATAAGAGATTTACATGTATAATTAGCCAGCTTGTTTGCACAATTTTATACCTGCTAATTGACTAGCTCAAGTGAAATTGGACTTGTCTGAAATTTTTGGGTGAGAGGTCTGAGTGAAGTGGGGGGAGTTCAGGGTAAAATGCTGGAGTGTCTAGCTGAACTAGAAATGAACTGTGTGAACTGGTAGTGGTGTCAGCAAACTGGTGATTTCAAATACGCTTGCAAGTAAGTATTTTCAAAATGGTATGGTCTCTTAGAGTAACACAGAGACGCTGGGAGCAGGACGGAGGGTCCCATACTCCTGAAAAATAAAGTATCTGGGGGGGGGGTGGGTGGTACAGACTCCTATCTCCTCCCTCTCTCAATATGTAACTGCTCAGAGCTCATGACACTGTTTAGCGAATGGCCCTTCACTGACAGCTGAAGAGCTAATCCCCACTGAAAACTCCAGTATTTGATTACTTCAGTCACTGTTCAGTGACCTATGCAAAATCACTGTTCAGTGATTGGCCCTGGATAACTTCTTATCCAGTTATAATTTAGCTGGATAAGTGGCTAAATATGGCACATTTGCCATTTAGACGGATAACTTGTGAGTTATTCATCTAAATGGCTTTTGAATATTGATCTCCTTGTTTCTAAAAACTGGGTGGCTCCAGGGATGCAGTTATTGTGGGGAAACTTACTGGGTCATTCATCAAGCTGCATTAGGGTTTTATGAGATGATAAATGGGGTCTAATGCACGATAAATGCGCAATATTTATTGCATTGTGTTTTAGTAAGTAAATATGATAACGAGTATGCAAAACCAGGAAAATTGTCCAAATGAGGGACCCCTAACGTATTTAGCGGTAATATAATGCATAATGGTGCTGGTATCTGTTGTGGCTTGCAACCTTATTTTTCAGCTTAACCTTTATTTTACGGTAGCAATGGTCCTTTCTTAATTCCGCTGCGCCAGGATATGGCCTGAGCGATGGTGTCACCACAAAGTTTCGGAAAGAGATCCAATACTCAGTTATGAAAATCAGCAAAAAGAGAGCATGAAACCATTGAAATAGTCCTTATCCCGGGCAAGCAGGATGATAGTCCTCACATATGGGGTGACATCATCAGATGGAGCCCTGGTACGGAAAACTTCTGTCAAAAGTTTCTAGAAACTTTTGGCTGGCACTCTGGGCCTATTGAACATGCCCAGCATGCCATGATATTCTCAGCCACAGGGGTCTCCCTTCAGTCTCTTTTTTTCCGCCTTGCTGTAAGCAAAGCAGATCAGGAGCGCTGGAAAAAAATTCCATCATATTTCTTAAGGGAAGAAAACTTTTTCAGTCATATTTTCTTCATAATTGGGTCTCTCTTCGACATAGTCTTAGTGAGTATATATTTTGGTTAGCTTTCTGTCGATTCCGGTCACCTCACCATCGATTCCCGCCGGTCATCGACAACTTTATCATGGCCTCCGGCTTCAAAAAATGTCCGGATTGTAACCGGACTATGTCCATTACTGACCCACATTATGTATGTGTTCTGTGCCTGGGATCAGGCCACGACGTCCGGGCTTGCTCAACCTGTGCCCAGATGACACCGAAGGGCAGGCGTGCCCGTTTGGATAAGATGGAAGAATTGTTTAAAAAGATTCCATCGTCATCGTTGACGTCGTCCCCAAGGGTAACACCTCCCTCAGTAACTAAACATCGAGGTGAAAAAAGAACCGATGACTATCCGTCACCGGCACCGTCGATATCCTCGATAGCATCTTCTTCAGCATCGAAGGGTCATTGAGAAAAAGATGCGGCATCGCCACCGATCCATCGACCCATCAGATAACAAGGCATCAACGTCAGCATCGAAATCCATCGAACCGATGCCAAAGAAGGTCCGTGTACTAGAGCCAACTCCACCGGCTGTACACGAGGAACCGCGGTGCTCTCTACCGGGCTCGTTGTCAGAGGATGTGCCACCACGAATCATCGTGGAAATGCCAATAGTGCCAGCAGTACCTTCCCCAGTGGCAGTGGATACTGCCCTAGTTTCAAGGGAAGAGGTGACTAATTTTGTCCAACAAGCCATTGTCGAGGCTTTACGGAATCTACAGCCTCCGACAATACCATCGGTACCGGCACCGACACCAGCATCGGCATTGGACCAGTCAATTTTTCAGCCTTTGCTGAATAGACTCGATGCCTTGATAGGAGCCTTTCCTCCTACACCGATGGCACTGATTCCATCAATACAACCATCGACGCCATCAATGCCGATACACCCACCGGTGGCTCCAGCCATCCCGATTCCCGGATCATCGGATGAGGACGGTGGGGACTCCAATTCTGCCCCAGGACCATCGGGGCTTCATCGGTATCGAGTTCCAAAGAAACCCTCGATGCCATTCAAGGATCCATCAATGCCAATATATCCAGGTCCATTGGGGGATACCCGAACTCGATTTCCACTGATGCCATCAAGGCCCATTGATTCCCCATCGATGCCCTCATTACCAACGATGCCAAAACACATACCAACAAAAGCTGTGTTTAAATCAAAGCATCATATACAGCCAGAGGACTCTGACTCCCCTCATCATCCTCAATATACTCCTTGGAAGGATGTTGATATGGACATGGAATCAGAGGAACTGCAATTAGAGCCCTCTCCACTAGAGGAGAGAAAGAAATCCCCTCCTGAAGATTTGTCATTTACAAATTTTATTAAAGAAATGGCAGATACAATTCCTTGTGAATTGATCACAGAGGAGGATACCAGACATAAGGCCCTCGAAGTTCTGCAGTTCGTGGATGCACCAAAGGAAATAATGGCTATCCCAATCCATGAAGTCCTTTTGGAACTGCAACAACGAATGTGGGAACATCCCTGCTCAGTCCCAGCAGTAAATTGGAGAACAGATACCACTTACTTAGTGCATCATGCTCCAGGGTACCTGAAACCCCAACTACCTCACCATTCGGTAGTTGTAGAATCGGCTCAGAAGAAAGCCCGAAAACAAAAACCTCACTCATCTGTTCCACCAGGGAAGGAGCAACGCTTCTTAGATACCTTAGGAAAGAAAGTCTATCAAGGTTCCATACTGGTAGCACGCATTGCAGCATCCAAGCTGTATATGACACAATACCAAAGAAACTTGTGGAAACAAGTACAGGGTATTGTGGATAACCTTCCACAACAACAACAACTAGCCTTGGCTACATTAGTTGAAAAAAGATTGGAATCTGGAAAACACGAAGTGAGAGCAGCTTATGACGTGTTTGAAACATCAACTCATCTATCAGCCTCTGCAATAAATGCGAGAAGATGGGCCTGTCTCAAGGCCTCGGACCTCAGGCAGGAAGTCCAAGAACGGCTAGCAGATCTCCCTTGTGTTGGAGACAATCTTTTCAGAGAAAAGATCCAAGCTACAGTATCTCAGTTGAAAGACCATCATGAGACACTCAACAGCTCTCCAAATTGCCAGCAGACCAGCCATCTTCCCTAAGACTACCAACTCGCAGGGACACGAGGTGACCCTTCTATAGACCTAGAAGGTATTACCCACCTGCCTCTTCAGCATGTCAGTACCGTCCATCACAAAGAGGACTTCCACATCAGCTGAAACAACAAAAACCCAGCCACCACCCCAAACTGGACCAGCAGCGGGTTTTTGAACTGAGTCAAGAGAACAGCAGCCTCTTTCTAAACCCTATGCCCTCCCTACCAGTCAGAGGTCGACTTCATTATTTCCAACACCAATGGGGTCTCATCACAAAAGACCAATGGGTATTAGCCATACTAAATCAGGGATATCGCCTAAAATTCAAAACAATACCCCCGCATTCTCCTCCCATTCCACTTTGGACAAACATAGTCATCACACCTCAACTCCAAGTAGAACTCTCTTCTTTGATGACAGCCAGGGCCATCGAACCAGTTCCCCGGTCTCAACAAGGGAAAGGGTTCTACTCCCGCTATTTCCTCATTCCAAAAAAAACAGGCGGCCTTCGTCCTATCTTAGACCTCCGCAATCTCAACAAATTTCTTCACAAAGAAAAATTTCGAATGGTATCCCTGGGAACCATCCTTCCATTGCTTCAAAAGGGAGATTGGCTCTGTTCTCTGGATCTTCAAGACGCTTATGCACACATACCAATTTCCACACAACATCGCAAGTACCTACGATTCGTTGTGGGAAAGAATCATTACCAGTATCGAGTCTTACCATTCGGACTGGCCTCTGCCCCTCGAGTATTCACAAAATACCTAGCAGTGGTGGCTACACATCTAAGAAAAAACAGTATTCATGTTTTTCCATACCTAGACGATTGGTTGATCAGAAGTCCATCCAGACAGGGAGCTCTCTCTGCCTTGGAAACCACAATAACACTATTGCACCTCCTGGGATTTCTCATCAATTATCCAAAATCCCACATCGAGCCGTCTCAACTCCTCACATTCATCGGAGCAGACCTCAACACCTCAGTGGCGAAAGCTTCCCTTCCAAGCGACCGTGCAGATAATCTGGCACACCTGGCAAACATTATAATTCATCACCAGTTCGCATCCGCCCATCAAATTCTGGTGCTACTAGGACACATGGCCTCGATAGTATATGTCACTCCTATGGCGAAGTTAGCCATGAGAAGAACCCAATGGACTTTGAAATCTCAATGGCTACAAGCTTTCCAACCACTGTTGTACACAATTCAAATCACCCACCAGCTGCGCCTATCGCTCTACTGGTGGACAAATCAAACAGCATTAAAAGTTGGTCTCCCATTCCAACAGGCAAATCCGCAAGTCATCCTGACTACAGATGCCTCCAACCTTGGATGGGGAGTTCATGTCAACAACCTTCAAACCCAAGGGACGTGGACTATGCTCGAAAAGCAGTATCAGATAAACTTCTTGGAACTTTGAACGATGCGATATGCCCTTTATGCCTTCAAAGACTGCCTCTCAAACAAGACTGTGCTGATACAAACAGGCAACACAGTAGCAATGTGGTACATAAACAAACAAGGAGGCACAGGCTCTTATCTGCTATGCCAGGAAGCAGTACAGATTTGGGCTTGGGCTCTAGAGCATTCCATACATCTTCGAGCAACTTATCTGGCGGGCATCAAAAACATCCTAGCGGACGATCTCAGTCGACATTTCAATCCCCACGAATGGTCGCTGGACCCACATGTAGCGAGCAAAATCTTTCAACGCTGGGGTCGCCTAACTATAGACCTCTTTGCGTCCAAACTGAACCACAAAGTGGAAAGGTTCTGCTCCCTCCACGGACATTGACAAACAGTCCCCAGGGACGCATTTTCTCGCCCCTGGAACACAGGTCTTCTATATGCATATCCTCCAATTCCGCTCATAGCGAAAACTCTCGTGAAGCTACAACAGGACAGAGGGACAATGATCCTCATAGCCCCGTACTGGCCTCGACAAGTATGGTTTCCCATACTCCTCAATCTCACAACCAATCTGCCTGGGCACAGAGCCCACTCTTATAACTCAGAATCAAGGCAAGTTGCGTCATCCCAACTTGGCAACTCTTGCTCTAACAGCTTGGATGTTGAAAGCTTAGTTCTGCAACCACTTAATCTTTCAACACAAGTCTCTCAAGTTCTAGTAGCTTCACGAAAGTCTTCTACACGTAAATCCTATTACTTTAAGTGGACTGGATTTACAAAATGGTGCACACAAAAAAGTATAGAACCTTTCTCCTGCCCCACTTCTTCTTTGCTAGATTATGTATACCACCTGTCGGATTCTGGTCTCCAGACATCCTCTGTAAGGGTACACCTAAGCGCCATAGCGGCATACCACAAGGGAATAGGGGATGCTCCAATAACAGCACAACCCATAATAAGCAGGTTCATGAGAGGCTTACTTCACCTTAAGCCTCCCATTCGACCACTGGTCACTGAATGGGACCTGAATGTAGTACTAACAAGGCTCATGCGCTCACCGTTCGAGCCTCTACACTCTTGTGAAGAAAAATTCCTTACATGGAAAGTGCTTTTCTTAGTAGCCATTACATCGGCTAGGAGGGTCAGTTAGTTGCAAGCTCTCGTCACATACTCATCCTACACAAGGTTCCTACATGACAGAGTAATCGTTCGCACTCACCCCAAATTGTTAACAAAAGTGGTAACAGATTTTCATATCAATCAGTTAATAGTCTTACCTACTTTCTTTCCAAGACCTCACTCTCACCAGGGAGAGAGAGTCTTACACACCTTGGACTGTAAACGTGCACTAGCTTTTTACCTGAACCGCACGGCGGTCCATAGGAAATCCACCCTACTCTTTATTTCTTTTGACAAAAATAAACCAGGAGTTGCGGTAGGAAAACAGACTCTCTCCAACTGGCTAGCAGACTGTATTGAATTCTGTTATGAAAAAGCAAAGATTCCTCTCCAGGGGCGAATAAAAGCACATTCAGTAAGGGCTGTGTCCACATCAGTAGCGCACTATCGTTCAGTAGGGATGTGAATCGTTTTTTGACGATTTAAAATATCGTCCGATATATTTTAAATCGTCAAAAACCGTTAGGGCCACGATACAATACCAATTCCCCCGATTTATCGTCAAAAAATCGTAAATCGGGGGAAGGGGGAGGGCAGGAAAACCGGCACACTAAAACCCCCTAAAACCCACCCCCGACCCTTTAAATTAAATCCCCCACTCTCCCGAACCCCCCCCCAAATGCCTTAAATTACCCTGGGGTCCAGCGGCGGTCCGTAGCTAAATCGGGGGAAGGGGGAGGGCAGGAAAACCGGCACACTAAAACCCCCTAAAACCCACCCCCGACCCTTTAAATTAAATCCCCCACCCTCTCGAACCCCCCCCCCCCCAATGCCTTAAATTTCCCTGGGTAGAGCGGCGGTCCGAAACGGCCTCCTGCTATTGAATCGTGTTGTCTTCAGCCGGCGCCATTTTGCAAAATGGCCGCCGCAAAATGGCGGCGGCCATAGACCAACACGATACGACTGCAGGAGGTCGTTCCAGACCCCCGCTGGACTTTTGGCAAGTCTTGTGGGGGTCAGGAGGCCCCCCCCAAGCTGGCCAAAAGTTCCTGGGGGTCCAGCGGGGGTCTGGGAGCGATTTCCTGCCGTGAATCGTTTTCCATACGGAAAATGGCGCCGGCAGGAAATCGACTGCAGGAGGTCGTTCAGCGGGAACCCTCGCTGAACGACCTCCTGCAGTCGATCTGCCGGCGCCATTTTCCGTACGGAAAATGATTCGCGGCAGGAAATCGCTCCCAGACCCCCGCTGGACCCCCAGGAACTTTTGGCCAGCTTGGGGGGGCCTCCTGACCCCCACAAGACTTGCCAAAAGTCCAGCGGGGGTCTGGAACGACCTCCTGCAGTCGTATCGTGTTGGTCTATGGCTGCCGCCATTTTGCGACGGCCATTTTGCAAAATGGCGCCGGCTGAAGACAACACGATTCAATAACAGGAGGCCGTTTCGGACTGCCGCCGTTCCGGACCGCCGCTGGATCCCCAGGTAATTTAAAGCATTTGGGGGGGGGTTTCGGGAGGGTGGGGGATTTAATTTAAAGGGTCGGGGTGGGTTTTAGGGGGTTTTAGTGTGCCGGCTCACGATTTTAACGATTTTCACAATACTTTACCCACCCAAACGGCAACAATACGATTCCCTCCCCCTCCCAGACGAAATCGATCGTTAAGACGATCGAGGACACGATTCACATCTCTATCGTTCAGTGCCCATTCTTGACATATGTAAAGCTGCAACATGGAGTACCCTTCACACCTTTGCAGCTCATTATTGTCTGGACAAAGAAGGATGACAAAATTCAGCCTTTGGACAATCTGTCTTAAAGAACTTATTTCTAGTATAACTCCAACTCCTTCTACATCCATCCTGCTATGATTTTCAGGCTGCCTCATTTTCCAGCAGTACACCAGTTGTTCTGCTTGTTGCACAATTTGTATGCTGTTGGTATAATATAAGAATGACTCAGCCTGTAGCTTACTAATCACTCATATGTGAGGACTATCATCCTGCTTGTCCTGGGATAAAGCAAAATTGCTTACCTTGTAATTGGTGTTATCCCAGGACAACATGATGTAGTCCTCACAGAACTCACCCACCTCCCCGTGGAGTTGGGTCAGAGACGTTTTATTTTTTTAGCTCACGCATATTGCTACAAATAAGACTGAAGGGAGACCCCTGTGGCTGAGAATATCATGGCATGCTGGGCATGCTCAGTAGGCCCACAGTGCCAGCCAAAAGTTTCTAAAAACTTTTGACAGAAGTTTTCCGTACCAGGACTCCATCTGATGATGTCACCCCATATATGAGGACTACATCCTGCTGTCCTGGGATAACACCTATTACTAGGAAAGCAATTTTGCTTTACTAGGTGACCATGTTTTGCCCAACGGGCTGCATCGGGAGGGACCATAAAGTTCAATTCAAACAGGCTGAGTTACAGCATCTGCCTTTTCATTTAATAGAGAAGTTCACTACTCCACTAAACTCCAAGAATTCCCCTCCTCTCCTCTCTCCCTCTCCTGACACACCCTCAAAGAGGCAGCTGCAGGAAGTCGGTATATGTAAACAAAAAGAAATAACAATCCAAATGTAAAGTGACTCAAGACGCATGAAATGACATGTGATAAGCTAATGTATCGCTCAACATGTTACTGCGACACGCGACGTGATATCAGGAGTTGCAAAACTTTCCTACCGGATGCAGTATATCTGAAATTTCCCTAATCACGTCCATTTTTTAAAATCATGGATGCTAACATGCCAAATTTCTGCTTTATTTATAGCATTTTGATGATTCTAGACCTAAGTGCTTAGCTCTTAAATTATGATCCTAAATCTAGGCAAATGAATAGCAGGCCTGAGTTTTAGGTACCTAAATTTATGTGAATTTCAGCTGAAAACTTAGGAGGTAATTTTCAAAAGGATTTACATGTTTAAAATTGTACATGTAAATGCTCTTTACCCATATAAGTGAGCTTTTGAAAATTGCTACAGTATATGCCATTGAATTGTCAATAGGTTTTTCGCATGTAAGTGCACTTTGAGGGGTCAATTTTAAGACTTGCGCGCGCAAGTCCATGTGCATGCAGTTCCTGGTGTGCTGATTTTATAACATGCGTGCACCGGTGTGCGAATGTTATAAAATCTGATGGCCGCACGCACATGCGCGCCGGATTTTAAAGTCAGCACGTGCAGGGGGATTTTAATACCTAAGCACAGCGACACAATCGGGCCTCCCTTTCCTATCCCTAACCCTACTCTTCCTACCTCTTCCCCTCTCCTCTCCAACCCCTACCCCATACCTCTTACATTTCTTTTTATTTTTTACCGGCCAGCGGCTGGTGCGCGCTTCCCTGGGACAATGTCGGATGGCGCTGTCCTGGCCTTCCCCCGCCCCACCCCTCCCCGCCTCCAACCTGCCCCTTCTGAGAGGCCCGTCATTTCTGCGCATAGTGGTGGTTACGCTCATGGCTGGGCCGTTTAGAAAATGTGCGTGGCACGCGCAGAGCCTGGCCACGCGTGTAACCGCTGGTATTTGCACACACGGGCCTTTGAAAATTTACTTGTAAGCACGTAAGTGACTTTTTGAAAATTGCTATGATAGCTTGTTACATTTACATGTGTAACACCTTTGAAAATTATTTTCTTAAGTTCCTAAATTTGAGTGAAAATAGGTAGCTAATTTAGGTTCATGGCGTAGGTCCCTAAATTTAGCCAATTAGCTTTTTTTTTTAATATCAGCCTCATAATAATCATACATATTTCCATGTTTCTAGTATATTTAGTTTTGATTTAGAAATCTAATTCGTAATGCTAGTTACCAGGAAACATAAAGCAAAATATCTCTTCTAAACAGCAATAGAACTAATTATAATATGTATATATATTTTTTTGTTTCTTCATCAGATACATTGCAAGAAGTTATTCTAAATGATGTTATCTGTACCCCAGAAGGATGGACAGATATTGCAAATGAGTGTTCAAATAATAACTACATCAACTTATCTGAGAAGATAATTTCAGTCCTCATATCACAAGATGGAGTATTGGAAATTTTTTCAACTGAAGATGATGCAAAGATAATGGAACATATTTTCTTGTAATTCTCTCTTCAGAACAATAGTGGGAGTTCTTGATATGTTTAAACTAAGAAAACCTCGTACATTGACTATAGGAGTAGAACAGTCCCATGTAAATAAAGTTTGCTTTGTATCCAATCAAGCATACTATGCATTTAGAGTTTAATTGCCTATTACTGTAGTTACAGGATCAGTACCATCACTACAAGTTTTATTTGAGAAGAGTTTGCAAGCTGAACAAAGTCTAAGTGAGAAACAATCGGAGAGATCCAATTTGAAAAATCAAAGGTAACAGATAGTAAAAATGCACATTTTAAGGTTCTGACAGTAAGAGTGGGCCTCCTTCATCCATCCCTTTCTTGCTGCATCCTCATTCTGACCATGATATACCTGCTCTTCTTCATCATCTCCCCACACCAGCAATGCTTCTTACTCCAGTCGAGCAATACATATATTCGCTACTGATCCATCTCATCCTCCACACTTTTCCATAATGCTCCTCTCTTTCTTTTCCACCTCCTCTGCTCTCCTCCTTCCCCATTCCTGCACACTTGCAAATTAAAGACCTTATAATCTGCTGCATCCATGGTGAGGAGGAATGTCAGCACCAGGAAAGAGGGTAAGATCACAAAAGGAGGCTCATTGGCAACTGAGTGGGAGCACAGGTAGAGAAGGTGGTCTTTTGGGTCTGGGTGGAGGAGGAAGAGGAAAGTCACTAGCACTGGGGAGAGAGGAATGAGGAGCATCATGGAACAAATGGGAGAAAAGATAAGGAGGCGCATCACTATGGGGGAGTACAGGAGGAATATTAGGATAGAAATGGGCAAGAAAGAGAAGCATCACATGGGGTGGGTATGAAAGAGGAGAATCACAGGAGGGAGGTGGTGAAGAACAATGGTAATTTTCTACATAAAAAAGATAGTGGGTCAGGTCCAGCTGTGGCCTCCACCTTCCATTTTTTTGCAATGAGGAAAAGGAAGCAAATTCAAAAAGGTTCTGACTTGGTAACCTGGCATGACCTGGCAGAAAATCACTTGTGAAGAAAATCATCATGGAGGTAGGATGAAGCATTTCAGACATCATGGGGAGGGGCAGGGAACTGAAGCATTATGGAAGATGGTAAGGCAAGAAGTTGGGTGTAGAAGAGGAGTGGTCATGGATGCATGGGGAGGGGGATGAATAGATGGAACCATCACTAAATTAGGGTATGCATGAGGATGTGGAGGCAACATGGAGGGACTAGACAGGGAGACATCACAGGAAAGGGATGGGGACACAGGGAAAGCAGCAAGGTGGGATATTGGAACAGGGTGGCATTGGATGATGGCGAGGAAGCAGGCTGGGAGACAATGGTGGAGATAAGAGAGAGGGCTTGGGGCTTGGCATCAGCAGGGGAAAAGGGAGGGAGAGGATGATGCTTGATAGTATCACAAGAGCGAGGGAGTCAGGGCGAGACTGTGGACTATGTCAGCATGTGCTGAAGGTCTTGGTGGTGACAATGGATACTGGTAACTTGATATAATGATTCAAGACTATGCCTTCAGAACCTTAACAATGGCATTTGCAAAAACATATAAATACTAATACGTTGTAGACCAAATTATTGTTCTGATACAATCATAATTCACCTGTCCAAGCCATCCTTTACTTGCAGAGAATGTACAATGAAAAACAAAGACCATTTGTATTGAATAAATTGACCACAGTCTTTATTATTAGATTCCTAACAGTGGAATCTAATTTAAGTGCTCAAGCCTACTTGCAACCTAAATCCCTCCTGGATCTCTGAGAGGAGTCCTTGGGCCCCCTCATAACTGCTGTTCAACACACTTCCAAGGCCTGCTTCTGATCAGCTGGCCCATATTAGCACTGCGATCCTCAAGGAGGGTTGCCTCACCGGGCAGGCCACCACACAAAGCAAGATGGATATTACCCTCCCATCATCTGCGGCATACGACACTCCAGGTGCCTTTCTGGCCCTATCTGCTGGGCCTCTGGAGCATCCATTGAATTGAGCTAAGGCTACAACCTTAGCCACACCTTTTTCATGTGAGTCCTCCAGTCTCCCACCAGAACTAGGATTGAGCAAGCCACCATAGTGAGGCAATCATGACATCATCACCCCTTCACAAGGAGGGGCCAATCATGGGTGGGGGCCCCTCCAACTAATGGCTGTAGCTTGTCCTTCAGAAATTACTATCACCCTTCTCAGGGTCTGTAAAAACAAGTCCTGACCTAATGAGGAGAGGTTTACCACATCTAGCCTGAATAAATCAAGGCAAAATACTGTTGCCCAGTTGTGGCACAAATGGAGGCCTCTACAAAGACAGACCTATTATCTTGTCAGTTCACTTTAGCGAGTTGTCTCTTCCATAATTTGCAGTCAGCAAATTGGTGAAGAAGGATGATGTCAGTCTACCAGATATGAATATTAGGCTACTCTGTGGAAAGGGTGGCCAGATCATCCCTGATGATGCTCATCATCCACAAACATTATAGCTTTCCAAGGTCATTGCCCTTCAGGTGCATGATGATGAGGTCCAGTTGTGCACTGATCAATCCCTGGCAGCACAGAATGGGAAGGAGCTGATTCCAGCATATACTCTCTTGGCTGATTCACTGTATCATCCACCTTTCAGCTGCCAAGCTCAAGTCCTGGACATATCTGACCTGAATGGCATACCACTGAGTAAGGGCAATGAACAACTGCTTGACAATTCAAAGCAACCATTGTCACCAGCATGAACATGAACAGAAAATGTAAACCATTAGTGGATAATATAGGATTTAATCTATTACCAAACCCTTGGGTATGCGGCCACCCACTCCAGCCATAGTTTAAGAAGAATGTAGTAGCTTGGTTTTACTCTGCGTACAAGCTCCAGGTTGACAGATCAGTGCAGCAGTTGATATGCTACTTGATACTGAAAGACCATAGGTATGTCAGCACTGGCTACCTTATGGGTTACATCCATGGAGCCTGATGTCTGAACAGGGACCACATGCAACAAGAAAGAGAATCAGCAACCTCATTATAAAACCCTGGTACATTCAGTATCTTGTTATGCAGTAGAGAATAACTTCATGCAAGAGCTTGGAAACCAATGGGCACTTGGTGGAGTCACAGTTGATAACCTCATACCACAAAAATACCACTTGTCCTGGAAGCTGTCTCTCTAGACATACAGAACTACCACAAGGGGTATAGGTCGAGAAAAACTATCATCCATGTGACCCCTACTTTACCCAGTCAAGTAGCTATTGCACTGCACACCAGATGCCTAAGAAGTAAATTCTGAAACCCATGCCCCCAGATGCATCAGAGTATAGCTCCATGTCTTGATTAGTAACAGAGGATGGCAATCAAGCAAAGATGCCATCAAAGTTAACAAGGAAAACTTGCCATACCCCAAGATCTTCCTTCAAGGGGTTACTATTATGGGGTTGCTATGTAATAGTGATCATAATAACAAACTTGATCACTGGAAGAGAGGATATTAACTAAAGCTGCTGTTATAGCATATCATTTAAAAAAAAAAAAAAAAGACTAACAGAATGAGAAAATTAGTTAGAAATAAACTAAAAGAGGTTGCAAAGGTTAACATTTTGCATGAGGTTGGGCATTGTTTAAAAATACCATTTTGGAAGTCCAGATAAAATGTATTTCATGCATTAACAAAGGTTAAAGAAAAACCATACAATTGCAGGCATGGTTTAATGGTGAGGTAAAAAAGGCAGTTAAAGGTAAAAGGGTATTATTCAAAAAATGGAATGCAGACCCAAATGATGATAATAGGCAAGAGCATAAGCACTGGCAAAAATAGATGTACAACAGGCCAAGAGAGAATTTTAGAAGAAGCTTGCTAGTGAGGCAGAAAATACAAACTTTTTCAAGTACATATGAAGCAAAAAGCCTGTGAGAGAATAATTTGAGCCACTAGATAACTGAGGGGCAAAAGAAATGCTCAGGAAGGAAAAGGAAATAGTGGAAAAACAATTCTTTGCCTCAGGTTTTTACTGAGGAGGATGTTGGGTATATAACCACACCTGAAACATTCTTTAATGGTGGAGATTCTGAGCAACTAAAACAAATATCTGTGACAATAAAGAATATAATAAATCAGATTGACAAACTAAGGATTAGCATCAAATCCAGAGTTCTAAAAAGAACTAAAACATGTAGAGATAAGAAGAACATAAGAAGTTGCCATACTGAGTCACACCAAGGGTCCATCAAGCCCAGCATCCTTTTTCCAAGAGTGGCCAATCCAGATTCCCTGTACGAACTCGGATCACTCCAGGACAGTTTTGCCTCCCCTCCAGCAGATGGAGACAGAAAAAGACTTCGCAGACTCTGGCCTATACCCATGAGGTTCCACCAAGTGTCTGTCAGTATTTTTCTGTCTGCAGCAGATGGTGGAGGTGCAAAACCTAGTGTCTGGTGTTAGGTTTAAATTTCTCTGATTTTGGTTTTTGGCGTCGCTGGACCTAATGGAAGCGTACCTGCACATCCCGAAACGCTCGGACCATCAGAAATATCTGCGGTTTGCGATCCTCGGGTGCCATTTTCCATTTTGCGCTCTTCCGTTCGGGCTTGCAATGGCACCCCGGGTTTTCACCAAGGTGTTGGTGGTGGTTGCGGCCGCCTTGTGACGGGAAGGGATACTGGTGCATCCCTATCTGGATGATTGGCTAATTCGAGCAAAGTCAGAAAGCCTATGCAGAGCCGCGGTGGCGCGGGTGCTCTGGATGTTAGACTCGTTGGGATGGGTGGTCAACCCCGAGAAGAGTCATCTGATTCCCTCCCAGATTTTGGAGTTTCTGGGGGCTCACTTCGACACGCCCTTGGGAAAGGTTTTTCTGACGGAAGAGAGGATTTCCAAGCTCGCTTCACAGGTGGAATCCTTGTGCTCTCTACCTCAACCCAGGATCTGGGATTACTTGCAGGTCCTGGGCTCAGTGGCTTCAACGATCGATCTGGTACCTTGGGCCTTTGCGCATATGCGTCTTCTTCAATCAGCCTTGCTCTCCCAATGGAATTCCCTCTCGCAGCGTTTCCATCCTGTCCTGCCCCTGACGGACGGGGCATGTTCCAGTCTTCTGTGGTGGCTTTTGCAGCACAATTTGCGCCAGGGGTGGATTTGGAGATTCCCTGTTGGGTCATGGTGACCACCGACGCCAGTCTCTCTGGGTGAGGAGCAGTTTGTCGGGATACGGCAGACCAGGGCCAATGGACCAGGACAGAGGCTTCCTGGTCCATCAATCGCTTGGAGACCAAGGCTGTGCGGTTAGCGCTCCAGGCTCTCCTTCTGCTGGTGGAGGGCAGGTCGGTGAGGATGCTCTCTGACAATGCGACAACGGTGGCCTACATCAGTTATCAGGGCGGAACTAGGAGCTGTCCAGTGGCGATGGAGGCTCGGTTCTTGATACACTGGGTGGAGCAACATCTTTACCGGATAGCTGCCTCTCACATAGCCGGAGTAGACAATGTTCAGGCAGATTTCCTCAGCTGGCACCAGTTGGAGCCGGGGGAATGGGAACTCCAATGACGCCTTTCATTTTCTGTGCACCCGGTGGTCCAGACTGGCCATGGACCTGATGGCGACGTACGACAATGCCAAAGCCCCCCGGTTCTTCAGCAAGCGGAGGGAACTGCGGGCAGAAGGGGTAGACGTGATGGTCCTACCCTGGCCAAAGGACATTCTGTTGTATGTCTTCCCACCATGGTCTTTGGTCGGAAAGGTTCTACACCGCATCAAGGGGCACGCAGGCAGGGTGATTCTGGTGGCTCCAAAGTGGCCGAGGCACCCGTGGTTTGTGGACCTTTTGAATCTGGTGGTAGATGGTCCTTGAGGTTTTGTTCGTCTCCAACTCTATTGCGTCAGGGCCCCGTTTATTTCGCAGAGGAAGATCGCTTTTGTCTAGCGGCATGGCTTATGAGAGACGTAGGTTGAGGAATAAGGGTTACTCGAATGCGGTGGTGACCATGCTCTTACATTCCCGTAAAACCTCTACCTCAATGGTGTATGTTAGAGTTTGGGGAGTGTTTGAGTCCTGGTGCATAGACCACCACATACAGCCGTACAGGGCGTCAATTCCGGAGGTCCTGGATTTCTTACAGGTCGGCTTAGCCAAAGGATTGGCCTTCAATTCTCTGCGGGTGCAGGTGGCAGCCCTTGGTTGTTTTCGAGGAAAGGTGCAAGGGGTTGCTTTAGCCTCTCATCCGGATGTGGCACGTTTTTTAAGAGGAGCTAAGTATCTACGTCCTCCGGTTAAGAGCCCTTGTCCCTCGTGGAAGAGGAATTTAGTGCTGAGGGCACTTGGTAATGCCCCTTTTGAGCCTTTGAAGGGAGTGACACTGAAGGATCTGACCTTGAAGACAGTTTTTCTGGTGGCTATATCATCCGTGAGGCGGGTGTCCGAACACAGGCCTTGTCCTGCAGGGAACCTTTCTTGAGGATCTCTGACGCAGGAGTTTCCTTGAGAACAGTTCCCTCCTTTCTTCCGAAGGTCGTATCCTCTTTTCATTTGAACCAGTCCGTGGAACTCCATTCGCAGGTTTAAATTCTTCTTCTGCAGAGTCTAAGGATTTGCGGAAGTTGGACGTGAAGAGAGTGTTGTTGCATTACTTGGAGGTGACCAGTTTCCGGCTCTGAGATCATCTTTTCGTGCTGTGGAGTGGACCCAAAAGGAGGCAGAAAGCTTCCAGGGCCACCATCGCACGCTGGTTGAAGGAGGCTATAGTGTCGGCTTACCTGGTTCAGGGTCACCCGATTCCGTCTGGTCTTAAGATTCACTCTACTCGGTCACAGGCGGCTTCTTGGGCTCAATGTCAGCAGGTGTCGCCACAGGAAATTTGCAGGGCTGCTACCTGGAAGTCTCCGCATACCTTTGCCAGACATTGGAGCCAGTGTACTCCGAGCGGGACTCTCTCAGTCCCACCCTGGTTAGAAAAGCTTTGGTACATCCCAGCTGTCCTGGACTGATCCAGGTACATACAGGGAAAGGAAAATTGGTTCTTACCTGCTAATTTTTGTTCCTGTAGTACCATGGTTGAGTCCAGATGCCTGCCCGGGGGGAAAATGGAGAGTCCGCTCGGCCGATAGCTGATCAACTTTTCTGCCAGTTTTTACTGAATGCCCCCCCCCCCCCCCTTTTTGGGGAAAGGATTTGGCCATGTTTTCGTTCATTCATGAAGTTTCAGGAGTATTCATTTCCTCTGATCTTCAGGGGGAAGTGGTTTTCTGGTTGCCGTTGTGGTTTATATAATTTCTGCTTGGGTACAGTATAATACTGTCAGACACTTGGTAGCACCTCAGGGGTATAGGACAGAGTCCACAAAGTCTTTTTCTGTCTCCATCTGCTGGACGGGACGCAAAACCCAGCTGTCCTGGACTGATCCGTGGTACTACAGGAACGAAAATTAGCAGGTAAGAACCAATTTTCTTATATAAGTACTTGGCAAGCAACCAAACATTAAATAAGTCCCATGCTACTAATGCCAGTAATAAGCAGTTGCTATTTCTTAAGTCAACTTGACTAATAGCAGTTTATGGAATTCTCCTCCAGGAACTTGTCCAAACCTTTTATAAACTCAGATAAGCTAACTACCTTAACCACATCCTCCAGCAACAAATTCCAGAGCTTAAATATGCATTGAGTGGAAAAGAATTTTCTTAGATTTGTTTTAAATATGCTACTTGCTAACTTCATTTCATGCCCCCAGTCCTTGTATTATCTGAAAAAGTAAACAAGTGATTTACATGAACTCATTCTAGTCCTCATTTATTTTATAGACCTTAATCATATCACCCTCAGCCATCTCTTATCCGAGCTGAGCAGCCTAACCTCTTTAGCCTTTCCTCATAGGAGAGCCGTTCCATCCCCTTTATCATTTTGGTCATCCTTCTCTGTACCTTCTCCAGGGCATCAATATCTTTTTTGAGATGCAGCGACCAGAATTGAACACAGTACTCAAGGTGCGATCTCACCATGGAGCGATACAGAGGCATTATGACATCCACCGATTTATTCACCATTTCCTTCCTAATAATTCTTAACATTCTGTTTGCTTTTTTGATCAATGCAGCACACTGAGCCGACTATTTCAATGTATTATCCATTATGACGCCTAGATCTCTTTCCTGGGTGGTAGCTGCTAATATGGAACCTAACATCGAGTAACTACAGCAAGGGTTATTTTTCCCAATATGCATTACTTTGCACTTGTCCAAATTAAATTTCATCTGTCATTTGGACGCCCAATCTTACAGTCTTACAAGGTCGTCCTGCAATTTATCACAATCTGCTTATGATTTAACTATTCTAAATAATTTTGTGTCATCTGCAAATATGATCACCTCACTCATTGTACCCTTTCCTGATCATTTATAAATATATTAAAAAGCATCTGTCCAAGTACAGATCCCTGAGGCACTCCACTGTTTACCTTTTTCCACTGCGAAACAGACCATTTATTCCAACTCTCTGTTTCCTGTCTTTTAACCAATTTGCAATCCACAAAAGGACATCGCCTCCTACTCATGACTTTTTAGTTTTCTTAGAAACCTCTCATGAGGAACTTTGTCAAACACCTTCTGAAACTCCAAATACACAACATCTACCAGTTCACCTTTATCAACATGTTTATTTACCCTTTCAATAAAATGTAGCAGATTTGTGAGGCAAGACTTCCCTTGGGTAAATCTATGCTGATTGTGTCCCATTAAATCATGTCTATCTAAATGTTCTGTGGTTTTATTCTTTACAACAGTTTCCATGATTTTTCCTGGCACTTAAGTCAGGCTCACTGGTCTATAGTTTTCCGGATCACTTCTGGAGCCCTTTTTAAATATTGTGGTTGTATTGACCACATTCCAATCTTCAGGTACAACAGATAATTTTAATGATAGGTTACTAATTACTTGTAATAGGTCTGAAATTTCATTTCTGAGTTCTTTCAGAATCCTGGGGTGTATACCATCCTGTCCAGGTTATTTATTACTCTTCAGTTTGTCAATCTGACCGGCTACATCTTCCAGGTTAACCTGAATCATCAGAATGGCCTTCCCTAAATGCCCCTTTAACTCCTTGATCGTCTAACAGTCCAACCAATTCCCTCACAGGCTTCCTGCTTCAGATATATTTTAAAACTTTTTTATTATGAGTTTTTGCCTTTATGGCCAACTTCTTTTCAAACTCTATCTTAGCCTGTCTTAATCATTGTTTTACATTTCCTATTTTCTTCAAATGGATCCTTCTTCCAATTTTTTGAAGGAAGATCTTTAGGATAAAATAGCCTCTTTCGAGAGAGGTCACGTGATGCACTAGCCTGGTGAGACGTGCTCTCCAGAGCTCCGGGTGTGAGCCAGCTAAAAGCTAACAATTTGAAGTGTTAAAGTTAGGCGCCGCGCTGCCAGAGGATCTTGAAAGATTGCGGAAGACTCTAAGCACCTACCAGGAGCTTTGTAGGCTGAAGGGTATGTCGGCAAGACCGCCACGGAAGGAGAAAGAAAAGCTGAAGTGTGGTGGCAGTGAGCCCAAAATGGCCGACGGCGCGAAAGAGCCTGAAAACGCTGGCTTTGATGAAGCTGCGATTACCCGAATGACGGCGGCCGTGGTGGAAGCGCTCGAGCCCAATTTTGCGGGGATTGCCGAAAACTTTACGACCATTAAAGAGTCGTTAGGGGGCATTGGACACCGGATTGAGATCGCGGAGGGCCGGATAGCCGCGGTGGAGGAGGACCAGCAATCCCTTGCGGCCCGGGTGACGGCCCTCGAGCGGGCAGCGAGCGTGGCGGATACCAAATTAGAGGATCTCGAAAACCGGGCGCGGAGGAACAATCTTAAGTTTATGGGCCTACCCGAAGAGATCCTGGAGGGTGAGTTGCAGACCTTAATTGAAACTTGGCTGCCCGGGGCACTGAACTTGGACAGTTTGGAGGGAAAGCTGGTTGTCGAGAGAGCGCACCGATTGGGGCCCCGGAGGGAATCAGAAACCCGCCCGCGTTTAGTCATTGCCAGATTTATGAACTGGGCTCAAAGATCTTTGATCCTCACTGCCTACCGTAAGAAGCGTGACCTCCGATATAAGGACCACAAAGTAGTGATGTTTCAGGACTTCTCGGCGGGAGTAGCGGCGAAGAGGCGTCTGTTTGGCCCACTGTGCAATGATCTCTATAACAGCAATGTTCGTTTTGCGCTACAGTTCCCCGCGGTCTTAAAAGTGTGGCGGGATGGAAAGGTGTTCACCTTTGACATGCCTGATAAGGCGAAGGAGTGGCATCAAACTAATGGCGGTGCGAAGTGACAGTGTGGTGCCGGACAAGGCCTTGGATTCCTGGTTATTGGTCCGGGAACTGATTGACTGCGACTTTATGGTATGAAGACGGAGGAGCACTGGGAAGCTATGCTCAAGTTTCGAAGAACATATCCTGCCGGGGAGCCACGGCTTTAGGAGGAATGTACAGTGTTATTGGGTTATAACTTGTTTGCGATGGTTGCACCACAGAGGCATTAGTACCCCAGCCACGAGGTGACTTAAGATAGCAGCACGGTTTCTTCTGGCGGTCTGTTAGGGGCACCTGAGCTCCTGATCTGGATACCATGCTTAACGCTTGCGCAGTGCGACGCTGCCCAGTGACTCTCCTGCCCGCGAAAATTGCACGAGAAGGAGCGAGATTGGTGGCGGAGGGCATGAGCCCATCTAAGACTCTGCTGGGCTGCCACGTCTGATCTGGATTGCTGGTGGGACGCAGAATAACCTCTTGCAGGGGCTAAAAATACCTAAGTTATATTGGTGCATGTTTCTTTTCTTTTTTTTGCTGTGTCATGTTTACATACCTTGTATCTTTTTCTTAATTATCTTTTTCTCAAATGTTCGTTAGGACAGATTATATGTGTTCAATAATGGTATGCTACGGGAGGCTTAGAACGGTGCGGGGGCTGGCTCACACCTGGTTGCATCATACACGGGCCTCTTACCCACTTCTATGTGGGGCTTATCTCTGGTTTTTCTTCACTTGGGGTGGGGGGGTTTGGGGGGAGGGGAGGGAGTTCGGGAGGGGGTAGGGGGGGATGATGATACACACTACACCACGCCGAGGCAGGAAAGTGGCATACCACCTCTCCGGGTGGCGGCTCAGGCTGGGAGGCCGCCGTCCGGTGGATGGCACCAATGGACTGGGTGGTATGAGACGGCTCTAACGACAGGATAGGATGGATTAGGTACATATCCTGGAATGTGGGGGGCATTTCTACGCCGATTAAGAGACAAAAAATACTGAGTGCCCTTCAACGGCAGCACGTGGGAATTGCAGCACTTCAGGAGACCCACTTGTCTATGGCTGAAAGTCTGAAACTAAAAAAACAGTGGGTGGGACAGTGTTATGCTGTGCCTGCGGTGGGGAGGAAGGCAGGAGTCGCGATACTAATACATAAATCTATTAAGTTTGAGCTAATACGACAGGTGGCAGATGAGCGGGGCAGATATATTATTCTGATTGGCAAAGTACATGGCAGGGATATAACAGTCTGCAATCTCTATGCTCCTAATGTGTATACTCATGCCTTCTTCCAAGGTGTAGTAGCCGAGTTGGTGGGTATTATTCGCGGTCCCGTGGTGATGTTGGGAGACTTTAACTGTGTGAGGGATTCTGAGGTGGACAGGTCCCAAAGGGCACAGTTTACACAAAATATGAGGGGCAAAGGGGTAGCATATATGTGTGAGGAACTTCAGCTCCTTGATATCTGGCGAACTTTAAATCCGACCGAGAGGGACTATACGCATGTTTCGAAGGCGCATGCAACTATGTCTAGAATCGACTATGTGTTGATTTCGACTAGTTTACTTTCCAACACTGGACAAGCCAAAATAGGACCTATAGAAATATCAGACCATGCCATCATCTGGGTAGATATAGGTGATGGGGATGGGGGTGATGGGGCACGTCAGTGGCGGTTTCCCAGTCATCTGTATGCTGATGAAAAATTTCGAGATTTCCTATTGAGTAAGTGGGACGAATTTGCAATCCATAACAGCGCACATAAAATCGACCCATGGCTGTACTGGGAGACCAGTAAGGCAGTCATGAGGGGGGAAATAGTGTCCTACACCATAGCGAAATCCAAAGCGATGAGCAAGAGTATAGTGCTTTTAGAACAACAATTGCGACAGGCGAAGCAGCGCTTGGCTCTCCTGAAATCTCCTCAGGCGTTAGAGCACTATAATGCGGTACTGCGCTCGCTCAATACTTTACTTCATGAGAGGGCGCGGAGGGGGATGCAGCGAGGAGCGCATAATTTTTTTAGGTATGGGAATAAATCTGGCCGGGTTTTGGCAAACATGGTTAGGATAGCGAGGGGCAGCACGGTGATTGACAAACTGAGGCGGGCGGATGGGACCCCACTGGTTACGGGGGACGAGATATGTGCAGAATTTCGCATGTTTTATGAGAAGTTATATAAGGAGGATAGGAAGGGGGGTCGTTTACAAGAGGAAGAGTTTTTTTCTGGCCTTTCTATTCCTAAGATCACGGCCCACCAGTTGGAATATCTAAATAGACCCATCCAGCTTGACGAATTGCAGAGCGCTATACGGGCTAGTAAGCTTAACAAAGCCCCAGGTCCAGATGGCCTTTCCGCCGAATACTATAAGTGTTTGCATCTGAGGGCAGGGAGTGACCTATTGGCTTTTTACCGGGAGGCACAAGGGAGGGGTCGTTTTCCTGATGAAACCACCAGAGCTTATATTACGGTATTGGAGAAACCGGGAAAGAACCTGTCTACCCCCGGGGCGTATAGGCCGATCTCTCTTCTTAACTTCGAGGCAAAATTGTTTGCCAAGATTATGGCGGATCGGTTGGGAGGGGTTTTCCCTGATATTATCACACCAAATCAGGTGGGGTTTGTTAAAGGGCGTGCGATAAGTACCAATGTCACCAAACTGATCATTGCCATGGAGGAATGCCATAAACAAGGTGTAGAGGCCGTGGTGGTGGGATTTGATTCGGAGAAGGCATTTGATAGGGTCTCTTGGGAATATCTTTTTTCAGTGTTACACAGATATGGCTTTGAGGGGGAAATTGTCCAGGCCATTCAGATGCTCTATCGCGCACCAACCTCTGCGATTAGAGCGAATGGGCGGGTATCTGAGGCTTTCCGGTTATTCAGAGGCACGAGACAAGGATGCCCCCTGTCCCCACTGTTATATGTTTTATCCATTGACCCTCTGCTATGGAAAATTGAGGCGGATGCCCTGATAAAAGGTTTTGTCTGGGGGAGGCAGGAATTCAAAGTCTCAGCGTTTGCTGATGATGTTCTGGTGTTTTTAACATCTCCGCAACCATCTTTGGATCGAGTTCTGGCACATCAACAGTTGTTTGGGGCTTTTGCAGGGCTAAAAATAAATGTAGATAAATCTGAAGCTATGGAGCTGGGCCCGAACATACGGAAAAATTGGATAGGGGAGTTTAACCTGCGCTGGGTAGACAAGACCATGCGATATTTAGGTATTTTTCTCACTAGAGATGTCCATTGCCTCTATGAAGTGAATATCCGTCCGTTACTCACCAATCTGTCTAACAAGCTTAAAACATGGGGTACTTTACCGTTATCCCTGAAGGGGAAAATTGCATTACTCAAAATGTTGGAATTACCTCGCTGGTTGTATGTCTTACAACAGCTCCCCTTGTGGATCAAAAAGACTGATCTTGATCATATCCGCCGGGCGATCCGCACGTATTTATGGGGGGGCCGTAAATCAAGACTGTCCCTGCAGACATTGCAGCTAACCCTGGCGCAAGGGGGGTTGGCTTGTCCCAATTGGAGAGCATATAATTTAGCATGCATCTTACGACACATACAAGACTGGTTAGAGAATACAGGGAAGTTTACACCTAGAGAATTTCTTTTAGCCTGGCTCTATCCCTATAATCCGGAAACGTTGATACAAGTGCCTGGGGCACAACTGCCCACGGGGTACCGTCGTCATATGCTGCTTGCTTCAGGGAGGAAGGCATGGAGGTTTTTGTGTCTTCAACAATTAAAATTAGGTGGCATCACCACGCCTTATGTTACTCTCTGGGGTAATCCTATGCTCCCTAGTGGGGTACGGGGTGGGGTGTTCCAAGGGTGGCGAGCTAAGGGGATACAGAATGTTTATAATTTATTTGCCCCAGGGACTGGGATAATGTGGACATTCCAAGAGCTGCAGTCTGTATATGGGATTCCGAAGCAAGACTTTTTCGCTTATTTACAGGTTAGGCATTACATATACACCCTGATGGGCACTTATACTCTGGCCCCAGGTTGGGAGAGTTTAAGGGGGTTCTTTATGCCCCGATCCAATAAAGGTCATTCGTGCGCCTCGCTGTCTCAAGCCTTGCGGGAAATCCCTGTGCAGCTGGCTATACTGGAGATACAAAATAAGTGGGTGAGGGTGGCCAATGTCTATCTGGCTACTGAAGCAATAGGTGAAATCCTAGAAAAAAGCGCTAAAGTGTCAGAAAATGTGATCCTTCAAGAGGTGGGTTTCAAGCTTTTGCATTGTATGTATATTTCTCAGTCGCAACGTTTTGCAGCGAAATTATGTGAATCTCCTACCTGTATTAAGTGTCAGAGGGAAATTGGCACTTTCTTTCATGGGATTTGGGAGTGTGAGCAAATTGAGCTCTTTTGGACAGAGATCTTGTTGCGTTTGGAGTCTCTACTGACTGTCTCACTTCCCAGGGATCTCAAACTATGTCTGTTTCGCTTGCCGCATACGGCTTCTCTGCAGGACTTACCAGACGTGGATTGGACTTTTCTGGAAAAAGCTTTAGTTATTGCGGTACAGACTATTATGTGCCAATGGATTTCATCGGAGAGACCTACGGCGGGTCAGTGGCATGAGCGGCTGGTGTCGCTGTTGCAACAGGAACTTTGGACTGCACAGACTCAGCCTATGGCGAAACATAGTCTATGCTCGGCAATATGGAACAGGCTCTGGTGGTCTCTTTCGGATGCTCGGAGGAGTCTTATTTTAACCACCACTGGTTACAAGTATACGCATTCCAGGAACGGTGGCAGTTCGAAGTAGGATGCCTGTAACTGTCCGGTCCATCCAAGGTTTCAGTAGAAGGATGCAATTACAGGCCCTTACATTGAGTTTGGAAGGTGGGCAATGGATGGTATGACACGGCTGTGTCTGTACGGTTAACTACTTGTGGAGTGGTGTGTATGGGGGTTGGGGGAGGGGGGAGGGGGACGGGTCCTGGAGGGGGGGGGGATGGGGACGATGTTAGAACACGATGTTAGTCTTGGAAACAGTTTTGTTCCTTTGTAAGTTGTTACAATAAAACCTCAATAAAGAAATTTAAAAAAAAAAAAAAAAATAGCCTCTTTCACCTCATCTTTTAACCATGCCGACAATCTTTTGACCTTCCTTCCACCTTTCTTAATGTGTGGAATACATCTGAACTGTGCTTCTAAGATGGTATTTATTAACAATGTCCATGCCTGTTGCACACTCTTAACCTTTGTAGCTGTACCTTTCAGGGGGGGGGTTTTTTGTTTTTTTTTAAACTATTTTTCTCATTTTCTCAAAGTTTCCCTTTTGAAAGTTTAGTGCTAGAGTCATAGATTTACTTATTGTCCCAATCATTAATTCAGATTTGATCATGTTATGATCACTATTGCCAAGCAGTGACACCACTGTTACTTCTCTCACCAAATCATGTGCTCCACTAAGAATTAGATGTAAAATAGCTCCCTCTCTCATCTGTTCCTGAACCAATTGCTCCATATTTATTCCATCCAGGAACTTTATCTCTCTAGCATTGTTATGCCTGTCAGTCACAGACGGCTGTGACCTCTCATGCTCACCTCTTTTCTCCCTGCACCATCAAGTCTGGGAAGAATGGCGGTCTCCGCTAATCCCCGCCGACCTCTCTGGCATTCCCAGGACAGCATGGGCGCTGCCGATCGCCATCTTAGATTTGGAATTATTAAGGCACGCACAAGGGCCTCCTTTGTACACATCATGGTGGGAACCGCGGGGGCGACCCTCCTGATGAAGTCAATCCATTATTGTATTTAACCTGACCGGCCCTTGCCTTCTACGAGTTAGCAAGGTGTTCCGTCTTGCTGAATCCGCCTCATTCGAGGACTTCCTGTTCTTGACTTTGGTCTTGGCATCCAATGCTCTGAGTACCCGCTCCTTGTGTTCCCGCTATCTGCTTCTCGGAGGGCCTACCTGCCTGACTGCTACCAGACCTGCTTCTCAGGTCTTTCTCTCTCTTCTGGAACCATCTCTTGTGAGTACCTCTACTGACTTCTACTATACGAACTGTATTGAGGATTTCCCGCGGTGTACCCCGAGCCTCGGGCCACTACTGCCTCTCCTTCAGTAGAAAGTATTCAGCATTTCTTGCACTGCAGAGTATTGACACACCAACTACGGGAACCACTGCCGGGTTCCGGCATCTCTACTAGTTCTTCAACATCTACTGTACAGACATCCTCGGCATACCCTGCTCCGCAGGTCATTACCGGATCTGTATTCCTGAGGTGCCTACACTCGTCAGAGGGGATCCCCAGCGTACCCCGCCCCGCGGGTCAATATTGGATCTTCTCATCTGTGGCCTCGCTCTGGGTATTCCCTATTGCTCAGGACTGTTCTATTACATCTCCAGCTCTGTGGACATTACTTTTTCTTCCCTTCATAATAAAGCCTCTACTTTTAGCTGTGTCCCACGCCACTGAGACTACGCCTGCTGACGGTGAAGCTCACAGGGCTCCTCCCTGTGGGCGGAGACACCTCTCATCTCAGTCCAGGGTTCACATTCTTACTAAAACCATAACAAGCATGTTCTGATGTTACATTTATCCAGTCAATATTGTGGTAATTGAAATCTCCCATTATTACTGCACTACCAATTTGATTAGCTTCCCTAATTTCTCTTACATTTCATTGTCCATCTCATCATTTTGGCCAATTGGATGGTAGTATACTCCTATTGCTATACTCTTCTCCAGTTCACAAGGGATTTCTGCCCATAAAAATTCAATTGTACATTTAGTCTATTGCAGGAATCTTATCCTGTTGGACTGTATGCCAACCTGGATATAAAGTGCCAACCTGGATATAAAGTGCCACCCCACCACCACCACCACCGAGTTGCTTCTCTCAATCATTGTGATATAATTTGTAGCACTATCCCATTGATTATCCTTCTTCCATCATTTCTTTGAGATGCCAATTATGTCTGTCTTATCATTCACTGCTATACATTCTAACACTCACATCTTACTTCTTAGACTTCTGGCATTGGCATACAAACATTTCAGAGTGTGTTTTTTGTTTGTTTTAACATTCTGCTTTTCAGTTGACAGGGATAATTTGGAATCTTTTAGCTCAAATGCATAAATAATTGGCATAAAAGATGGCTAGCCGTTTGTTTAGGCAATTGACGAATATCTTTTTTCTCTACCGCTTTATTGAAGCTCTCAATGATGATTTTTTTTTTGACTAAAAGATTTGGCTGATTTATGAATAATTTTATTGGGGGGATCACGTGATGTGTTGAGCCGAGAGGATGTGCGTCTCTTGAGCTCCAGATCCCTCTCCGCTTATCGCGATTTATTACAGCGTGTTAAACTAATAAAATCCAGTTTGGCTCGCAGGATAACAGAGATTAATGTCTGCTGTTCGTCTCCAGAACAAAATTTTGCCGGTAATGACAACTAAAGGTGGAAAAAAAGAGAAGGAGAGACTAAAAGCACAGGATGTCAAGATGGCGGCCGTATCTGATAGTGAGTCCTTCCCCCCCCTTCTTCAACACTCTCGATCGCGGGCATTAAAGAAACGATCATGGAAGCATTAGATGAGAAATGGCAACAGATAAATACTCAGCTTGGGGAGATGAGGGATGCACTAGCTTCACTCCACCCGCGATTAGAACAAGCAGAGAATCGGATCTCCCTGCTTGAGGATGGTGCAAATGTACAGACAGCAAGCATGGTGACACACAGTAAACAGCTGCAGGCCCTGCATGATAAAGTAGATGACTTAGAAAATAGGGCCCGGAGAGATAATCTCAGATTTCTGGGGTTCCCAGAGGATATAGCTGACAATACGTTATGCTCTCTGCTTGCTGAATGGCTTCCGAAGGTACTTACCCTGCCACATTTACGGGGGAAGCTAGTAATCGAGAGAGCCCACAGGCTAGGGGTGAAATCAAATATCTCAGGGAGACCACGTTTAATCATAGCTAAGATTTTAAATTCTGTTCATAAATCTGAGATATGGCGGGCTACTTGGAACAAAACGGTGTTACAGTATAAAGATCACCCGATAAAAGTCTTTCAAGATTTCTCTGCATCGGTTTCTGAAGCTCGCAGGAGATTTTCTCCCATCTGCACTACTCTCCACAATAGGGGGATTAAATTTTCTTTACTGTTCCCCACTCACTTGAGAATCTGGCATGCCGAGAAAGTTCATTTTTTTGAGACTCCGGGGAAGGCGCAGGCATTTCTGGAAGAGCTAGAAAAGTGATGAAGCCTGTAAGATGGCCTCCTGATACTTGCCTGTCTCTTCAGTTCCATGGTGGAGACTTTTTTTTTATCGGACCACAGTTGGCTCCTGTTGATCTTCGTTGACTTTGGGGTATAGCTTTCTCTTGTGCTGGTTTACAATTTTGAAGCGGCAGGTCATGAACACTTTGGAAAAAACAAAAGAGTATCGGGGGGGGGGGGGGGGGTTTCATGCCTGACCTGGCTGTTTCTTGAGTTTTTTTTTAGTCTTCGCTGATATACGAGGGGCAGCTTCTTCCAGTGCCGGTTTCTTTTTGGCACAGCGAGCTAAATGCGCTTATAGGGAAATTGCCTTGCCGGGAGGCAAGTCCAGTTTTTTTTTTCTCTTCAGTTTTTGTTTTTCCCTCATGGGACAGTGCCTGTGTAGGTTATGTTTTGGAGTTACTCGATTTTTAAAATTTTTTTAGTCTTCAAGGCCCCTCCAAACATGTTCTCTGGATGCGTGCATATCGGCAGGTGCCGCGGGGGCACCTGTTGATATGCACTAAATATAGATGCCAATAAGATTGTTTATTGATATGTCATTGTATTATAAACATTTTGCTTAACCAATTTTATTTTTACAGTTTTGAATATTGCCTGCTATCTGAATAACTCAATTTGGACATGCCATGTACATGCGGTTGCGTCAATTATATCTCTGAGCAGTAGTTAGTTTTTTTTCATTGGAGAGGGATCTGGTCACGTTAAGCGGGATCTCTGAGCCTTCCCATTTGGAGGCTCCAAGGTACAGATGTTTATGCATCTAGGGCAAGGGGATAGAAGGAAAAAAGGTAGGGTGGATAGGGTGGGGGTGGGTATACGAGGGAGGGGGAATAGTAGTTATTTTGGGGATAGGGGAAGTGGGGGGGGGGAATATAGCAGGGGTAAAATGAGTTTAAGGGGTGGGGGATGAATACTATCGAGCGGAGTCCTGAGATGAGTTTGGGGACATCTCCTTTGGTGTTCTTTTGGTGTAAGGGACAATGTGATGCTCAGGTGGGGTCCTTGGCTGGGAGGGACCTCACAGGGTATGCTGGATTTTATATTCATTGGTATTTCTATTTCTTGAAGAGTTATGGGTGGTTCCTCTAGATTGATCTCATGGAATGTATGTGGGCTGAATTCCCCAATTAAACGCTCTAAAGTACTTATGCAGTTGAAGAAAAAATCTACTGCAGTGGCTTTTTTACAGGAAACTCATCTCACAGATGCCGAGCATGCAAAACTTTGTCGTTCCTGGGTGGGGGAAGTACGCTATGTTTCGGCCTCTTCCAAGTCAGCAGGGGTCACCATTTTGATTGCCAAGCAGGTCCCCTTGCATATTGTAAAGGAAATTCGAGACTCTCAGGGTCGATATCTTATTCTAATTACGGAACTTTATCATCAAACAGTGGTAATGTGCAATATTTATGCACCTAATAATTATGATCCCCGCTTTTTCAGAGGACTTTATACTCATTTACTCCCTTATTTAACTGAAAAATTGATTGTAGGGGGGGATTTTAATACCATTTGAGATTCCCGGTTGGATGAATCCCAAGGTCGTCACCATGAACCAGGTATGGGTAAAGGCCCCAATATGTTGGAAAATACTCTGCAGTTGTTGGATGCGTGGCGCACCCTCCACCCGACCGAGCGGGACTTTACACATGTTTCGCGGGCACATGCGACATTGTCGGTATTGACTATTTTCTAGTTAGTACGCATATCTTTACGCATGTTCAGGACGCTGGTATTGACAACATAATTATTTCAGATCATGCCCCGGTGTGGATGGACATTTGTTTTTCAGATCATCAGTCATCCAGCTCACTCTGGCGGTATCCCTATTATCTGGCATTGGATGAAAAATTTAGGGCTTACCTACGCGATAAATGGCAAGATTATGTTACTTTGAATAAAAAACATGAAACACAATCGGTGTTATTTTGGTATACAGCAAAAGCGGTGCTTCGGGGGGGGGACATAATTTCCTATGTGGCTCATCGCAGGAAAACTTTAAACCATCGCTTCAACTGGCAACTTTGGAAACGGCAAAATTGCAGGTCGAGTATGTATCCCAGCAACATGCATTAAATTCTCTTCTCTACCAACGAGCTAAAAAGAGTCATCTTTACTATAAATATAAATTCTATCAATTCAGTAATAAAGCAGGAAAAATGATGTCTAACCTTGTTCGGTTTAATCGTTTGTGTCGTTTTATTCCCGCACTGAAACACCCTAGTGGCCAGATGCTAAAGGACACTTCATCTATCCTACACTGTTTTCAAAATTTTTTCTCCTCCTTATATACAGCCAAAGGGGGGAATGTAACAGCCTGTACTGATTTTTGTGAACAACTTTCATTCCCTTGCTTAACCAGAGATCAGCTGGAGGGTCTCAATAAACCTATCACTGAGGAGGAGGTTCGGTTTGCCATACATCAGTCTAAACGGTTTAAGGCACCAGGGCCCGATGGGTATATCGCAGAGTTTTTTAAACTCCTGGCGGATCCTTTACCGCACATCCTGGCATCGGTGTTTACTGAACTTATAGCTCAGGGTTCGTTCCCAGCACACACGAATCTGGCCCACATTACACTTATTCCCAAGACTGGAAAAAATCCATTATTAGTGGAATCCTATCGTCCAATATCCCTGCTAAATTATGATCAAAAGCTTTTAGTGAAAATCTTGGCTGACAGACTAGCCCTAATTTTACCAACTCGCATAGGGAAACATCAGGTTGGATTTGTGCGCCAGCGCTATGCTTTAACTAATATACGCAGAGTATTGACAGCAATGACCATGTGTCAACAAATGTCTCACCTTACTTGAATAAATATACAATATATACCTGTGTCTCTTTTCATTGATATTTATTTGCTTTAATTACATACATATGATATCTAAAATGTATATAATATTCACACTCATACCACATTCATTCACTTAACACTAAACACAATATTGCCTATTGCACATATCCCTTTTACATTAAAATTCATACAGTGTTTCTTGTTGATATTTCTACAACAGTTCCCATATCACAAAAAAAGAAACAAACTTCTTCTCTAAAACTCCCAAGATTTTCTCTTATTCTTTCTTCACACCACTCCCGATAAGAGACTCTCGTTTCACCTAACGGTTTCCTCAGGGGATCACTTCTAAGCCATTAGTTCTTCTTCAGTTTTTAAGGGAGCAACCATTTGATTTTAACTTCCTGTAGTTCTTATTTCACATCAGGAACTTTGCTTCTTATCCAAATCATTATTTTATTGCTCATACACCTCAACTCACTCAATTTTCCTCTTGCACTCTTCAATATTTCCTACAACCTCCACTTTCACTATTTTCAAGTGAAGTTATAACCAATGAATCTTTATATTTCTTCACCACAATACGATGTCATCTGTATTCAACGATTCATCATCGCTCAAACTTCTAGTATCTGTTCGAAAATACCCGGCGGTACTGCCTTCATTTAACTTCCCCAACAGCTCACCTAATTCTCTCCGACTTTCTTCACAGATCCAGTAGTTGAATACAAACTATCACATCGTAAACCTGTAACGATTCCAAAACAAATTTCCAGACCGACTCCACTATTGCATATCACCAGGACGCCGTGGCCATAAGTTTTGATGCTGAAAAGGCATTTGATAGGGTTGAGTGGCAATACCTTTTTTCAATACTACAAAAGCTGGGCTTTGAGGGTTTCTTTGTTCAGGCCCTTCATCTACTATACCAAAATCCACAAGCAGTTGTCCTTGTGAATGGGGCCATGTCTTAACCATTTGTAGTGTCTCGAGGTACTAGGCAGGGCTATCCGTTTTCCCCATTATTATTTATAATACA
Source organism: Rhinatrema bivittatum (assembly GCF_901001135.1). Taxonomy (NCBI): domain Eukaryota; kingdom Metazoa; phylum Chordata; class Amphibia; order Gymnophiona; family Rhinatrematidae; genus Rhinatrema; species Rhinatrema bivittatum. The sequence continues at coordinate 90,344,687 of NC_042617.1, read as the reverse complement.
GCTCAAACCACTATTGTTGGCCATACAGGCAAAACCATCAATTTGTGGGGTTCGATTTGGCCCTGAAATATTTAAATGTGTGGTCTTTGCTGATGACTTGTTGGTCTTTATAACGGACCCACGCACTTTGTTGCCTCCACTCTTGCAGTTGATTGGGAGTTTTGGGATTTTTTCGGGTTTGCGCATGAATGAGTCTAAGTCCTCTGCTTTAGCTTCTCCAATGGATTTGAAGTGAGGGTTTCTTGTTGGGCAATACCCTTTTATCTTTTCATTTTGATACATGGGACCAATGTTAAGAATATAAGAAGTTGCCATACTGGATCAGACCGAGGTCCATCAAGCCCAGCATCTTGTTTCCAACAGTGGCCAATCCAAAATACAAGTACCTGGCAAATAACCAAACAGTAAATAAATCCTATGCTACTAATGCCAGTAATAAGCAGTGGCTATTCCCTACATCAGTTTGATTAATAGCAGTTCATGGACTTCTCCATAAATTCAGTGCCTTGAATGAAAATGATAGAATCTTAAATTCAGTGCCTTGAATGTGAGTGATATAATCTTAAATTTGATACATAGGAAAATCAGACTCCATGACACAGATTTGCAAGGCTGCAATATGGAGTTCCTGCCACACACTCACATTCCATTACTGTTTGAATAGGGACTTCCAATGTGACAGTAGTTTTGGTCACTGGTCATTTTTCTGAAAGGTCTCTCTGAGGTTTAGAATCCAACGCCACCCCAGGACCCAATTTAGTTATTTTCAAAATATTTTCAAAAAAAAACCACAAAAAAAAATAAATAAATTGGTCTCTTGGCAAAAAAAAATATTTGTCAGTTGATTGTTTTTACCGCTTTTTTTAAGGGCAGCCTGCAGTTAGGGATTCCCCACCAGTAAGGACAGAATAGCCTGCTTTCCCTTCGATAGCAGGCTGAATTAGCCATGCTTTCTGGGAGCATCGACGCGACCGGAGTAGGCAGAGTTTCTCTCTAGCAGTGACAGAGTTTTTAACTCTGAGGTAGATCTTCAAACGGTACGCTGGATTTTATAAGATACGTGCGTAGCCGCGCGTATCTTATAAAATCCGGGGTCGGTGCGTGCAAGGGGGTGCACATTTGTGCAACCTGCGCGCGCCGAGCCCAGCGCGGCCTGCCTGTTCCCTCCGAGGCCGCTCCGATTTCGGAGCGGCCTCAGAGGGAACTTTTCTTCGCCCTCCCTTCCCCTACCTAACCCACCCCCCTGGCTCTATCTAAACCCCCCCCTACCTTTGTCGGCAAAGTTACGCCTACTGAAAGCAAGCGTAACTTTGTGCGCATCGGCCGGCAGCCCCGCTCCGTCCTCCGGTCCCGGGGGCTGGTCCAGAGGCCTCAACCACGCCCTCAGGCCGGCGCCACGCCCCCAGGCCCGCCCCCGAAATGCCGCGGCACGCCCCCGAAACGCCGCGTCGTTTCGGGACATGCCCCCGGACACGCCCCCTCCCTCCCCTTTTCGAAAGCCCTGGGACTTACGCGCGTCCTGGGGCTTTACCCGCGCCAGCGGCCTATGCAAAATAGGCGCGCCGGCGCGCGCGGGCCTTTTAAAATCCGCCCCTCTGTGCGTCTAAGCAGTCATCTTCCTGTGCGAATCCTCTTTTTCTCCTCAGTCTCTTTTTTTCCGCGAGCTGATAGCACGCAGGGTTTTTTCTCTCACTCCTCGTCTCGCTTTTTCGCAATTTTTTGCAATTTTTTTTTGAAAACTTTTTCCATTTTTTCTGGCAGTGATGGCTCCTAAGCCATCCGGTTTCAAATACTGCCAGTGTGGCAAAATTATGTCCATAATGGATGAACATAATTATTGCTACATATGCCTAGGCCCGGAGCATGACCAAGCCTTATATAGAGACTGTGGTCGGATGTCTCCCCGGGCCTGAAGGCACCACGTGGCAAGAATAGCATGCCTCAGGTCACCATCGACGCGTTCTTCGCCGGGACCGGCGAAGACGCCGAAGAAAACCTTGAAAAGGGCTGCGTCGCTGGAGCCGGGAGACCACCATTCAGCGACCAGGTTAGAGGTTCCTAAAGCGCCGAGGAGAAGGGTCGAGGCTATGCCTCATAAATCCCAAGGTGAGCCTCGCAGGATACAGGGCCCTGTTCCCGTTCATATTAATGCGCCAAAAACTAAAGAGCCAAAGCGTCATCAGGGTGCTTCGAAGTACCACGGCGCTTCAAGCGCTTCGAAGCATCACGACGCATCGAAGCCAGACAGTACATTGGCGCACCGCGAAGCACTAGTAAAACATGGCGCTTCATTGCCATTTGAATCATTGGCGCAGCCTACACCTTCGGCACCGATGACTCCTTCTTCATGGCCAACGCTCCCAGGAATGCAACAACCAAAAAGGAAGACCCAGAAGACCAAACATATACTTCGGGATCCCTTCCTTTCTATTCCCTTAAATTAGCCAGATGAAGAATCTGAGATAGATGTTGAAAAATCTTCAGCGTCAAACTCCTCTGCAGCTCCTTCATTCAGTGCTGCTTCACTCTCGGATTGGTCATCCTCATCTCATAATAGACCAGAGTCCTCTCAGGGAGACCCTCTGGAACCGGAAAAGATAGCATCTCTTCACCATCTGTCTCTGCTTCTTTTACAACCGTAGCCCCCTCTCGCATCCAAGGCTATGCTTCAGATTTCTCAGGCTCTCAATACATTCTTTCAGGATCTACAGGCTATGCACCCACCACCCGCAACTCCATCCCTACCAACGGATGCACCGGGTCCTTCAAAACCTATTCAACCACCTACAAACTTTCCACCTCAAGAGTATCTGGATAGCCCTACCTCTCAATGGTCCACTTCTTCCCCAAGTTCGTCCACAGGTATGCTTTCCGACCCTCCGGAGGGTCTTCCGGAACCCTATTCCCCACCGGAAGACTTAACATGCAAAATTTGTGGAAAAGGTGGGTGCCCTTCTCAACATAGAAACTGGTAAAATCCCGGACCCCAGATCTGAAACTCTAGGAATTCTAAAAATCTTTGAAATGCCGCCAGAGCCTACTGCATTACCTCTCATACAGTTCTAAATTCAGTTCTACACAAGATCTGGGAAAAACCTCTCTCTTCGGGTCCAACATCCAGAAAAACTGATTTGAAGTATAGAGTGCGAAACTCTACACTTTACAACTCTACTCAATTACCTCATAATTCCATAGTAGTTGAGTCTGCCCTCTCCAAGGCAAAATGATTAAAGCTCCATGCTAATTCACCACCTGGTAAAAATCACAAATCTTTAGATGATTTTGGACGTAAAGTGTATCATACGTCGATGTTGACCACTAAAATTGAACATCATCAATTCTACATTATACAATACCTCTTTGAAACACTTCAAAAATTGCATCCACTCTGCCTAGCCTCGGACAACTCCTTACTACAACCTTTCACTGACATGGAGGAAGGACTTCGCCATTTACTCAGAACAGTTTATGAATCTTTCGAGTCTATTTCATGAGGTGCTGCTGCAGCCATCACAACACGAAGATTAGCTTGGTTACGAGCTAGCTCGATACGAGAAGACGTTCACGAGAAATTGGCTGATATCCCCTGCATGGGAGACAACCTTTTTGGAGATAAATTTGCAGAAACAGTTGCACAATTAAAAGAACAAAATTCGGCAATGCTTTCATTAACAACACCTACAGATTCTCACTCTTCCTATAAGAAATTCTACCCTAATTTTAGGAGGCGTACATACCCAAGAATGTCTTTCAGACCTTTCCATCCTTATCATCCTCAACACCATAATCAATCACGATACCAGCCTCAAACGCATCAGTCTCGTGGACGTTCTAGACAACAACGTCCGCAGAAACAAGCCGCCGCAGCTCCGCAAAAGCAATCGCCGACTTTTTGAGCTATCCTGAGCCACCCCCACCGCCATTCATAGGAGGTCACCTACAACATTTCTATACCAATTGGATAGAAATAACTACAGATCGCTGGGTTTTAGATATCATCAGAGAAGGTTATCGTCTAAATTTCATATCTCCTCCAGTAATTCCACATGTTCCCCCTTACAGGGGCATGTCATCCCACGCCTCTTTTCTTCAAGAAGAAATAGGGAACCAACTATTGTAATGCCCTTCTATTAGGATTACAATACACGACAATAAGACCACTCCAAATACTCCAAAACTCAGCCGCAATAATTCTGACTGGCAAAAGAAAAAGAGATCATATCACTGAAATGCTAGCTGACTTACACTGGCTGCCAATTGAATACAGGATAAAATATAAAACTCTTTGTACAATACATAAACTAATCCATGATGAAAAATGGCTAAACACAGCACTCCATGTCCATGTCCCACACTGAAACCTGAGATCTGCCAACAAAGCCCTCCTAACCATCCCCTCAGTCAAAACTGCAAAACTAACACAAGTCAGAGAAAGAGCACTATCATTGGCCGGGCCGATACTATGGAACACCATGCCCATAGAGGTAAGACTACAGAGAGATTTCAAGACCTTCAAAAAGAGCTTAAAGACATGGCTCTTTAAAGAAGCATTTCACAAAGAGAGCGAGAAATAGAGAAACGCTGAAAGCTGTACATACAAAATCCTCAAACAGCACATTATATGTATGTATGTTTCGGTTTGTTTATTACACCTTTTAACTTGAATGTATAAACTAACAGTTTTCATTGTAGTTTAAGGACAGATTAGACAACATTGAACAATTAGCCATTATTATGAAACTATGTTACCGAGCTTAAAAGGCACCTCCATTACCAATAATAGGAACAGATACATGTACAATTTACTATATGTGCCTCTATGTAAACCGTTGTGACGGTATGTTACTGAACGACGGTATAGAAGAGATTTTAAATAAATAAATAAATACGAACCCTCTTCTACAATACTCCATTCAAAAACTTCCTGTCTCAAAACAAAATCAGGGATTTTATTCCCATTACTTTCTCATTCCAAAAAAATCAGGAGGCCTTCATCCAATCTTGGATTTAAGGAACCTCAACAAATACCTCCAAAGAGAAAAGTTCAAGATGACCTCTCTCAAGAACATACTACCCCTTCTGCAACCCAATGACTGGCTATGTTCCATAGACCTGAAGGATGCTTACTCCCATATACCCATGCACTCTTCTTTGTGGCAGTACCTTTGTTTCCAAGCGCTGAATGCACACTACCAATACAAGGTCCTGCCTTCTGGTCTTTCTTCAGCACCAAGAGTTTTCACGAAATGTTTAGCGGTGGTGATGGCTCACGTCAGGAAATCATCGATCCAAATTTTTCCCTACCTGGACGATTGGCTGTTAGAGGTGTCGGATCCATCCACTCTATGTGCACACACTGTACAAACGATAACTTGTCTACACACATTAGGGTTCCTAATAAATTACAACAAGTCCAATCTACAGCCAACCCAGACACTACAATTCATCGGAGCTCTCATCGACACAAAAACAGAGAGAGCTTACCTTCCAAAAGACAGAATTCAAAATCTCTCAGCCCTAGCTCATAGACTTCTCAATCAATCCCATGCCCCAGCACATCGAGTCCTCCAATTGCTGGGTCACGTGGCGGCGGCGATCCATGTAGTCCCATTCACAAGACTTCACATGTGTCGTCTTCAATGGGGTTTAAACACTCAATGGTCACAGTTCCTGCAACCCCTCTCTACTAGAGTTCAAATCACCAAACAAATGCGCATGGATATACACTGGTGGATATCCCCCGCAAACCTAACATCGGGAGCTCCCTTTCGATTGCCTCCACATCAACTAACCCTGACGACGGACGCATCCAGGAAAGGTTGGGGAGCCCAACTATTAGACCTAAAGACTCAAGGTTGCTGGTCGCCTCAAGAGACAACGCACCAGATCAACCTCCTGGAGCTTCGAGCATTCTGGAAGGCACGTCAGACCTTTTCTCCACAGGCCTCTCACAAAAGCCTCATGATATACACTGACAACCAAGTCGCGATGTTCTACATAAACAAGGAAGGAGGGTCTGGTTCATGGACACTGTTTCGAGAGGCCCTTCGCATACTTTTTTGGGCGAATACGAACGGAATAACATTTCAGGCCACTTATCTACCGGGGCTGGACAATGTCTTAGCGGATCGACTAAGAAGAATTTTTCATCCACATGATTGGACATTAAATCGCAATGTGGCTCAGAATATTTTTCAGCAATGGGGCTACCCAACCATCGATCTATTTGCAACTCAAAGCAATCGACAAACACAGATCTTTTGCTGCATTTACCCAAGCAATCTCCGTTACGCCCCAGACGCCTTCCTCATTCCATGGATGAACGGCTTGCTGTATGCCTATCCACCCATTCCACTCATCTCCAACACGATTCAGAAACGTATTCAGGACACAGCGGACCTGATCTTAATAGATCCAGCTTGGCCAAGACAACCATGGTATGCGTATCTCATGCGACTTTCCATACGCCCACCCATTCCCCTAGAATACCATCCACACCTGTTAACTCAGGAAGGGGGATCTCTTCTCCACCCAATGCACCAGACCCTGCATCTGACAGCATGGAGTATTAAGCCATTTAGCCTCCCCTCAAACTTGGAAGACATACTACTCGCATCCCGGAAACCCTCGACTAGAAGGCCTGCCCCTTTGAGCGCCCCTTCGAGCAGCCCCTGCAGACAGCCCAGAAGGACATAGATGTGGCTCCCTGCACGCTCGGACATCTCTAAGCATTACCACCGCACCGCTTTCTCGGAATGAACAGTGAAACTCCCGGATGACCAGCCCAAGCAACACCAGGCTAAACAAAAATTCCTTTCCCGTATTGAGGGATCCTTCCTCTAAATGTTTGATGGTTTCCACCAACTTCTCACATGACTATGATAATAGCTGGTTCGTCCATTATCCTCCTAACAGCAAGTAACCTAATTGGTTATTTTGAAACCAATGTGAACCCTCATAAGTCACCTAACCCTTCCCTATGTGTAGAGAAACGTACGCTGTAACGTACCATATTCCATCTGTACTTTATTCTTTCAGAAAACGCTAACCACATCCTGCCACGATAGTACCCTATCCATCGCCTTACATCTCCTCCTTATCAGACCACTGAAAGGAGCTTGAATCTTAACCGCTACCCATAGCACAAGCACCCTCTACCCTTTCAACGACCCACCTCCCCCCTCCTGAAATGTGTCTCCCCACTATACCCATCATACACTACCCCATGCGAAGGATTGTCCACCCAACACACAATCACACCCTCACACAACATAAATCACTAGTGCCCATCATGATCACACCCCTCACACAACTATTGGGTCTGGCCACCCTAGCCATCACCCTCTGCAACGCCCAATCAATCATAAAGAAAGCACCAATCCTACAAGACCTACTCACAGACACCAGCCCTGATATCTGTGCCATTACTGAATCATGGCTAAAGAACTCAGACCAGGTCTTCATCAACCAACTCCCAACACAGACATACGACATCTTCTCCATCCCTAGGCCCAAAAATAAAAGAGGAGGTGGCATTCTCCTTGCCGCCAAGAAATACCTGCACCTCAAACTACAGACCAACTCCCCCTCCCCCCCGAGACTCGAGATTGGGCTCTTTAAATCTAAAACCCTGCAGGTCTGCCTCATCTACGCCCCCCCCGGCATTCTGGAACAGGACCCGTCCCCCCTCATTGAATACATTACTAACAATATAAAGCCAGACACCCCAGCAGTAATACTCGGAGATTTCAACCTCCACGTAGACATCCACCCCCTCACCACATCCTGCGAAACACTACTTGTCTCTCTCAAAGCCCTGGGCTTTAAACAGCTCATCACCAATCCCACGCACAAAGCTGGGCACACACTCGACCTCCTTTTTGCTAATACTAGCTTCTCTACACCCCATGCACCAATCACCACACCCATCCCCTGGTCCGACCATTGCCTCATCAACGCCCAGCTCAACATCAACACCAACATAAATGCCTCCAACACCAAATCACACAAAAAGACAATTTCCTACCGTAGACCATGCTCCTCAGAAGAACTCTCCCAAGCCTTCAATAACGTAAGTGAAAACCTCGACCTCACCAACCCAGATAATGCTCTCCTGTCATGGGATAAGCTTACTGCTGACATAGCCAACAACATCTGCCCCACCATCCACAAAGTAATAAACCCCAACCAAACAGAAAGAAAACCATGGTACACCTGTGAACTCAAAAAATTAAAACAAGACCTTAGAGCCAAAGAACGCTCCTGGCGAAAACAACCCACCCCCACACTCAAAGTAGCCTACAAACACACCCTACACCTATACCGACAAGCAACACTCCACGCCAAACGTGACTTCTATGCAGCAAAAATTCACAGCTACAAATTCAACCCTACCGCCCTATTCTCCTATGTAGCAGAACTCACAAAGTCCACCACTCCTTCCCCCCAGGAAGATAATAGCATAGAGAAATGCAATAAACTAGCAGATCACTTTAAAAACAAAATCACCAACATTCTCAATCGTCTCCCCCCCCAAACCCACTCACATCGACCTCCCACCTACCACCAACAACATTAACCTCACATCCCTTGATCTCACCACTACGATGGAAGTCAACGCCATCCTAAAAAAGATGCGGCCAGCCACCCACATCGCCGACAACATCCCATCTAAACTCCTCCTCACTATCCCTTCCGTCATAGCAAGACCGTTAGCGGATATCATAAACTGCTCCCTTACCTTCGGGACGGTTCCCGACCCGCTTAAACTCGCCATCGTAAAGCCCCTACTAAAAAAGCCCACCCTCGACCAAAATGATCCAGCAAACTACAGGCCCATCTCCAACCTACCTTTTATTTCTAAAATTCTGGAGAAAGTGGTCAACACACAACTTACCGACTTCCTAGAAGATAACAATATCCTCCACCCCGCCCAGTACGGCTTTCGCAAAAACCGAAGCACGGAAAAGCTCCTACTTGCAATAACAGACACCATCCTAAAAGGCATGGACCACGGCCAATCATACATTCTAGCCCTCTTAGATATCTCAGCAGCTTTTGATACGGTGAACCACAAAATCTTAATATCACGCTTAGCAGAGATAGGCATCTCTAACACAGCCCTATCATGGTTCTCCTCCTACCTTGACCACAGAAAGTACTTAGTCAAACTTGATAAATCCGAATCCACACACATTCCTCTTTCACAAGGCGTACCCCAGGGCTCCTCCCTTTCCTCCACCCTCTTTAACATCTACCTTCTCCCTCTTTGCCACTTATTATCCAAACTGGGACTAAAATTCTTCTTGTACGCTGACGACGTACAAATACTTATCCCCATCCAAAACTCCCTCAACGAAACCCTGCACTTCTGGGAGACATGCCTCACATCTATCAACGCACTCCTTTCCAACCTACACCTTGCACTCAATACTTCAAAAACTGAAATCCTAATTATTACTAATCAACCCAGCTTATCCATTCACCAACTGCAACAGAACACTTCACAAAATCTCACACCTCCGTCCACTGTCAGAGATCTAGGAGTTCTCTTAGATACACAACTTAGCTTCAAATCCCACATCAAATCACTCCTAAAAGGGGGCTTCTATAAACTCCAAACCCTCAAAAAACTTAAGCCTCTCCTCCACGCACATGACTTCCGTACCGTTATGCAAACCACTATACTATCAAAACTTGACTATTGCAACTCACTGCTAATAGGCCTTCCAGCTTCCACAATCAAACCCCTCCAAATCTTACAAAATGCCATGGCTCGCATCCTTACAAACTCAAGAAAGACTGATCATATTACTCCCATATTACAAAACCTCCACTGGCTACCAATCACCTATCGCTCTCAATACAAAACACTTACTATCATACATAACACGCTATATAAAAATAACTCCCCCTGGATCGAAGATATGCCACACTTCCACCAGGCCAACCGTCCTACCAGAAACTCCCTTGCGGGCACCCTCCACACCCCTTCACTCAAAATTGCTCACCTCACAAACACCAGAGCGAGAGCCTTCTCCATCGCCGGCCCCACCCTTTGGAACTCCCTCCCCACCGAGCTCCGACTAGAACCTTCACTTAATCAATTCAAAAAAGGAATCAAGACCTGGTTATTTAAACAGGCCTATCCCAACGCCTCTCAACCCTAGCATTTGACTTCTCCTCAACACTCATTATTTCCCTCTCCCTAGTACAGTGTCCCCCCCCCCCCCCTTCACACCCTCCCTCCCTCACCACCCCACCCATTTTATGGCTTCCTGATATTCAGTCACCACCTCTCCTTCCCATCGCCACCACCTGCCCCCTTGTACAGTTCCTACCCCACCCCGCCTCCCCTATGCGCTTCATCCCCCACCCCGCGCTACCCCCCACTCTGTCGCCTCTTGTATATAATTAATTTATGTCCAACCTGGTTAACCACATGTAATCTCATTTAATAACTGTGGCGCCCGTTGGCTCTACAGTAAAGTTGTCACCTTTTAACTTCCTATCCTTCCTCCATCTATCATTGTAATTTCCTTTCTCAGTTGTCTGTAAACCGACATGATGTTTTTTTTTACGAATGCCGGTATATAAAAGTTATAAATAAATAAAAATAAATAAATAAACTATGCAGGAAAATGGCATCGCTATACCCAATGGTGCCAACCAAGGCACCTATATCCCTTTTCGTCTATTTCAACCCAACTACTGGAATACCTGCACACGCTCTACCTCTCCGGTCTAGTGTACTCTTCAGTTCGCATACATATTAGCGCTATCGCTGCATTTCACCACTATCACCAAGGTCTCCCAATTTCTAATCACCCTCTAATCTCTAGATTCATGCGGGGCATACTTCACCTACGGCCTCCACTTAAGAAGCCGGCTGTACCATGGGATCTGAACATTGTACTCGAACAACTCATGGCTTCTACCTTTGAACCTTTGGACTCAAGCCATGTAAAATACCTAACCTGGAAAACCGTTTTTCTAGTGGCTATCACATCAGCACGGAGAGTAAGTGAGCTACAGGCCTTAGTTCACTATTCTCCTTTCTTGAAATTTTATCATGACAAAGTCACCCTCCATACTCATCCATCCTTCCTTCCAAAGGTGGTTACAGCGTTCCATCTCAATCAAACGATTACACTACCAATTTTCAAACCCAACCTCATCTTTCTGATCGTGATAAACTCCTACATTCATTGGACTGTAAGAGAGCTTTATCCTATTACAACAAAGAACTTTTTCCCTGTCAAGACCGTCGCAATTATTTCTTTCCTTCAATCCAAATGACCCGGGGCAACCGGTTGCAAAACGAACTATTGCGAACTGGTTGAGCCAATGCATACAATTTTGTTACAACAAATTATCTATTGTGCTTCCTAGCAAGCCTAAGGCCATTGCTACTTCAATTGCCTATCTCAAGAAGGTTCCACTACAAGACATCTGCAAAGCGGCAACTTGGTCTTCTCTGCATACCTTCACATCACACTACTGCATCGACAAGCAAGCTTCTTCCGATGCTACATTGGGCGCAGCAGTCTTGTCCAATTTGCCTGACACTTAGGACTGTCTACTCTACTCATAGGTTGTCGTCCTGAACTTAAACAGCACACCTGTACGGACACAACCCGGGAGCTTGGGACTCCCAGAAAGCATGGTTAATTCAGCCTGCTATCAACGGGAAAGAGCAAGTTTGCTTACCGTAAACGGTGTTTCCGTAGATAACAGGATGAATTAGCCATGCGATCCCTCCTGCCTCCCTAGACAGTCCACTACAATTACTACCTTCTACCATATTGGTTTTTTTGCTACGCATCTGCTTGGTTACAAGAGACTGAGGAGAAAAAGTGGATTCGCGCGGGAAGACGACCGTGCAGATGCACAGAGTTAAAAACTCTGTCACTGCTAGAGAGAAACTCCGCCTACTCCGGTCGTGTCGACGCTCCCAGAAAACATGGCTAATTCATCCTGCTATCTACAGAAACACCGTTTATGGTAAGTAAACTTCCTCTTATCATCTGGGAAAGTAAAAGTTCTTTCCATGTAACAGGTGTTCTTTGAAGATAGCAGGATTGCAGTCCTCACAGAACCCACTTGCCTCCCCTAGGAATAGGCTTCAACCTATGTAGCTAAAAACTAAATTGAGGGGAGTGCCGTGGGACAGCCCACATGTGCTCACTGGAGCATGATGAAAGTTCTAGAAGCTATATAATCATTGCACCAACTGGGCTCAATCAGAAGAACATCTGTTACAGGTAAACAACTTTTACTTTGTACAGTTTCTGAAAACCTCCAACGAACATAATCGATCACTGACACATAAATTGGCCTATTGACTGAGATATATGACGTTAGCTTTTCGAAGTTGAAGAATATAGTTAATATTATTGTTACAAGTTACTGGTTTTGTTACGCGCGCCGGCCGCAGCAGACCCAAGGCTCGGCCCCCTCACCTCTTTCAAAGTAATCCAGTGCCTGGGCCCTCATCTCTGGTGGCAGTGGGCTGCCGGCTCCGTCCTCAGGCCGCCCCTGGTGCCTCCGGCTCTGCTACTGCTCCCGCTCCCGGTACTCTGCACCAGGCCACTCCGCTTGGCCCATAGAGATACGCCGTTCCGACCAGTGCCGCACCTCTCCCTAGGCGCGCATAACCAGACCTCAAGTTTGGCCCGCAGTGGGAACCTAGCCGCAGGCCCCGGATGATGACGTCAGCGGAGCTCTGGTATATAAGGCCAGGCCCCGCTACCTCAGATTGCCTTTGCAACAGGTCCCCTCGCTTGTCGAGTGCTTGTTGCTTCTGCTGTTCCTGGTTCCTGATCCTGAGTATCCTTGTTCCTGTTTCCACGTTCCTGTGTTCCTGTTCTTTGGTCTCCCCTTAGGACTGCTGACCTGGTTTGACCTCTGCATTGCCTGACTACTCCATTGCCTCTCTCCAGCCCCGGACCTTTGCATTGCCTGACTACTCCATTGCCTCTCTCCAGCCCCGGACCTCTGCATTGCCTGACTACTCCATTCCTCTCTCCAGCCCTGGACTTCTGCTTCGTCTGACCATCCACTTGCTTCTCTCTTCGTCCAGACCTCAGCCTTGCTTGCTACTGCTTACAGATTGCCACCAGCCCTGAACCCAGCTTGCTCAACGATGTCTCTTCAGCCCTTGTCCTGGACGTGGCTTATTCAGGCTTCGGCCTGCTCTTGCTCGGGCGCCCCCTGTCTGATTGTGTTCATATTGGCGCCTGGGTCTCCAGGACTCTGCCTCGTCCAGTACGGACTGATACCCTCACCTGTTGCTGCCTCTGAGCTGACCTCGATCCATCCAGCGATGGAGGCCACCTAAGTCCAGCCGGCCCCGGCACCCAAAGGCTAAACCCGCGGGGAACGAGGGCTGGTATTGGTGAAGCACCAGCCGACCTCCTACCATCAGCCCTCTCTGCCTGCCGACGGTTGGGACCCATAGGATCCCTCCTACAGGTAGCGTCAACCCCACCTCGGTCCAAGGTTCCACCTCCGGCGCAACAGGTTTTGGCCGTGAGACTAGTTTATTTTCATCTTTTTATTATTAAATAAAATGTCACATCCACATGTTTCTGTAATTTTGTAGTTTCAGGGTAGTTTGTGCTGGGTAGCATCCAGTGAGCATATGAAGGGTCTGGATTAATATTTGAGAATTAGTGATGGCTTTGAAATTATTTTATAGTTCTTTAATGCTGCTTTGCTAGATAAGTTGTTACTTATGATTGCAGATAAAAATAAAATGTAAAATTAAAAAACAAATTGTTTCAGTCTGAAGATCATTGTATTGTAATCTAATATTAATCTTTATGAGGCTTTTAAGCTCTTATTTAAAATCTTCCAGTCACTCAGCAAGCCTACAAAACCTCAGTTCTTTTTTATTGCTGATACAATAATGGTTTTATTTCTCCACCTGGTGATGATGCAGGCTTCCTAACTGCAGACACATATGGTGCCAGACACTGCTGCAGCTTGTGTCAGTTTAATGCTGCAAGGTTATTAATTTCCTTCTTCCCGTCCCACTTTATATACTAAAGTGCAAGCACAGATATTCTAAGCATAACTTATTCAGGATGGGATGGTTTCCATCCAAGTACTCTTTAAAATCTGTCTTTTCCTTGGCTTTTCACTGGTTCCCTTTTTCAGGCTGATTGCCATTTGCCCTTAAGGATGCCTTTTGTGTTGATGCAGAATACAATCCTAAGCACTCTTCTGAACTAAACGTTTTTAAAAGAATCTTTTCAAGTTGCCATGCAGATTTCTGTTTTGTTCTTTAGGTATGGCAGGGAAAAATTTCTCTTCCCCATTAAATAACTCAAAGCATGAGGCTGTCAGAATGTAGAACTCTCAGTCCATCATTTTAGGCCACATCTGTGAGATTCATAATTTATTATAATGACCATAGTTCCATACATATGATTCTTATGGAGCTGTGTTTTGACTCTGAGATCTACATCAAATAAAGCAAAATTGGAAACTTACATAGGCTATAATATAAATAAAGCAGCAATAACTAGATTCTGAAGAATTAGCAAGCCTGAATCAAGCAAATAAGGTCTTTCCTTTTCATGTTTCATCTCATCTTGTCTACCATAAGCTTGTCTACCATAAATTTGGCAAATTATCATTTTTTTTTTCTACAGCAAAAGAAAGAACAGTGACATAAGCACATACAGTAAAATTTGCATTGATTTTAGAAAGAATGATATTTCAAGTTTAAAATATTTTCATTCTATCAGAATTTAAAAAGGGAATCTCTATTTATTTATTTCATTTACATTCCACCCAATTGATAAAGCTCAAAGTATATACAAGGAGTGGAAAAAATTGTATTACAAAACCTGAACTTTAAGAGCAGATAAAAACAAAAGATATGAAATAGATTAAAATGATGTACTGTGATGCTGCAAATAGTATGGCAGTTTTTTTAAAACAATACTCATATTTATATATCTAGTATTAGAGTATAATAATGGAGTATATATGACACGGATTTCTTGTTGTCGGTTATTACACCAGGATTAACCAACTTCAGACTGTGCAAGGTTGAGGCTGAGAGACCTGATAGCCCAGCACCACAATGAAACTACACACCTCATTAGCATGTAACAGCATTAAACTTTATTGAATGACTAGCAAACTTGATCAGTTTTGCTCACTCCACAAAGACATGAATACTGTAGAAGCTTAGACATTAAATCTTGCTCAAAGATTTCAAATTGGTACTAAATCAGCAGCTAACTCCAATCTTTACATAGTCTTTGCACTGATAACAAATTCCCAGCTTGTGTCCTACTGTGGAGTCTTTTGAATGCTGAGGGCATGAGATGACATCAGCATTTCTTCTAGTGCTAATGGCTGAACCCTTCCTACAGCAGTCTCCAGCCAAGGGAATCCTCAGTCTCTGGCAAATCAAATGATGCTTAAGTCCTTCACACATGGATCCTTGATTACAAACAAACAATTTCTTTAGTTTCAGGGCAGAGCAGGGAACTTCCTCTGTCTTGCTGAGGAAACAGTGATCTGCCTGCTCATGCCCTGAACTGACTAAAGCTCTGCAGTGTGTTTACAGCCCTTAAAGGGACTGCACCCAATTGGCAGTCCTTCAGTGGGACAAATGATAATTTTTTATAGTGTCATGGTCTTCTTACTAAAGGTGGGTTACAATAGCACATGATAGCAGATAATAACTAATTGGCCCAGCTGGTCTGCCTAGTTATTCTGATCAGCACTACTGAAGAATATATCCCAGCTGCCAGCCAACAAAGCTTGACTTCTTATAGGATATCTCTTCTTATCCAAGTCAGTATTTGTGGTCTTCATCTTTGATTCCCTAACATTGTAGGTAGATAAGCATATACATACTTGATCCAATATCTAATATATCTTACCATCAAGCTTTGCAATAATTAAACAACTACCAAAACTAACAAGGCTGTTTATCTGACAATCTGATAACTTAGATTCTGTGGACAATACCAGACCACCACCACCTTCACTTTGCCATCAGAGACCCAATTTATTTCTGAGGAATTGTAGCCTATAATGTCAGTAGGTCAGTAGGTTGTACTTAGAACATAACATAAGAACTGCCATACTGGGTCAGACCAAGGGTCCATCAAGCCCAGCATTTTGTTTCCATCAGTGGCCAATCCAGGTCACAAGTACCTGGCAGGATCCTGGCAGTAATACCCAGAGATAAATAGTGTCTTTTCCCAAGTCAATCTGGTTAATAACAGTTTATGGTCTTCTCATCCACGAACTTGTCCAAACCTTTTTTAAACCCATTTATGCTAGCTGCCTTTACCACTTCCTCAGGCAATGAATTCCACAGTATACTTGCGCATTGAGTGAAAAAGAATTTTCTCCAATTTGTTTAAAATGTGCTACTTACTAACTTCATGGAGTGTCCTCTAGGTTTTGTATTATTTGAAAGAGTAAATAACCAATTCACATTTACCCGTTTTATTCCACTCATTATTTTATAGACCTCTACCATATCCCCCCTCAGCTGTTTCTTTGCCAAACTGAACAATCCTAACCTCTTTAGCTTTTCTTCATAGGGGAGCCTATCTATCCCTTTGATCATTTTGGTCACTCTTCTCTGCACCTGTTGCAGTTCACCTATATCTTTTTTGAGATGCTGCGACCAGAATTATATACAGTATTCTAGGTGTAGTCTCACCACACAGTGATATAGAGGTATTATGATATTTATTTATTTTATTTATGCAACTTTTATATACCGTGTCACAGAATACAAAATTCTATCTATACGGTTTACATGATAATATATAAAAACAGTTAGAAACAGATATAAATACATAAAATTTCAAATAAAACTTTCCTAATAATTCCTAACATTATGTTTGCTTTTTTAACCTCCGCTGCACACTGAGCCAAGGATTTCAAGGTATATTGTCCACGATGATTCCCAGGTCCTTTTCCTGGGTTGTAACTCCTAGTATGGAACCTAACATCATGTAACAACACTATGGGTTATTTTCCCCTCTGTGCATCACTTTGCACGTCCACATTAAACTTCATCTTCCATTTGAATGCCCAGTCTCTCAGCCTCTACAATTTCTCACAATCTGCTTGTGATTTCACTACTCATAATAATTTTGTATCATCTGAAAATTTGATCACCTCACTAGTCGTTCCCTTTTTCAGATCATTTATAAATATATTAAGCACTGGTCCCAATACAGATCCCTGAGGCACTCTACTGTTTACCTTTCTCCAAGGAGAAAACTCACCATTTATTCCTATTCTCTATTTCTTATCTTTTAACCATTTGCAATTCACAACAGGAAATTGCCCCCAATCCCATGACATTTTATTTTTCTCAGGAGTCTCTCATGGGTGACTTTATCAAATGCCTTCTGAAAATCCAAATACACTATATCCACTGAATCACCATTATCCACTTATTTATTAAACCCCTTCAAAAGATGTATCAGATTGGTGAGGCAAAACTTCCTTTGTGTAAATCCATGCTGGCTGTGTCCCATTAAATCATGCCTATTGTGATTCTGGCTGTTGTGCGGCCTCTCCAACCCCAGTGAGCCCAGCTCCAACACACTAGCATGTCTATGGTCCCTAGCCTCTGCCTGTTCTACAGCCTCCGCACCTCCAGAGGACCTCCACGAGCTCTCGCCCCTAGCTAGCTAATCCTTTCTCTCCTGCCTGTACAACACTAGTCCTCCTGCCTGTACAACACCAGTCCTATTTAACTCTGTCTTTCTCATACCTCCAAGCTTCAGCATGGAGTCCTTATTGGCTCCCTGCTCTAGGCATCACTGCCTTGCAGCTTTATCAAGCCATTCCTAGTTCTCTCTCGTGGCCTTCGAGCCTTCTGACCCCAGCCTTGCTTTGCTCTACCTCCTGGCCTTTAGGTCTTCTGATCCCAGCTTGCCTTGGTCTTGCCTTGTGGCCATCCGGTTTTCTGTTCCAAGCTTTGCTCTGTGGCCTGCAGGCCTTCTAATCCTTCCTTGCCTTACAGCGTGCCCTAGTCCTTTCTGCTTCCTAACCCCTGGCCTAAACCTGAGACTCCCAGGTCTCTCCCTGCTTCTAGACCTCTCTCTGCCTTGCTCCGCGGGGCCTTCCTTGCCTATGCTGCCTTTGGGCATTCTCTATGTTCCACATTCTGTGTAGTCCTTGTCCTGGTTTGTTATTTATTTATTTATTTAGAATTTTTATATACCGACATTCTTACATTAAAATGCACTCTGTTTCAGAGCTCCATACCAACCAGCACCTCGCTCCAGAGCTCCATTCCAGCCTTATCAGACTGCCTGTGCCTAGCCTTCAGCCTTGCCACCCTGTGCCACTCCAGGAGGTGGTGTCTACAACACCCCCTTTATAGCTGCCCTTCACAACAATGCCTTTCTATATGTTCTGCGATTTTATTCTCTAGGATAGTTTCTACAATTTTTGAAGGCATTGATGTCAAGCTCAGTGGTTTATATTTTCCCAGATCAACCCAGAACCCTTTTTATAGATCAGCATCACCTTGGCTACCCTCCAATCTTCAGGTACAATAGACCATTTTAACGATTGGTTACAAATTACTAGTAATAGATCTGCAGTTTCATTTTATAGTTGTTTCAGAACGCTGAGGTATAAAACCACTTGGTCCAGGTGATTTGCTACTCTTAAGTTTGTCAAGCTAGGTCATCTAGGTTTACCATGTTTTGTAAATCTAGATCGTCATCCAGGCTCACAATCATTTATTTATTTTTTAAAGTGCTTTTTACTCATGCCCTCCAATGTTTGGGGCGGGTTACATAAAAAACATACATAATGATAAAACAAGGAAGAGAGGTGAGAGAGGTAACGGTGGTGGGGCCGCTTGGCAATAGTGATCATAATATGATCAAATTTGATTTAATGACTGGAAAAGGAACAGTGTGCAAATCCAAGGCTCTCGTGCTAAACTTTCAAAAGGGAAACTGTGATAAAATGAGAAAAATTGTTAGAAAAAAACTGAAAGGAGCAGCTACAAAAGTAAAAAATGTCCAAGAGGCGTGGTCATTGTTAAAAAATACCATTCTAGAAGCACAGTCCAGATGTATTCCACACATTAAGAAAGGTGGAAAGAAGGCAAAACGATTACCGGCATGGTTAAAAGGGGAGGTGAAAGAAGCTATTTTAGCCAAAAGATCTTCATTCAAAAATTGGAAGAAGGATCCAACAGAAGAAAATAGGATAAAGCATAAACATTGGCAAGTTAAATGTAAGACATTGATAAGACAGGCTAAGAGAGAATTTGAAAAGAAGTTGGCTGTAGAGGCAAAAACTCACAGTAAAAACTTTTTTAAATATATCCGAAGCAGAAAGCCTGTGAGGGAGTCAGTTGGACCGTTAGATGATCGAGGGGTTAAAGGGGCACTTAGAGAAGATAAGGCCATCGCGGAAAGATTAAATGATTTCTTTGCTTCGGTGTTTACTGAAGAGGATGTTGGGGAGGTACCCGTAATGGAGAAGGTTTTCATGGGTAATGATTCAGATGGACTGAATCAAATCACGGTGAACCTAGAAGATGTGGTAGGCCTGATTGACAAACTGAAGAGTAGTAAATCACCTGGACCGGATGGTATACACCCCAGAGTTCTGAAGGAACTAAAAAATGAAATTTCAGACCTATTAGTAAAAATTTGTAACTTATCATTAAAATCATCCATTGTACCTGAAGACTGGAGGATAGCAAATGTAACCCCAATATTTAAAAAGGGCTCCAGGGGCGATCCGGGAAACTACAGACCGGTTAGCCTGACTTCAGTGCCAGGAAAAATAGTGGAAAGTGTTCTAAACATCAAAATCACAGAACATATAGAAAGACATGGTTTAATGGAACAAAGTCAGCATGGCTTTACCCAGGGCAAGTCTTGCCTCACAAATCTGCTTCACTTTTTTGAAGGAGTTAATAAACATGTGGATAAAGGTGAACCGGTAGATATAGTATACTTGGATTTTCAGAAGGCGTTTGACAAAGTTCCTCATGAGAGGCTTCTAGGAAAAGTAAAAAGTCATGGGATAGGTGGCGATGTCCTTTCGTGGATTGCAAACTGGCTAAAAGACAGGAAACAGAGAGTAGGATTAAATGGGCAATTTTCTCAGTGGAAGGGAGTGGACAGTGGAGTGCCTCAGGGATCTGTATTGGGACCCTTACTGTTCAATATATTTATAAATGATCTGGAAAGAAATACGACGAGTGAGATAATCAAATTTGCAGATGACACAAAATTGTTCAGAGTAGTTAAATCACAAGCAGATTGTGATAAATTGCAGGAAGACCTTGTGAGACTGGAAAATTGGGCATCCAAATGGCAGATGAAATTTAATGTGGATAAGTGCAAGGTGATGCATATAGGGAAAAATAACCCATGCTATAATTACACGATGTTGGGTTCCACATTAGGTGCTACAACCCAAGAAAGAGATCTAGGTGTCATAGTGGATAACACATTGAAATCGTCGGTTCAGTGTGCTGCGGCAGTCAAAAAAGCAAACAGAATGTTGGGAATTATTAGAAAAGGAATGATGAATAAAACGGAAAATGTCATAATGCCTCTGTATCGCTCCATGGTGAGACCGCACCTTGAATACTGTGTACAATTCTGGTCGCCGCATCTCAAAAAAGATATAATTGCGATGGAGAAGGTACAGAGAAGGGCTACCAAAATGATAAGGGGAATGGAACAACTCCCCTATGAGGAAAGACTAAAGAGGTTAGGACTTTTCAGCTTGGAGAAGAGACGACTGAGGGGGGATATGATAGAGGTGTTTAAAATCATGAGAGGTCTAGAACGGGTAGATGTGAATCGGTTATTTACTCTTTCGGATAGTAGAAAGACTAGGGGACACTCCATGAAGTTAGCATGGGGCACATTTAAAACTAATCAGAGAAAGTTCTTTTTTACTCAACGCACAATTAAACTCTGGAATTTGTTGCCAGAGAATGTGGTTCGTGCAGTTAGTATAGCTGTGTTTAAAAAAGGATTGGATAAGTTCTTGGAGGAGAAGTCCATTACCTGCTATTAAGTTCACTTAGAGAATAGCCACTGCCATTAGCAATGGTTACATGGAATAGACTTAGTTTTTGGGTACTTGCCAGGTTCTTATGGCCTGGATTGGCCACTGTTGGAAACAGGATGCTGGGCTTGATGGACCCTTGGTCTGACCCAGTATGGCATTTTCTTATGTTCTTATGTTCTTAAGAATCAAAATAAACTAGGCAAACAAAGAGATTAATCTAAGCACTGCCAGAGAAAGCTAGACTTATTCCTGGAAGGCCTGCTTAAATAGAAAAATTTTCAAGGCTTTCTTGAAATCTTTATGATTGGTCATAGTTATAATAGTTTAATTTCTTCCAAATCATCACTATTAAATACTATTTCCGGCACAGTATCTCCCCAACATCGACTTCAGTAAACAGTGAAGCAAAGGATTCATTAAGAACCCTACTTTGAAAATCATTTGCATACTTAAAATTAGGTTTTACACGTGTAGATGTATTTTACCTGTGTAAGTGAACTTTTGAAAATTGTTATAAATATATGCCGCTGATAGGATTGCCACATGTAAATGCACTTTTTGCATGTAAATGGCTTTTTAAAATTGCTACGATAGTATGTTACATTTACAAGTGTAACTCCTTTTAAAATTGCCTCCTTAATGTTTCTGCTATGGCCTTCTCTTCCCTAAGTGCCCTTTAACCCTTCTATCATCTAACTGTCCAAGAGATTCCCTCACAGGTTTCCTGTTTCAGATCTATTTAAAAAATGTTTTATTATGAGGTTTTGCCTCTATAGCCAGATTCTTTTCAAATACTCTTTCTGCCTGCCTTATCAATTTTTTTACATCTAATTTGCCAGTGCTTATGCTTTTTCCTATTTTCTTCAGTTGGATCCTTTTTCCAATTTTTTAAAAAAGTTCTTTGGGCTAAAATAGCCTGTTTTCCCTCACTTTTTAACCATGCTGGCAGTGCTTGGCCTTCCTTCCACCATTTTAAATGCATGGAATGCGTCTGGGCTTCCAAGATGGTATTTTTTTTATTTTTTTTTTTATTTTATTTTTATTTGAATTTTCATTATCATATAATGACAACAACATTGAAAGAAAAACAGAAAAAATGACATTAGTGCGGGAGGTATATACATCTCCAATCTAAACAATACAAAGAACTAAATTAAATTTTAGTCAAATATTACAGGAGTGATATTCCTTCCGACTCTACATATTAAGAAATAAAGAAATAAACATTTTTATTTATTTATAAGAATAGATGGGGAACCATATAAAAGCGGTTCATAAGAAAAAAAAATTATAGGAATTGGCAGTTTCATCTAGCACAACATTTTACTTTTCCTTCCATGCCCTAGATCCACATGGAGACATTAAGAATGTGAGTCCAGGTATAGACGTAGCTGTTGAGGGTCCGAAAAAATATATCTATCATTCTGATGTATCAAAAGACATCTAGAGGGAAATCGCAAGAAATATTTAGCTCCTCGGGAGAGGACTTCATTTTTCATCTGAAGAAATAACTTCCTTTTTTCCTGTGTTCTTTTAGTAATGTCAGGAAACACTCTCACTTGAGACCCATAAAAGGAGGATTGGTGTTTTCTAAAGGATAATCTCAGTATGTTTTCTTTGTCAGAAAGCAGGAGAAAAGTCACAAACAGAGTTGCTCTTGCTTCAATTTTTGCCTCATAGGATTTCTCCAGGAAATCTGTAAGATTGTCAAATACAGTATTATCCCGGATGGACTTTTTAGAAAATGAAGTAAGGAAAAATAATTTAAGATTTCTTTTTTTTCCTAAAACAAAATGGGCAAATCCGAAAGATCTCCTTAAAAGCTACTTTATAAATATACTGGGACTGTCTGAAAATGCTATACCAGAATTTTCAAAAATCTACTATCTTCCTGGGAAAGAAGTCATAAAACAGCAAGAAGACCGGGATAATACTGTATTTGACAAGATGGTATTTTTAAACAATGTCCATGTCTTTTTACTTTTGTAGCTGCACCTTTTAGTTTTTTCTAACTATTTTCCTCATTTTATCAATCTTCCATTTGTAAGTTAAATGCTAAAGCAGTAGATTTACTTAATGTCCTCCCTCCAGTAATTAACTCAAATTTGATTGCATTAAGATCACTGATGCTGAGAGGCCCCACTACCGTTACCTCTTGCACCAAATCCTGCATTCAGCTAAGAATTAGATCTAAAATGGCTCCCCCTCTTGTCGGTTCCAAGACAAGCTACTCCATTAAGCAGTCTTTTATTTTATCTAGAAACATTTCCTTCCTAGCATGTCCTGATGCGACATTTAACCAGTCATTATTGGGTAAATTTAAATATGCCTCTTGTTTTCTTCTTATCGCCTTATTGGACAATACCACCTATCCAGCACCTACCTGCCAGCATTAAGAAGATTGATTTCTGAAGCGTTTTAGGCTGTTGGTACAAACCTGGTTACCTCGTGGCCTATGGTGTCTATAGGTCATGTTTCCTTTTTTCTGTCCCTTTTTTCTTATAATCTTGATGAATGAAATACAGCCACCCCCAACCTGCTGGCATTAAACTAATTGGTATCTGGGAAATTATAGCCTGCTCTTTCCAACCCGCTACTGTGACCTGTGATGTTGCTAGACTGATCTGTCCCTTTTCCTTTTATCACCAATCCCTTTGCCTCTACTCTCAAGGAAGTGAAAGGCTGATTGTTTGCAATACTACAACTTTTGAGCCTTATTCTTTATTGTCTGTCCCTTAAACATTCTTGAATTCTTTTCTCACAATCTCTGCTGGTAGGCTATTCCAAGCACCTCTTTCCTCTGAACTTTCACATCATGACCTCTTTTCATTAAAATTCCTTTGCTTTGGAAAATTTCTTGTAATTTATTGAAGCCTATCATATCTTCACTTTCCCTTCTTTTCTCCAGTGAATACAATTTTGTGCATTCTTTGTAGAGTTTGTGTTGCAGACTCTGGATCAATTTTTTAGCCCATCTGAATCTCTTCCTTCTTCTCAATGTCCTCAGGAAGGTACAGCTTCCAAAACTGAACACAGTATTCAAAGTTGGGTCTCCTCAGTGATCTATAGAAGGGCAATATTAATTCATTTTTTCCTGCTGCTGATATGTCTACTCATGTAATCATGTATTCTGTTAAATTTCCTTATTACTTTATTATGGATTGTCTACCTTCAGGTCATTTGCAATGTTTATTTTTAGACCTTTTCCTTGTTTAACAGTTCACAGTTCTTGACCATCTAAATGATATGTAGCTAGTAGAATTTTGCACCCTGGAATAAAATATTGTAAGCTCAGGGGCAGATTTTCAAAGACCTACGCACGTAAATCCAGGAGGATTAATGCGCGTAGGGGGGTTACGCTCGCGGGGCCTATTTTCAAAAGGCCCAGCTGCGCGTGTAAAGCCCCGGGGGTGCATATTAATCCTGGGGCTTGAAAAAAGGATCGGGGCGTGGGTGGTCCGGGGCGGGATCAGCGGCTCCTGGCACAGCGGCCATTTGCCACTGTGTCAGAGATCGTATGCCAGCAATTGGCCGGCGCGTGCAACTTGCGCCTTCCCAGAGGCAGGCGCAAAAGGTAAAATAAAGATCGGGAGGTTAGAGTAGGGCTAGGGGGGGAAAGGTTAGGGGAAGGGGTGGGAAGGTCAGGCTAGGGGGAAGGGAAGTTCCCTCTCAGGCAGCTCCGATTTTGGAGCGGCCTGGGAGGAAACGGGGGAAGGCAGCACGGCTCGGCACGCGAAAGGTGCATAATTGTGCACTCCCTTGCGTGCGCCAACCCTTGATTTTATAACTTGCACACGCACATGTATGCCCGCACACACCTTTTTAAAATCTACCCCTCAGTGTACTACATTTTGTAGTATCATACTCATGTTGGAAACTTTTAGTAACAGCTACCAAAACTGTACATGCAGAAAACCAGGAGAGGATACAGGTTCATGAAGAAAATGCAAGTTTTTGTAGCTATTAGCTACATTTGAAGGCTTGACACCAGACTCTAGTAAAGGCTAGTGTTTCTATAGGAATAACTGAGAAACGCTTAGATGCTGTATATGAGATGACATCATAGCTATTTTAGTAAACAGTAAAGAAAGCATATGGAAGTAATTTGTAAAGACTTTCATGGTGATTGTGTATGCAAAATTTGCATATCTGCATGTAAATAGCTTCTATATACGGTAAGTGACTTTTCGGAAGGGTGGGAATATGCACATATCGCAATTGGCAGAAAAGTATGCGCAAAGAAAGAGGGTGTTTGAAGGGTGTTCTACGGTGGTTTGGAAAGACACACACATTTATATATTTTATAAACAGAGTGCATGCATACATCAAACATGATTGCATGCTTTTACACCTGCTAATCAAATTGTGGATATTAAGTCTGAGTTCTTTGTTGTCTGCAGTTTTTGGGTGGGGGATTTAGATCAAGTGGTGGAGGGGGTGGGTGAACTAGTGAAGATCTGGGTCACCTGATGGAGGTTTTGGTGAACTGGCACTTGAAAGTATGCCCTCAAGTAAATATTTTCATAAGCTTGATACGTGCTTATAAAATACCTGTCCCGCATAAACTGAAGGTTATTATGCGTACATGTTACAATTTATTTATTTATTTGAATGTATTTTTATAAAATAAGTGAATAAACCGAGGTCTCTGCATTAAAAAATGTTTGTATACTGAAATATTTATTTATTTATTTATTTATTATTTTGCTATACCGACTTTCATGACAAGAATCACATCAAACTGGTTTACATTTAACAATGTGTGTAAAGTATAGAAAACTCGAACCACAGTAACAAGAGTATGGTTGGGGAAGTGCGGCAGTTACATTAAAACAGGGTAATGATAACTGGGATCAGGAAAAATAAGGAACATATTTACAAGGTAGCAAAATCGATTCCTATATGATATTTACAGGGTAACACAATAGATTCCAATAGAGTGCAATTGTATATCAAATGACATTAGTAAAATGGTAATGGAGATGACAGTGAAGTTAGTGAATACTTAGTGAATATAGGCACATGCTTTTAGGTCAGTGATACATAGTATTTTATAAATTGTGTGGCTCCTGCTACATGGTTTATGAAATACAGGCATATCTTTAGGCATGCCTGCTTATGCATATATGTGCTGAGTTATGCACACTATTATACATTACCCTCATAAAATCTTCTTACAAAAAGTTTAGAGGGTAATTTCCAAAGCTATATAGTCAGATAAACAGTGATTTATCCAGATAAACTGGCCTGTCAGAAAATGGCTGAAAGTGCAGGTGAAATCCAGAGAGCTGGGTTACAAAGAGGCATTCCCATGGGCATTCTTAGGTCAGGAGTATAAAACTGTGCATCTCTTTGGCATTTTCAAAGTACATGGATTATTTTATTTGCCACCACACTACTCGCAAAAATTACAAGTGCAACATATGCAGATGTTGCTTAACTTTCAAAAGGAAACTACCAAGGTTTTTTCTCTTTAAAAATTAGCTATAAAGTATGCACTTAAAAAATATGTTTATGTTTATTCCTACTTGATTAACCGCAGTTATTACAAATGTAAAACAAAGGGGACGATGCAATACAGTGCGCTTAGCTGAGCGCACTGTATAACCCACAATCGGACGGGGGTTGTATAGGCACTAATTAATCCCCTTATACAATAAGTAGATTAGCGCCTCTACAATACATGTCCAATGCGGAGTGTCTAGGATGCACATTTAGCGATCAGAAATTAATGCCTACCTGGAGCAGGCGTTAATAGCTGAGCGCTCCATAAAGCAGTAAAAAAACACCGGCAGTCGGGTGCAGAAAACGGACGCTCAACTTACAAGCATCCTGTTGCGGAGGTGGACCCTTAGCCCGAGGTGGAGTTGACGCTACCCGTGGGGAAGCCCCCACGTGTCCCCACCGTCGGGAGGCGGAGCAGAACAGGAAGCGGAGGCCAACTGGAGCTCTTCCAATACCAGCCCTCATTCCCCGCAGGTTGAGCCCTTGGATACTGGGGCCAGCTGGTCTCAGGCGGGCCTCCGAGTGGTTGATCCCGTGGAGGGTGCTCAAGGCAGGGAGCCAGGAAGCAGCAGCGACACAGGGTCTAATGAAGCTGGGTTCAAAACTGTGCCTGGATCCAGAACCCCGGTCAGGCTAAAGTAGGCTAAGAGTCAGGAACACGTTAAGTCTGGGCTTGTAAGTAGGTAAGAGCCTAAGAAAGGCCAAGTCCAAGTAATCAGCTGGAGGCAGAGTCAGGTTCAAGCTGGAGTCAGGGCAGGTGGCTGGAGACAAGGTCAGGTACAAGCTAAAGTCAGGGCAGGCAGCTGGAGACAAGGTCAAGTACAAGCTGAAGTCAGGGCAGGTGGCTGGAGACAAGGTCAGGTCCAAGCAAGTGTCAAAACCAGGGAATCTGTCCAAAGCGTGCTCAGGAACAAGCAAGGGTCAAACCAGAGAATCCGTCCAAAGTGTGGTCAGGAACAAGCGAGGGTCAAGCCAGAGAATCCATCCAAAGGGTAACAGGAAACAGGAAGCTGGAATGAGGCACAAGGATTGGAACAGGAATGCAGGACTGGAACAGGTCAGGTACAGGAACACGAACAAGCAACAACTAAGCACATGACTGGAAGCGTGGAGATCTGTTGCCAAGGCAAAGACCGAATGGCAGAGCCTGCCTTAAGTAGCAAGGCCCGGAGAAGTCATCATCCGGAGCTGCGGGAAGGTTTCCCGTCGCGGACCCTTTAAAATCAGGGAAGGCGTGCGCTCGCGCGCCTAAGGCAGACAGACTGGAATTAGCAATGGCGGCGTCTCCCCTCGATGCACGTGGGGAGACCCGACTGGGACCGGAGGAGTCCATGGAGCTGATGGAGGAACCTGGGAGCGTAGCAGGAGCGCAACTGCCTACTGCTGCCAAAGAGGAAGGGCCAGGGCCAGGACAAGGGCATCGGGGGAGAGTAGAGCCGGTCGTGGGCCTGCCGCTGCCAGGATATGCAACATGTCCATTTTCCTGAACCCCCTGGCTGTGCGGCTGTGCAGTATTTAGGAAAACCGACGCCAATAAACTCGGCGTCGGTTTTCCTAACCAAAGGACCGCCAACATCAATCAGGTTCTTGATAGCAAGGAGGCGCTAGGGGTGCACAAGTGACCCTAGTGCCTCCTTGCTAACGCGACCCCCTAATTTAAATATTGCAAGGTTCCCCCAAGGGGGTCACCTGAGGGCACATCAGCTCCAAAGTGAAGTACAAATAAAATTAGTAAAACTAACAATTTAAAACTAGCAAAGACATAACATAAACATATCAAAAAATAAAAAGGTAAGCATAAAATAATAAAATGATAAAAATAAAACCAAAAGTTAGATCAATGTACATAAATAAGATAAAAATAAATGAGTAAAACAATACAAAAGTGTAAAATATACAGAAAAGGAGAGAATCAGGTCAGATGTAAACAAAATATGAGAAGGCATGTACAAGCAAGTTCAGGTATTACTCACATGTGGGAAAGTTTGTACAAACAAATAAGATTTAAGTGCTTTTCTAAATTTTATGAACTCTTTCTCCAGACAAACATTGAGAGGTAAGGAGTTCCAAAGACAAGAGGATAATTAAGAAAAACAAATAGCTCTAGAACTTTCAAAACAAATGTTTTGAATAGAAGGTAGCACTAGACTTTCTTGTGGCAAAGATTGTAGCAGGCGAGAAGAAAGATAGGGAGAAATAACAGAGGCAAAATAATATGGAGTGCCCTAACACAGGGCCTTAAAAATATGGCATCCAATTTTAAATTGTATATGAAGGGATACTGGAAGCCAGTGTAAATCAGCCAAAAGGAGAGTAATATAATCATGCTTAGATTTACAAAAAATGACCTTTGCAGAAGTGTTCTATGCCAGTTGAAGTAGTTTAAGTTGGGATGTTGATAGACCATGTAATAAAACATTACAATGGTCCAGTCTTGATAGAACAAGGGAATGAGTTAAAATTTCAAGATCAGAACTGTCCAAAAAAGGCTGAAGATGATGTATCAATCTGAGGAAAAAATAAAGTCTTGAGAATGTTGGAAATATGATGAGAGAAATTGAGCTGCCTATCAAAAGTAAACCCTAATGTATTGACTGTATCCTTGACCAGAATGGCACAGCCTGCCATGATAGGAACTGGGAGAGCAGTAGAAAGAGAAATATGAGTAAACCAAATGGCTTTGGATTTTAAAAATTGATCTTAAGCTTAGAAGAATATAACCAGTCAGAAACCTTTGAAAGACAGTTATTAAAATCAGATAGAGTATTAGTGGATGTTGGTTTAAAGCTAGCAATAATCTGAATGTCATCAGCGTAGAAATACCCAGAGAAGCCTAAACTCTGAATGGTGGCAAGAGGAGAGAGATATAGATTGAAGAGTACAGGAGAAAGAATGGATGTTGGAGCACTCCACTAAGAAGTGGGAGAGAGGCGGAAAGCTCTGAATTCCAACTAATGCTATAAGGGGCAAATTTTCAAAGGTACGTGTGGCCGTCCATGTGCGCGCGCTACCCGGCGCGTGCACATGGACGCCCGATTTTATAACATGCTCGCACAGGTGCGTGCATGTTATAAAATCGGGGGTCAGCGCGCGCAAGGGGGTGCATACTAGTGCATCTTACACGCGCCGAAGCCCACAGCCTTCCCCTGTTCCCTCCCAGGCTGCTCCAAAATCACAGCGGCCTGGGAGGGAACTTCCCTTCCCCCTAATCTAACCTTCCCACCGCTTCCCCTAACCCTTCCGCCCCCTAGCCCTTCCTAACCCCCCCCCCCTCAATTCCTTTAACTTACCTTTTGTGCCTGCTCTGAGCAGGCGCAAGTTGCGTGCACCGGCAGCCTGCCGGCACGTGATCCTCCAACACAGCAGCAAATGACTGCTGTGCCGGAGGCCTCTGGCTCTGCCCCACCTCCTCCCTGCCCCTTTTTTGAAGCCCCAGGACTTAGACGCATCCAGGGGCTTTATGCGCATCGCCGGGCCTTTATAAAATAGGCCTGGCGTGCGTAACCCGATTTATGCTTAGAGCTTTGAAAATCCGGCCCTAAGTACGTTGTTCTAAGAAAGATTTGAACCACTGTAGAGAGTGTTTTCTTTAATACCACAATCAAACAGTTTATTGAGTAGAAGCTGATGATCAACTGTATCAAGACAGACTAGAAGAGCTGCATCACCTCTATCCCGACAGAGACCAATCTCATTAAGTAATGAGGTAAGAGCTGTTTCGGTACTATGACCCTTCCTATAGCCAGACTGCTTAGGATGAAGTGCCATAGTTTTTCAAGGAAATGCTCATAATTGAGATTCCACTACTTTTTCAATGACTTTAGCAAGAGTAGGAAGGTTAGAAACAGGATAATAATTCTCAGGGACCTCAGGGTCAAGCTGATTTTTCTTTAAACAGGATGGATGAGTGCAGATTTGAGAGAAGCTGGAAGATTGCAAGTGTGAAAACTGGTGTTGACAATGTCAGCCATAAAAGCCTAAGACCTAAATCAGGACTTTTGACTATGTACCCACATACTTTGCAGTTATGTGACCTACTCAGAATTGTCCCCTATATATTTTGCCAGAGGAAACTGATACTTTTTTTTTTTGACCCAGCAGTTCCTCCTGCTCCTTTGTACTTTCAGTTGAATTGGTACCAGGGCTAGGATCTGGCACCATGAGCCTTCATTTTCAAGTACCCAGGGATATCTTTCCCTGTTTTATATCTTCACCACCACCCCCCCCCCCCCCCCCCAATCATATCTAGTCTGGTCATTGTGGTGATGGTCCTGGGCCAAGAACCATGGACCAGAGCTCTTTCTGGAATGCTGCAATTATGGACCCTGAATACAGTTACTAGGTGTCACCCTTAAGCAAGGGCCATGACTCTCCCCATCCTGTCCTCAACCTGAGGGCTATGAATGCTGCCTCTGTGGCATCCCCAGCCAACCTGGGAAGCAGAAAACAAGAGGATCATATTAGGAACATTCTATGTGGCGGTGCACAACACTCGCCACCTGAGCCACCAGGATGGGCCTAAAATTCACCTTCAACAGCACATCATGAAGGCACAGAAAAACTAAAAATAAGTAAAATCTACATTTTTTACTCTCATATTTCTATGTAAATCACACCAAATGTTTAGAAATTTTACAAGTAAAACTCATAAATTTGAGTTCATGCATTTCTGCCTAGTATTTAATCAAAGGCAGATTCCAAATGCACAAGGAAAGTCATTTCTCACAGTTTATTGGGTTGAGAATTGGCAGTGAATAAATAATTGATTAGAGTCAGTCTTTAATGGAATCCCATTCACATCAAGTGATGAACAAGCAATTATTGGGTGATGGGATTATTGCGCTTCACATGTGGTTCTGAAACATTTCAGAAGAAGAAAAATGGAGAAACACAGAGGTGCTGATCTCAGCTTTCATGTGGGGCAACCTACACATAAAAAAGGTAGCATTGCATGTGTTTGAAAAATGATTGCTGAGCTCAACTGAAATATGTTGTAATATTTGACTGACATGATGTAGCATAAATATTTCACTTTTTTTTTTGATAATTTTCTTGCACGACTTATTGTACGGTTTCTGCAGATTATTTGTGAATCTTTGAAGTTTTTTTTAGCATTGCACATGTGAGTGGCATATGAAAATATAAGAATCCCCTCTTTCCTGTTTAGCATGAAGGTACGTCTTTAAAGAAGTTGTCCTTTGATCCCTGTAAGCTATAGACCCTTTTATCATTTGATCCCTGTAAGCTATAGGCCTATTTTCAACTTACTTTCCTTAGCTAAAATAATTGAAAAATGTGTCCTGATCCAGTTACAGGATTTCTTAAACAAACAACATATTAGATGACTTTCAAAGTGGTTTCAGAACTGGGCACAGCATACAGACTTTATTAGTTGCTGACTTTTTGCTTTGTGTACTTGATAAAGATCTTTTTGTTATACTTGTACTTCTTGATGTGTCTTCTGTGTTTGACATTTTGTGTCACATCAAGTTGATAAGTTGTATGGAGTCAACTGGTGTATGAGGCATGGCTCACCAATTGTTTAGATCATTTTTAACCAATCGCTACCAACAAATGAAATTGATTGACAGGTTTTCTTTGCCTAAGCCCATTGCTTCTGCTACCCCCTAAGCTTCTGCACTGTCGGCAGTAATATTTAATATTTACTTAAATCCCTTGGGGAAGCATACGTCTGCCTATGGATTCCACTGGAGAATATACACTGATAGCATCCAGCTTTTCACATTAGTTGGGTCTGCTTTACAGGACACCATAGCCACATTAACAGCATGCATCCTCACAATTGAGATTTGGCTGTAATGCAACAATTTTACACCTAAATTTAAAAAAATGAAGAGCCATGGGTTATTCGCAACCCATTCTCCATAGACCAGTACCATCTACAGGTGAATATCATGTGTGCTCTTTTTCTTCTGAGATGCAAGCTCTTGGGTTGATTTTTTATTCATTTTGAATCACTTTTGTGAATACCTTTATATGAATAATTCTCCCAGCAATTTTCAAAAGGCCATTTATGTGCAGAAAAATGGGATTTATGCACATAAACCCTTTAGAAAGTTACCCCATAGGAAAAGGCTATTAAGTAATATAGTTCAGGGGTGGAAAAACTATGGCCCTTCTTCCTCCTTCTTCCTCCTTTTTTGTGGCCTACCTTTCTCGGAGCATTCTCTATTGTCTCTGACTTGCTCATCTGCAACAGCTCTAGCAAAAGCAGCAGGACAGCAGAAAGTTCCACCTAGTTCCTTCCCAGGAAGCCTAGCAACGCATGGAAGACGTGTATACACCAAACCACCCAGAGATAACACTGGCTGTTAGGGATGTGAATCGTTTTTTGACGATTTGAAACAATCGTCAGATATATTTTAAATCGTCAAAATTCGTTAGAGCCTTGATACAATAGCAATTCCCCCGATTTATCATCAAAAAATCGTAAATCGGGGGAGGGCGGGAAAACCGGCACACCAAAACAACCTTAAAACCCACCCTGAACCTTTAAAACAAATCCCCCACCCTCCTAAAACCCCCAAAATGTTTTAAATTACCTGGGGTCCAGTGGGGGGGGGGTCCCAGCGCGATCTCCCACTCTCGGGCCACGGCTGCGTTAATAGAAATGGCGCCTAGCTTGTTGTTGCCCAGGTAGAGTGTCCATCAAGCTAGGTGGAGAGAACATTGTCCAAATCTCATCTTGGAGTGAGTTTCCTCACTCCGAAGGCCATCAAATCTTCACAAGAGACCACTGTGCTGTTCGTACGTCTCACGTTGAATGTGAAAGTGGCCCCCAACCCCCTACACTAATACCTAATCTCCACCTTGAGTTACTAGGTGGGCCTCTCATAGGGATACAAATACCTGTCTAGGGAAGAGACACTATAGCAAGTCTCTCTCTCTCTTGGATACTGACAACATATCGTGCACTGCGATGAATCTTTGGGTGTTTTATCGTGCACCGAGAAAACATCGCGATTTGCGCAAATGTATTCGTGAATGGCGAAAACATCGCGGCACGTACAGTTTTCCCCCTGCACGAAAAAGCCTCATTTGCATGGGAAACGCCCCTTAATGCGTTACCAATGCGATATTGGAAAATGAGACCCTATGTGTCCCATTCTGAATGTATCGACTATTTCTTTCAAAGGTATTTTTGATCTCATGAAAACATCGATCACTGACATTTTTAACGCTTCACTAAGTCTTGGGGTTATGCCTACTGTTCTTAAATCTGCGCTGGTCAAACCATTGCTTAAAAAATCTACATTAGATGCTAGTAATCCTTTAAATTATAGACCTATTTCATCACTCCCCCTTATTGCTAAGGTAATTGAAGGGATCATTTTAAAGCAATTAACGGATTTCTTAGAGAAGAATGAAATTTTGAGCCCCCATCAATTCAGCTTTCGCCGTGGTCTTAGTACTGAATTACTCCTGATCTCAATGGTCGACTCTATCAAACGGAGTCTTGATAATGGTCAACAATTTATTTTAGTTTCACTCGACATCACCTCTGCTTTTGATTCCATTGATCATCAAATTTTACTTTTTCGTCTTCGGGAATGTGGTATTTCAGGAACAGTACTTGATTGGTTTGAGAGTTACCTGTCTGAGCGTTCTCAAGTCATTCGATTTAATAACTCTTGTTCTTTGTCTCAGCAGGTGAAGGTTGGGGTGCCACAGGGTTCAGCCCTTTCGGCAATGTTGTTTAATATATATCTCACCCCCATTACCAAATTGCTAGCTACCATCTCAGATGGGTATAAGATCTATGCTGATGACATTCAGTTTTATATAAAAGTTCAGAATTCATGGCAGGAAACAGTGAATTCTTTATCCTTGTGTTGGATACTATTAAGCGATGGTTGAAGCACAATAAGTTGTTGCTAAATACTGGTAAGACCACAATGTTGTTAATTCATCGACCTCATTCCTAACCTTTACAGGACACTATTTCAATAGACAATTTCTCATTTTCTCTTACTAAACCTATCAAGAGTCTAGGTATCATGATTGACTCTACCTTATCTTTTAAACCTCAAATAAAATCGCTGATTAAAACAGGCTTCTCCACTTCCTCTTCTCTTGAAGACTCTTGTGAAGTTACGTCAGGACAAGGGAACCATGATTCTAACAGCACCTCATTGGCCACGCCAAGTGTGGTTTCCAATACTTCAGGATCTCTCCATCCGTAGGCACATTCCCATGGGACAGGACCCGCTCCTTATCACTCAAAACGACGGGTGTCTATGCCATCCCAATCTTCAAGCCTTGACCCTGATGGCATGGATGTTGAAAGGTTAATCCTTCAGCCACATAACCTTTCAGATCCAGTTTCCCGTGTCTTGATTGCTTCGCGAAAGCCTTCCACGAGAAAATCTTACTCTTACAAATGGAAAAGGTTCACGTGATGGTGCTCTTCTCAGTCCCTTGACCCCTTTTCCTGTCCAATCCCAAAGTTTCTGGACTATCTTTGGCATTTGTCAGAATCAGGTCTAAAGACCTCTTCCATCAGAATGCATGTCAGTGCGGTAGCCACCTTCCATAAAGGTATCGGGGATGTCCTTTTATCAGTACAACCCCTTGTAACACGCTTTTTAAAAGGCTTGATCCACATCAAGCCTTCATTACGTCCTCCGGCCCCTTCTTGGGACCTTAATCTGGTTCTCGGTCGGCTCATGAAACCGCCTTTCGAGCCTCTTCACTCTTGTGAACTTCGATATCACATATGGAAAGTGATTTTCCTTTTGGCAATCACTTCAGCTCGCAGAGTTAGTGAATTTCAGGCTCTAGTTACCTATCCACCTTACACTAAACTTCTGCAGGCCCGGGCGGAACTCCGCACTCACCCTAAATTCTTACCTAAGGTAGTCTCGGATTTTCATCTAAACCAATCCATCATACTACCTACCTTTTTTTCCAGGCCCCATGCCAACCCAGGAGAACAAGCTCTGCATACCCTTGACTGTAAATGGGCTCTAGCGTTTTACCTAGACCGTACAGCAGCCCACAGGGAAAGCACTCAATTGTTCATCTCTTTCCACCCTAACAAGTTAGGGAAGCCTGTGGGTAAGCAGATTCTCTCCTCCTGGTTGGCGGACTGCATATCCTTTTGCTATCAGCAAGCGGGCATTCTATTTCAAGACCGTGTTAAAGCACACTCTGTGAGGGCCATGGTGACTTCAGTAGCACACCTATGATCGGTGCCGCTTCCTGACATTTGCAGGGCTGCCACCTGGAATTCTCTCCACACCTTTGCAGCCCACTATTGTTTGGACAAAGCCGGAAGACAGGATTTCATCTTTAGCCAGTCTGTCCTTCGCAACTTATTTACAACGTGACGAACCTACACCCTTCCGCCTGCCCGGTGGGGTTCAGGATGCCCTTTCCCAAATTCCACCCCAGTTGTTGTGCCTGTTGCACGCCTTTGGGTACATTTGGTGCATGTTCGGACATCCTCAGCTCGGTACTCACCCATATGAGAGGACTACCATCCTGCTTGTCCTGTGAGAAAGCAAATGTTGCTTACCTGTAACAGGTGTTCTCACAGGACAGCAGGATGTTAGTCCTCATGAAACTCGCCCGCTGCCCCGCAGTGTTGGGTTCGTAACGTTTTATTATTTTATTTTTCGGCACTGCCTGTAGCTTTCAAATAAGACTGAAGGGGGACCCCTGCTGGCTGCAGGGTTAGTGCCATGCTGGGCATGCCCTGTAGGGGCCAGTCAAAGTTCTGGAAACTTTGATAGAATTTTTCCGTGATTGGGCTCCATTCTGATGATGTCACCCATATGTGAGGACTAACATCCTGCTGTCCTGTGAGAACACCTGTTACTGGTAAGCAACATTTGCTTTATCTACAGCTCAGCTTCCAGGGATCGCTGTTCCAGTATGTGAGGGACTTCAGCCCAGCTGGGAATTCCAGCTCACTCCTGCCACCTCTGGTGGTTCAGTATACTGTCTAATAAAAGAACTAGTGTGTGTCTGTTTCCTAACTCTGAGCCTGACCGGTGGTCCCTCTCGGGATCTTCCCCCGGGAGCATGGTCATCTGCCACTGGTCCAAGGATCCACCCACAACTCTCCTAAATAACAACAATTCCAATCCCTGAAAGATATTTTTTTTACCTTTGTTGTCTGATCTTATTTTTCTATCAGTTGGTCCCAGTCTTTTTTCCTCTTGTCTGACTTCTTATTCCTTTTTCAAGGTCTCTTATCATCTCTGTTTCTTCTCTCTCCTCCTGTCTTCTTTCCTTCCTCCTTCATACACCCACACAGGTTCTCTCTCAAATTGCTCTTTTACATCCAAGATTCCATGCTTGCATGCTCTCTCTCACATACACACAGACTCCCACTCCCATACACAGGCTCCCACTCTCATATGCTCTCTCTCACATGCAGGCTCTCATTCTCACATGCTCTTACATGCAGGTTCACATTCTCTCTCACAAGAATTGTGTGTGTGTTTGTGAGGTTTCCATTCTCACACACACAAGTCTCACTCTTACATGCTCTGTTTCACACACAGGCTCTACTCACACACAGACACAGACAGGATCCCATTCACATACACACACACACACACACAATCTCAGGCAGGCTCCCATTCACACACACACACACACATACACCCTCAGGCAGGCTCCCAATTATACACACACACAGGCAGGCTCAAATTCACTCACACATACACCCCTACCCAGGCAGACTCTCATTTACAGACACACACCCAGGCAGGCTCCCATTCTTTCACACACAAGCACAAAACATAGGCAGTCTCCTTATTGGGAGCAGAAGGGGTAGCCTGTTATGCTGCTACTCCTCCTTGAGTGCCTGCTCCATAGTATTCAAAACTCATAAGAACATAAGAACATGCCATACTGGGTCAGACCAAGGGTCCATCAAGCCCAGCATCCTATTTCCAACAGTGGCCAATCCAGGCCATAAGAACCTCGCAAGTACCCCAAAACTAAGTCTATTCCATGTTACTGTTGCTAGTAATAGCAGTGGCTGTCAACTTAATTAATAGCAGGTAATGGACTTCTCCTCCAAGAACTAATCCAATCCCCTTTTAAACATAGCTATACTAACTGCACTAACCACATCCTCTGGCAACAAATTCCAGAGTTTAATTGTGTGTTGAGTGAAAAAGAACTTTCTCCGATTAGTTTTAAATGTGCCACATGCTAACTTCATGGAGTGCCCCCTAGTCTTTCTATTATCTGAAAGAGTAAATAAACGATTCACATCTACCCGTTCTAGACCTCTCATGATTTTAAACACCTCTATCATATCTCCCCTCAGCTGTCTCTTCTCCAAGCTGAAAAGGCCTAACCTCTTTAGTCTTTCCTCATAGGGGAGCTGTTCCATTCCCCTTATCATTTTGGTCGCCCTTCTCTGTACCTTCTCCATCGCAATTATATCTTTTTTGAGATGCGACGATCAGAATTGTACATGTGGTGTGGGTTTGTACAATCAAGATGCTCCAGGAGGCTGCCAGCCGCACAAGAGAACCAGGGATGCTCACAGCAGACCAGCACCCGTCTTCCTCCCGGGAGATAAAGTGTGGCTGAGCACATACCACATACGCCTGAAATTGCCTTCGCAACACTTGGCACCCAAGTACATTGGCCCGTTCTTGGTTGCTAGATGCATGGAGTTGGTCACCTACCAGCTCGGTCTCCTGCCCTCCTTACGGATTCACAACACATTCTAAGTTTCCTTACTCAAGCTGCTGATCCTTTTGTGGCCATCTTGCAAGGCTCCTGAACCCCCTCCTCTGTCTTCAGACTCAGACCCTACCTATCAGGTGTGAGAGGTCCTTGTTGTCCAGAAGAGAGGATGAAGGTGGGAGTACCTTTTCTCCTGGGACGGATATGGCCCCAAAGAGAAGTCATGGGAGCCAGTTTCCAACATTCTGGTCAAAGAACCTCTGAGGCAGTTCCACACCCTTCATCCCGGGAAGCCAAGACCTCCCGGGGGGGGCGTAAGGGGGGGGGTACTGTTACAGTTCCCAGTCTCAGGAAGCCCATTCTTACCTCTGACAACGGGCCTGGGCCGTGGTCCTTCTCGCTCCGGCCGCCACTACAGTACTGCCACTTTCCGGCTCGGCCCTGGACTGCTCCTCGCCTCCCCCTCTGTGGCGGAGGGATGCCGCTTTCCCAACCTCCTCCTGGGCCGCCTCCCAGCCGCGAAGAAGGAATGGCGCCATTCTGCCCTGTTTGGCTCCTGCTCCTAGAGGCGCGTGCGTGCGCCACCAGTCAGGATTTAAAGGGGCTGCGGCAGGAAAGGTTCCTGTCGCCCCTAGTGATGACGTTGCCAGCCCTGGGTATTTAAGGCAAGCTCTGACAGTCAGAGCTTGCCTTGGCAATGGGTCACCTCGCTCTCGTTTGCTCAAGTTCCTGAGATGCTGTTCCAGTTCCTCTGCTTCTGTATCTGCTGTCTGCTTTCTGACCTCTGGACTGGACTTAACCACGCTTCTGCTACCTGCCTCAGACCTCTGAACCAGACCGGCCTACGCCTCATGCCTCTGTCCTTCTGGACCAGGTCTGGCCCTACTCTCCGCCTTTCACCTGGCAAGAAGTGGAGAGTGGGAGAAAACTGCTCCCTTTAGCTAGATAGTCTTGGTGAAATGGTGGAGAAATGTTGCAGAAAATTCATGGAGGTGAAGCTGTTAACATTTGCCTGTGTCACTTTCTCCAGGAAAAATGACAACATCTATATTGGAGCCCTTGTAACATTCAAGAAACCAAGAAAAGGTCGAGCAAAGAAAAATCTTGTTTAGGTGCATTACAGGAGCTGTGTCGAAAAATTTGGGCTCCCTGCCCTATAGTTTAGTGATTAATCCATTGAAGGTTTAAGATGTTAATTCAGTCCTTTGGTCCAGATGTTTTGAATATATTGGACTTGTTTGCGGTAAATTGTATTGGCAGTTTTCAGTGTACATTGTCAAACAAAATCCAAATTCTTTTTCAAAGGACATGATACAATTTAGTTATTCATTGTCCTTAGAATAAATGCAGCTTTTGAAGGCTACAATGGGAATCATTGTCCACATCCATGTCTTATTCCTCCACTGAAAAGCCTTAGGTTTTGGTAATCTTTTCAACTAGGCATTCTGTAGCTGCTTATAAGTTACTCTAAGTGCCTAACAACTCTCAGCAGGCTGGTCTACTTCTGTATTTATTCATTTTTATATTCTGCAACTTCCAAAAATAAATTTGTTCAGTGTGGATTACAAGCGTAGCATTCATAAAATCATGTTACATAACTCAAAATAAAACATTGTTAATATAAAAACAATGAATCATAAAAACCCACAAATCATCATATTCATTTAAAAACATGACAGTATCCAACATAAAATAACAGCATTTAGGAACATCTAAGGGAAAGCTTTCCCAAAATCAAGGCTTTCAAAAGTTTTCTAAACTTACAATAGTTTGCTTCCTCTCTCAAATTCCTGGTAAGAGCATTCCTTAATATCAGGCCAGCATACAAAAAAGATCTCTCTTGTGTCACTTGAAGCCTGTAACTATGTAAAGAAAGCACAGCACGTTTACTTTGTCCAGTAAAGCACATGTCCTCCTTGGGATGTAGCTGTCCAGCAACTTTGTAAGACTGGGGGGACCTTGTAGTGATTGTATTTCCGACTATTGGGCCGATACAGTAAATCCTGTGGGAGAGCGGGCGCTCTGAGGCGAGCGCCCGCTCTCCCAATGCGCGCCCAGGCCACTCTCCGGGGCACCCGATCAAGTATTTAAATGAGGGCCCGCGGTAAAAAGAGGCACTAGGGACACTAGCGCGTCCCTAGCACCTCCTTTTTGACAGGAGCGGTGGCTGTCAGCGGGTTTGACAACCGATGCTCAATTTTTCCGGCGTCGGTTCTCGAGCCCGCTGACAGCCACAGGTTCAGAAAATGGACGCTGGCATAATTGAGCATCTGTTTTCCAACCCACGGGCCGTGGGAACATTTAAATTTTTTTTAAAATTTTACATTTTTTTTTATTTTTGGGGCCTCTGACTTAATATCGCTATGATATTAAGTCGGAGGGTGTACAGAAAAGCAGTTTTTTCTGCTTTTCTGTACACTTTCCCGGTGCTGGCAGAAATTAACGCCTGCCTTTGGCAGGCGTTAATTTCTGAAAGTAAAATGTGTGGCTAGGCTGCACATTTTACTTTCTGTATCGCACGGGAATAACTAATAGGGCCATCAACATGCATTTGCATGTTGTGGGTGCTATTAGTTTCGGGGGGGGGAGGGTTGGCCGCACGTTTTCGACACGCTATTACCCCTTACTGTGTAAGGGGAAAAAATAGCGCGTTGAAAATGCGCGGCCAAACGCGGGCTAACAGTGCGCTCCAGACCGATACAGTACAGTACGCTCCACCGGAGCGCACTGTACTGTATGAAATTTAAGCATCTTGTAATGAAGGGAAATAAATAACAGCATCAGGGAAATGCTTGAATCTAACAGTTCTAAGTATTGCTTTATTAATTCAGGTAACTATTCAGCTGGTTTTCTCCTGGTTGGGCTTAATGAAGAAACATGAATTGACCAGAGCCATACTTAGACATGGTTTCTGATTTCTGTTATGGTTTCAAGCAATGCTCATGTCTAAAGTTACTAAATCATTTTTCTGCTTGGTCACTGTCATCTCTACTGGACTAGGAAAATCAAGGTACTTCAGTGCTGTCATCATCAGAAAGATGAACTTTTGCCATTCTCACCTATTACATTAAAGAAAATAATATGTTAAATTAAGAGAAGATTACTAATAAAAACGGGGGCGTATGACTATAATAAAGAGGGTTCCCAAGAT
Source organism: Rhinatrema bivittatum (assembly GCF_901001135.1). Taxonomy (NCBI): domain Eukaryota; kingdom Metazoa; phylum Chordata; class Amphibia; order Gymnophiona; family Rhinatrematidae; genus Rhinatrema; species Rhinatrema bivittatum. The sequence goes on along the minus strand of NC_042617.1, from coordinate 90,303,301 downwards.
GACTCAATTGTATTTATCTCATTTGTTCATCTTGATTTCCATTTTATTCCCATATGGATTTAGAAGAAATGAGAGGACATTTTTGAATCTTCTTTCTGCCCTGAGATTCCCATGTGTTACCAATTGTTTATTTTCTGTGCAATCCATAAAGGCACTAGCTGTTTCCATAGGATTTTCCCTTCACAGACACTTACAAGTTTATTACTTTATATATGGGATCCTGCTAAGAAATTCCATCTATTAATAATCATAATTTTATGTCTCAGATGATATGTAAATGGAATGTGAATGACGTGGAGAAAGGTTTGTCTGATTCTTCCTCGGCCTTTGTTAATGTCAGAGACTTCAGTGATTTTAGATACCTACCTTACACATTTCATTCCATGCCAAGCATTCAGTGCTTTCGAACTGATGGACAATTTACCCAATTTATCAGTGAAGCAATTTTATTTTCAGAATTGAAGAACATTCTCAGGAATGTAGGTTTTTAGAAAACTTTTTAAATCTCAGAGTCACTGTCTGTGTGTCATATTGAATTCATGCCATGGTTACAGCATTTTAATTCATCGCAAAGGCCCTGCCATGTTTCTTCATAGGTCACCAGTCTTATGACACTGATATTCCTAATATACTTCATGCTGTTCACAGTCATATTTATTCCAAAAAGACAATACACCTGCATTATTAAATCCCAGTCTCTAAAAAAATGGCCTGTTATACAGATGATAACATCATTGTTTGTTTAAATGTATGAAAAGGAATTCATTAAAACAAACTCTTTGATTCACTGTGATAGTGAAAATCCTCATTATTAAAAGTCTGTATACTGAGCATATTTCAAAACTGTGCCTGGCCAAGAGTAATATTCTCCTTGTTAGCAATTAAAAATGGTACTGTTTAGTCATTTTTCATTTCTTGAGTGTTTTGATATATTCTTGTTCAGAGGAATGTCATAGATTACCTGAATCACTGAGCTTGTGTGACTCATTTGAGCGGTGATCTAAGAAAGCTCGAGGAGTGGTCAAATACTTAGCAGTTAAGATTCAATGCAAAGAGTCATGCATTTGAGATGCAAAAATCCAAAGGAGCTGTATGTGATGGGGGTGGCATAAGCCCAGACTGGGGGAGAGACCCTTGGGTGATAGTGTCTGATGATCTAAAGGTAGCAAAACAATGTGACTAGGGCCAGAGAATGCTAGGCTGCATAGAAATAGATATAAAACTTAAATTTAAAAAAAAAAAAAAAAGAAAGAGATATAACCAGCACAGAAAATGAGTTGATAATTCTCCTGTACAGGTCATTGATGAGGCCTCCTTTGGATTACTGTGTTCAGTTCGGAGGCTGTCTCTCAAAAAGGATAGGTATAGAAGCAGTCCAGAGGAAGGCAACCAAAATGATGTGGGATCTGCACCAAAAGCCATATGAGATGAGACTGAAGGACCTAAAGGAGGAAGAGAGGAGAGTTGAACCAGCAGAGTGAGACACAAAAGGTGCCAGGGATGCTACAGTGTTCCCAGGCTTCCTTTGGCTGCTGCTGTCATTGGTGTCAAGTTTAAAACCTCAAGCTCCAACATCACTACTGGCAATGGGACAAAACATACTGGGAGATGGAGATCTTTGGTCTTGTTGCAAGAGCCACCATCAAACTAGGTTTACATCTCGCAGATCCTCCGGTGTCACTATTGGCGATGGACCAAGGCTACCATTCAGTAAGTATTTCTAAAACATTGCTAATAGAGCTTGCTTTAAAAACTGGAACTGACTGCAGCTTGTATATTCATTTTTTTGTTGGAAGGGCATCTTCACTACTAGAGTGCACAAACAAAACTTAATTTTAGCTACATTTTGGCAAATGATTTTTTGGCCTGTCATACTAAGTAAGTTGGACCATTGCTAGTTTTGAATCTGATAAACAGAAAGCACAGGCCCTAACCAAACAGGAGTACTACGAAAACAAAAGGGAAGGACTCTTATTTTACTCATTTTCTAATATGATTCCAGAAAACCAGTAAACTAAGAGCCCTTGCCTTTTGTTTTTGTAGTGTTAAACCTTGTCATATAAATCTATTACTTTATTTCCTGTTTCTTCCACAATAATTAATGTCAGGATTTCCTTGAGTAGAGAACAGTATAATTCTTCTGTTTATGAAAGTGGAACAGATGAGTAAAATGTTGAACAAAATAATCTCGAAAATGAGCCTAAAGGCTATACCACATTCATGCTATCAATGCACAATGTGCCTCCTCAAAAGTAATCATTTGTCTCAAAAACACATCTAAAAACAGTTTGAATAGGCAATTCAAATATTTTTCAAAAACATTTTTAAAAATGCTGTACAGCACAAGAGGAGAGCAGAGCTCGATCAGCAACTCCAAGTCCCGGCAGCAGCTGTTGATTCGACGTTAACTGCTTCTTCTTTAGGGAGAACTGCAAATGACGGAAACCCCGATAGTTTGAAAAAAACAAAGATTTAGTATAGATCTGAAAGCCTCATGCTGTCAGGGCTTTCCGTCATTGGCAATTCCTCCTGAAGAAGAAGCGAGTAACTGAAGCAATGTGTTGTGCTCGCCATCTGCAGAGGTTCACAGCTGGCGTCCCTCACCTCCAGGGGAAGGAGGCCCGCTCCTAACCCATTTCTGGCCGCACCGTCCCGCCGCTGGTTCCATGCTCCACGTGCGTGGCAGGCAGCTGCTGCCTCTGTGGACGCCGGCGCCACCAACCCGCCTGTGGATTCCTCTAGGCGCGCGTGTGCGTCTCTCCTTATTATTTAAAGGGCCAGTGGTTGAAAAGCTTCCCGCGGCCCCAGCTGATGACGTCAGGCTGGGCAACTATATAAACCCAGCCTGGCCATCTCCCCCCTTGCCTCAGCAACAGGTCCCGCTCCGAGTGAGTAGCTGGTTGCTTCCTGATTCATTGCTCCTGATTCCTGGTTCCTGACCCTGTGTTCCTGCTCTTGGCTCCATGTCCCTGCTTCTGTTCTCCGGATTCCTCGGACTGCTCCTCTGGCTCTGACCTTGGCACGTTTCCTGGACTTCGCCTTGTCTGCTGTCTGCCTCGACCTTCTGCCTGTCCATCGGATCTATCTTTCTCGCTGCCTGCCTGACCTCTGGCCTCCAACTGGACTCATCTTCTTGCCGCTGGCCTTGACCTCTGGTATGTCTGACCTTGTTTCATCTTCTGTCTCCGTGGATTCTTCACCGACTGGAGACCCGTGCCTAAGTCCAGCCAGCCCCAGCACCCAAGGGCTTAACCTGCAGGGAACATGTGCTGGTATTGGTGAAGGTCCTGTTGGGTCTCCTCACCGACCATACCCACCTCCCAACAACGAGGACCTGCAGGGGGCTTCCCTCCTGTAGGTAGCACCAGCCTTGTCTCGGCTCAGGGGTCCACCGACTAACACAATGGCTGCACTCGGGACTCAGATTTGGTAATGGAGTTCTGCTTTTTTTCTTATCCTGTGTGGCTTTTTTGAATTGCCTATTTCAACTGTTTTTAGAAAAATTTTGATTAAATATTTTGAGGAAATTGATTACTTTTGAAGAGGGTTCTGCCCTTGCAGTACCTGGCTCTCATAGTGTTCCCTTTTATTAAGGCCTTGGACAGATTTGCTGCAGAGGGCCATCAGTGGTTACACCTTTGAATGCAAGAGTGCTGATAACCAATTGCACATTGAGTGATAATAGTGTGTACATGGTAGAGTCTTGAGGCTCACTTTAGGAAAGTTTGTTCATCATTTCACTATCCCCGTATTCATCTGTTTTGCCTGATTTTTAAGATATGTGGTTGTTTCTCTTTAGAGTCTTGTTCTCATTAGATTGCATTCTCTGCACAGGCAGAAAATCTTTGGGTATTGATTTAGTTGGGGGCTGCTTCTACTATAGAGTGAATATGGAAACCTACCCCGATGTGGAGTGGGAAGGTCTAGAACGCCATCCATCAGTAACCAGTGGTGTCCATGGAAAACTATTTTGTTTTATGTTATGATGTTTAGTTTCAGAGTTATGACGTTTCTATCATTTTGCTTTTCCGTGTATATTGTTTTGTTTGTTGGTTTCATTATAGAACACACGCTGGGGTAGATTTTATAATTTTGTGCGAGTGCGTACTTTTGTTCGCGCACCAGGCGCGAACAAGAGTACACGGGATTTCAATAGATACTCGCGTAGCCGCGCGTATCCATTAAAATCCGGGATCGGCACGTGCAAGGCTGCCGATTTTGGGCAGCCTGCGTGCGCCGAGCCGCGCAGCCTGCCTCCGTTCCCTCCGAGGCCGCTCCAAAATCGGAGCGGCCTCGGAGGGAACTTTCTTTCGCCCTCCCCTCACCTTCCCCTCCCTAACCCACCCCCCCGGCCCTATCTAAACCCCCCCCTACCTTTATTGCTGGATTTACGCCTGCCGGAGGCAGCCGTAAATCTGCGCGCGCCAGTGGGCTGCTGGCGCGCCATCACCCGACCCAGGGCTTTTCCGGAGGGCACGGCCACGCCCCTGGAACGCCCCCGGGCCGAAACCATGCCCGCGGCGCCGCCCCCGAAACGTCGCGTTACGACCGCCATGCCCCCGATACACCCCCCGGCATGCCGCTCCATGCAAGCCCCGGGACTTATGCGCATACCAGGGCTTGCGCGCGCCGCCGAGCCTATGCAAAATAGGCTCGGTGCGCGCAGGGGGGGTTGGGGTAGGTTTTCGGGGGGTACGTGCGTATTCTACGTGCGTACCCCTTTGAAAATCTACCCCTATGTTTTCACACTGGGGTAGATTTTATAATTTTGTGCGAGCGCGTACTTTTGTTCGTGCACCAGGCGCGAACAAGAGTACGTGCACAGCCTGCCTCTGTTCCCTCCGAGGCCGCTCCGAAATCGGAGCAACCTTGGAGGGAACTTTCTTTCGCCCTCCCCTCACCTTCCCCTCCCTTTCCCTACCTAACCCACCCCCCCGGCCCTATCTATACCCCCCCCCACCTTTATTGCCGGATTTACGCCTGCCAGAGGCAGACATAAATCTGCGCGCGCCAGTGGGCTGCTGGCGCACCATCACCCGACCCGGAGGGTATTCCAGAGGGTGTGGCCACGCCCCCGGGCCGAAACCACGCCCGCAGCGCCGCCCCCGAAACATCACGTCACCCGCGCCACACCGCGTCACAACCGCCACGCCCCCGCCACGCCCCGGCACACCTCTCCATGCAAGCCCCGGGACTTACGCGCGTCCCGGGGCTTGCGCGCGCTGCCGAGCCTATGCAAAATAGGCTTGGTGTGCGCAGGGGGGGTTTGGGGTAGGTTTTCGTGGGTACGCGCGTATCCTACGCGTGGCCCCTTTGAAAATCTACCCCAATGCGCATACTTTTTTTTTTTTTAAATGCATGTATTTTACTAAGAGTGTGCATTAAAACAACATGATGACATAAAATTGTGTTCTTTTTTATATTTTGAATGAGAAATGACACAGAACAATTTAACTAATATTGTTGATGTTTTTATGATTTTAAAATAACTGTACATTGTTATCACTAAATATTAAGAAAAGAAACCTGTACTAAAACATTCAAGAAACAACTCAAGGCCTTTTTGTTTTCTGAAGCTTTTAGGTTGATCTAGAGGTATGTCTGCTAGCAGTATATATGGTCAGTAACTTTTATGTTTTTTTTGCAGCATTAATGATAGCTTTTTTTATAAAACTTTGGAAAGTCTTTAGCTCTTATTAAGCATGGTGACTTTTTTTATTTTTAGCAGTATTTGAGATTCATGTTTTTGTTTGTAGTTGTTTATGGTATGAAATTCGTTTCTTTTATTTGTTTCAATATGAATGTTATTTTGCGAGCTGCTTTGGATCTTCATATAGCAACATATAAAAGTTTCAAATAAATAAATTGCTTGTATATTTTACATCTCTCACAGAGGAACTCTGAGCCTATATGAAGCAAGATAGAGTGAAGTTTCTGCTCTGGTTGTATCAGTGATTGTACAAACAGCTCCCTCATGAGCCAAAAGAGTCATGTCAGCTCTGTACAATAGTTGGATCACCTACTCAGCCTCCTGTTCCTGAGTCTTTCTGGGTGATTAGGACCATAATGATCAGTCTGAGTGAAATATCATTATGTCCCACACAATGTAGTGTTTTGTGTGAAACATTAAGCATGTTGTGTTGGAGAGGAGGACGTATTACATCTAAATCCAGAGATATGCTCTAGAAAGCACTGCTCTAAATCAATTGACCAACTACCTCGAGAAATAGCAAGTCCTTGACCCATATCAATATGCATTTAGAAAATCTTTGCTTGCCGAACTATTGATACTTTCTCTTTTGGACACTTTAAGGAGGGGCCTAGACTCTGGTAAGAACTACATCTTAGTTTCCTTAGGCATTACAGCTGCTTTCGATACTGTAGACCATTCCATCCTTTTATATCAGCTATGGGAATGTGGTATTACTGGCCCAATCTTACAATGGTTTATATCTTTCCTCTCACAATGGTTTCAATGCATTGAGAACGAAAATAAAATCTCACAATGGTCAGAAATTGTGACTGGCCTACCGCAAGGTTCAGCCCTGTCTGCCAAGCTGTATATATGGCCCCCTTGTGCAAGGTTTTGGCTGGCCTTTGTGAAAGGGTACAAGCTTTATGCCGATGATATACAATTTTTCATTCGTGTCCGACCTTCCTGGTCATACACAGTGGAGCTTGTTAATTTATGTCTTTCCACCATTAGGAAGTGGTTATTTTTCAACAAATTGTCACTGAAACTTGATAAAATCAGGGTGTTTTGATTCAGCGCTCTTCACCTAAGATTCAACAGATATCTATTGTAATTGAGAATATTACCTTTTCACTCAATTCGTGCATATGGAACCTTGGTGTTATCATTGACCCCCCTGCTTTCCTTTTGTTCTTATTTAAGAAGAATCCTAAAGTCTGGCTTCTATAAGTTACGTGTGTTATGAGGTCTCAAACATCTCTTAGAGAAGCTGGATTTTCAAAATGTGGTACAAGCTTCAATCTTACCAGTGGACGATTATTGTAATTCCATCCTTATTAGTTTACCCGCTGTGACCTTAAAAACCCTGCAACTACTGCCTAATACCACTGCCTGTCTTATTTCTGTTTGTAAAAGATATGACTACATCACCCCTGTGCTTATAGACCTTCACTGGCTTCCAATCACTGAACATATCAAGTATAAAATCGCTGTAATTGCTTTCAAATTGATTTCACCCTCTGTGACACCTTGGGGCAATGCCTTGCTTCATATGTATTGCCCTACACACCAATTGCGCTGCTCTCAACGAGGCCTGATGGACATTCCGACAGTGCATCACTACAGACTGTGCCTTCTCCATCGCAACTCCTACCCTCTGGAACTCCTTTCCAGAGGCTCTACGCTTGGCTAAAGGTTTGAAAACATTTAAAACGGTGTTGAAGACATGGCTGTTCAAACAGACATATTACTAGACATTGGGACTTTGAATGAAGCTTTTTCCCACTGCTATTTTTGTCACCTATGGATTTACGTTTATGTGTTTGTGACTGTAAGTTATTTGTTATGCTTGTTTCTTTGTACATCGCCTAGTATATTGATTTAGGCGATTCACAAATCTAAATAAAGATAAAGATTCTCTGTAGACTTTTCTCCCAGTAGTCCAAGAATCTACCCCTGCCATTCTCTACTACAGGGCTAGGCAACTCTGGTCCTCAAGTGCTGCAAGCCAGTTGGATTTTTAAGTTATCCATGCTGAATAGTCATGAGATATATTTCCTTGCACTGCCTCCATTGCAGGTATCACATGCATATTCATTGTTGAGAGTCAGAAAACCCAACTGGCACACAGCACTCAAGGACTGGAATTGCCTACCACTGCTATAGTGAATCCCTTTCAGCCAATTCCTTACCCAGTCACAAGTAGTATTTTATATAAATCAGAAATCAGCCTTTCATAAGATACTGTATCAAAAAATTTAGCAGAATCTGCTAAACCATAGCAATCTTATTTGCAAATCAAATTTGTTGCTATCATTCCAAAAAAACAAAACAAAACAATAAAGTTGACTTGGCAAGGCCTGTTGCTCATGAACCCATGCTGATTCTTGTGTAACCCCTGAGCGGGATGGCTCCCATAGTCTGAATCCAGGGGCACATAGGAAAAGAGAAGGACCTATTTGCAACCAGTTCTCCACAAATAGCTTCACACATCTGAGTCCCAGGGCTTCATGGCCCTTTTGCATTACCAAAGTCCACAGCCCTTTTCCCATCCTTATACACAGCACTAGTAATCTCTGCCATCTACAGTAGCAAAATTCACACTGAAAGGCAATGTAGTTTCCAACTTGGTTACTGAGAGATGAATCAAATTGACTGAAGAATATTTACACTCAAATCAGATCAGATTTCAAATAAAGTTATTGAACAATAAGGAGATAGAAATATTAATAATCTCACTTGAGAAGTGAGATCACTTCTCTGATTTTCTTTGGAAGCCAATTCTTTAACCCTTGACCTCTTTCTCTTGCCAGTTACTCAGACTGAAGATAGTTCAATCCTCCTTCCACTCCCAAATTTCTCCCCACAACTTCTCCCCACCATAGAATGGTTAGAATAAAGTCCCAGTTATTTAGCAGAATGTAAGTCCCAATTCTCATACCTTTCCTGAAGTCTTCTTGAATATTTTAGATCTCCTTTTGACAGTAGCAGTGGGCACTATCCTCTCAAGTGCAGCATACTTGAGTCAGCAGAGAACACAGTTCTTAAATATCTTTAATTCCTTTTCTCTGGAAATGGACAGGAATCTATTTCTCATCTGATGAAACCTTTGCTTTCAGGCTCTTCCTAGGTGAAAGATGCCTCTTCTCCCAGTAGATTAGAAACAGATTCCCTGGTGCTAGGGGCACTCAATTCCAGGTGGACCAAAAAGTTACTTTGACTGAAAAAGGTGAAAGCAAATGAGAAAGGAAGGGTAGAAAAACTTCTGTAACCCCTTTTTTGGAGGATGGTTCTTCCTAAGGGCACATAACTAATTTATTTCTTCTGGGGCTGCTCTGGCTAAACATTCCATCCCACGCTGACTCTTAATGCCTGGTGGGAGACTCTTTTTATGGGGGGAAGCTCTCGCAAATGGCCCAGATGCTGAGAAAAGATTGCCAGTGTGTGTGTAGTCATCTGGTGCTTCGCATGAGGTGAGAGGCTGTAAGAACTCAGCCAGGACCAGGTCTGGGTGCTAAAATAGCTTGAATGGTAATAATACATTAAAGTCTACTATCCAGAAATGTGAGTTTATATCTGACTAGTGGTAGATTACTATATTTCCTCTGAAAGTAGGCGTCCCTCATAGAGTCCATGATAATTTTAAATGCACTAAACTCTCCCAGTGGATGTGTGGGAATCCTATTAGAGGTGTCCCCAACTTTACTGAAAAATCTTCCCTTTAGACATCTTCTCCTCAGACACTCACCCTGTCCTGGTCCTTTGGGTGGAAATCCAGATGGGATCTCCTGATCTTGTTCTTCCTTCCTTTAGTTTGGTTGTTCTTTCATGCTTTATTTCTCTGATCTTTCGGATGGGGGGGGGGGGCTTCTCTTAAGGAAAAGTCAGTGGGATCAGGCTATTACTCCTGTGCTGAAAACCCAGTGGGGAGGGGGAAATCTAAAAACCTCTCTACACTGTTTAAGTTCAAAACATACTTCTAACAGTAAAACTGGATTCCTCTTCTGCCTTCACTGTCTCTCGCAGCAACATCCATCACTGGTGCTTGCCTACCTACAGCAGAGCAGGCTCACAGGTCTTTGGTCCCCTGGTGAGAGCCCTTTTGCCCCTAAAGGGTTTCAGGCTTAAAAGTCTATCTCTCTGTAACTTATAAGAAGGACTCTGAAGCAGGGAGGGCACTGGGAGGTATCGCTTCTAAAATGAACTCCTTTGAGTGACATCGTTACTCCTTGTCTGCTTCCTCAAACTGAACCCCATGGTGTATTAACATGGCTGGGCTAAATAGTCTTCAGGCATCCAATCCAGACTCTCCAGGTGGGCGGGACTAAGGAGTATGGATGGCTCTTTACAAAGTGTGTTCTAATCACAAGAACAGTGGCATCCTGTGGCCAGACCGGGAGGGTCTGCCATACTTCCTTGCCTCAAAAATGAGGAGATAGTTACTGCAGAAAAACAACTCTGGTTGAATCTCATCTGCAGCAGGCCACGGGCAGGTCTATCCCCTGGGGAAATGATAGAACGCCACCAGAATCTTTGCTACCGCTTGATCTAATCTTACACAGGGATGCCTCAATCCTCTGTGAAGGGGGTACCAAGGCTCTCACAGAGAAAATCTCCAAAAATTGTTTAAAAGAGCAAAACATCAATCAGAAGTAGGGCAAACAGGTCAACTCACAAAGGGAAAAACAGACAACTCTTCTGAAATAAGTTAGTAAAACAAATAACAGGAAGCAGAGAGCTCCTGCTGTCAGGAAATGCAGCTAAAAATCCCACACCTTAAGATGGTGCCTGGTGGTCAAAAAGGCTAAGGCTACACCATTTCAGTCTCCCATATGAGGAAGCAAAGTCCAACCCATTGTTTACTAAATCTCTCTCAACCTCCTCAGCTAGTTAGTACATTCCTTTGGTAAGGAAACTAAGGGGCAGATTTTAAAAAACTAAGCCTGTGCGTACTTTTGTTCGCGCGACCGGCGCAAACAAAAGTACGCCGGATTTTAATAGATACGCGCGTATCCGCGCATATCTTTTAAAATCTGGGTCGGTGCACACAAGGCTGTGCAAAATTGGCAGCCTGCCTCCGTTCTCTCCACCACCCCCCCCGCACCTTCCCCTCCCTTCCCCTACCTAACCCACCCCCCAGCCCTATCTAAACCCCCCCCCCCTCGCTGGTGCTGTGGTGGGGTAAGCTACGGGGGGGGGGGGGTGTCAAAGTAGACTTACTATTGGGACGCGGTGGTAAGCGAAGAGGAGCACAATGGAGGGTGGATTTGGGGGTTTGCTGTTTGGACTGTTGTATTAAAAATTTGCGGGCTCGGGTTATATTTTAATAAACTGCAGCCTCGTTTTAAGCCATAAGGTTGTTATGTCTTTTGTAAAGGGGGGGAAGAGGGATTTAGAGCGGCGAGCGGCCGTCTTGCTTCCCTATGTTATATAGTAAGCAGCGCAAGCTGGTCTTGCGCTGCTGCAGGTAACATGGGCACAAGGGGCAGAGAGCCTAGAGAGGGTGGGGATGGGTAGGTGGGGAATGCGGAGGCAGGCATTGGCTACGGCAGCAATTTTTGAATTGCTGCCTTGCCATTGGCTGCTAGGAGTTACGAGAACAGAGTGTAGGGGGGGGGGGGAGAGTTGGCAGTTAGGCAGAAACAGCGAAGCAAGCGGCAGAATTCTGCTTCCCTCCCTCCCGCCCTAAAAAATCTATGTTGAAGGATAAATGCTTTGCAGATGTTTGTCGCAGTTTTGCGGCAGAAAACCCGAGCCCTAAGTTGGAATGTTTTGTATTCAATGGTGAAGGACATTGGAGGGGGGGAAATGCCCGTGTAGTTTGGGGCTGCTACACGGGAAGGCCTAAAGAGCAAGGAGGGGGGCCGATGCTCAGGCCGCACGCTTACCCTCGCTGGTGCCGTGGCGGGGTAAGCTACGGGGGGGGTGTCAAAGTAGACTTACCATTGGGACGCGGTGGTAAGCGAAGAGGAGCACAAAGGAGGGTGGATTTGGGGGTTTGCTGTTTGGACTGTTGTATTAAAAAGTTGCGGGCTCGGGTTATGTTTTAATAAACTGCGGCCTCGTTTTAAGCCATAAGGTTGTTATGTCTTTTGTAAAGGGGGGAAAGAGGGATTTAGAGTGGCGAGCGGCCGTCTTGCTTCCCTATGTTAAGTTACATTTACATGTGTAACTCCTTTGAAAGTTCACCTGTAAGAGAGAGCCTGAGGCATGGGGACTGATGTAAGCTTGTCCAAAGTTATTTAGGGGCATCAGAAGCAGGTTTTGAATGCTGGCTTCTTGGTTCCTATCTGCCATCTTTCAACTGTAAGTACTAATGCCAAAAAGAGCAGCAAAAAGCAGCAGTTCAAATGCAGGCAAGGTGACACTTCAGTCTGAAAAGAAAGGAAACTGGAAGGAAGTTGAGGATGAGATTTATTCCTGAGCCCTGCAGGAGGAAATGAGAGAATAACTCTGAGGAACTAAGGACTAGCTGGGCAGGTGCTCTAGTTTATCCAAAGATATAAAGGCAGGATGGCTTTTGAGAAAAAATAACATCACCAGACTTTTGTGCACATCACCAAAGGCAATGCCATTAAAAGTATATAATAAATCTACTTTATATGGCCTTATTTAATTGATTTTTTTAAACTAAAAAAATAATAATGTTGAGTTTGAATCAAATTCAGAACATCGGTATTCACCATCCATTGGCTTCACATGAACATCTGGGAGTTCCACAGAAAAATTCAATACTAGTGTTGTCTAAATCAGATCATTGAGGCAAAATTTCCAAAACAAAAGTGCTATAGACTAGTGTTCATTTCTGTTGACTTTGGAAGAAAATGCTAGAAAGAAGTTATTCATTATCACTTGATAAAGCAGTTATATTTTTTAGCTTAAACTGATAATTTGAAATCTTCACAGTAGTTGCATGGTACATGCAAACTGAGAAGCAACTGAAGACATCACCCTCTCTATGATCATCATCCAGATCCTCCTTTGCTATCTGCACTTCCTCCTGAAAATCAATTCTTTTAGATTTTGTTTTATAGTCTCTTAGTAATAAATGTTAGTGACCTAATTCTATGATTAGCTCATTGTCTCTGCTCAAGCAGATTTGGGCTAATCCTGGGAGGAAGTGACGTCACTCCTCATGGACGCAGGCTAAATCTCTGCTCTCCAACATTACTGGTGACAACAACTTGTTAAACGCAGTGATAGAGCTCCAACTTCAAACACTCACTAGCTAAGAAAATTACGGATCTCCACAAATTTTATTACCTGCGAGGGGACGAAGAGACAGACAATGAGCGGGACAAAATGGCGACCGAGGACTACATCGATGCAGAAATGCGGGAATGGTTCATAGTCCTAAGGCAAGATATTAAAAATTATAAATCCAAAGTTTCCGCCCTGATTTCCGAAATCCATGAGGAAACCACGGAAATAGGCTAGTGCCTTGATGAAGTGGAGGTTCGCCTAGATACACAAAGGGAAGGCTGACATGAGACGCAAAAAGCCCAGGAACAGCTTCAAGACCAATATCAATCTCTAGCGGATAAACTAGAGGATATTGAAAATCGCAGTCTGTGCTCTAATGTCAGGATAAGAGGGGTACCAGAAGCAGAGGAGTACGTCAACTGCACTTTGGTGGCTGAAAGAATTTCTAGATTTTTCCTAAACTCTGGAGACTCGGAAGAAATTGCTCCGGATCACCTCATTAAGGCCTGGATTTATCAAAATGCGATAAGTATCATATGCGATAGCAAAAGGTGTGTGTTTTATGCTAATATACAGGAGAGAAAGAGAGAGAGAGAGAGTTTTGCCATAATGTCCTCTCCCTAGATAGGTATTTGTATCCCTATGGGTGACCCACCTAGTAACTCGAGGTGAGGTTTAGGTTTTAGTGTAGGGGTTAGGGGCCACTTTGACATTCAATGTGAGACATACGAACAAAACAGTGGTCTCTTGTGAAGATTTGATGACCTACGGAGTGAGGAAACTCACTCCAAGATGATATTTGTGCAAGGTTCTCTCAGCCTAGCTTGATGGACTCTCTACCAGGGTAACATCAAGCTAGGTGGAGAGAACATTGCCCAAATCTCATCTTTGGGTGAGTTTCCTCTCTCCGTAGGTCATCAAATCTTCACAAGAGACCACTGTTCTGTTCGTACATCTCAAGTTGAATGTCAACGTGGCCCCTAACCCCCTACACTAACACCTAAACCACACCTCGAGTTACTAGGTGGGCCATCCATAGGGATACAAATACCTATCTAGGGTGAGGACATCATGGCAAAACTCTCTCTCTCTCTCTCTCTCTCTCTCTCTCTCTCTCTCTCTCTCTCTCTCCCCCCCACACACACCAGGCCTTTCAGGTGGCATCATGAAATGCAATAAAACTTTACCACCCTGTAATGCAAGCTATAACACTACTGAAAGAGTTAAACTCAGCATTAAATCTGTGCAATAGCACTTTGCAGACTGGCAAACCCAGCCCTAACACCTCCTCTTTTTCATATTTGATTCACACCATACGATATGGTGCTATCACATGTGTTAAAGACATTTTCGCATGCATTAAGGGCCTATCGCATGCATTAACAGGGCTTTTCGCATGTGATAAGCCCTTAACATATGCAAAAATGCCTTAGCGCATTTTGATAAATGACCCACTAAGATTGAACGGGCCCACAGAACCTTGTGTCCGAAAGTGGTGAACAAAGCTCGGGACACAGTTGATTGTTATCATTCTTTTCTACAAAAGGAGAAGATTTACAATGCCACACGAAAACAACGCACCTGGGCCTGGGATGGCCATGAGATTGCGATCTTCATGGATTTGCTGCCACTGCACTGTGAAAGCGTCAAGATTTTCACTGTATTACATCCTCTCTGATGTCAGCTAACATTTAGTATAGATGGCTTTATCCGAGTGGTCTGGTTTTCACGCTGCAGGGGATCTTTCATTGTGTCAAAACTGTTGAGGAGGCTGCAGAGATTTTGAAGGATGCGGGACACACAGTGGTCATCCACCGACAGGGGCTAATCCGGTTCCAGCCAAGCACTCTGGCTCCTACGAGGAAAAACCCCGGTGGCAGAGAGCTATGAAAGGCAGGAGACGGCTTCAACGTTACTCTGATGGAGGTGCCAGGGACAAAGAACCAGCCTGAAGATATCTGTGTTTACAATGGTATAACGGCTGAAATCATGGCCCTACAGAGTCTTTCACAGTTTACTTCTATTTCTTGATCACTATTGTTACTTTTACCTTACAGAGCTCATGATTCATCATAACAAACAGTGAGGACTCAATTATAGGTACCTAACACTGGTATCTGGAGTTCAGAGAGTGACTTAAGTCTTCATCCATGATTCTGAAAGAATGGGACAGGGAGTCCCGGGAGTTGGGGGAAGGGGGGGAGGGGGGTAACTTTCTTGTTATCCAGAAGATGGATTGTTATAAGATGCAGGGAAGGGAACACACCTATGTGAAAGCGTGTACATATGAGGGGCCTATGCAGTCAACTTGCAAATGGGGGAGTGCTATTCGATACACTATGTTAGAACATTTGGATGAGGCGGCTGCCTACTCGATTTTCAGCAGGACCAGGGGGCATGAGAGGCACGGAGCCATGAGAGGCGAGAGGGGGAGCCTTATGAATGGCGAGTTTTAAATTTTTATTACTTATTGTAAAGGGTTTAAATACGCCTAGAAAACGACGCTTGTTGTTTAAAGAACTAGAGCGTTTAAAGGCTGATGTGGTGCTCCTACAAGAAAAGCATCTACGAAGATGATATAAAAAACTGATGTCTTCCAATAAGTTCACACATCAATTTTGGGCAGCAACGTCACCCATGCATAAGTACATGGGAGTGGGTATTATGCTTCATAAGGATTGCCAGTTTGAACTTAAGGAGACCTGTACTGATCGGGAAGGTAGATACTTGTTGGTAAAATTGGCTGTGGGAGGGGAAATACTATCTTTGGTATCTATATATGGCCCCACAACCCATAAAGATGTCTTGTATGATACCTTGAACAGACTTCTGGCATCGAAGGTGGAGGGTCAAATCATTATCGGTGGTGATTTTAATATGAAGCTGGACAATTGGCAAGGAAGGCTTTCAGAGCCTTCCTTGCCAATTTTGAGTCAGTGCTGACGCAGCACTGACTCAAAATTGGCAAGGAAGGCTCTGAAAGCCCTAATGCATACCCAGGGGGTTATAGATATTTGGCGAACCCACTATCCCACTGCCAGGAACTACACATTTTTTTCACATCCTCATGAGACCTACTCCCGACTTGATATGTTTTTGGGGAGTAAAAGTCTCATGTCCAGAGTTCAGTCATTGGACATTGAACCAATTCTTTGGTCAGATCACGCCCCTATATAGTTTACATTGCGGCTCAAAGAGCTTGATCAGGGTCTTCGTTTTTGGAGGCTGAATGACTCTTTATTGGATGATGCCGCTTATGTAACCCAATTAGCTTCTGAAATTCAGGAATATGTAGATACTAATGACACGGGGGAGACGAATTCGGTAGTTATCTGGGAGTGCCTAAAGGCGATCTTTAGGGGCAAATTCACCTCTAGAGCTGCGCATATTAAAAAACACAGGGAATGTGAGCGAGACCATATGCTTAAAGAACTAAAGGGGTGTGAGAGGCTCCATAAGACTAACTGCACGGACCAAATTACCCTAGCCACATTGAGAGAGCTGCGTCTTCATATTGCTTCTCTGGATGCTGCGCAGATAGCGCATCAATTCACCTTAACACAACAAAAATATTTCGAAGGTGGCAATAAGGCAGGAAAGCTACTAGCTCATATGCTAAAGAAAAAGCAAGCACAAGCTACCATAGTTAAGGTCAAAACGCAGGAGGGGGACATGCTGACTGACAATAAATCTATTTGTCAGCGTTTCTATCAGTTCTACTCTGAGCTATATTCATAAGAACATAAGAACATGCCATACTGGGTCAGACCAAGGGTCCATCAAGCCCAGCATCCTGTTTCCAACAGTGGCCAATCCAGGCCATAAGAACCTGGCAAGTACCCTAGGTTTAGCCACTAGTCATGGATATATATAGTTTTTGGGAGCCAATTTACTTCTCTTTTGCAAACCGGCGAAGTGGGAGGTAGGAACAAATGAAAATGAATATCAAACACACACCACTACACTCAATACGTGTGTAGCTGTATTTTATTCTATATTACTTTATTTTATCATCCATCACTTTAAGATAAAGTGACACTTATAAGTTAGTATTACTTTAATTCCGAAAAAAATAAAAAAACTCCAAACAATATTGTATCACATTCCAATTATTTTATTTAAAAAAAAAACTATGTACTGAACAGATATGGCACTTGTGTAAATTAATGTCTCAGCATCCCTATCTTTATATGCCTACTGTAAACCGTTGTGACGGAAGCTACTTAACGATGGTATAGAAAAGACTTAAATAAATAAATAAATAAATAAAATAAATACCTTTTTTTTTCAAAAACATTTGTAAGACTCAAGCACTGCCTTGAAAAAATTGATTTTGTTGTATCACGTACAATTCAGGGCAGGCAAACAATCTCTGCGTCAACAAATGGTAGTCCTCTTCTAGCAATATAGGTTCAACAAAATTCAGAGATCCAAAATCTAATGGAAATAAAAAAAATAAAATAAAAAAACAGGAAATATGGTTAAAATTAAACCATTCCGGGGCAATCCCAGGACTACACAGTTACACATTCCCACTCTCTTGCAGTTTGATAACAGAAAGAAAGGTCCATGACATTCCTTGGCAAACTATGAAACCTATGAGGACATTGGCGTAGGGAGTTCTAAAACCCATCACGATTAAAATTTCCTTTCCCAGCACCAAACAAACAACACTGCTGACACACAGTGATTTATCATGAGCAATATTCAGGCCAACAGTGCAAAGCACTTATGAGAAAAGAAGAGAGCCATTTCAATCCACCACTGAAAAGCACTGTAGGAGGGAGAGAGCAGAAAACTGATAAGATTTTTCTGCTGGAAAAAAGGGAGCATCCCTCCTAAAGAGAAGGCGCTGTCCACGCTGAATGCACAGCACATCAGTCTAACTGACACACAGTCAACATTTCTCAGAGCCAACCTTTTCACTTTGGGCCTTTAGTTGAAATTGCTGAGATTAACCCTGAATCAAGTTAATATTAAAATCAGGATGTCATGTCTAAAGTAAGCAAGCAGCACACATATTACTCATTTGAAATTAGCAAGATCCTCGTTAGCAGCTGATGTGCCTTCATAAGCAAAGTGCCAAAAAATGGTTAGATCTATTAATGTTCTAGTCGAGGTCATTAATTTTCATTTTCCAACCTTCATACATAGTTCTCGGTTACAGTGACTTTGAAAAATATAAAAAGGAGTGGGCTCAGCATCTGTGTTTGTAATTGTGTAGCTGAAGCCAACAAAATGGCTCATTATCCCTCTGCTTGCCTTTGTTGATATTTTTGTCTATCCCGAACACTTGAAATTAAAATTTAGAACTTGCATTTTTCAATGTGAAAGAAATTCCCATTTGATGGTATATTATATAAAGTCCCATTGTGCCTAGAATTTGTACCTTTGAGTGCACCCGGGTGTCTCTACATCATTGGGAAAGTGCACATAAATCTCATCAAACTGGGCAGACAACGCTCCTTAACCTTGAAAATAAACAGCTTTAGAAAAAGAAATACTACTACCAGCTCCCAGCTCATTCTCAGCCAGAGATCTCCAGTCCGCCAGAGGAAATATTACAGAGACATTTCAAAGGATGCCTCAAGCAAACAGATGTTGTCATCCCGAGCTGGGAGGAGCTGGCCCTGGCTGAGATAAGTGACGCAGCAACCTCCGCCTATTGGTGGCTGCTTCAAGATGAATCACTTTTGTGTGTAGCAGAAAAGAGACAACACAAGAAAGAAAAGGAACGAAACCCAGGACTTCTGGAATAATCTGCAGCTTTTTGTGGACAGACTTGTTGTTCGAGCCTTGGTCTTCTAAGTCACCTCAAAACTCATCAAGAGTTAATGGTAGAGATTATCCTTGGATCTAAGATTCACCTATGGATAGATATGATAAAACAATTAATGCCGCTTTTGTTCCTAAAATGGGCAGCTCCTGCAACAAAGGGAGATCCCACATACAATCACAGGACTTCATTGTAAGACACAAGACCAGGACATCAGAGGGACTTCCAACAGCAGGGAAGCAAACACAAATTACTTTCACGGTCCTGTTTGTCAGCTTTAGTTCCCGTAATGATCCCTTAAATTCCCAACTAATAAATGTGCCAATTTACAAGGACATGTTTTTGAGTAAGGAATATGTCGTATTTCCATGTCTAAGAGCCCACTCCTTTCTGTGCGCTCTTAGACATCAAATGTGCCTGTGAAGGGATATATATATATAGGTCCCTAGGGGCTAGGGATGTGCTTTTGTTTAAAATAAAATGGGAAATTTCTGCAAAATGTCCTGTTTCATTCTATTTCACTTTGAAAACAAAAAGAAGAACAAAATTTTGTTTTGTTTTGTTTTCAAAATGCATCAACAGCCAGGCCCTGTGAAAAGAACACATGCTAGATTTGTAGCTGTCCCTCCCCTGCCCCCTCCCACCCCCTCCACCTCCTTCAACCCTCCTCCAGAATTACATCTATTCCCTCACTCAAAAAGCACCTCTTGGCTTGCTCACATTCCCCAGACCCCCCCCCCCCCACACCTCTATTCCTCCCAGTCTCTTACTCCCTGCATGGGTCCAAGGGGCAGGAGCAATCAATCCCCAGTGTCTTCTGCCCCACCAGGTCCCAGATAATACCATTTTGCTGTATGGTTAATATCCATTTGTAACCTTACACCTTGGATACCATCACAGCTGTTCAAGTTTGCCATTGCACCTTGCAGATTTTTGAAGGTTGGCACCAAGTGATACTTGAAGGAGGGAGTTCCGGGAGTACTTAATGATAGAATTCTTCTCCGGCATCTTACAGTCTTCTCGCTCTGGCACACTCTTCCCCTAGGAGAAGATTTGTTGGATGACATTGGTTGGGCAGGAGGTTGTTTGCACATTGGTGATTTAGCCTGGATCTGGATGAGTCATAGGAGTAGACACCATAAGGTAGCTTCAGAAAAGATTTTCGCCCAGGAGCAGGTGAGTCATCAGTGGTTCAGCAGAGGTGTACTCTCTTATGGACTGGCAGACCTCTATACACTGCTGTAGCAATCCTCTTCCGATTTGTCACATCTTGCTGCATAGGGTCCGCCATCCTTCCAGCACACAGGCTTTGTGGAGTTCATGTTCCTGGTGTTGCTAGTATATCCTGGATGTTAGGCATGGGCTGGTCTACCAGGAGACGCAGTGGTCTGGAGGAGTCATCAGTGGTTCAACATGGAGGATGCTTCCTCAGTGGAAGTTGATTCCTTCCAATGCCCGCCACCCTCCATCTCTGAGCCTCAGTGTAGAATGGGAGGGCTACTGCATTTGGTCATGCTGGAGCTTGCTGAGGATAAGTTTGCCTCCTGGGGAAACATAAGTCCAATTGTGGTTGAGAGTTCATGTCAGATTCTGTATAAAGACATCAAGACTTCGTAGGACCCTGGTGGTGTCAACTGATGAAGCGCTTACTGTTTCCCCAATGTACTCCTTCATGAACTGGTGGGCATCTGTATGCAGGGCTGGTGCAAGGATATTGGGTGCCCTAGGCGACCCTTGCACTGCCACCCCCCTTCCCGTCCCTACTTGTTTCGGCGCCAACTGTGTGCTTCTCAGGGCACCGAGCCGTAGGGAGTGCCGAAGAGCAGCCACGTGGTGCCGCAAGCGGGGCCTATTCCGCTCACGGCAAAGAGAAATAGAAACAGTCGGCACTGAAATAGGTGTGGAGGGGGGGCTGCAACACTGTGTGCTTCTCAGGGCCGCGAGCAGTGAGCTGCTCGTGGCCCTGAGAAGCACCCAGTCTCTATTTCTGTTTGCCGCGAGCGGGATAGGCCCTGCTTGCGGCACCACATGGCTGCTCTTCGGCGCCCAGGTGACCACCAAAATTCGCCTAATGGACGCGCCAGCCCTGCTATCGCATTCCTCTTTTCATGTGTCACATCTCACTCTGTAAGGTTCACTATTCCTCTGTCATACCATGGAGTTCGTGGAGTTCCTGCCTGGCCAAATGTTATGCTGCCAACTGCTCTCCCAGTTTCTCTATGCAGTGCTGGGGGGTGGCACTGCACTTGCTGAACTAGCTTCAGGGTCTTGACCCCCAGCGGCTACACTGGTGCATGCTGTTGCTAGTACATCCTGGATGTCAGGCGGGGGCTGACCAATCCAGATGAAGAGGAGAGGCGAACCACCTGCCTGTCTTTTATAGTCTTGCTTAGCAGTTCCTGATTGTCAGTGAAGTGGACAGGGCAATGTCCTCTAAAGTGCAGGCCAGATAACTTCAGCCATGCCCTCTGTGGCTGGCTGGTCAGCCTCCATCCACTGCTGCTCACCTGCACAATAAAAGAAAAAGGTATATCAGTGTAACCCCATCCCGGGAGGCAGGCTTCACTCTGATGGGCCCATAAACGCGCATGTAATAAAATCCATGGACCACGAGCACATGCACGCCGGATTTTATAATCCGCACACGCATATGCGGGCGGCGCGCACAGGGGGCCTGAATTTTGCAAGAGTAGGAGCGGCGACGCAATCAGGCCTCCCCCCACCCCCTACCTAACCTTCCTTCCCTTTCCACTGTCAACCCCGACCCCTAATGCCTATCTAGCTATCCAGAATTTTTTAATTTTTTTACTTACTTCTCCTTGGGAGCAGAAGCAACTTACGCGCGTCGGCCAGTTGCCGGCACGCGCTTCCCCGGGACAGCGTACAATGGCCCTGTCCTGGCCCATCCCACCCCTTTTCAAGAGGCTCAGCACTTGTGCGCATACCGGGGTTTACGTGCGGGCCTTTGAAAATGTGGGCGTAAGTGCTTACACCCAACACAAACACCGTCTGGCTAAAGTGAACAAGAAAGCAAGAGATACAGAGACACACACAGTATAAGCAAAGGAGAGTGAGGAGACAAAGCAAAAGTGTTAAAGGACTCAGACAAACTTGAGAAACACCTGTGAAGTGAAGCATAAGCTCTTTTAAAATAAACATCAATTGGATCAAATTCTACTAAAATCTTTTTTAAGATGGCGCCGGCCGTCCATTGCTCCTACCATGTGACAGAGGCTGGCCAATGGCACCGATAGCTCCTGTCACATGGTAAGGGCCACCAGCGCCATTTTGTTTACTGGCAGCTGATGGCCCAAGAGCGGGAGATTGCTCCCGGGACTCCCTCTGGATCACCAGGGACCTTCGGTACATTTTGTGGGGGGGGAGGTTTGTAATTAATTAAATCTGAAGGGTTGGGGTGGTTTATTTTTTTTTTGTTCGGGACAACCGAAAAAAAAGATTCGGCCCGAACCGCGGGAAACGAAATTTCCCGCGGCGGGCCGATAACGAAGGCCAAACCAAAAGGTTCGGCCGAATCACATCTCTAATACTTATCTGTTAAGAGTTCTATTATAGCAGGTACCGGTACCAGACAGGGAATAAGAATACTAGGAAGAAAAGAGAGAGAGAAAAATGTTATGTTAATGTTATATCCTGTTGTGAAAAATACTTTCTGCATTACATGTTATTTTTAAAAGTTCGCAAGAGTTTGAATTGCTGATTTATACTATTTGCTTGCCTTTCCTCTCTACCCTTGAGAGACTTGTTGGGTGGATTTCGGTCCCCTTGGTTCCTTTTGTTTGGAAGGAGGGCAATGTTCCTCTCCTGACCCCTCTTTTATGGATCTAGTGGCTCTCGGAGTAACACCAGAAACCCCAGTATTATAATAAGCATCTTAGCCACCGTTATGGGAGAGTCACTGCCCAAAGGTTGTGGGTTATACCAGCAACCACCACCTCGAATCCATAATCCTTCAACGCCTTGGCTCAGAACTCCCTGACAAAACGGCCCTGCATGAGGCTGCTTTTTATTCTTCTGCACGGAGGAATGTGCAGTAACCAGATGGACAGCAGAGTCCCACCAATCACACCAACCACTTTCTAGCACCCGCCTCACTTTACTCCTGTTTTTACTGCACTTTTCTGCATTACTCAAGTTTTTTAGCATGGATTTTCAACTTTACTCACTTTTGATTCACATGGTTTTTTGATTTGGCGCATTTTTCAAACTCATGGTCTATTTGCATGCCATTAGCGTCCTGCATCTCACAGGAACGCTTCTCTTTACTGCACGAATGAATGAAAATCCGTGCTAAAACAGTTTTGTGGGTTTTAGTGCTTGCTTTATTCACATCAACCTGACGGTGTTTCACGTTCAGGAGACAAGTAGCTCTGCCAGAAAAAAAAAACGAGAGGAGTTTGTTCTGCTCAGTGTACGGCCAAACAGGATTTCCAGAGTCAAAATGTGTTCTAAAAGATGTAGGAGTTCAATCACTGAAATGAGGGATCAGGACTGAATTATTGGATGAGTGAGTGGAGACTACAGAGCCTTCGCCAAGTAAATGCTCTGTTTGTCAAACATTCCTGTTGAAGAAGGTTTGATACAACCAAGGCTTTTCTGCTGGAATACCTTTCTGAGTGTGGAGAGTGTTTTGTGGGTCTAAAAGGGACTTGAAGTGAAAAATTCCCCTTCGTGGGAACTGACTACAACCAGTACCCCCCTTCAGGAAGGAGCTCTAGAGCGTGGCTTCCAACCGCAATGACCAGACTAGGATTGGTGGGAGAGAGCACTGACCAGCACCCCAGAAAGCTGGGAAGTGGGGATGTCCCCCTCCGATGTTGTTTATGGGCCGTGGGATTGGGGGGGTGGGGTCCTCGCTCTGGGAATTTACTTCCTGTACTGTAATGACAGTGGCAGCGTGGCATGCTGGCACCCCCCCCCCCCCCCCAGCTTGACAACCCAGCTAGGTGCCTGTCGTGTCTGCCCCTTCCAACAAGCCCTGGGAGGAAAGGTCTTTTAGAATAGGAGGAAAAAAATCCCAGGTAGCTGTGAATGAAGGTTCATGGTGCCCGATCCCAGCCCTGGCATCTACCAAGCTGGAAGAAAAAGGAGTGCTTGAAAGCCTCATGCACCAAATACGCGTGCATGAGGCTTTCAAGCACTTCTGCAGGAAATAGTGATGCACTGACGGCTGTGCACCTCCATGTTCCAACGAAGGGGGTCTCACACGCAGCCCGCACTGTTGTCCACTCCCCAGTTGAGTTCCCTGTTTGCTTCACAAGCCCATAACTGATGCGGCATGGAAAGGAAGCCCTCTTTGTGCAGGCTGAGGAGGAAAGCAGCTAATGCAGGGCCGTGAATAGCCTGATTGTGCAGCTTCTTGTAAAGTTTTACCTTCATTTGCATCCGTACCAGGCACAGACCCCCGTGACTCATTTCTTCGCCCCTGCTGCCCGGTTTCATTCAATCACTGGCCCCAGCTAGCATGCTTGTCATACATTTTATGAACGTCGGATCAGATTTTGTATTTCTGTTTTCATTTTATTATGCCTGCAAATCATTCACATCACAGTAAGAAAAAGAAATTTGTTCAACAATTTATTTAACAAAGAGTCTAAAATTCCTTTCGTTTCTATAAATATCGGTACAAGCTGAATACTTATTTTGTTGCAGCTTTATTGTTTTTTAAATGTTTCCATAAAAAAAATCAGATATAACAGTAAGACTAGAAACAAACATGAAGTCAATATTCAAAGCTGTTTAGCCTCATAACTCGCCTGTTATCCAGCTAAGTGGCATGGTTTTGAATATTGAGCTGTTAGTGTTTATGTGGCTAGATTTTATCCAGTTAAGTCTTGATCTAACTGATATCCAGCCGGATAAATAAAGAGGCGTTCCTAGGGCAGGCCTATGTTTACTGGTTATCTTAGCTGATTTTCAGTTCAAAAATAGCCGGTTAAGTAGAAGTCTTTAAAAAAAGAAAAGAAAGAGTGAAGCACGGACCTATAGCGCAATTCCTCCCCTCCTCCCTCAAATTTCATAAATGACCCTGACAGGCCATGCATCCCGCCCCAAACCCCTCCTAAATGCATACAAAAAATATTGTAGAGTGTGCATGCAGACCGCCCCCCTGGCTGCCTTCCTAGGACCTTTTCTAAAAATCAAGATCAGTTAATCTCCTGCTCCTCCCCCCCACCCGCACCAGTTATGTCCCCGAGTCCCTGAAAACCCCTTCCAGGAGCAAGGCGTTCACTTACGCAATCCTGGCACCTCCAGCCCTGTTACTGGCAGAATCAGCACTGGAAGCACTGGGAGTGGGTGAGTGAAATACCAGGGCCCGGGGAGTAGGAGGGGGGAGGGAGGGCTGGAGATAGAAGATTTTGATTAAAAAAAAAAAAAAAGAACCAGGGAAAAGGGTCAGGGAAAAGGGTCAGGGGGCCTGACCTGGAGAGCCCACAACAATTTTTTTTTACATTTAGGGGGGATTTGAAAGCTGAGGGTGCATGGCCCAGTAGGGCCATTTATGAAATTTGAGGGGGGCAGGAGGGAATTGGGCTACAGGCCTGCTCTACATCTTTTTTTTTTTTCTTTCACGATATTCGGTTAAGTAGCAAGTTATCTGGCCACTCAAAGCCAGTTATCTGTCTACATGTGGCCAGAAATCTTTAGGCGAGCATATTCAGCGGGATGTTTGTCCCGCTGAAGAGCCGGGACAAGTTATTTGTCTGACTTCAGCAGGATAACTTGACTGTTCGCTGCCTTACTGAACGTGGACCTCATCGTGTTTAGAAATTGTGATAATAAAGCCGAGAAAAACATATCTTTCATCATAACCCAATTTTGCATATCTAGGAAAGGAAAACATGGTGCATTATACCCTCTATCAGGTATTTGTAATATTCCATCCAACTATCCACCACCTAGGAAGCAGGCCCCACCCCTTGTATTGGCCACCCGGAAACACATTTTCTAGTTTTATCTCTACTCCAAACTAGTTTTAAGTTTGCCTTTATGTCCATTATGTATGCATTTTCCAGTACTATATTTCTATTTATAAACAAAATATCCATCTCCATTGGGGGTCAGACTTAGATCAGCCTCTTTTTCATCACTGCAGATACAGCGTCTCTCCATTTTGCTGCCTAACAGGATAACTTTAAAAGGGATGTGCGTACGCCTATAAACGCTCGTATTGGCGCGCGAGCGGAGAGACGCTGCAATTTTAAATTGTGCTCGCAATTTAATGTAACTCTCTGTTAAAACCCTAATGTTACTTTTGTCCTCATATATTTTTTTCCTGTAAACCATTGTGATGGCAAAACCGAATGACGGTATACAAAACATGTTAAATAAATAAATAAATAAATAAATAAAGAATAAATAAATACATTTAAAGTACCCTTCTCGCATGTATTTCAGCTGGGGTTTTAGCGGCTTTTACGTGCGTATGCAGGTGGATCTTAAAACATGCTCGCGCGAGTCCACCAGTTTGCCCAGTTCATATCAAGGCTCTGGTTCTTCATCCTGCAAGCCCTCCACGTGACCCCAAACTCTCACACTGTGCCAAAGCCCTAAAACTCGACATCTCCAGCCTTGTTCTGCATCAGGACCAGAAGTAAAGTTACGCGGATTACAAGCTGCGCATGCCAGGGTCAGCTTGTTTAAAATGGGGACTTATGCACGTAAGTCTTGGTCCTGCCCTGGAACACTCATGACACCCCTTTTTCTGTCCCCTTCTTCTTGATGCATGCATGGGTACTTCGTGGTTTCTTAAAATGTGCATTGCTCGCGCAAGGCCCTCATACGCGCAGTATGTGGCTGTTTTTGCGTGAGCAACACTTTTAAAATCGACCCTTAAGCTCCCATACCTGCCATCAAGGGTACTAATTGTTGGAGTCTCCTTCCCATCCGATAGAAACGAATCCAAGGTAAACTACCTGGAATCCTCCTGGATTTGCATTCCTATTATCTCACTTGCTTTGGGGTAGATGTGCAAACAGTCACTATTGGGCAGACTGGATAGGCCATGTTGGCCTTTATTTGCTATCATTTTCTATGTTACTATTCTTTCCCTAAATACCCTGATACCCTTATAAGAATAGATAATATGGGTAAGCTTGAATACATTTTGATAAACTGGAGCAGACTTAAGCACCATTGTGCAGCTCCATTCCCACTTGTCCAGAGGGACAGAACTGCTGAATTCAAACTTGATCCATAGATTCACTCCGTACATCATTCCCTGGTGCTGGCAAGCACAGCAAATTATACCAGGGAGCTACGGCCACTCAGCAGCACAAGACCTGGAGGTGTCGTAACTCAAGTATTTGGCACCCGTGGCAGATTCTTCCTTTGGCACACCCACATATAATTTGAAAATTTAAACACACAGAAAAATATGTTTGCAAGTAGATTTTTAAATAGTACATTAAGTATAGTATTGTCATTAGGAAATAAGAAAAATGCAGGGCAATAATAATTCAGTGAACAAGTTTTACTGCATTTTATTTTATACAAAAAACACAGGAAATCCAGTATAAATGCTCAGCCTATCCCCAGGACTCAGAGAGCAATAACTCTACCCAGGAAAGAGCCTCGTTGTAAATATTACAGCAGGCCCCTGAAGACCAACACACCTTCTATTGAAAACAGAACAAGCCGAACTGCTATAGACCCCTACACAGAAAGTATTAGGGGTGTGCATTAAATTATTTTTTGAGTGTTGTTTTTGTTTCAGGCCATTATCTATTTGATTTTGTTTTAAAATTATTTCGGGGAGGATGTGTGTGTTTATTTCGAGTTTCCCTTATTTCGGTGTTAGTGTGCACTAACGGGATAGTGCGCGCTAACTGAAAATGTTACTGATAAGTAAAAAAGTGTCAATTCAAGAGCAGTTTGTTAGCTAGAGGTATTTTTCTGCACTCCCATTGGCTGTCTCCTTAGTTATTTGTTTGTGCTGCCAAAATTGTAAAGTGGTATTTGTGGGGGGGATGACCAGTGCCTGGTAACAAGTGTAAACAAACAAGTGATGTAATAATAGCAACAAGTTCTAGTCAGCAAAAGCATGTAATGCAAATGCATATTTTGAATTCGCCAAGCCCTTTGTATTTTAGGAAAGGGGTCCTGGCATTTTGGGATATGCTTACATTGAATTTCCCTGGTGTGTGTCTGTGTGTTTGGGTGGTGGTGGGGTGACTGGTAAGAGGGGAAGTGACTGGAGTGAATGCATGGGGGTGACAGGTGGGAGAGACACTGATTAGGGTGATGACTGGTGAGAGAGAGGCAGCCTGGTGTGTGTTGGGGCTGACCTGTCAAACTCCAGTTACCCTAGTCGCCCCCCATATATAACAGGCTGCCTTTTTCTCACCAGTCACCACCCCAACCAGTCTCTCTCCCACCTGTCACCCTATACAGTCACACTCCAGTCACTCACCCTCTCAGCAGTCACCTCCACTCACAACAGACTGCCTTTCTCTCACTAGTCACCACCTCAACCAGTCTCTCTCCTACATGTCACCCCATACAGTCACCCAGTCACACCCCCTCTCATGTCACCCCCCCCCCCCCCCACACACACACACACACACTAGGCTGCCTCTCTTTCATCAGTCACCATCTCAACCAGTCATTCCCCCCTCACCATCACCCATACACATACCAGGCTATCTGGCTCTCATTCACTGCAGTCTTGCTTCTCAGTCCCTTCTCCCCTCCCATACCTCCCAGTCCCTAGCATTCTTGTTTCCCAGTACCCTCTTCTTTCCCAGACCTCAGCAGTCTTATATCCCAGCCCCCTCTCCCCCCATACTCTCTGACACAATTCATACTCACTGATCTTTTTCTGCTCCTCTCAAATGCTGTACCAGTATCTCGATCCTATGAGAAATGGCTGCACAGGCAGCCCACTTCCTCTTATTGCCTGCCCTCAGATCCACATGGGCGTCGCAGTTAGCTTTGAAGAGATCTGGTCCCATCCCCCTGATGGCCTGCTTTTTGCATGGGGATGGTGTAGAATGCAGGACCTTGCTTCCAGCCAAAGCAAGATCTCGCCTTCTACCCCATGCTAGGCTGCAGTCTGTCAATCATCATGCTAATGCGCCTGAGCTGCAGCTTGCCTGCCTCCACGATTGGCCCCATCAATGAGGCCCCCTACCTGCTCTATAGACCACAAACCTCCTTCTTATTGGCCCCCTCTGTTGTTCTGCTACAATCAGGGGTTACAGGCTGCTGTTTCCTGATTGGCCAAAGAGATGAGCGGCTGAAAAAAAAAATACAAAAAAAAAAAGGTCAAGAGCAGGAGATTCACTGTTAGCCTGAGATAATTATGTGTACCAGGACATTCCTGGCCATCATGTATTTCAACCCTCCCGATGGCACCCTCTATTGGCTGTCTCCCCCTTACTTCTCCCTTAATAAGCTGCTGAGACCTGGTATCATTCAGCAGTATAAAATCACTGATGCTTCTGAACTGATATTCTTCTATTTCATTTCTACCTTTTCTATTGTAGTAACTGATGATGTGCTTTTATCGAGAATTAACAATTGTTTAGATATGCTTTTTTTTTTTTTCTTTAGCATATCTGTTTTTTGAAAGCCTTCTCTTCATTTCATTCTGGGGAGATGATAGCACAGTAGCTCCCACTAGGCTTGTTTATATCTCTTCTCAGAGTTACAGTGTAGATCTGCTGGTCACAGATGGCCATTGAGAAGGAACAAGGCTGGTTGTTATTCTGATCCATGACTTCATCACTCTGCCTCTGCATGTGACTGCAGCTTTCTTCCTTCTCC
The DNA here is from genome assembly GCF_901001135.1 of Rhinatrema bivittatum. Lineage (NCBI taxonomy): Eukaryota > Metazoa > Chordata > Amphibia > Gymnophiona > Rhinatrematidae > Rhinatrema > Rhinatrema bivittatum. Next base: position 90,273,845 of record NC_042617.1, on the reverse strand, counting down.
TCTGCTGCCACAGAATGCAGCACTGCTTCTTATTCAATGGCACAGACAAGGGAAGGCCCTTTACCTAATTTAAACTGATAGTCCAGGAATACTCAGAGCAGGGCTGCCCAAACTTGTCCTGGTGACCCCACACCTACTCAGGTATTCGGGATATCCACCATGAATATGCATGAGACAAATGTGCATATGCTGGCTCTCTAATGTATGCAGATTTTTCAGGCATATTTACGGTAGATATCCTAGAAACCCAACTGGAGATGGCAGGGATGGCCAACTCTGGTCTTCAGAAGCCACATATAGGCCTGGCATTCAGGATATCCATCAGGAATATACATGAGATAAATGCACATATGCTGGCTCTCTAATGCATGCAGGTTTCTCAGGCATATTCTTGTTGGATATCCTGGAAACTCAACTGGACATAGGATCAGCAGGACAGGTTTGGGAAGCTCTAAGTCAGAGGCTTATGCTCTGTGGCTTGGACACTTAGAGAAAGGGTAAGTAACTAATGGTTTACGAAGCGGATTTGAATAACTCCCATGATAGTCATAAGCAACATTATGTATATTTTGACAGAAAGTCAGTTTCTGGTTTTCTGTTTGATTTTTCGCTTTTTAAGTAAAAAGATAAGATGAAAGACATTATTTATAAATTTAGCCTTCTACCTAGCTTTTTGACAAGAAAGATAAAGTAAAGAATAAAAATCCTAGAATAACATTTTGGAAGGAAGGGTGGTGAGAGAGAGAGACCCTTCTAAAGGGTCAATCTGCCACTCTCTGTATATATTCCACGGATTCCACCACTGGGGAGTGGTGTTACAGGCAGACCAAAACCCACCCTGAGCTGAACGTGCCCCCCTTACAGTGGGATATATAGAGAGATTGGCCTTTAAAAGAGTTTCCCTCTCTCTCTCTCTCAGTCAGTCAATTGTAAGTACACACAATAGGGATATTTTAAATGGTCCACGCACAATATAAACTTGAGCGTATTTTTGCTTGTGTGCCCAATATGGGCCTGATTTTAAAAAGCATTTACTTGTGTAAAACTGGGTTTAGTTGAGTAAAGGCACTTTACTTGAGTAAGTGGGCTTTTGAAAATTGCTACAATATATGCCATTCAATTGTCAGTCGGATTTACTCGTGCAAGTGCACCTTAGGTTAGTAAATGGATTTTGAAAATTGAATGAGAGTATGTTACATTTACACGCTTAAATCCTTTGAAAATTACCTCCTATGCATATTTATGGGGGCATGCCTTCACCATTTAAAATTTATTTGTAAGGAGGACATTTTTCAAAGAGATGCACACATAAAAATTAGCATATACGTGTGTAAATAGCCTGTACTCACACAATACATATTTTAGAAAAGTTGAAAGCATGCATGTACTTTATGTTTCATGCGCACATATATTTGTATAAAAAAGGGATGGTCTAGGTGTGTTCTAGGGTGGGGCTAACAGTTATTTATTTATTTATTTAACATTTTTATATACCGAAATTCATGTAGCAATGTTACATATCATTTCGGTTTACATTATAACATTAAACACGCATGAAAGAATGTGATTACATCGAACAGGTAGATAAACTTGGATCAAGTAACTTGGGAATAATGTACAATGAATACTAAAGGGTATTTAAATAAATAAATAAATAAATAATGAGATTTTAGACTGAAACCTGGCTAAGTGTCTAGGAGTCACGGTACATGGTGTACATGTTTGGATAGATTGAGGGGAGATTATTGGTATGGATGAAAAGCTTGTTCGAATAGCCAAGTTTTGAGTCTCTTTTTAAAGGTGATTGGGCAAGGTTCCTTCCGGAGTTCTGGAGGTAGAGAGTTCCACTGCGCAGGGCCCGCTGTCGATAGAGAACGTTTATTTAATGAAGTTTTGATGGGTGGGGTGAGGAGAGTATCTCTGTAAGCTGTTCTCACCGGTCTGGAGGTTATATGTGGATGCAAAGGGATATTGAGATCCAGTGGAATGAGCTTGTGTATAGATTTGTGTATGATTGTTAGTATTTTGTAAGAGGTTCAGAACTTAATTGGAAGCCAGTGAAGGTTTCTTAAGATGGGGGTAATATGATTTCTTTTGTTAGACTTTGTCAGAATCCTGGCTGAAGCATTTTGAAGCATTTGTAAAGGTTTTATGGTGTTAGCTGGGAGGCCGAGTAGGAGGGAATTACAATAGTCAATTTTTGAAAAAATGATTGCTTGTAGAACTGACCGGTAGTCTTGGAAGTGGAGGAGCGGTCTGAGCCGTTTCAGGACTTGCTGTTTATAGAATCCACCCTTAGTGGTATTATTAATAAATCTTTTTAGGTTTAATTGATTGTCCATGATGACTCCGAGGTTTCTGACTTTAGTGGAGAGGGAAGGTTAACTAGTAGGGAGTAAGTTAGACATAGTATAGTTACTGTCCTGTGAAACGAGGAGTAATTCGGTTTTATTGGAATTAAGGATTAAGTTAAGGCTCATGAGCAGGTTGTTGATGGCTTGGAGGCAGTTGTTCCAGAATTCTAGTGTTTTTTGTAGAGATTCCGTAACCGGGATGAATATTTGCACGTCGTCTGCGTAGATGTAATGGGTTAGTTTTAGTTTGGAGAGGAGCTGGCAGAGAGGTAATAGATAAATGTTGAAGAGGGTGGGGGATAAAGATGAGCCTTGAGGGACTCCCAGAGAGGAGCGGACTGGGTGTGATTCGTTATTGTTGACACTAACCTTGTAGAATCTGTTTTGTAGAAAAGATTTGAACCAGCTGAGAGCAGTGCCTTTTATGCCAATGTCTGATAGCCGATCCAGAAGTGTTGAGTGGTTTACCGTGTCAAATGCGGCCGATAGGTCGAGGAGAATGAGTAGACCGGGTTGTTTTTTATCTAGATTCAACAGTATTGTGTCAGTTAGTTATGCATGCAAGTTGTTATTTTAAAAGACACTTAGGGGCATGCATTTGGCAACTTACTTGTGTAATTTTACACATGCTAATTGTGTTATGCAATTGATATTAATCTTGTTTATTGTGTATTGTTGGCTGGATGGGAGGTCTGAGTAAACTGGAGGCCGTTGAAGCTGAAGAACCAGGAGGACCTGGAGAAGGACCTGGAGAAGGACTGAGTGGACTGGTGGTGCACATATAAATTGGGTTTTACATGACTAAGTCCTATTTTATTTTCATGCATAAAATATACATACGCATGTTTTTAAAACAGGTAGGAAAAGAACACGTGTTCAATGCATTGAAATACTCGCTTTCAATGCATTGCATCTATTCATGCTTAAGCAAAGAATTGCGCGTATGTTGCAGGGTAGAGATGTACGTATTTTATAATACATGCATATATGATACTTGTGGTTATAACATACTATGGTAGATGTGTACATGGTATATACATGTATATATGTTGCTGAATGAAGTTATTTGAAAGTTAACCTCAAAGTGTATTCAAAGCATTCTCTGTGAATAATCTTGTGAAACAATGGCATATCACATTTGGGGACTGTATCAAAAGCAGTCTTAGCATGAACATTTTGGCAAAATATACGATGAAGTTTATCATTCAAAAACAGATATATGTTGTGACCAGACAGTCATATAATGATGTGCAAAGTACAGCAATTTATACATTACTTGCTTGTCAGTGGTGGCTGAGACACCTAATGAGTAATCTGTCAAAGTCAGTTACTAACACAATATTGATATAAAAATGATTCCAAGAAATGCATCATCCCAAGCACATGCAAAATTCCTGGCACATCCCACTGTGCTCTGTGTTAGTTCAGCAGTAAGGAAACAAGAAGAGAGGTCACTGGGATACCTCAGACAAAACCAACCCTCGCTTATAAACACAGGCAAATGTATAGGCAGCATACTGAGAGCAGGGGATGTTGCCATTTGAAAGGTCTTATTAAAGAAGAAGTGCCATCAAAATAAAAAATAAAAAAGAATTTAGATTCCTTGTCTTGGAATCTGCAAGGTCCATATTCAGCAAGCAGGAGAGCGGAGAAGCCATTCGGCTAAAGTTAGTTGGATAACTTGAAACAGATATTCAGCTCAATAAACATCCTGCCGAATATGCTCACTTAAAATGATAGAACTACACACATAGCCAGATAACGATAAAACCTAACCGGCTATGTTTCAAGCTAACTGGTTAGGTTTAAAGTTATTCAGGTAGGAGCATAACTTTAACCATATATATTTTGAATATAGCTGGTTAAGTAACAATACATTTTTTTTTTTAATTCCTTCCGGGTCAACAGGTGCGATCCCCTATTCCACCACCCCACAAAATCACTAAAAATGTTGCCCAACAGTGCCCAATCTCCCCCCCCCCCCCACCCTTCCACCAACCTCCTCGAGTACCTTAAGCAAGGAAAAACTCACATTGGCCCAAGAAACTTCCCTGCCTCCCACATTTGAAAAACAACATGTGTGCTCCGAGCCCTATCCTAACCCCTACCCTAACCTTTTCCCACCAGCAACCCCAGCCTGAACCCTCCTGCCCCACCAGGAGCCCCCCCAAAAGCTCCAGCGCTGCCAAGAGAGCAGTACATTCTTACCTCTCTCAGTGGCATTTAGCATTGTTTGGACTGTGGCAGCTTACGCTTAACAGAGTTGCTGTCAAAAGCAATGCTAGGTGCTGCCAGGAGCAGCAGGAATGAAGTGTGATCCCAGGAGCCCTGGAGCTTTGGGGGGGGGGGGTCTTGGTACGGCGGGAGGGTTCAGGTTGGGAGATGAAAGTTGGGTTAGCATAGGGCGCAGATCACACATGTTTTTTGCTAATTTGGGGGGGGGGGGGAAGCAGGGAGAATTCTTGGGTCAATATGACCGCAATGTATTTTTCTTGGTTGAGGGGGGTTGGGCTGAGGAGGGAGGTGGATCATGCGCTATGTCTGGCAACATTTTTAGTGATGTTGTGGCACAGTGGGTGGGAAAATTGGAACTTCTGGCTCAGAAGGATTTTTATTTGTTGTTATTTAAGTGGTTATATTTTGAATATAGCTGGTTAAGGTGAAAGTTATCTGGGTACGTAGCCAAATGGCTTTAGGACTGCTCTTAGGCAGGCTTTTATGTGGGCAACCTATCTAACTCTGAATATCGGAGTTAGCCAAATAAGTTATCCAACTAACTTAACTCTACCCTGAAATGCCTCCAGCTTCTGGATAAATTGTATCTGGGTCAGGGGCGGAAAATCCCCAGGGCCGATCTGGCCCTGGGGATTTTCTGCCCAGGTCGGCCCAGGAGATACCCGTGGTCTGCCGAGCACGGCTCTGTCGCAGCCGTGCTCGGCAGACCACGTGACCAGAGCAACCGGCCCACCGGGGATGCCCGATCCTCCAATAGGCCAATCTGCCCCTGATCTGGGTCAGGGATTACCCTGATAAAAGTGCTGGCAATTGTCAGTGATGTGAGCCCTTGGGCTGTGGTGCGGTTGACGCAGCCTAGCGGGCAAACTCGCTAAGCCCACACCGATAGCTGGTGGACTCGCTCTTACTGGGAATGGAGCTGAAACTTCACCTATACCAGCCCGGTTACTCGCAGATTGAGCCCTTGGGTTCCAGTGGTCAGCAAGGCTTAGGTGAAAGTCCCATAAGGAACTGTCAGACAAAGTCAGGGAATGGGTCGAGGAGGGGCGGGTTGTGGGAAAGTATCGGCCCGGGCAATTTTTATCCATATCGGCCCATGGGTATACAATTGCATGCACCTATGACTCCCGCAGCCTGCAAAGACCCCCATGGAGGCCTTTCCCTCTATCGAGTGAGACTGAGGCATGATTGGAGAGCTGGAGACAGACCCTGAGTGGCGCAGCTGTAATGCAGGCCCGGCTCACCATCTTCCCAGCTTTTTTTGATCAAGGCCCACACCTTGATTCCTTAACAAAGATGGCGAGTTGATGACCAGAGAATGCAGGAAGATGGAGGGTTGGGCCTGCACTATGGCCACGCCACTGCAAGGTCTAGTACTACAGTAGCAACAACTTTTTGTTAATTTTTTAAGAATAAGCAAACCTACTACAGTTTTACTTGGTCACACTCACAGCTGGAAAAAGTCTTTATCGGTTTCACTTCAGCATGGGACCAATGCAAACATTATGCGAATTGTGGAGCGGGTTTACCTGGTGCCAGGACAGTCGAGGTCAGGGCTGGCAACAAGTAGACAGGGTCCTAATCCAAGCCAAAGTCAGGGCAGGCAGTGAGAATCAGTATCCGGGTCTAGGCCAAGGTCAGGGCAGGTGGAAGTCCAAGAAGTCTGTAGCAGAAGCAGGCAAGAGAGTGGTCAGGTCAGAAGCAGAGGTCAGTACCGGGAGTCAGGCAGAGAGGACAGACAGGGCAAGAGAAGGTATCGGGATGAGACACGAGTAAGACAACCAAGGCTGGGCAGGACAAGGCAATGAGAAGTCAAGGCACATGCACTGCAAGACTGTAACACTGACAGAGAAAGTGGACCCTTGTTACTGTGGAGTGGTTGGCACAGCCTATCGGGCAAACCTACTAAGCCTACACCGGCAGTTGATGGAGAAGCCCATAGGCGGGACCAACTGGAGTGTCGCCTATACCAGCCACTTCCCACTCAGGTTAAGCACTTGGGTTCTGGTGGCCGGTAGGAGTTTGGTGGGTCCCTGGGGCTGTCCAGAGTTAGTGTCCAATCCAGGCAGGCAGTAGGCAGCAGAACAGATACCAAGCCAGAGCTTGAGGCAGGCAGCAGAATGGATACAAAGTCAGAGGTCAGGGTGGGCAGCAGACAGTGAAGTCAGGAGCCAGACCAAGGTCAGGATCCAGGGAAGCAATCCGAGACAGACAGGACTAACAAGACAAGCAAAACAGGGCACGAACAGGGACAGGAAATCCAGAAGGATGGGCAGGGAACAAGCAACATGAAGGCAACTAAGAAGACAAAGAAACAAGACAGGAACAGGCAAGGCATGCAGCAGGAACAAGACACAATTAGCAACATGCACTGGGACACAAGGATGCCAGGGGACCTGTTTGTGAGGTGAGGAACAAGCACAGAGTCATTACTTAAGTAGCCCCTGGAGTGACATCATTCAAGTGCACCGATCCAAGGTTTACCACCCCTGTGCACATTATCCAGCTAACTTAGGGCTTCATTTACTAAGCATTTCTCCCATTTTTCCCCTCAACCCTTCTAACCATAGGCATCAGAATGAAGTGAGCCACAGGGGCTGCAGCACAACCAAAATCTGGCCCTTCCCACGGAATCGCTGCAGGAGATCCAGGCCCAGATCGGGCATGCTGCAGCTGTTCAGCAACAGGAAGAGAAGGTGGCCTGTAGTTCATGGGCCACATCCTCCACCCCTGCAGCTCTGGGCCCAACTGCTGCTTTGAAACAAATGGGACTCTGTACAGCTGCACGGTTCAAAGCATCAGTCGGGCCACTGCTCTCCTCCTGCCGCTGATCAGCATGGGGGGGGGGGGGGGAATCTAGAAAGGGAGAGAAAAATGATTACTATGCTGCCCCCACCCCAGAATTCAAATGGAGCTTTTCATGGCTTCCCTTTTTTTATCCCCTAGCAATAACTTTACCAGTGTCTGAACACCGTTCACAGGTGCAGTGATTTTGAGCAGTGTTTTGATGCCAGGGACTGGTTGGCTGCCCCCCCCTAAACTGGCATGGACCGGTTGGCTGAAGAGTGGGAGGTGGAGCAGCACAGTTGAAGAGCAAAGGGGAAGGTCCCCTGTGTGGTTGAAGAGCAGGAAGGCAGGGGGCATCCTTCCTGCTCTTCGGGAATCTCCCCCAGTCTCAACCCAGCCCCACTGGTGGCAGGGATGCCCGCAAAGTCACAACCCTTGGGTTTAGCCAGCCAACATTTTCTCTTGTTGTCCACAGGCTTTGCCAGGGTCTGATTGCAGCATAACACTACTGTCACAGCCTCTCGCTTGGCCTGCTCTGCTTTCTTGGCAGCACACTCTGTGCCTGGATTTGGATGGGATTTAATATGAGAGATGGAATCTCAGTAAGGACCTCCTATCGACTTCCATCCAAATCCACCCACAGGGAGCACCCCCTAAACAAGCGTTCAGGGTGAATGCAATATTTATGTTTGATTGATGAAATACAGCTTAGAATAAAAAGTAAATAAGGTGACAAGAAGGGACATATATGGTGATTCACCATACAACAACAACAAAAAAATCTAATTCTAGTGTCATCTCATTAGCAGCATTACAAACTCCTTTCACTGACAGGCACAATGTGATGCAACACAAAACCCTGTCGAAAGGCACTCAGAAACCTCTGTAACAAAGCTGTCGTACCATAACAGTACCAATTCCCAGGAATCAAACAGCAGCAGTCCTTCCTAAGAAAAGGTAGCTCTGCAAAATTACACCAGGCCCTAAAAATCAGTACACCTCCTACTGTTCTAAGCCCTCTGAGGACAGGGAAATATCTAAGGCACCTGAATGTAGTCCACTTTGAAGTAGCTGACCAATCAGAAAACATGGAATATAAATCAAAACTGAAAACAATACTGTAAAATTGAAACCAACATATTTCCTCCTATACTGAGTAAAATACAAAGATACCCCTGGTTTAAGCCCTGAACTAGGATTCAGTAGTTTACAGACTATCCCTTGCAGATATCTCCACAGTGGTTTGCCTGGATTGCTCAGGCAGCTTCTTAAAAGCAGGCAGGGCATGAAAAGAACGTGGGTTTTGGTTTAACGTTCGAGCTGGAGTTTTGAGAAGAGTTGCGTGTCTTGTTCCCCATTTTGCCCCTCCCCCCAGCCTGATTCAAGGGAAGGGACTCTTTCCCTCCAGGTCTGGAAGGGATTGTCTTCACAAGAAGAGAAGAAGAGTTGTGTGAAGGAGATATTTTATTTGTTCTATGGATTTTGCTTTTTTGGGAGCCTGGTCGTGTCTAAAGAGAGGTTTCACCCCTGGCTTGGGAAGCAGGATAAGGTGCTGTAATTGCCTGCTGCTCTGCTAGGGAGAACAGCAGAGACCTGACAGAGAAGAGAGAAGAGTTTTTACAGAGAGCGTTGATCTTGTGCGTTTTGGAGGAATTATTTTGCCACCAGTTCCAGCCCACTGAGAAGGAGAAGCGATTCTGGATTTTGAACACTTTTTGGGTCTTTCAACCACCAGAAGTCCAAGTTATACCATCGGAGGGAGAGAGAAAGATAAGGAGATCCAAATCCCCAATGGGAGCCCACCTTCCAACATCTGGATGGTTGGGCTTTGCCTAGTATCTGTTGTGATTCTGCCTGTTATGCAGCCTCCCAACCACCAGAGGCCCTCGGGGGAGCTGCTCTTACCCTCTCTCCACTCATAGTCACTGTGATCCCATGACTCAGCAGGGTTCAGACTATTTAACCCTGCCTCTGGTTAAGCTCAGGGGCCTTGTAATTGAGTCTGCTTGGCCCCACATGTCTGAATGCTCTGTAGCTTTCCTGAGCCTTCTTCCAGTTTAATCTGTGGCTTTCTTAAGCCTTCAGTTCCAGCTTTGGCTCTGTGGCTTTCCCAGGCCTTCAGCTTTTTGCCTTGCTCAGTGGCCTCCCTAGGCCTTTTGTGTTACCTGTCTGGTCTAGTCTTTGTCTTGTCTGTCCTATCCTGCTCCAGTGTCTCAGCCTACTCCAGTGTTTCAGTGTCCCAGTCTGTTCCCATGTCTCAGCCTACTCCAGTGTTTCAGTGTCCCAGTCCTTTTCCCGTGTCTCAGCCTACTCCAGTGTTTCAGTGTCCCAGTCTTTTCCCGTGTCTCAGCCTACTCCAGTGTTTCAGTGTCCCAGTCTGTTCCCGTGTCTCAGCCTACTCCAGTGTTTCAGTGTCCCAGTCTATTCTCGGGTCTCAGCCTTCTCCAGTGTTTCAGTGTCCCAGTCTATTCCCGTGTCTCAGCCTACTCCAGTGTTTCAGTGTCCCAGTCTTTTCCCGTGTCTCAGCCTACTCCAGTGTTTCAGTGTCCCAGTCTTTTCCCGTGTCTCAGCCTACTCCAGTGTTTCAGTGTCCCAGTCTGTTCCCGTGTCTCAGCCTACTCCAGTGTTTCAGTGTCCCAGTCTATTCTCGGGTCTCAGCCTTCTCCAGTGTTTCAGTGTCCCAGTCTGTTCCCGGGTCTCAGCCTTCTCCAGTGTTTCAGTGTCCCAGTCTGTTCCCGTGTCTCAGCCTACTCCAGTGTTTCAGTGTCCCAGTCTATTCTCGGTTCTCAGCCTACTCCAGTGTTTGTGTCCCAGTCTGTTCTCGGTTCTCAGCCTACTCCAGTGTTTCAGTGTCCCAGTCTATTCCCGTGTCTCAGCCTACTCCAGTGTTTCAGTGTCCCAGTCTATTCCCGTGTCTTAGCCTACTCCAGTGTTTCAGTGTCCCAGTCTATTCCCGTGTCTCAGCCTACTCCAGTGTTTCAGTGTCCCAGTCTATTCTCGGTTCTCAGCCTACTCCAGTGTTTCAGTGTCCCAGTCTATTCTCGGGTCTCAGCCTTCTCCAGTGTTTCAGTGTCCCAGTCTGTTCCCATGTCTCAGCCTACTCCAGTGTTTCAGTGTCCCAGTCTATTCTCGGTTCTCAGCCTACTCCAGTGTTTCAGTGTCCCAGTCTATTCTCGGTTCTCAGCCTACTCCAGTGTTTCAGTGTCCCAGTCTATTCTCGGTTCTCAGCCTACTCCAGTGTTTCAGTGTCCCAGTCTATTCTCGGTTCTCAGCCTACTCCAGTGTTTCAGTGTCCCAGTCTATTCTCGGTTCTCAGCCTACTCCAGTGTTTCAGTGTCCCAGTCTATTCTCGTGTCTCAGCCTACTCCAGTGTTTCAGTGTCCCAGTCTATTCTCGGTTCTCAGCCTACTCCAGTGTTTCAGTGTCCCAGTCTGTTCCAGTATCCTGGCCTGCTTCAGTGTGCCATGCCTCCCTGTATCCGGTTCCAGACTCCAGTTCCACACCTGCTTTTGGTTTCAGCATTGCCTCGCGCCAGTCCAACTCTAGCCTCAATCCAAACCCCTGTCTAAGTCCTGCCAGCCGCCAGACCCCAAGGCTCAACCTGTGGGGGAGGTGGCTGGTATAGGCTGAAGATACCCTTAGCTTCAGTTCTGTCTTTCCCTGTAGCCCTGGACGTATTCCCGTAGGGTTTCCCCAGCCCAGCTGGGTCCACAAACCATAACAGTGTCCACCACCTTAGGGACACGACTCAATTTGACAGAAATGGGGGAAAGAGGTACTTTTTGGACTACTTCTTTTTGTGAGAAGATAATTGGAGAATTTTGTTGTGACTTAAATTTAAAGGATTTTTGGTTGCAGTAAATTTTTACTGAACACCTCACCGGAGTGTCCAGTGTCTTCGTTCAGAATGCAACATAAAAACATAAGATTCGCCATACTGGGTTAGACCAAAGGATCTAGCAAGCCAGGTACCTATTTTCAAACAGTGACCAATCCAGGTTACAAGTACCTGGCAGGATCCAAGGATAGATATAGATTCAGTGGATTTCTGCAACTCCACCTAATAATGGTTTATGGACTTTTCCTCCAGGAACTTGTCCAAAGCTTTCTTAAATGCAGCTACACTAATAAGGGTGAATTTTAAAAGCCCTATGTGCGCTGAAGCTGGGAGATATGCACGGAAGTGGGGCTGGCATGTGCCTCATGGATTTAAAAGCCACGCAAGTATGCGCGTATCTCCTGGTATACGCACAAACATTTTTTTACAGACAGGAGGAGGGCGTGGGCATGGTCTGGGTGGGACATGGGCATTCCAGGAAATATGAATGAAACCGGCGTGTAAGTATTTAGGTGCACCACCGTGCGCCAGGATCCCTATCTGTGTAACTTTACTTCTGCTATAGATGGCGTGTAACTAATAAAACAAAAAAAACGAGGCTAGATAGCGAGGGTTTAAGGGTTGGGGCTAAAAGAATAAAAGGGAGGCTTATTAACTAGAGGAGGTTAGCAAGTTCTATCCTTTAACTGGGCAAACTGAGAGTGTTCTGGGGAAACTGGCAATTGCGTCGGCAGAAGTATCTACCAAAATCCCCCCACTTACGTGGTAGAGGTGGCATTTGCATGCACATTTGCGCATCCATATAAAATTGTGCACAAATGTATAACCTATTTTATACCATGCGCACATATAGACGTGTATGTTATAAAATGGCTGCAACAATTAGCATGAGCCGGCATATGTGCATATATGTGTACTCACATGCCAGTATGAAAGTTATCCCCATAGCTTTCACCACATCCTCTGGCAATGAATTACAGAGCCTAATTATGCATTGAACAAAAAAATATTTTCTCGTATTAGTTTTAAATGTACAACTTACATTGGGTGTCCCCCTAGTCTTTGTACTTTTCGAAAAAGTAAACAACTGATTCATGTTTACTCGTTCCACAAAACTCATTATTTTGTAGACCGCTATCATATCTCCCCTCAGCCATCTCTTTTCCAAGCTGAAGAGTCCTAACCTCATTAGCCTTTCTTCATATGGAAATTTTTTTATCCGCTTTATCATTTTAGTTGCCCTTCTCTGTACTTTTTCTAATTCCGCTGTATTATTTTGAGATGTAGTGACCAGAACTGCACCAGTACACAAGATGAGCTTACACACTGGAGCAATACAGAGGCATTATGATATTCTCTGTTTTATTCTCCATTTCTTTCTTAATAATTCCTGGCGTTCTATTTGCTTTCTTGCCTGCTGCTGCAAACTGAGCAGATTTCAATGTATTATCAATGATGGCGCCTAGATTCTTTTCCTGAATGGTGACTCCTAATGTGGAACCTTGCATTGTGCGGCTATAATTTGGGTTACTCTTGCCTAAGTGCATCACTTTGCACTTATCCACATTAAATTTAATTTGCCATTTGATTGCCCAGTCTCCCAGTTTTGCAAGATCCTCTTGCAATTTCTCATAATCCTATTGTGATTTAACAACTTTGAATAATTTTGTGTCATCAGCAAATTTGATCACCTCACTCGTTGTTCCCATTTCCAGGTCATTTATAAATATGTTAAAAAGCAGTGGTCCCAGAACAGATTACTGGGGCACTCCACTATTCACCTTTCTCCACTGAGAAAATTTACCATGTAGTCTTATTCTCTGTTTTCTATCTTTTAACCAGTTTTCAGTTCATAATAGGACACTGCCCCCTATCCCAATACTTTTTAATTTCCTAAGAAGTCTCTCATGAGGGACTTTCTTAAATGCTTCCTGGAAATCCAAATACATTATATTAACTGGTTTACCTTTTTGCACATGTTTATTTACACCCTCAAAAAAAATGTAACAGATTGGTGAGGCAAGACTTCCCTTGGCTAAATGCATGTTGGCTAAACTGTGCCTATCTATATATTAAGTAATTTTGTTCTCTATGATAGTTTGTACCATTTTGCCTGCACTCAGATGTCAGAATCCGTGGTCTGAAGTTTCCTGGATCACGCCTGGACATTCCAAACGTGAGTACTGTGGAGAAAGGCAACCTAAAGGCATTGAGAGATTGTATATTGGGCCCCCCCCCCCTGTGAGCCCCAGAGGTGGAATCCTGGCACCCCAGGGCAAGTGGACTATTTGGTGTGAGGCAAGAGAGAGCTGGGAGTAAAGTCATACTAGGGTCAGTAGTACCATTGGTGGTCATACATGTCATACAGCTGAGGCCTGCATAGCAGCTGACAGTTATGCTTAAGTGAGATAAGCTCCATTGCTGGCTCATCCCACTTAAGAAGGGAGAAATATAGGGAGATGTCTCATGTTTTACCACTGAAAGCAGTGAATATGAATCATAATAGCCTCTGCTATCGAGGAGGGAGAAGATTAGGTGTGGCCAAGAGACCGGGGCAGGAGACCGGAGAGAGGAGACACTCTGCTCAGGTGTGGAAAGTGATACAGAGTCTAAGATGGTAAGGGTGAGAGACAAGCCCCAGACAGCCCAGCAAGTACCAGAGCCATTAGCCAGTCTCCTCCTGGATCACCGCCAGCTCTGCCGAGTTCTAAACCCAGGAAGCAAGTCCTTCCCTGCACACATTCTCCCTGGACTTCCAGCTAGCGTCTTGTTTTCAGGAGGTGAACAGAGAGATATCACCTGAAGTTGGGTCCAAGGGTAAGTAAGTTAGCCATAAGTATTAATATATAAGCAAGCTAAGGTTTATGGCATGTGTGAACCTATCTATGAAACAGAACTTTTTTAGGGTAAATTGGTGCTTAGTGTCCACTGTCCAGTATTTAGAGACAGGGAATTGTTATTTTGCTAATATTAAATCCTGCCAATCTGATAAATAAGGTCTATTTCTAAGGAGAACATGTTGTCTTTTTCCTGAGCTTAGTCTCATGAGTAAGGGAGGGAGGGCAACTGAAGTGTCCTGTAGCAGACAGGTCCCTGCACCTCTAAACTTCTTACAGTTTGTGCCTGCTTTCTAGGAGGTCCCTGAAGAGGGGTTTTTATATATATAAATATATGTCCCCAAAGATAAAATATTCCAATCACTAAACTAAAATTCTAAAAAAAAATAAGTGTTACTATTGTTGTCTAGACATCTTATTTTCTAATCAGTTGGTCTCTGTCTCTTTTCTGATTTCTTCATCTGTCTTTTACCTCCTTTTCCAGGGTATTATTTCTATTTTCCATTTTTTCTCTTGCCTCTTGTCGTCTTCACTTGCTCCCCCTACATCTGTTTTTATCATTGATCTTTCACTTTCATTTTCATTTCTTTTCTAATTTCTTTTTCTGTCTCTACTCATTGCTAGATTTCACTCCTCCTTCTCCATCTCTCACCTTAAAGTTCTCAATTTCCTTTTTTATAGCTCTAAGTTTCCTATCATCTTTTCTTCTCCCACTCTTATTCCCTTCTCATCCCATCTCCCTGCTCTCTCTCCTTCCCCAGTTTCCTATGCCCCCACTTCCTAGTCTCATTTCCATCCTCTTCTGTCTCTAATATTCTCAACAGCCCTTGATCCTTTTCTGTTGTTTATCTCCTCCCTAGCTACCAGCCCTTTTCTTCTGTATCTTATCCTCTACCTAGTTTACTACTACACTTTAAATCCCTTCCCAGACCCATCCCCACCTTCTCACACTTCACAGACCCATTCCTTTCCTCTCTCATCCCTCCAACATCATCTGATCCCTTTCAACTGCTGATCACCCACTCCCCATCCTACAGATCACGCACACCAACTCTTGATTTTTCTCTCTTCCCCCCCTAAGTCATGTCACCTAATTACCCCAGTCCCAACGTCCCCTCACAAATTCCCTACTTGGTCTTAACGTTCCTGCCCCATTCTCCGTCACCCAATCTCAGAGTCCCTGCTCTTCCTCAAATCTTGGAATCCCAGTTCTCCTGAGTTCCAACTCTCTGTCAAATCCCCATTCTACACCCAAATCCTATACTTCGGAGTTCTTTCTCTCTCCCTGTTCTAGCTGCTCCCATCCCTATGTACCCCTCCTCTTCAACCCAATACACGTTTCTACTCTTCTCTGCCTCACCAATCTTCACAAAATCCCCAAACCTTAAGTCCATGACTCTCCTCCCACCCTCTTCTCCCTGTCCCCTCTCCCCAAGGAGCTTCAAATCTGTTTTCTGGTCCTGCTGACCTCCCTCTTGTGTCATGATCGGGCAGGCTGGGTCTTAGATTTCCCCCAATAGGGAAATAGATTGCCCCAGAGGACCAGACTTTGGGGCAAGATCAGACTGGATCTTATGCTTGGACCAGCCACTTGCCTCTCAGGTTAAGCCCTCAGGTTCTGGTGGTCGGCAGGACATAGTTGAAATCAAAGACAAGGCCTGAATCAGGAGACACGATTGGTCTTGAAGGCAGGCAGGGCTGCAGGCAAGGGTTAGAACTGAAGACAGAGCTGGTGACTGAAACAAGGCCTAGGACTGGATAGACTATAACTGTAGACAAAGCCTGGGACAACAAGGACAGGACAGAAATGGACAGGACAAAACTAGGAATGGACCACAGGAACTGAGCAAGAAACACAAAGACATATAACTAGGAAATGAAGTACAGCAATTTCCTAAGCCTAAACAAGGTAAAAAGAGACAAGAAGGCCTAAGTAAACCACAAGGCAGGGCTAAGTGAGCCTAGAAGGCCTAAAGACTGCAAGGCAGGGCACAAAGTCTGAGGTGGCTGCAGGACAGGATAGGAAGACTCAAAAGGACCTACAGGAAAGCTGGAAGGCTGAGGAAGCCATGGAACAAGGCTGGAAGGCTAAGAAGGCCACAGGGCAAAGCTGGAAGGCCAAGAAGGCCACTAGGCAAGACAAGAACAAGACCAGAGTGACCATGCAATAACAAGGAAAGCAGGATGAGTCAATGCAAGGAGCCAAGGTGACTTGATGATGATGAGGCCCCGAGTGCAGGAAGAAGCTGGGCTAAATAGGGCTGGCCTTGCCGAGTCATGGGATCACCAAGTAGGTGGTTAGTAGAGGAGCAACTTGTGAGTCTGGCTGCATGAGGATGCTGTTGGGGATGCTGCCTAGCAGCCAGGATCATGACAGTGCCCCCCCCTTTTAAAACCCACTCTCCTCCTGGGTTCTATTTGCCATGGGGGCCGCGGACAATTGGTTGGATGCTCTTCAAGGCAAAGGCAGGAGCTTTAGTAGTAATGCCAACAGGTACTGGCTTCGAAGAAGTCATAGATTGCCTTGTCCATGGCTTGGAGGCTGTAAATGCAGCTTGTACTAGGGTCTTGGGTTGTGCCATTTTAGCCAAAGGAACAACAAGAAGACCAATGTTTCTTGGGATCGCAAAGTTCTGGTAGGATTATAAGGTTTCAATAAGTTCCCAAATAACTTGGAACATCCATTTTTTAAATGTAAAAACCAGCACACGAATTTTAAACTGAATGCGTTGAGGTTATGGTAGCCAATGTAAGTCTTACAAAACTGGGCTTATATGACTCCAGGGTCGTCCACGCACTACTAATCTGGCAGCAGCATTCAGTAATATAGAGAGTGCCCAACTACTAGAAGCAGGAAGGCCAACAAAAAGACCATTACAATAATCAATTGCTGATAATACAAAAGACTACACCAAAGTCTGAAACTCATTTTTGTCTAACATATATCTAACATGAAATAGCAAAAGTAATTTAAAAAACCCAGATTTCAATACTGCTCTCAAGTGCGGTAAGCAATTCAAATGTACATCAAAGTTGACTTCCAAATTTCTTACCACCTTAGTAGTGGGGAATCTAAACCCATCAGGCAGAGGCTGTGTCTGGCAATCAGTTTTATCTAAATTTAAAAACAAATTATTCTGGGTCATCCATGAATATATTCTATTTAGACAATTGGTAATATACTAAAGAGTACTGGAGTTGGTGGAGCAGGGTCAGGCACATAGCTGGTAGTCTGGAGTCCCCCAGAGTAAATCCGCTGGACCGGGCTCCTCCTGGAGTGGACTCACTGGACCAGGCTCCCCCTGGAGCGGACTGGTTGGAGTGGGGTCCCTCTAGAGTGAACTTGCTGGACCAGGGTCCATCTGGAGGGTAGTGGAGTCCCTCTGGAGTGTTCTGACTGGAAAGGAGTTTTTCTGAATTGGACTTTCTGGAGAAACTGGCTTGGCTGGCTGTGGAGACAAAGTAAGAAGAGCTGTAGTCAAAGCATTGCAGGTCTCACCAGCAGCTGGAAGCAGGTCACTGATAATAGGGTCTTTGAGTCTGTGAATTCCTCAGCCAGTTGCACAGGACTGGGCTGTTGCAGAAGAAGCTGTGGATGCTGTCTAGGCTGAGGCCACAGTAGAAGCTGCAGACAGAGTTGAAACCAAGATCTTGGGAAAAATTGCAGAGGCAAGCTGGACTGGATGTTGAGGAACTGGACTGGACTTAGCTTCAGAGAGATCCTGATAGAACATTTTAGGAAATGCACACGCTACTCTCCTAGACCTCATTAAGGCTAAGCAGGGAGCAGCTGAATGAGCGAGAGGAGGTTGATGCAACAATAGCTATCTGTTTTAAAACTCCTGTAGTCTGAATCGGAGGCACATGGGCAACAGGAACACTCGAATCTGCAGATACAGATTTTTTTACTTCATTGGATGTTTAAGTTAGCTGTGGATTTAAGAAGAGCTGGGCTGGGAACTTTCAGAGCAGTAGATACAATGTAGTCAGGAGCATTTACCTGTGTTGAACTGAAACCTTCTGAACGCCTAGGAACCAAGCTAATTAACAGCTAATGGTTCAAGGACCTCCAAAGCTGTGCTCTGCTTGGAACCTGAGATATAGCCACAGAAGTCACTGCAGGACTGGAGTTTTCAGCAGAGTTCACTTGTGCAGCTAATAACTTTAAAAACTCTTTTGATCAGCCTTAATGTAGTTGGATTAACTCTGGATTTAAGGGCAGTTGGAGTATTATTTGTTACCAGCATTAGTAGCTTGGGATCTATTTAATGTTCGAGTACTTGCCAGGTACTTATGACTTGGACTGGCCACTGTTGGAAACAGGATACTGGGCTTGATGGACCCTTAGCCTGACCCAGTATGGCATTTCTTATGTTCTTAAACTGACTCCAATCTGGTAATAGTAGGAACCAGGATACGTGAATGGTTCAAGCTAAGTCCTTCCCTGGGTTGTAATTTGCTAGTCATTTCCATCACAAAGCCTCAGAAGAGAGCAGGGATTTCTGAACGACAGGTATCCAGAGGTTTGAAATTGGTGTTTGTTTTACAGAGCCAAGACTCATGTTGTCAGGAAGTGGATACTGTGGCTCAGAAGCTGGTTTGGGGGCCACACAAGCAAAGCAGCTCTCTTCAAAGCGGCTGTGTTTTGCATGGCATTTCAAGTGACTTGATACCTTCCAAGAAGGGAGCGGAAGGATAAGGGAAACTACCAAAGAGACGCACTGGTTCCAAAGGTGTGCTGACTGAGAGGCTGGTGGGTGTCACATTTCCATTAAAAGAGAACAGCTGCCTGGCTGGAGGCCCACATGGCTGAACTGGATTCTTCAGCTGGATTCCCTCTAGCAGGGTCAGCTTTTAAAGCCCTTGGATTAGACTTGGCTGTAACTGGAATAGTTTCTGGTAGCGTAATTTAATACCCTCAGGTTTGGGGTTTGTAGTTTAGAACCCATTTTTACTGCATTACAGCCAAAACAGGTATCAGTGAAAGAAGAGTTTTTAACTTGCACTCCTTACATGCCCACCTGGCAGGATTAGGGAAATGCCAATGAAAACATTTTGGGGAAAGGTGATGGGTTCTGAATTTGGCAATCAGGCACTGGGGGGCTGGAGAACAATCACCAGTGGCTACAACTAGAACAGATACACTTTCCCTGGACTCGCTGGGCTTGCCAGTCTCCATACTTGCAGAGGTCTGTCTGCTGCACCGGGGCAGAGGTTTGGGGCTCAGAAGTTGGTTTGAGTGCATCACAGCTAAGACACACCTTTACATCCGCTGGATTCACAACTCAGCACGCTGCACATCTCCACCTGGCAGGATTAGTGAAATGACACCTGGCACATTCAAGAAACGATGGTGGGTTATGAATTTGGCATTTCTCACAGACCCAGTAGATAGCAGTAGTGTGGGGGGGTTTTTTGAAAAAATTTTATTAGGCTTACCGAACATGCAGTGAGTTCTAGTCCTACCCCAGAGGGGTCTGTATGGCTTCTTCATTCTGTCATGGTAGGGCAGGATGAGTCTGTGATTTCTCTCAACAGGAGTAGGGCAGACTCTGGGGCAAGACTGGACTGGATCTTCTGCCTGGACCAGCCACCTCCCCCTTGGGATGAGCTCTCAGGTTCTGGTTGGCAGGACTTAACTGGAACCGTAGACAATGCCTTGAGCAGGAGACATGGGGGAGGGTCTTGGAATCAGACAGGGCTGGAGGCCAGGGCTAGAACTGAAGACAGGGCTATGACTGGAAACAAGGCCTAAGACAGAGACAAGATTATAACCGGAGTTAAGGCCTGGGTCAATAAGGATAGGGCAGGACTGGACAAGACAAGACTAGGGCTGAACTACAGGAACTGAGCAAGGAAACCAAAGACATGAAACAATGAACTAAAGTACAGCAATATCCTAAGATAAAACAAGGTTAAAAACAGATAAAGCCTAAGCAGGCCACAAGGCAGGGCTAGGAGAGCCTAGAAGGCCATAAGACACAGCAAGAAGGCCAAGGAGAGTGCAGGATAGGGCTGGAAGTCCCATGAGGCCATAGGGCAAGGCTGGAAGGCCAGAGTGATCAAGCAGCAGCAAGGAAAGCAATATGGGCCAATGCAAGTTGCTAAAGTGACTTGATGAAGAGGCCCTGCGTGTAGGAAGAGGCTGGGCTAAATAGAGCTGTCTTTGCTGAGTCATGGGATCAACAAGTAGGTGGTTAGTGGAGGAGCTAGCATTAGGGATGTGAATCGGGCTTCGGACGATTGAAAATATCGGATGATATTTTCAAAATCGTCAAAAATCAGGGGCTCCCCCAAAATGATAGGAAAACCCCATGATATTGATCGTGGGGGTTCTCTTATTGTTTTGGGGGAGGGCGGGAAAAACAGCGCACAAAAATAACCCCTAAACCCACCCCGACCTTTTAAAACTAATCCCTTAGCTTCCCCCACCCTCCCGACCCACCCAAAAACTTTTTACAGGTACCTGGTGGTCCAGTGGGGGTCCCTGGAGCGATCTCCTGCTCCTGGGCCTTCGGCTGCCACTAATCAAAATGGCGCCGATGGCCCTTTGCCCTTACCATGTGACAGGGTATCCGTGCCATTGGCTGGACCCGGTCACATGGTAGGAGCACTGGATGGCCCACGCCATCTTTGTGCTCCTACTATGTGACAGGGGCTGACCAATGGCACCAGTAGCCCCTGTGACATAGTAAGAGCAAAGGCTATCGGCGCCATTTTGAATACTGGCAGCCGTCGGTCCGAGTGCAGGAGGTCGCTCCCGGACCCCCGTTGGACTTTTGGCAAGTCTTGTGGAGGTCAGGAGGGTCCCCCAAGACTTGCGAAAAGCCCCTGGTGGTCCAGTGGGGGTCCAGGAGCGATCTCCTGCACTCGGGCCATCGGCTGCCAGTAATCAAAATGGCGCCGATAGCCTTTGCTCTTACTATGTCACAGGGGCTACTGATGCCATTGGTCAGCCCCTGTCACATAGTAGGAGCACAAGATGGCGCGGGCCATCCAGTGCTCCTACCATGTGACAGGGTCTGGCCAATGGCACGGATACCCTGTCACATGGTAAGGGCAAAGGGCCATCGGTGCCATTTTTATTAGTGGCAGCCGACGGCCCGGGAGCAGAAGATCGCTCCAGGGACCCCCACTGGACCACCAGGTACCTGTAAAAAGTTTTTGGGGGGGGTCGGGAGGGTGGGGGAAGCTAAGGTATTAGTTTTAAAGGGTCGGGGTGGGTTTTTTTGTTTATCGGCTCGGGCGCAGCCGATAAACAAAACTGCAATCGGGCCCGATGAAAAAAACCCCACATGTGAATCGGAACCGGAATCCGAACCGATTCTGGTTCAGATTCACATCTCTAGCTAGCATGGCTGCATGAGGACCTCTGCTGGCAGGGAGGCTGCCTAGCAGCCAGGATTGTGACACCTTGTTTCCCAGTTCCTCCCTGCAAGGACTCTAAACGGGTCCCAGCTGTATCACCTGCTGCCAGTGCATACAACTCTTTTCTTAATCTTGATCCTTGTTTGCCGAGTTCAAACAACCGCATGGGCAATGGGGCAGGAGGAAGAGAAGAGGCTCAAGTCAGGCAGCAGGAGGAAGAGCTGGAAGGTGGTTAGAGACTCTGCAGGGCCCAAGAATTAAGGGGAAGAAATCAGGAGCAGGGAAGGCAGCACAGCTGATTCAGAGGCATCATTGCTTCTTCTGGACAGAGGCTGATTCTGATTCTGCCACTGCCAATTCTTCACTACTGTCACTCCTTGTACCCCCTCCTACCTACAGACACAGTAATCAGGAGAAATCTCACTAGTGAACACAGGTGCTGCTCATGCCCTCCTCTTCCATTGCCTTTCTCTCTTGCTCCTTCCACCGGCAAGAGGAGCAGGTGGTGCTTAACGGCAGACCATCAACTTCCTGCTTGTAGGGCCCGTCTTGCAGTATTATTGTGAAACTGATCCCATAGGCAGGAAATATACAGTTAGCTCTTAAACGTGGGTATAATAGACACCTGGTTCTTGTTACCAATAAGGCCTTGGTGCATTCTTGGTTAGCTAGTGCAGGTTAGGTTAGTGAATGGGGGAGGTTACCATCCAAATGCAGCCCATCCCTTTGAGGGGTCTGGAATGGCTGTCCCCCTTGAGACATTTTTTAAAGCAGCTTTCTCCTGAGAGTCTGGAGGCAGTCCCTTATGATTTGCTAGAAGTTAGGAGGTAGTAAGGAGTTTTTTCAGGCCCAATCAGAGGAATTAGGCCCAATCTGCCTGGGGATCCTAATCAGGATTTGGAGAGTTTTCTTTTCCCAGTCCACTCACTGGTTGGGATTTTTTTTCTCTGGGTGGTTTTTTCAGGTTTTGACAAATTTTCTTGGTAGGAGCCTTGTGAGATCCTGGGTTCCTCCTGGGCTCACAGTATGGGGAACCCTGTGTCTGGGGATGCCCATGTTAGGGAGGACCTGCCCTTCCAAACCCTCAACAAAGACGGAGTTATTGGTGGCCTGCTGCAAGGAGGATCTCTGGTGTTAAACTTTGTTGAAAGGGAAATGATTTGAGTTCGAGGTCCAGGAGAAAGTTTTTGGCTGACCCTTCCTTCTTGCATTGGAGCAGGGTGAGCTGCCTGTTCTCAGGCAATCCCTTCCATCTGAGATCCAAGAGCAAGAGGAAAAAAGAGATCATAGAAACCAGAGACATAAATGAAAATCTCCTAACCATGAGTAAGAGCAAAACAAAAGATCACTGAGGACACCCATCCAGCATCTTCACCCTCTTGGGAGAGAGAGAATGTGACTCTCTGTGCAAAGGACAGTGTTAACATTTTACCAGAGTTGGAAGGGTTTTTTTTGTTCCCAGCTAAAGGTTGCCCTGCTCATTGGGATCCCTAATTATCCAAGCCCAGGAGGGTGGACATTTCCCTGGCTCCGCTTCAGAGATTCATGCACAGATAGAGGGGAAAGACTGTAAGGTAAAAGAGAGGCATTGTGGTGCAGAGGATTTTGTTATTGTTTAGCCTAATTACGGCACCCACATTGAGAAGGAGAGATACCACTCCCCAGAGGTATACAGGAAGGGCATCCAAGCCACCCTTAGCACTCAGGGCCCTGAAAACGATCTTTGGGAGAGTGAAATATAGAGAGAGGTAACCTGAGGTACCAGCCCCAAAGAGTCTTAACATTTTTTATGGCCCCACTGGGGCGCAGCTCACTGCTAGAGATGAGGGTTACATGTAGGAGCTTCTTTCCAAGAACATGTGTAATTGTGCATGTCTCTTCTTCCTAGCTACAGCCCAAGCCCTGGAGCGTGGTAATTAATGGGCAAAATGGAGGGCATGACTAGCTGGACCTTGCTTTGTACAGCACACACTGCACACACAGTACCACTCACATTTCCCCATCCTGAGCCACCTTCTCTGTCCTATCCCCAGGCTGAGTGAGAGGGGGAAAGCGTGCATAAACACTGGACGTGATTCATTCTGAGTGCTGGGATGTCGGGCAGCCACATGCAGCAGCCAAGGAAATTAATTGAATCGGCCGCCTGCACTATTCCAATTTCTCCTTTACTCTGCACTTGTATACAGAGGGAGCTGTTCCATTGTGACAGGTTCATATGGGTTTTTTGCCCCCTCTCTCCCTTTGTTTTGGGTTTTCGAATGGTTGAGATGAAACACCGCTTAAGGTGCTGTACTGTTTTTTTTTTTCTTTAGTATTGTTTCCATAGGATTTTCCACTGCTGAATTTAGCGTATGTGAGTCTCTAGTTGCCTGCCTCTTCTGTGTAGGCAACTAGATCTGTTCTCCTGCAGTCCCTCAGAACCTCCCCCAGGTCCAAGGTCAAGTTGACCAGAGTTGCGAGATGCAAAGTCGGCATGTTCCGGAGCTCTTTTAGGATCCACTGTCATTTGTGACTCCTGTTTTGCAGCTGTTGTGGAATCATTTCACATGGATCAATGCCAGTGAGAAAAGGGGGATTGGATTCAGACAGCAACCAACGATTGCCCCGACTTTTACGGTTTGGGGAACAAATAAACATGGAGGTAACTTGCTGATGAGGCTTTTACTACCCTTAATCACTAAGCCCGATAATTTTGATGCAGCTCCAACATTGCTCTCTGCTTCCACGGCAAGGGTTAAGGGAAATTGGATTCAAACAGCATCGGAGGGCCCTGACTTTTATGGTCTGGGAAACCGATAAGCAGGAGGGTAACCTGCACCGTGCAGCAGATACTGGCATAAGCTTGCTGGGCAGTCTGGGTGGATCATTTGGCCCTTTTCTGCTGTCGTTTCTATGTTTTGATATTTCTATGCCATTTCCTGCCAGAGATCTGTCCCCTTCCCCTTCTTCTGTTCATACTGAGCAAAAGAACTTATTTAAGATTTTTACCTTTTGGTGGTCCTCTCGATACATCCCACTTTCCCCCTTTGGTTTGCTCTTGTCTCTAAAGAAGTTATCTCCTCCTTTTAGGGACTGGGCAACATTTTCCTCTCTTTGGACATTTGCTTATCTAACTGCCCTCCTTTTCTTTTTCCTGATATTTCTCCCTGGTCTCCTCTGCTTATCTCTTTGCTTTTTTATCTATTTCTGCTACTTCCTAAGAGAACCACATTGGTCTCCTTTTCTCTTTTTTCCCCTTTGGTAACCTGCTTTACATTAAGATTTGTTGCCTTTTCAGTGCTCCCTGGACTGAACATTGCAAAATTCCCATTATCATTCATTCTAGCAAACACTGCTTGGGTTTTCTCTTCTGCTGAGTCACTGCTGGCAAATTGGTGTCCTCAGCAGTTAGGCACGATCTTCTGCACCTGCACTTTTACAGCAATTCGTATGTATTTGCTCTGGGCTAATGCACTACTTCCTCTGCTTCCTCTGTTCAGAGCCCTAACCCACTTCTGCATTCCAAGGGCTTAAGGTCAAAACAGCTCAGCAAACAAAAGAGGAACAGTTTTTAGCTGGTCTGTTAACTTGAGCTTTTATCTAAATGCAAGGAGGTCTACTCATCCCTTACGAGGATGCATGTGTTTCCACAGAGACACACTGCAGTAAGGCCAGTTTGCAAAACTGGATAAAATAGATAACTTATCCTGCTAAAGCTGGCAGAGTAAGTTATCAGGAATATTCAGTGGGATAAACATCGAGCTGCATGTCCCCAGATACAGTTATCTGGCTATTTTTTTAATTTTACTGGTTAGGTTTAAAGTTATCCGGGTACATGTACCCAGAAAACTTTAAGCTTATGCAGCTATAGTCATAGTACATAGCCGCATGAGCACCCATAGAAGTTAAAAAAAACCCAACAAAAATCCGGGCCAGCAGCCAACTGGCCCATGCACTCATCCCCCTAAACTTCCTGAAATATATTTTAAAAAAATGTTGAGTTGACAGGCCTGAGCATGTGGGCCATGCCTTCCTCTCCATCAGCGACTCTAAAATTATGCCCTTAGGAAGCCCCCTCCTTCACCCACCCCCCCAAAGCCAGGCCCATCCCTACCTCCGCTGAAGGCTCCACCAAATGGCGAAGCCCGCAAGGCCACGGTGCAAGCCTACCACTCCCAGTGGCATCGGCAGCCATTGCCTGGACGGCAGCATTGGTAGCTCAAACAAACACCTATGGGGGGAGGGGAGCATGGGGCTGTCAGTCCAAATTTTAATACCACTCTGTGGGAAAGGTGCACCCTGGCTGCTGGCCTGGACTGTTTTGTTTTGTTTTTTCTTTTACTTCTTTTGGTATTTATGCGGCTATATTATTTGAGTATAGCTGCATAAGCTTAAAGTTATCCAGGAACATGATCCCGAACAACTTAAACCTACTCTTGGGGCCAGCTATGGATAGCCAAAAAAACTTATTTGGCTAACTCCAAATATTGGAGCCAACTAGATAAGTTTCCAGGCTAACTAGTCCCTGTCCCAGAACACAACGAAGCGTCCCTTGTTTATTTGGCTAATTTTTAGCCAGAAAATGACTAATCCAGCTAAAAATGTAGTCAGATAACTGCCTTACATATTCAAAAGTAAGCATTTAGCCAGATAACTTGCGACCTCAGTGGGGGGTGGGGGGGGGTGTTAGACACTCTGCTATGGGAGATGCTGAATGTTTGTGAGATCGAGGCTGATATGTATTTATTTTATTTTATGTATTTATTTTATTTGTGTTTCAGATTTTCTATACCACACAAACAGAAATCTGCTCAGAGCGGTGTACAACAAAAATAAATAATATATAATAAATCACAATTTCAAACTCTTTCAGTGCTGCTATTATTTAAAAACAACCCACTTGTTCCTTATTATGAATTTCTTTCTGAATGACAAATAGTTCCTTTCCAGCCTAATACCCAAAGGGGCTGAATTCCAGAGCACCGGCCCATACACTGAGAACATCCTCCTCCGGAAGGTCTCTTTCTTAATCAACTGTAAATAATGGATCATTTGCCAAACATAAATTATGCCCTGAGATGTATCTCTGCAATTGGCTGCTTAAATTAATCTGCACCCTCATTACAATTTACCTTATACACTAGGGTCATGATCTTAAATGTTATCCTTTCATTGATAGGAAGCCAGTGCAATTCCTTTAAGAGAAATCTGGCACTAACCCTTCTTGGATATCCAAACACCAGTCTAGCTGCTATGTTTTGCATTACTTGGAGTTGTTGCATATTTTTCACTGTTACCCCTATCAGGATCCCATTACAATAATCAAATATTGGGGACACCAGTGCCTGAAAGATGTTCCGAAATGCCCCAAAACTCACCCATCCTTTAATTCTCTTCAATTGTTTCAACAACAAAGAAATATGAACTTGAAAGAATAATTTATCATCTAATTGAACCCCTAAATTATGAACTACTGAAGAGCTGACACAACCAGTCTTGCCTACCTCCAATTGTAGGGCTTTATCCATCTCATTATTAGTAAAAATTATCCATTCTGTCTTACCTTCATTTAAAAATAATTTGTTATCTCAACCAATCCATTAGAGTTTTTAACCTTTCTTGGACCCTAGCCAGTGATGATGCTGGATCTTTCCCTAATAAACAAACCTAATTGTACAGCTTCTGCATAAATATATCCCCTAAAATCCAAATCACGAATTAACTTCCCCAATGGCTGCAGAAAGGAGTTAAAAAGTAGAGGGGACAATGGTGATCCCTGAGGTAAGCCACACACTAAACAGTATGGTACAGCCTTTTCTCCTCTTACCTGAACCTCCAACATCCTACTTCTCAAAAAGGAAGAGATCCAGTCCAAAATTTACCCTTTAAAACCTAGAGCCTCACATCTTTGAACTAAAATCCTGTGATCTACGAAGTCAAAAGCGCTTGAGAGATCCAATAACAACAACCCAACAGCTTTTCCATTGTCCAAATTTCTACAGATCAAATCATTCAATGCTACCAACACTGTCTCTTTCCTGTAACCAGAACAAAATCCTGACTGACACTCATCTAGTAACTTATTCACATCTACATGATGAGACAATTGGGGAGTAACAGCCTTTTCCATCATCTTTCCTAAAAAAGGGTTCTTAGCCACTGGGCGATAACTCACACAGTTTTTATTGTCTAGTCCCCACTTTTTAGCAATGGATGTAATATAATCTTCTTCAATGCCAAAGGAAATACTACTGTAATCAAAGAACCATTTACAATCATTTGCAATCTCCCCATTAATTCCATTGGGAGGAGTGTGTTTTTTTTTTTACCAAAAATGACAGGCAGGGATCCAAACTACAACAGGTGGGATTACAATTTTTTAAATCCCACAAAGCTCTTCCTGGGACATCTCCTCAAAATCCTCTATTCCCTCCCAAGAACCCATACCCAATATTTATTTTTCTTGCCAGCATTCAACCCCAACCAATTGGTTATCATTAAGCATTTGAGCTTGTAAGATTTCTACCTTTTCTCTCCAAAACTGAGCTAAGCTGTCACAATCTAACTTTTTCGGAATCACCTCCCTAGGTATCCAGTTTCTTCCCAATACTTCCTAAGAGATCTGAAAAATGTCTTTAGGTCTATTCTCAGTGAACCTAATCCAATCTTCATAATACTCCCTTTTAACAACTTTTAGTCTAATGGAGTACTGATTAGCACTCCGTTCCCCCAACTCAATTTATCAGACCAAATCTGAGATTTGATCCATATCTTTTCCTTTTTCCTCACTTCTTTATGCAAATCTATTAATTCCTTTGTAAACCAGGGGGTGGTACCATTCAACCTCCCACTATTTTTCTTAATAGGTGCAACTACATTCAAAACCTCTTCCAATGAAGAATTCCACTTATCTATCAAACCGTCTATGGAGTGCCCAACATCATCCAACTGACAACCACTCCATTTTGAATAAAATAAATTCCTATCAATTTGACCTCTTTGTACCATCTCCTCTTCTCATCTAATCATATTATCCCAACCTGATACTATAAATGAAAAAATAAATAACCCTATGATCTAACCAAATTGTCCCCCCTTTATCACCTTCTCAGTTCCAAAGATTAAATCTAAAGTATGTCCTCCTGAGTGAGTCACAAAAGAAACTTGCTGATTCATGTCGAACATAGCTAAAACTTCTAGCAGCATAGATGCTTTGCTACACATAGTATTATCTACATGTAAATTAAAAACCCCAGCAATTACTTTCAAAGCATAAAACCACTTCCCCAATATATGCAGCTAAAACCATTACCCTTTCCCATGTTGAATTTGGAGGCAATACACCAACAGCAAACCTGTTGGAGACACTTTCCCCACAGAGAATAATAAACATTTACAGCCCTATAATTCCCTCAACCCCACCTACTGGATGATTTCCTCACCTCTAGTAATAACAGCCATCCCACCCCCTCGACCATGTGACTTATTTTGAGAAAAAACCTTGTATCCTGGAGGACACACCAGCAAACAAATTGCAGTTGTTTCCTCTGAGAACCAGATTTCAGTTACAAATACATAATCTACCTCTTTCTCTATAATTAAATCAAACACTTGGTTAGTTTTATTCCCTAATGATCTAGCATTTAATAACATAGCATTCACATGGCTAATCTTAGAAACCCTGCTTCATTTCCCTTTTTCAACTTTTACCTCTGTCAACTAGTCTCCCCAAGCTTGGCAAACATGTCAGGATCTATCAAAGCTTTCCCCATACCTTCTCCTATTTACCACCCTAATATGTGATCCTCCTAAGCACATAATAACAGCCAAAATAATGCAAGTGATTACACAGAAAATCTTCATAAGTCTCCCAAAGGAGCTCACTAAGGGACATGCTCCTTTAGCACACCCCTTCAGTGTGCCGCAGCAGCATACTACAGAGCGCTGTTTCAGCTTTTTAATTCTCTATCCTGATATCAACGTGGGTGGTTCTCAGCAGTGTCACAGCAGGGGGAGGAGCTAAATGTCCCGGATCACCTTCGGCACCTCTGGACCCAATTGTACGGCCCACAGTCTCTCTCTGCGCCTCCTCTCTCCTCAGACCTCTGATCAAGCAAGTTCTAGGCAGAGCGGCGTTTCAGCTGTTTAAATCTCTCTCCTGATGTCAAAGTGGGTGGCTCTTGGTGGCATCATGGCAGAGGGAGAAGATAAACATCCCGACTCTCCTCTGGCACCTCCAGACCCAGTTGTATGGCCCACAGTCTCTCTCTATTCAGTCTCTATCCAGCTGAGTAAGTTAACTGGACAAACTTGTTTGGATAACTTGGCTGAGGAATTCAGCGGTGTATCCACACTGCCGAATGTACTCTATCTATCAATTATCTGATAAGTTTGTCCAGCTAACATTTAGGCCAGCTAAATATAAAGTCTAACTTATCCGGCTAACTTAGCCAGATAAGGCTGACTATCGGCACTTATCTAGCTAAGCTGCCAGATAAGTAGCTCCATCTCAGAATGTCTTGCCCCACCTGTCACTTATCCAGAAAGAGTGGAAATGCACTCAGAAGAGGAGTGCATCCATGGTATCCATCTCTGTATTGGATCTATGACTCAGGAGAGGGGTCAGCAGGTACTGTTACAGAAGTGGTTCTCAACCCAGTCCCTGGGACACACTTAGCTAGTCAGGTTTTCAGTATATCCACCATTAATATGTACGAGATAAATCTGCATACAACGGGGGCAATGCATGCAATTCTATCTCATGCATATTCATTGTGGATAGTCTGAAAACCAGACTAGCTAGATGTGTTCCAAGGAATGAGTTCAGAACCCCTGTGGTACAGAGACAGCCACAAGAGGGGGGAAAACTCATTCTTGTGCTTTGTTTTGCACCCTTTTTGGCCAAAGGTTTCAAGACAGTAGGATATTCATCACTAGTATTCTGCTACCCAAAGAGGCGACTTCCAAAAGACTATGAAGATCCAAATGGAGTAGCCAGAAGCGGTGTGGAGTAACAGAGAAATCCCTGTGTGCTTAGGAACTGTGTTTATGACTGTTGGACTTAATTTATGGATATACCTAGAAGAACTGTCAACTGATTACCTTGCAACCTCAGTAAAACTTTTTATTTTTGGAACACCACCAACTGTTATGTCTTTTACTTCTGGCTACCAAGACAGAGTCCCAAATGTCCTCTAAACACAATTTTCCCCCTTCCAGAAGAACCCAGAAAACTCTAAGGGTTGCATGGTGGCAGGTTTGGTATGGAAGTGGGGGATTACATCAATAATAACATTTGAAAACACTTCATTTAGTAGGGATTTTAAAACTCTTCCCTTTTTCTTTTCCTCTCAGATCATCTACTTATCTTCATTTAGAGGTAGATTTTAAAAAACTGCGCCCGCGCGTACTTTTGTTTGCGCGACCGGCGCAAACAAAAGTATGCCGGATTTTAATAGATACGCGCATAGCTGCGCGTATCTTTTAAAATCCGGGGTCGGCACGTGCAAGGCTGCGCAAAATCGGCAGCCTGCGCGTGCCGAGCTGCGCAGCCTGCCTCCCTTCCCTCCGAGGTCGCACCTTCCCTTCCCTTCCCCTACCTAACCCACCCCCCCAGCCCTATCTAAAATCCCCCTACCTTTGTTGGCAAAGTTACGCCTGCCCGAGGCAGGCGTAAGTTGCGCGTGCCAGACCGGCCGCCGGCGCATGATTCCCCAGTCTGGGAGCAGTTTTGGAGGCCTTGGCCACACCCCCGAAACGCCCCCGTCCGGAACCAAGCCCGTGGCCCTGCCCCCAGAAGATGCGCCGCCTCGACACGCCCCCCCCCCCAGGAAAGCCCCGGGACTTACGCGCGTCCCAGGGCTTGCGCGTGCCACCGAGCCTATTCAACATAGGCTCGGCGCGCACAGGGGGAGCTTGGGGCAGGTTTTCGGGGGGTACGCGCATATCAGAAGGTGCCAGAAGGTGCCACTGAACGTTTCCAAAGTTCAACTCATCTTCCAAGGAATGAATGAAGACTCATTCCTCAGTAACTTCTAGAAGGTTATTAAGTCTCTTCAAGTAAGAAACTCCCGTTTTCGCTTATATAACCAACCCTTTGGTTTGTCACTAAATGGCCCTAGGTCCCTTACCATCGGACTAGTAACAACATGGGATGTCCATTCTCTTTCAGTCTCTCCACTGAACTGACTGTATTTGGATATCCCAGGGGCATAGGCTGAGTTAGAGGTAGAGTGGGGTTTCAATTTTGAGTTAGGTTTTGAGGAATGAGGAGCTGTTTTTCTTTTCTCCTTGCTAAGTTGGACCCACTAACTGAGCAAGGTGCTTTTTGTATTCAGAGGAAGATCCCTTCTCAGTACCCTCCCTGTCTGAGAGGTTCTCCCTCCCCTATTTGTAGAAAGAGAAGTTTTTGAAGGTTTTTGTAGCTTTTTATTTATTTATTTATTTATTTATTTATTTATTTACTTACTTAGAATTTTTATATACCGACATTCTCGATAGACATATCGAATCAGGTCGGTTTCCATAAAACAAAACAGTCCCTGATAAGGCGTTACATAGAACATGAGAACGTAGATATAAAACACAATTTCTGAACATAAGAACATGGTTATTAGATAAATATCAATAACAAGTTAAAGCAAACTCAAACACGTTTCTGAGCATGTCAAACAAAAGTTTCTGAACATAAGAACATAAGAGCGTGACTATTAGGTAGATATTAATAATATGGCAATAATAATAATAATAAGAGCGTGACTATTAGGTGGATATTAATAATATGCCAAAACAGATTATAAATGTCGCAAAAATAATTGTCTACAAGATAATGCACTACTTGAGTGTATCAGTTAAAGTACAAAATTGATTAGTTTATCTTGTTCTGGGGAAATCGCTGTGCCTTGGGAAAGGAGCCACCCCTGAGTGCAGGAGCTGGAGATCTGCTCCCTAGATGAAGCAAGCCCAGTGACAGCTTTACCCAGCATGAGATATTTTAGATAGAGTTTTTTAGATTTTTCCCCTTTTGTTCGTGTGGAGATTTTTCCCACTCCTCTGCACAACTGGGTGAAGGAGATAGCTGTGAGCTGAACTGGAACATCTGGCTCTCTTCCTGAGAGGTCTATAAAGGTTACAACATCAAACCTTGGGAGACTCCCCATCGGATCTCCATCCCCAAGGGATTAGGACACAGGCTGTGGGCTTCAGACTGAACTTTGGACTCGGGGAGGAGCTTTTTGTGGCGTGGGGCTCCCCACTAAGATTCTCCAGCTAATGAGCTGTTTGTACAGATGAGAAGGCAGTGACAAGCTCCCTCCCAGGAGCTGGAGAGATGGACATAAGCACCCCAGCAGAGAAACAATGTAAATAGTTCAACTATACAGTTTCATTTGTTGAATGTTTATGGGACAGTGATTGACATTTTGGAAATAAGTAGTGAATTTGATTTGAATCACCCAGTCTGAGTCCCAGCTGTCTGTCTTTATGGAGGATACATCAGTAGAGAAATACGCACACTACAAAAGAGACACTCTGTCACCAGGGCCACAAAGGATTTCCTTTCCCTCCACAGAAAGAGTTCACTCCCTGAGAGGAGCAGAAAGAAGGAGAAGGATATGGCAGAGGAGCTCCAACTCACAAACACTTTTATGGCCCTAGGGGGAAACAACAACCCCCCCTCCCCCCCGACAAAGGTTTACACTTAGGATTATGGTCTCTGAGTCCCTGGTCCCAAAGAGAACTCAGATGAATAGTAAAAATAAAACCAATGTCCAAAAAAACCCCAAAATGAGGAAAGGAGGGTGGATAGAAATTCTTCCTCCAAACAAAAGGGTTAGAAGTTGGATTGTCTAAGAGGGCAGAAGTAACCTGGTCTTCTATTCTATACCTTAAGTTTCTTTCCAAGAAATCCCAAACAAATAAAAGTAAGGAGCAAGCAGGAAAACCTTGGTTTTAAAGGTCAGGACTCCACCATTAAATTCTCCCATATGAGAGAGCTAGAAGCCAAGTAAACCTATTTTTTTCCTGTCCATGCTGTTAATTGGTATGCTCCTTTTAGAAGAGATTCGGCAGAGCACTCTACATTTGTATTTGCAGGCCACTTTTCCAATTTTAGCTCAGCAAAATAGTCCCGGCCTCAAGGCCAACCAGTGCCACTTTGAAATCAGAATCTGGAGAGTTAGGAGAAACTGGGGACTGATCCTGCCCCGTTTGGAATTTGGATACCCCACAGAAAGGGTAAGAGGCGTCTGGGGGGTGGAGAGACATATGGGAAAGCCCTGAAGTGGAGGATTCCATTTTTAAATTTTTGCAGCAGTGAGTGAACACAAGTGAGAGACCAGGCTGTGGCGAGTGCCTGCTATTTTTTAATGACATGAAAAATTCAACACATTTTTTCAGGATTTTATTTTGTTTAATTTTAAAATTAAATTTTAGTTTCCAATTTCCTGGCCATTCCTTGAGCGTTTTCAGATCGCTGCTCATGTTTTCTACTCCATTTACAGTATCCATCCTGTTGCAGAGCTTTGTATCACCTGCAAAAAGGCAAACCTTTTCTACTAACCCCTCTACAATATCACTTATAGAAATATTGGAAAGTTGAAACCTATGTGGAATGTAATTTGCATACAATTTTTTAAAATTTAGTGGCAGATTTTCAAAGGGTTACACGCATAAGATACGTGCGTAACCCCTGAAAAACTGCCCCTGCGTGCGCCGAGCCTATCTTGCATAGGCTCGGCGGCGCCCGCAAGCACCGGGACGCGCGTATGTCCTGCGTCTTTGAAAAAGGGGCGGGTCCGGGGGCGTGGTGGCAGTCCGGGGGCGGGTTCGGTGGTCAGGGGGCGGTCTAGGGGTGTGGCGGAGGTTCGGGGGCAGTCCGGGGGGGCAGTCTCGAGTCCTCCGTCACAGCGAGCCGGCGTGCGCAAGTTACGCCTGCCTTGGCCGGAAATAAAAGGTAGGGGGGGATTTAGTTAGGGCTGGGGGATGGGCTAGATAGGGGAAGGGAGGGGAAGGTGTGGGGGATCACAAAAAAAGTTCCCTCCCGATTTCGGAGAGGCCTTGGAGGGAACGGGAAAAGCCATCGGGGCTCCCCTTGGGCTCGGCGCACGCGCGGTGCACAAGTGTGCACCCCCTTGCACGCGCCGACCACGGATTTTATAACATGCACGCGGTGCGCACTGTACTATATCGGCCTGAGTGTTAATAATATTAAATAGCCCAAACCTTACAAATGCAGTGAGACTCAGGAATGCTAAAATCTGGTCAATCTTCTTCTACTAGGAACCTTTACTGCAGCCAGTGCAAGATCAGGTTTCTGTCTTTAAGAGGGAAACAGAGTCAATCAGCAGAATGAGAATGAAAAGCAATGATTAGGTGTCAAGCGTTGGTTGTTAATCCAATAGTCCTTTTTGACATCTTTGTTCTCATCTTTTTAAAGACCTCAATTTGCATTTCTCACTTTCATTCAGACAAATTAATGGGCTGCAAGATGAACAGCGTGATTGGTCAGATACACACTTAATGTTGCGGTTCTGGCCGCGAGCGCCGCGACCAGACCCTTACCTCCGTGTTCCTGGACCTGTTCCCGCTTTCGTTGGCCTAGTTCCTGCCCTGTTCGGCGGTGTCCCTGCGAGGGCCGCGCCGCCGGGAAGCCTTCCATGGACGCCCTGTCTCTAGGCGCTCACGCGCGCCACTTTGGCGCTTTTCTAGGCCATTTCCCGCCAGTGGTGACTCCGCCCAATTCCTGACGTCAGACGCCGCGGCCTTGATAAGCCGGCCGCGGCCACCCAATCTTTGCCTTGCAACGGGCTTACCTACCGGATCCCTATTGCGCTGTGCCCCGGAGCGACCTGCCTCGCTATCGCTCCGTTCCTGCTTGCCTGCTACAGTACCTGCTTGGTTCCAGAACCCGAGTCTTGCTACAGTTCCTGCCTGGTTCCAGTACCCGAGTCTTGCTACAGTACCTGCTTGGTTCCAGAACCCGAGTCTTGCTACAGTTCCTGCCTGGTTCCAGAACCCGAGTCTTGCTACAGTTCCTGCCTGGTTCCAGAACCCGAGTCCTGCTACAGTTCCTGCCTGGTTCCAGTACCCGAGTCTTGCTACAGTTCCTGCCTGGTTCCAGAACCCGAGCTCTGTTACAGTACTGACCTACTGTCTTAGTCTGGTTCCAGTTTCCAGTCCTGATCCACTACCGCCTAAGTCCCAGTGGTTGGGCTCCTACGGGCTCCTACTGGGGGAGTACCAGCTTCCAGGGTGAAGAGCACCTCTACGTCCAGCCTGAACATCTGCCTCCCGGCCTGCCACATACTAGAGACAGTGACCATCTTTTCCCAGTCTCCTGCAGGTCGGCCCAAGGGTCCACAGACTGTGCACAGCCCAGGAGAGGAGCCAACTGTTCCAGTGCAGATAAGATACTAGTTTTTGGAAATACTGCTCTGTGTTTCATAATCCCTTTTTATTCTAGTATTATAATCTGTGGTTCCTTGATATTGGTTTGATTCTGTATAGAAAACTGCTCTGTGATTTCAAATCCCTTTCTATTCCAGTGTTGTATACTAATCAGTTTGGTTTCTTGATTATATTGTATACTAATCTGTTTGGTTTCTTGATATTAGATTGTTGTAAGATTCAAAAAAGCCAAAAAAAAGAAAAAAAAATTCCCAGTATCCCTCTTATTGTATAGCTGTCATATAATCTGTTCCAAATTGGGATATAAGTGCTGTGGGATCTTTTACTAGCTAAAGGACAAGAAAGTGTCTTGCCCTACCCAGCTTGACCTAGGTATAAACTGTTTCATTTTGGGATTATAAGTGCTGTGGGATCCTATACATTTACTAGCTAGAGGACCAGATCCAGGATCTTTACATTTACTAGCTAGAGGACCAGATCCAGAAGAGTCCAGGTATAGCCAGTTTGGGTGTGGCTCACTCAGTGGCTAGAGGTAGCTAACTTGTGAGCCAGCAGAAACAATACAGACTGTGCACAGCCCAGGAGAGGAGCCAACTGTTCCAGTGCAGATAAGATACTAGTTTTTGGAAATACTGCTCTGTGTTTCATAATCCCTTTTTATTCTAGTATTATTATCTGTGGTTCCTTGATATTGGTTTGATTCTGTATAGAAAACTGCTCTGTGATTTCAAATCCCTTTCTATTCCAGTGTTGTATACTAATCAGTTTGGTTTCTTGATTATATTGTATACTAATCTGTTTGGTTTCTTGATATTAGATTGTTGTAAGATTCAAAAAAGCCAAAAAAAAGAAAAAAAATTCCCAGTATCCCTCTTATTGTATAGCTGTCATATAATCTGTTCCAAATTGGGATATAAGTGCTGTGGGATCTTTTACTAGCTAAAGGACAAGAAAGTGTCTTGCCCTACCCAGCTTGACCTAGGTATAAACTGTTTAACTCCCACCCACCCCTAGGTTTGTATTTCTAATGTAGTCATCCTAACTTCATAATAGGCAACCAGATAAATTAGTAAATTGATTATTCCTTAGGTGCACCAATCAAATAACTTACCTAAATGAGTACTATTCAATGCAACTGCTGTGGAGCCTTTATATTGAGGGTAATCATATGGAAACTTAAGGCTTGCCCCTTTTGTTCAAAACTCTCTACCTTGGAAAAGGAGCTGGATGACTTTAAAGCTGAATTAGCTTCAATAAAGAGAGTCTCAGCCACGGTACATTATTCAGGAAATAATTTCCACTTACCACTGAATAACCAAAACTCAAGAAAAAAGAGATTTACCGTGGGCTCAGGTAGGATAAGACCTGTAACCCACAGACACCCATTATTGAAAGCTGTGCAACCCACAACTCTATCCCACCACTCACACAGGCCATTAAGGAACTTAAAAAGTATTACAGTGGGCTCTGGAAGAATAAGACCTGTGTTCCGTAGACACACACTGTATCAAGTGCAACAAGTACAAAATGCCTTCTCTGTATTAAATTCTGAAGAAGTCCTTGAGAAAAAGATTGAAATGTTATCGGAAAAGAGAGAAAAAACCCAATGCATACAGAAATTCCAAATCAGAAACCAAAGGAAAAAGCTCACAGTGATGGATGACTCTGTCATCAGAGGCATTAATATCTTCCCTTGCACAAATGCAAAGAGAAAAGTGGATAACAAAACTCAACTAAATAGGTCACAAAAGGAGTCCAGGAACAGCAGTAACCTGAGCAAAGAAAGCTGGAAAGCTATGAGCACAAATGCTCGTAGTTTGGGTAATAAAATCCCAGAGCTGCAAGCCCTAATGGTGGAGGCAGACTTGGACGTTGTTGCTGTCACGGAAACATGGTTTACAGAATATCATGACTGGGATACGGCAATACCAGGCTATAACTTGTTAAGGAAGGACAGAGAGGATAGGAAAGGGGGAGGAGTGGCTCTATATGTCAGAAACAATATCCAAGCATCTGAGCTGCAAGGAACATGGGGCAAAGAAGAAGCACTATGGGCCGACTTAAAAAAAGATGGGGCATCCATTTTTATTGGAGTGGTTTACAGGCCTCCAAACCAAAAGGAAGAGCTGGACAGAGATCTGATTGAAGACATCCACAGGATAGCAAAGAAAGGAGAAGTGGTGATCGTTGGAGACTTTAATATACCAGATGTAGACTGGAGAATCCCATCTGCAGAATCTAATAATAGTAGAGAAATAGTAGATGCCCTGCAATTAGCTTTGTTCAAACAAATGGTAATGGAACCCACGAGAGAAGGAGCTATACTCGACTTAGTGCTCACTAATGGAGATAATGTCTCAGACGTCCAGGTGGGTGCCCACCTCAGCACCAGTGATCATCAAACGGTATGGTTTAATATCACAAAAAGGACACGGAAAAGAAGCACAAAAACCCAAGTTTTGATGTTCAAAAACACAGACTTTGATGAAATGGGGAAGTACCTGGAGGAAGAACTAAAAGGCTGGGAAAACGAGAGAGATGTGGATCAACAGTGGACCAATCTAAA
Source organism: Rhinatrema bivittatum (assembly GCF_901001135.1). NCBI lineage: Eukaryota > Metazoa > Chordata > Amphibia > Gymnophiona > Rhinatrematidae > Rhinatrema > Rhinatrema bivittatum. The sequence goes on along the minus strand of NC_042617.1, from coordinate 90,235,475 downwards.
AGGAGCAATCACCAAGGCAACTAATCTATATGTTAGAAAAGTAAAGAAAAGCAAAAGAAAAATGAAACCTATCTGGTTCTCAAAGGAGGTGGCTGACAAAATAAAGGCTAAAAGAACAGCGTTCAAGAAATATAAAAGATCCCAAAAGGAGGAACACAAAGAAGAATATCTGGTAGAACTGAGGGAGACGAAGAAATTAATCAAGATGGCAAAAAGTCAAGCGGAAGAGAGGATTGCCAAAGAGGTAAAGAGTGGTAACAAAACATTTTTCAGATACATCAGTGAAAAGAGAAAAGTTCAAAGTGGTATAGTGAAATTGAAAGGTGGAAAGGATCAATGTGTGGAGAGAGACGAAGAAATGGCAGAAATATTAAATGAATACTTCAGTTCTGTGTTCACTAAAGAGGACCCTGGAGAAGGACCGACACTAGTTAACAAGAAACTGGAGGGGAATGGAGTAGATGTAACTCCATTCACAGTAGAAAATGTATGGGAAGAGCTGGTGAAACTGAAAGTGGACAAAGCCATGGGGCCTGATGAAGTTCATCCCAGAATACTGAGGGAGCTCAGAGATGTGCTGGCGGGTCCGCTGTGTGACCTATTCAATAGATCCCTAGAAACGGGAGTGGTGCCGAATGATTGGAGGAGAGCGGTGGTGGTCCCGCTTCACAAGAGTGGGAACAGAGAAGAGGCTGGTAACTACAGACCGGTTAGCCTCACTTCGGTGGTGGGAAAAGTAATGGAGTCACTGTTGAAAGAGAGAATAGTGAACTATCTACAGTCGGGAGAATTGCTGGACCAGAGGCAGCATGGATTCACCATTGGAAGATCCTGTCAGACAAATCTGATTGACTTTTTTGACTGGGTAACCAAGGAATTGGATCGAGGAAGAGCACTCGATGTCATCTACTTGGATTTCAGCAAAGCTTTTGACACTGTCCCGCACAGGAGACTGGTGAATAAAATGAAAAGCTTAGGAGTGAGTGCCGAGGTGGTGGCCTGGATTGCAAACTGGTTGACGGCAGAAGACAATGTGTGATGGTAAATGGAACTCTCTCTGAAGAGAGAGCGGTTTTAAGCGGTGTACCGCAGGGATCGGTGTTGGGACCGGTCCTTTTCAATATCTTTGTGAGCGACATTGCGGAAGGGATAGAAGGTAAGGTATGTCTTTTTGCGGATGACACTAAGATCTGCAACAGAGTGGACTCGCCGGAAGGAGTGGAGAGAATGAGACGGGATTTAAGGAAGATGGAAGAGTGGTCGAAGACATGGCAGCTGACATTCAATGCCAAGAAGTGCAAAGTCATGCATATGGGGAATGGAAATCCGAATGAACTGTATTCGATGGGGGGAGAAAGGCTGATGTGCACGGAGCAGGAGAGAGACCTTGGGGTGATGGTGTCTAATGATCTGAAGTCAGCGAAACAATGTGGCAAGGCGATAGCTAAAGCCAGAAGAATGCTGGGCTGCATAGAGAGAGGAATATCGAGTAAGAAAAGGGAAGTGATTATCCCCTTGTACAGGTCCTTGGTGAGACCTCACCTGGAGTATTGTGTTCAGTTCTGGAGACCGTATCTCCGAAGAGACAGAGACAAGATGGAGGCGGTCCAGAGAAGGGTGACCAAAAAGGTGGAAGGTCTTCATCAAATGACTTATGAGGAGAGATTGAAGAATCTAAATATGTACACCCTGGAGGAAAGGAGGAGCAGAGGTGATATGATACAGACTTTCAGATACTTGAAAGGTTTTAATGATCCAAAGACAACGACAAACCTTTTCCATAGGAAAAAAATCAGCAGAACCAGGGGTCACGATTTGAAGCTCCAGGGAGGAAGATTCAGAACCAATGTCAGGAAGTATTTCTTCACGGAGAGGGTGGTGGATGCCTGGAATGCCCTTCCGGAGGAAGTGGTGAAGACCAGAACTGTGAAGGACTTCAAAGGGGCGTGGGATAAACACTGTGGATCCATAAAATCAAGAGGCCGTCAATAAAGAGTGGGTGGCTAGCCAGAATGACGGCTACTGCCTGGAGACAATACCCTTATTCAATAAACATACACATGGTTACAGTGACTCCAACATCGCTCTAAGCTACAACAGCAAGAGGAAATGTGGAAAAAAGGATTTGCACTCACAAAGTGGGGAGTAGCTGGCTTGTTACGGCGGTTACTACCCCAAACCAAATAAGCCTGATACTTCACTTTCAATGCATATCCAGCATAGCTCTCTGCTTCAACGGCAGGGGAGAAGAAAACCTGATACTTCACGCATATCCAGCATAGCTCCCTGCTTCAACGGCAGGGGAGAAGAAAACCTGATACTTCACGCATATCCAGCATAGCTCTCTGCTTCAACGGCAGGGGAGAAGAAAAACTGATACTTCACGCATATCCAGCATAGCTCTCTGCTTCAACGGCAGGGGAGAAGAAAAACTGATACTTCACGCATATCCAGCATAGCTCTCTGCTTCAACGGCAGGGGAGAAGTAAAAAGGATTCGCACTCACAAAGCGGGGAGTAGCTGGCTTGTTACGGCGGTTACTACCCCAAACCAAATAAGCCTGATACTTCACTTTCAATGCATATCCAGCATAGCTCTCTGCTTCAACGGCAGGGGAGAAGAAAACCTGATACTTCACGCATATCCAGCATAGCTCCCTGCTTCAACGGCAGGGGAGAAGAAAAATAACCAATAAGGGCTGTATAACACAGTCTGGGTAAAACAAATAAGCATGGGTGTAGCTTGCTTATTGCGGCGGTTACTACCCCTAACTAATCAAGCTTGATATTTCACTTGGTTGCAGCTCCATCACTGCTCTCTACATTAATGGTGGGGGTGGAAGGGAAATAGAACCAAAGAGCTAAGAGAAACAGATAAGTATGAGAAAAAATGTGTGAAGCTTGCTGGGCAGACTGGATGGGCCGTTTGGTCTTCTTCTGCTGTCATTTCTATGTTATGTTTCTATAAACTGAGACTCCCATAACACTTAACACATGACTGATAAAGCCATCTTATTGATAAGGATGCAGTCTCTTAAAGGCTGGGCTGTTTGTGGAAGACTTAAAGATGAAACTAGCTGGCACCATGCCTGACTTTATGCAGCTTACAGGTCAATGCAATATAGGCGCTTATGATTGAGCGCTCACTCTCTTAATGTGCTCCGAGCCACCTCTCCCAGGCACCTGATTTAATATTTAAATGTACTGTGTGGTAAAAAGGAGGCACTTGGGAAAATGTTGTGTCCCTAGTGCCTCTTCAGCATTGGGCGTCTAGGAGAGGTGACTGTCAGCGGGTGTAAAAAATCGAGCATCTGTTTTCCTAACCTGCCCGCAGCAACACTTTTTTTTTTTTTTTTTACAGTTCTCCTTTTTTCAGTTCCTCCGACTTAATATCGCCATGATATTAAGTCAGAGGAACTATAGAAAAGCAGTATTTTCTGCTTTTCTGTAAACCTTTGGGGCTACTCGAGAATTAATGCCTCTCTGGGGCAGGCTATAATTTTTGAGAGTAAAAATGTGCGCGTCGGGTAATAACTAATATCTTCATCAACATGAATTTACATGTGATGAGTGCTATTAGCTTCGCGCTGGTTTGGATGCATGTTTTGGACATGCTAATCCCCTTATTGCATGAGGGGTTTTGGGCACGAGTCCAAAACGCGCATCCAAGCACTGTACAGCCGTGCGCTCAGCAGAGTGCACTAATTGCATCGGCCTGATAGAGTCTCTTTGATCATAAGGAGAATCAAGTATCCCATAATCTTTTGGGTGTGGCTCCATGTTCAGTCAGAGCACACAAAAGTCTGTTAAAAAGGTTTCTTTGGGCATTGTCCTTATATCTGACAAAATTGTACTGTTTTGCCAGGGTCCATAAAAGGTTGGATTGAGTTGTTCCAAATGACAGTCTTACTCAAATTTTTATAACATAAGAAGTTGCCTTCCTGGGTCAGACTGAGGGTTCATGAAGCCCAGCATCCTGTCTCCAATAGTGGCCAATCCAGGCTACAAGTACCTATCAAGTACCCAGCTCCTAATATGAAATCCAACAAAGAAGGTTTAAAAAAAAAGTGTCTTTATAGAGATAATTTATGTGGGTGAATAAATATGCAAGAATTAAATTGAAAATGCTCCATAGAGTTTGGACATATAAAGGATGCTCATGTCTTGATGTGAGACTGATCTGTACTCGGACCGGTGTGTTTTAATATATTTATAAATGATCTGGAAAGGAATACGACAAGTGAGGTTATCAAATTTGCGGATGATACAAAATTATTCAGAGTAGTTAAATCACAAGTGGATTATGATACATTACAGGATTACCTTGCAAGACTGGAAGATTGGGCATCCAAATGGCAGATGAAATTTAATGTGGACAAGTGCAAGGTGTTGCAGATAGCGAAAAATAACCCTTGCTGTAGTTACACGATGTTAGGTTCCATATTAGGAGCTACCACCCAGTAAAGAGATCTAGGAATCATAGTGGATAATACTTTAAAATCGTCGGCTCAGTGTGCTGCAGCAGTCAAAAAAGCTAACTGTTAGGAATTATTAGGAAGGGAATGGTTAATAAAACGGAAAATGTCATAATGCCTCTATATCGCTCCATGGTGAGACCACACCTTGAATACTGTGTACAATTCTGGTCGCCGCATCTCAAAAAAGATATAGCTGCGATGGAGAAGGTACAGAGAAGGGCAACCAAAATGATAAAGGGAATGGAACAGCTTCCCTATGAGGAAAGGGTGAAGAGGTTAGGGCTGTTTAGCTTGGAGAAGAGACGGCTGAGGGGGGATAAGATAGAGGTCTTTAAGATCATGAGAGGTCTTGAACGAGTAGATGTGAATCGGTTATTTACACTTTTGGATAATAGAAGGACTAGGGGGCACTCCATGAAGTTAGCAAGTAGTACATTTAAGACTAATCGGAGAAAATTCTTTTTCACTCAACGCACAATTAAGCTCTGGAATTTGTTGCCAGAGGACATGGTTAGTGCAGTTAGTGTAGCTGGGTTTAAAAAAGGTTTGGATAAGTTCTTGAAGAAGTCCATTAACTGTATTATTTATTTATTTATTTATTTATTTAAAGCTTTTATATACCGATGTTCGTTTGTACATCACATCGGTTTACAATTAACAGATAGTGAAAATGAAAGGAGAAAGAAAGAAGTAGGAGTTACATCAAAACAATATAAATAGTTGCATAAAACAATATAACGAGATGGTTACAAATTGAGGGGGTCATTTTCCATTGGTATCGCATGCGAAAAGTCCCTTTTCATGTGCGATAGCTAAATCGGGGTGGAGTCAGCACCGGAAGAGGAGGAGTCAGGGCGGTGTTGGAGTGGACGCCATGGAAACTTCGCTGATGGCAAAAGGTAAGACTCCTTATCGCTGCCATGTCGTGCCCAATAGCACCACCTTTCATGGTGGAGCTATTGGGTGCGAAAGCCGGCAGCGATAACACCGTAGTGGTGCGATCACTGCTGGCTTTCGCAGGCCCACCCTCCCACCACTGCGCGATTCTCAAAGGCCTGAGATTTTAGAACATCCAAGCCTTAGTGCTCTCTTGTGAAGATTTGATAATTTTTGGAGTGAGGAAACTCACCCAAAAATAATGTTCTCTCAACCTAGCTTGATGGACTCTCCCCCCCCCCCCCCGTGGTTGTAGAAGGGCCCTAACAGCTAGGCTGGCTCTCCTACTAAAAACGGCATTTGCAAAAACATCTCAAAGTGCGATAAAGCCCTATCGCACGGCTTTACGTAAATGAAAAAGGTGTAATTAAAATACGTGTTAAAGCCATGTGATACAGCTTCGCAAAATTGTGAACCCAGCCCACTCGGTCACAAATCACACCCCAAGCTCCTCCCTTTTTTCTGATTTGCATCGCACCATGTGTTATGGTGCTTTCGCAGGCTTGCGAAAACGCCTTATAGCAATTTGATAAATGACCCTGTCAGTTAGATAAGAATTTAGATAGGGAAGCAATGAAAAAGCAAAGAAAACATGAAACAGTAAAACAATAAAAGGAACTATGTACAAGAGGATTGTAATTGTATATTAGCGTAGGGTGATGGCGGGGTATTGATCAAGTTGACCTCTGCTATTACTGACATCAGTATCATGGGATCTTCTTAGTGTTTGGGTAATTGCCAGGTTCTTGTGGCCTGGTTTGGCCTCTGTTGGAAACAGGATGCTGGGCTTGATGGACCCTTGCTCTGACCCAGCATGGCAATTTCTTATGTTCTTATACTACTTCACAGTACAATTAGCAGTTAAATGTGGATTTAATGAAGATAAAGACAAAACTCCTACTGTGTAATCAGCATTATATTTTAAAATTCTGAATGAAGGGGGATAGTATCAGATAAATAGCATGGAAGGAAAGGCCAGAGACTTAATACTGGATTCACAGATCTACAGAGATGGGCTGTTCACAGCTCTTTATACACTTTAAATCAGAAAAGCTAAAAGAGGAATTTGAGTTGTAAATAAATTAAAAGAAAGTCTTATCAAACAGGCAGATCCTTGAATGATAAGAGGGTCAAAACCCTTAGACATGCTTTTTATTTATTTATTTATTTATTTATTTATTGGGATAGATTGACAAAAAGAGCACGTAGGATGAGAAATCTTGTACTTTGTCTTTTTTTTTGTCATGGCCTTCTAGCTGAGAAGAAGGGTTTCTCCAAATGGAGTAAAAGCTTGTTAGCAAGCCATGGACTTAACTGAATTAGAATCACTGAGAACTATAATTACTGAATAGTAGGCAAGTCATGAATTTAGCTAATATATAAACTACAATTAGGCAATGTTGAACCTAGAGTGCTACAACCAGGACTGGTTTTCAGGATATCCACAATGAATATGCCTTCGATAGTACATGCAAATATATCTCATGCATATTCATTATGGATATCCTGAAAACCAGACTTGCATATGGCACTCCAGGACCAGAGCTGCCTACACCTGGTATAAACCCTAGCAAAAGAAACTCCTCCTACTGAGAAAGAAATGCTCAAAATGTTGACTATGGAGTGGAACCCCAGCAGAGTGTGGATACTAGTGGGTGATTGGGAGTCCTCCAGGAGGTTCACCAGGAGGAATAGATCCCAGTGTCTGATTCAGAGGTGGAGGTTGGTTCCCAAGGAAAATGTGGATCCCAGTGGCCAATCAGAAGAAGAAATTGGGTCATCTAGGATGGTGTGGGCCACAACGGCCAATTGGGAGGTAGAGTCTGGTCCCACAGGAGGGTACAGACCCCAACAACTGCTTGATAGATGTTTGGTCCCCTAGGAGGGCCCAGATCTCAGTGGCTGATTGACAGGTGGAGTTTGGTCTCCTATGAGGGTGCAGACCCAGCAATAGAACCGAGAAAAGATAAAGTTTTGGTCCTCTCAGGAGGGTCATAGACCCAACAGCAGAGAGGAGGTGGAGCAAAGGAGTCGTCAGCAGCAGTCTGAACACAATGGATTTCCCGCTTCCCTTGTGATTGGCAGTACCCACTGGCATAGTTGCATTTCTTCTCATGGGAGAGACTTGTTGTACAGTTGGAAGGATAAAGGGAGGAGGGTAACTTGCCAGCCCTATTTACAGTCCCATCTGTTTTTGGGCTTTCCTGGGGTGAAGGGAGGGAAATTCCACTCACTAACATCTTCTTCCCTTAATGGTGGCACCAGGATCCATGTACCCAAGGGCTGATGGAGCCCATCCAAGGAGAGACTCTCGCCAGATCAGTTCAGGATCCCGAAACACCCCCACATGGTAACTAAGCATGAGGGTATTAAAATTCTACATTAGTTTCTATGGATATTGGTATTTAGCAGAGCCTGCTGTTGTCATGGCTGCACCCTGAGTTTACAGTCTATAATCTAATACCAGATGTTGGAGATGATCTTGAAAATGTCAACATTTTGTGACATTAAACAAAATTAAACAACATGCACGCGTCAAGGACCCTCCCAGTTTTAACAAGAAGTCCCCAGTTTGCCCAGACTATCTTAAGGCCATCCAGACCTCTCTGGTTCTTCATCCTGCACTCCTCCCAATTGACCCTGACCCCTTACCCTGTTGTGTTAGGCCTAAAAAGCCATTTCAGCAGAATTGCACCTCATCAGGAGCAGCAGCAGTAAATATATGTGGCTAACAAGCTGCTGCACGCAGTGGCCGCCAGTTTTAAAATAGGGATTTACGTACAACTGTCCCCTCCCCAGAACACCCTCATCCCACCCATGCCCCGCCTCTCTTTTCCCTCCCCTTCTCATTTTGCCCACCCATGCCCATATAAGCACATAATTAGCAGCTTTTAAAATATGCGTCGCTCACACCCAGCCCAGATACTCACATATATATATATAGGCCTTTTAGCACAATGCAACACTTTCAAAATCCGCCCCTAAAATTGCTGCTCAGCTGGGAATCTGAAAAAAAATTCTTCGGTTTGGGAAATGCTGGTACATGAAAGGACTTCTAAGCTGACGCACTAACACCATATATGCTCTCCTGCTTCCCTTGTGATTGGAGGGGGAGAGGTTCAGCTAATCAGATCTCTCAACTGGCAGGCCCAGCTCCTTCTAGGACTTTTCAGTGTGGGGGAAGAGCAGATGAACTGTTCCACCATGGATGGTGGAGCAACTTTACCGCACAGCAGTGTTTAAAATAATAAAAGCAAACTTATTCAGAAACAGGAAATGTGTAGGGGCTTTAGAACGAACTGAGAAGTACTGGCACAAGTATTTTTGATAAATAAGAGCGCTGCTGCTGCTTGTGCGTTTGTTTCTGACAAAACAGGCCATTTGCTGAATTTGTTTCACATTCCTCTCAACAAACATGTGTGCGATGATATTCATTTTATAAGAAGCACCAGAAAGCAACACACGGTACCTACAGCATGAAAGTATGTGAACATCTGGTGTTACACGGCAAGGCAGTTGCAATGCTCTGACTCAGAATTGAGGGCACTGCGTTCAGGTCTGCACCTGCTGCAGCATAACACAATTAGCAAGTCTGACCTGTCAACGTTACTTACAAAAGGTATTTTTCATATCATTGGAGACCAGTGGAGCTACAGCAATGTAGAAGATGCCTTTCCTATCCACATGCTATTCAAGGGGAGAGCATATAACTATGGTGTTAGTGCGTCAGCTTAGAAGTCCTTTCATGTACCAGCATTTCCCAAACCGAAGAATTTTTTTCAGATTCCCAGCTGAGCAGCAATTTTAGGGGCGGATTTTGAAAGTGTTGCATTGTGCTAAAAGGCCTATATATATATATGTGAGTATCTGGGCTGGGTGTGAGCGATGCATATTTTAAAAGCTGCTAATTATGTGCTTATATGGGCATGGGTGGGCAAAATGAGAAGGGGAGGGAAAAGAGAGGCGGGGCATGGGTGGGATGAGGGTGTTCTGGGGCAGGGGCAGTTGTACATAAATCCCTATTTTAAAACTGGCGGCCACTGCGTGCAGCAGCTTGTTAGCCACATATATTTACTGCTGCTGCTCCTGATGAGGTGCAATTCTGCTGAAATGGCTTTTTAGGCCTAACACAACAGGGTAAGGGGTCAGGGTCAATTGGGAGGAGTGCAGGATGAAGAACCAGAGAGGTCTGGATGGCCTTAAGATAGTCTGGGCAAACTGGGGACTTCTTGTTAAAACTGGGAGGGTCCTTGACGCGTGCATGTTTTAAAATCTGCTTACCTGTGCGCCTTATAGCTGACAAGGTCCTAAGGAAGATAAGCAAAGTACGTTTTCTCGAGTAAAGGCTTAAAATTAGGAGCACACATATGCGCGGTGGGTGTATTTTAGTTCATATGCGCAAAAACTACGCACATGATTTAAAATTCCACCGCGTGTCTACTTGCAACCATGTATGGGCGCTCATGAGCTTGTTTTACAGTTACTGCCCCTGCGTCTCTGCTTTGTTTATGGAACTATGATAACTCCTTTTGGTGGTGATGTTGTTGTCTGGCCTCTCCTCATCTCTCTGCATCAGAAGGGTGATCCTCTGATGCATTCAGGTGTCACGGATATGAGTCCTTGGGCTGCAGCGTGGTTGACACAGCCCGATAAGCGAATCTATCAGGCCCACGACGACAGCTGGTGGATCTGCCCTTACTGGGACAGGAGCTGGGACTTCACCTATACTAGCCCTGCTCCCTGCCGGTTGAGCCCTTGGGTTCCAGGGGCCAGCAGGCCTTAGGTAATTGTCCCATAAGGAGCAGATGGACGAAGTCAGGATACGGGCAGAGGGTAGGGCTGGCAGCAAGTAGGCAGGGTAAGGGTCCAGGCTAAGGTTGAGGCAGGCAGCAAGAATCAATATCCGGTCCAGGCCAAGGCAGGGACAGGCAGAAGTTGAAAGGAGCAGTCGAGGTCCATAGCAGGAGTCAGAACCAGGTGTCAGACAAGAGAGCAGTCACATCCAATGCAGAAGTCAGAACCAGACAGACAAGGCCCAACAAGCACAGGAAAACAGGACACAATCAGGACGAACAAGGCACGGCAGGGAAACAGCATGGTAACAGGAAGACAAGGAGGCAAGGCAAGGAACAGAAACAATGGATTGCAATACACACTGCAAGAGTCGGAGGACCAGTTGCTGAGGCAAGCTTAGATGATGTCATCAGTGATGTCATCAATGAGTGCCGGCAGCCCAATTCCTGCCTCAGGGCCTTTAAGTGGCGGCATGCTGTGCATGCACATGCCTAGGGGCTTACAGCAGGAGCAGCATGGCTGTGTCCTGGCCACGTTGTTTGGGGGTAAGTGCGGCCAGTTGCAGGGCCATCCCACAGCTGGTCAAACGTCTAGGTTCATTTAGTCTATGAGCCTATTATTTTGTCCACCTACTATGTAAGGTTCTTCAGTTAATTTTTCCAGCTGCATTGTTATTGTACCCACATATAAGTGAAATGAATCCCAAATGTAGCAGAACATCTTTGTTTTTATGTGAGGTGTCATAGTATGTTGGGATTTCAAGCAAAGGTTCATTCAGTTCACCTTAAAGCCATTCTTCTTTCTCCTCATTTAGGTAGCTGGGTTTTTCAGGCCTACCATAGTCACATAAAATTTAACTCCAGTAATTTGAAACTACATAATTTACCTCCTTGTTGGGGAAATCATCTATTCTAATTGCTCTTTACAAGGAATTCACTTTATTTTGAGACAAAATTTTGGAGCAGATAATTACCAAACGCTGTCTACTTACATCCATTCCAAAACCAGATGTATCACATAATACTTTGCATCCTCTTCTCCTACTCCTCCACTTTAGAAGCAGACTGTCCAGTTTTATCTTTTATTTTTTAATAGCCGATAGCAGGTATTACTGAAAGGGAAAGCTGTCACCTAGATTTCCATCACAATCTCAATTGATATCCTAACCAGGATATTATCTTCACAGCATGTTATCCTCCGAACACAACTGAAAAACATGGAGATTATCCTGTATGTCCCACTGAAATATTACAGGAGGAGCTACTGGCGCATACTTCCCCACATCAAGCTTACTCACCAGTCCTGTGTTGGGATGAGTTAGGATATTCTTGAAATCCATCTACAAAGAAGTCCTCGCAGCAACAGCTTCACCAGCCATGCTATTCTCCTTTCACCTTCCAACATAAATTTCTTTGGACTACCCACAAATCTCTGTACAACCCTGCCGGCTTAGCTCACATCAAAGTCATGGCCTAGCACTTCCTAAATTTAAATGTAATTATTTTCTGTCTTGATTCGATTCGCTATAGGTAATATATAAGGAAACGGCATGTTAGTGCCGAGAGAGTGGTGACTCATTTTGAAGGTGTTGGAGAACAAAGAGCCGGGACATATCTGTGTATCCGTTTTCTGGATGCATAGGCAAAAAGGGAGAATGTGTCTTAGGAAGAAATTGTTAATTTGAAAGACTTGAAGTATTGTTTTAATTGAAATTAATTTGAATTTTTGTAGAAGAAACCTGTATGGGAATACGTGGGAAATGCCTAAGCAGTAGGATATTCTTGGAAATTCTCCTGAAGAAGCCTGTGAGAAGGCGAAACATGTTGAGAGAATGAAGAAGTGATAAAAGAATTCCGTTCTGTGAACGAATAAAAATTGTGGAATTATATTCTTTCTGCTTATGAACAAATTGATGTTGAAAAGATTAGTATAAGATTGTAATGTAAAGAGGATTTCCATTTGAATGTAGAAGACATTTTTTAAATGTTGGGGGGTAACAGATATAAATGAGTGTGTGTGTGTGTGGTATGATGTGTGTGAGTAAATATGGGATTTTAGATAAATATTCCTTGGGGTGATGTTGAGAATATTTAAGTATTGAGCTTTTGGGGATTTTTGGGTTTAAAATAAAGTTTGTAACTTTATATATGTCACTATTTGTGGTTTTGTATTTATAATTATGTGATATATATTTGAGTAGCCAAAACAGTGGTATCTAGCACTTAGTAAGGCAAAGGGGCCTTACATTTATAACACCCACAGTCATCTGAAAATAAATAGAAAAGCTTTCCTATCCCACCAGTCCATGAGACTGATGATCTTATCACAGTTTTCCAGCATTTGATTTGATCTGTATAATTCTGGGAACAGAAAATACAGACTCCACTCAGTCAGAAATAGGTTTGTGATTGTTGTAGAGCTTAGTTCTCTTTCAAGGGGACGCTAATAATTTTTTTCTTCACTTTTGTTTTTAAAATACTCCTCTTCAAAACCCACACCCACCCTCCATCCTCCATCTACCTACCACTCTCTAATTTCTTCATTATTACTATTGAGGCAGATCTTAAATTGCATCCCTGTACGACTGGCTTATGGCCCTAACGACAGTGATGTGCTGAAGGGGGCTTCCAGAAGCCCCTTGTTGATTTATTTTTTGAAAGCAGTCTTTCACTAAGTGGAATAGAGGTGGTGAGAGCTTTTTCATAAGAAATTGATAGTAGTAAAAGCCCCTTGATATGTCATCACTGGCTAAATATCCCAGAAGAAGTTCATGGAACAGGAGGAGACCTCCTGGAATTTATTGGAAATTCCATGCTTATACATGAATACATTTAAAAAAAACAATTATATGTAGCCCCCTTCCCCTTCTTCTCCTGGTACACATGGGCTCATATGTGTTATAGTTAGTGAGGTTTTGGGTGGACCCTTGGACACTGGCAGCTGACCACGCCCACAGGGAGAAGTCCCGTGAGGGGCCACAGGTCAGGCTCAGCTCTGGACACACAAACACAGATAGTTCTTTATTTAGACAGTTTGAGAAGCCACCAGAGGTGGCAGTAGTGAGTAGAAGATGTAGCCCGGCTGGGCTAGTATTCCCCAGGGCGCTGGAACAGCGGTTTCTCCGGTAGCAGTGCTGTAGTGGAGAGAACTGAGAAAGTGAGTACAATAGAACATTCACAGAGTCCCAAATATGGAGAAGCCCCGAGATAGGGAGAACTGGCCCTCGAGGAGCGAGTACCAGATCCCTAGGAGCAGAGAGACTCGTTGGCAAAGTACTCACACAGCGGTTCCACATAGGAGATGGCACTGGCGCTGGAAAGTAGGCAGGCCCTCGAGGAGCAAGTACCTGGTTCCAGGGAGACAGCTCTGAGGAGTAGATGATAGTAGTACTCACTGATGGTGTCTGTAGCGAATTCTTCCAAGTAGAAGAGGAGATAGATGCAGGCAGTGAGTCAGGGAACATGGGCCCTCGAGGAGGAGTACCGGTTACCTGACAGCGACCTGAAAGAAGCAAAGAGGCCCCCGAGGAGCAGGCACCCCGTTAGCAGAAAGAGTCCAATAGAAGTTGGAAGGCAGAGTAGCTGGGTACTGAGAGCGAATCCCATCCATAAGATTCCCCTTGCTAACTCAAAGGCTATCAATAAACAGTAGGCTTAAATATCCAGGCAGCGTGATGTCATCACAGGGGGACGCCCCTGAGGAACGCGCCAATGAGGAAATAAGAATGAGGGGCGCGCGCGCCCTAAGGTACCTGAAGAGCATGGCGGGAGGCAGCGCCCAAGCCGGTCCGGGGACACCGAAGAGGACGGCAGACTGACGCCGTGGCAGCCAGGCGTCCATGAAGGGCAGGAGGAGTCGCAGAAAAGGAAAGGTAGGCGAAGTGAAGCCATTGGGCAGCAACGGTCGCAACAATATTGGAGGCCATGAACAATTAATGCTCCTGGGTTCTTCCCTCATAGAGAGGGGAAGGAACAGTCTTTCAAGGCTCTTAAGGGTTTCCTTCCTGGAGCTCCTCTGCAAACAGTCCAGCAAATAAATAAAACACATACCATACTGTATCTATTGTTCATTTAATAAAACGCTATACTGCAGATTCAGTTACAGGAAAACAAAATCCTCAGGCTCCAAAAGAGAGACAAAGGGCACCAACAAAAGTGGCATAAAGACCCCAAAACATCACAAAAGGAGAAAAGCATCGTAAACAGTGACCTGAAGCCAGACAAAATACTGGAGAAGATCCATGGTGGTCCTGATGTACAAATCAGTCCTCTGACCTGGGTATAGGGCAAAAGACTAATCGAACCATCTAGAAGCTGGAAGATGGTGTACATCTTCTCTCTGGGCAGGGTAAAACCAGAAAAAAAAATCTCTAGAGGAGGTCTTTAGCAGTTGACTTATAAATTGGACCTCAGACTTAGGTGTAGGGCAAAAGACTAATTGAACCATCTAGAGGCTGGAAAATGGTGAACTTATTTATTTATTTAAAATCTTTTCTATACCATCGTTAAGGTGGGTACCGTCACAACGATTTACAGTAAGGCAAATAAAGTAATGCAATTAAAATCTTTCAGTTTACATAGGTGCCATAAGGTTCGGTAACATAGTTTTTAATAAATGTAAATTGATAAATGTGAAAAACATCATGTCCAGGTCAGTTCTATAGCAGTTTTTAGTACAAGACTCGTTTTATAATTGTAACTTATCCTTTAGTGATGCACTTTCTAAAAAACAAAAAAACTACACACTTAGGGGTAGATTTTAAAAGAAGCGCGATCAGCCTACTTTTGCTTGCGCATCAGACTCAAGCAAAAGTACGCTGGATTTTAGTAGATACGCGCGGAGCCGCGCGTATCCACTAAAATCCTGGATCGGCGCGCGCAAGGCTATCGATTTTGTATAGCCTGCGCGCGCCGAGCCGCGCTGCCTCCCCCCGTTCCCTCCAAGGCCGCTCCGAAATCGGAGCGGCCTCGGAGGGAACTTTCCTTTGCCCTCCCCTCACCTTACCCTCCCTTCCCCTACCTAACCCACCCACCCGGCCCTGTCTACACCCCCCCTTACCTTTGTCGGGGGATTTACGCCTCCCGGAGGGAGACGTAAATCCCCGTGCGCCAGCGGGCCTGCTGCGCGCCGGGCCGCGACCTGGGGGCGGGTACGGAGGGCGCGGCCACGCCCCCGGGCCGTAGCCACGCCCCCGTACCCGCCCCCAAAACGCTGCCGACACGCCCCCGGAACGCCGCGACGACCGGGCCCGCCCCCCGACACGCCCCCGACACGCCCCCGACACGCCCCCCTCCGAGAACCCCGGGACTTACGCGAGTCCCGGGGCTCTGCGCGCGCCGGGAGGCCTATGTAAAATAGGCTTCCCGGCGCGCAGGGCCCTGCTCGCATAAATCCGCCCGGTTTTGGGCGGATTTACGCGAGCAGGGCTCTGAAAATCCGCCCCTTGGTGATTACTGTTGTGTGTATGGGTGTTCCTTGCGCTTCCCTGGTTTCTATTCTCCCTTCTCTTTTTGAAAAGCTTGTTTAAACAGCCAGGTTTTTAGATTTTTCCTAAATGATTTGTTTTCTCTTTGTAACCTTAACTCCAGGGGCATGGAGTTCCATAGTATGGGTCCCGCTAGGGATAATCCTCTCTCTCTTACCTGGGTTAGTCTTGCTGTTTTGACTGATGGAATAGTTAGGAGTGCTTTGTTGGCTGATCTTAAGTTTCTGTTGGGGATGTGTACACGAAGGACCGTGTTTAGCCAGTCTGCGTTTTCGTTGTGTATTAATTTGTGTATGGTGCATAGCGTTTTGTACTGTATTCTTTGTTCAATGGGAAGCCAGTGTAATTCAGCCAGTGTTTCAGTGATGTGGTCTCTTTTACTCTTGCCAGTTAGGACTCTTGCAGCTGTGTTTTGCAAGATTTGCAGTGGTCTTAGTGAGGTGTATGGTAAACCCAGTAGAAGGGCATTACAATAATCAGTGCTTGCAAATATCAATGCCTGTAGTACTGATCGAAAGTTGGCTGTTGTTAGAAGTGGTTTAAGTCTTTTGAGGACCATGAGTTTGGCGTATCCTTCCTTTACTTTTAGGGATATATGCTGTTTTAAGCTTAGTTCTGTGTCGATTATTACTCCTAGATTCCATACTTTCTCTGCTAGTATTATTTGTTTGTTGTTATTGAGTGTGATAGGGTTCTGTGAGAGCTCCATATTTTTTTTCCGTTCTAAATGTAGGAATTCTGTCTTCTCTATATTAATCATTAGCTCCATTTGGTTTAATAGCTGCTTGATAATATCTAGATACATGTTCGCTATGTTTAAAGTCTTTTCAAACATAGCGAACATGTATCTAGATATTATCAAGCAGCTATTAAACCAAATGGAGCTAATGATTAATATAGAGAAGACAGAATTCCTACATTTAGAACGGAAAAAAAATACTAACCCTAGGCAGAGCAAAGCCAGAGAAAATCTCTGGAGGAGGTCTGTAATAGTCCTGATATACTTTCCCTACAGCAACAATGAGGGAAGGAGATAGGGGGGTCAGATTTGGTGATTGACTTCCCCTTTGCTGTTTCTATGTAAAAATACCCCAATGTTACCAGACAGTGCAGCCTCAATTCACCCCCCCCCCCCTTATTTGGTGAGTGGAGGAAATATGGCATTCAGAAAACTGCCTCCAAGATATATTCAGGTACCTAATTCACTCAGATTGAGGCTCAGACCTTGGTTGGTGCTAGGCCAGTAGTGGCCCATGGCTTCTCTTATCTGAATTGCTTAGAAATGTATCCTAAAATGGGTGTTATAATCCCATTCAAGGCTAAATATCGGACAAGCCAATAGTCAGTAAGTACCATGAGGAAATTTAAATTCCATAAGGGAATTTAAAAAGAACTTTGAAGAAAGAGAACCTGAAACTATTAGAGGTAAATAGGTAAGAGGTCTGTGCAGTACACCCAGAGGATTCAGACAGATGGTATGGTCGGTCGGATCAGGATGGCGATTTGCCTATGCATTGTTAACAAATCCTAACACCCAAGCAGGGCTGTCGGGAGGTATTAGGTGGACTGGGCAGGACACTGTAGGTCAATGTGAGGGCAACATTTTTTTTTTTTAAAGCAAAGGAGTTGGACAGCATTTTTGAAAGTGAAGGAGTCACGTGCTGGGACGCGAATGTCAGCAAGGTCTTGGAATGAAGCTCTGGTGACGCGGGTAGTGTGGATCTCAGTGAACGAGGGGGGGAGAGAAAGAGAGATCACGTGATGGGGTGATGACGTCACCGCATGGGGCGCCAGGACAGCCTCGTACCGGCACTGCACCCAAGGCATGGAGTATGTAACCCCACCTTTCACAAGGGATCACTTCAGGCATTGCAAGGGTGGAAAAACTGATGTGCAGGCTCGTACCAGGATTCATCCAGGGGAAAATGGAAAATCTGTAAGATCCATGGGGAGTCACATACCAGCAAAAATTCAGCAGTCCATATCCAACCTGAGTTTCAAAAGAAGATGACAGGATTTATTTAAAGTCTAAGAAAAAAGCCACAGGCCAGAAGAAGGCATGAAAAAAAATCAGCACAAACAGTTCAGAATGCATAACAACAAGGAAAACCAGCTTCTTATAAAGTTCACCACAGTTTCAATGTAGCTACTCTCAACCCATAAGATCTCAATCATCATCTAGAGGAATTTTCTAGCAACTTACTGGACCTTGTCCTTCTTCAGGTCCCAAAAGATAAACAGGGAAAACTTATTTTCTTCTCCTTTCAAATCACTTGCATCATACATCCCCAGAAAAAGGAATGAGATCCCCCAGATTAGAGGATTGTTTCACTCCGGATGATCTGTGCACTGTGCGAGAGAGATTTGATGTCTTTCTAATGGATCCATAAAGCACTCCACACCAGATGTCTTAGCCTGACCACACTTTCTCACAAAATCCTAAAAAGCCCACCCCAGTGCTCATGGAAGCACCATATATACCAACAAAACTGCCCATCTCCTTTGGAGGAAGACCCCTCCTAGCAGTCATTATCCTACTCACACCTCCTTGAACCTTATTATGCTGTTGAATTGTATATGGTGTTTACAGGCTGTGTAAATCATGCAATTGCAGAGGGTGGCATTCCCAAGGAGTGGCAGTGCAAGAGGCCTGGAAGGACCCCCATGGCTAAGAAAGGAAACATGGATGGCTGAAGAAAGAAGAAAATAGAGAGAGAGGCCTGGGAGGCTACCAATAGACCCCCATCCCACTGGCAGTGGAAGATAGAAAAGAGAGAGGGGCACAGGCAGCCATTGTGGAACCCATCCCACTGGTGCCTGAAGAAAGGAGACAGAGGGAGGCCTGGGGTAAGTGAAAGAGTCATCATGTATGTGTGAGTATAAGTGAGAGAGAGTAGAAGTGTGAGTGTGAGTATGTGTGAGACAGAGGTAGTATTTGTGTGTCAGTGAAAGCATATGTGAGTGAGTGAGGTAGTGTGGGTATGTATGTGTTCATGTGTCAGTAAGATCATGTGTGAGAGAGAGTATGTATGAGAGAGGGGCATGTATGTGTATGTATAAGAGAGCATGTGTGTGAGAGAGAGGGGAGAGTGTGTATGTGTAAGAGATCATGAGTAAGAATGAGAGGGGAGTGTGTGTGTATAAGAAAGCATGTGTAAGAGAAAGGGGAGTATATACGTGTGTGTGAGAAAGAGAGTATCTATGTATGTGAGAGGGAGTATATGTATGAGAGAGCATGTTGAGAAAACAAAAAAAGCGTGTGTGTGAGAGTCTGTGTGTGTGAGTATGAGTGCGGGAGCTTGTGTGAGAGAGTGTGGGTGTCCATGTCAGAGAGCATATGTGTGAGAGAATGAACATGTGTGTGTATGTGAGAGACAGAGAGAGTAGAACATTTGTGTGCCCCTCAACCCCTTCTAATAATCCACGACATTCTCAGGGTGACTGGAAATCAAAAGTTCCTAGTTATGGAGAGCATCCTTATTAGTTTTGATTATTTGGTGTTATTTGATGTTTATGCTGTTTTAAGATATTTTAAGATATTTTGTTGATGTTTGGGAAATTTTTAGAAATTTGAGTTAAGTATTGGATATTCCATTTGTCAACTGTTTTGAAATATTTATTATTTTTGTTAGAATGATTTTACTATTATGATTGATGTTTTATATTTCTTGATTTTATTTGTTGTTTTCTGAGGAATGGTAATGTTTCCATTTTTCCATTATTTCTCTGCATACAGACTAGAGTCTGGTTTTTTGTGGTTTCCAGTTGAGTTTTTGGCTGCATATTTCTAATTATACTTTATTATGTCTTTATTCTGTATATGCTTAGTTTCTAAATGTGTTCTGCATGTGTGACTGAGATGAGGCAATTGCTAGCTTGTAGTTTCTATGTAGGGATCTATAGCAGCCTGGCTTGTTCTGTTTTCCTAATAACAAATATTGGTGTTTTAGAGCCTGGACTAATGTTTGGAGTGTTCTTTTTATAGGAGGGGATTGTTACTGTTTTAATGCTGGCAGTTAGTGCTGTTTTGATATGGAAGATTTACTGTATCGTAATTGTAATTCAGTTTATTTATGGCTTTCTGAGGATCAAGCTCACAATCAGCATGCATTACAATAAGCCTAATACCATATGGTTTCCAAGTGTCTTTTTTTGCAGGATTTTCTGGTTGGCACCACAGCAGTGTATGTAAATATAATATACATGTTACTAGGGATAGTTTTATCATAGAAAACTGTACTGTAAATCTTTTTTCATGTAAAATATGTTATTATAAATGCAAAATTCTGTATTATGTGTGGGGAAGACCAGGGCTGGGAGGTGGGAGGTTTAAGGCTGTAAGGTTTATCTTGGGCACCTAATACCCTTGGCACTGGCCCTGATTGGAAAACCAATAAAAATTAAGTGTTTAAAATAAAAAAAGAACCACGAAGGGGCAGCACATGAATTGTTCACACAGGGTAGTAAAAAAAACCTAGCACAGGCCCTATATGTATAACTGAGAATTGTCTAACTGCTGCTTGCCCTGCCTCATCAAGACGCCACTAGTTTGCCATCAGGGAAAGGTATTTATTCATTTATTTATTTAAAACATTTGTTAACCACTTATAGCAGAACAATCTGAAAGCGGTGTACAAAACTAACTGGTATACCAGCTGCCTGTAAGCGTGATAAAACACAGAGAGCTATCCTCCTATCTGCTGGAGACAGTGAAATACTGTGCCTGTCCCCTGCCCTCTAATTGCTGATAATACTGTAAGGCTAACAGGCAGAGAGAGAGAGATGAGATCAGTGTCTCTTATCCTGTGCTGAAAAAAAAAGCAACAACAGCCTAAGCTTAGTAGCTTAACTCCCTCTCTCCTGAGTCCTAAGTAAACTGCTTTTAAAATATTTTTTTTCACTCTGAAATATACAGGGCTACAGAAAGCAGCTCCTCTCTTTCTGAAATCTAAGAAAGAATGCTTACAAATGGTGACTGGTTCAAAGTTGCTTTCAATTTCAAGTTAAAACGATGAGGAAGTCCTTGTCAATGATGCATCTGCCAGCTGGGAACGCATGGTTGAAAATGGCTTCATCTTGATTGGTTCTGCTCCTTCTTTATCCCTTTCTATCCTGGCTGTAGTCTGTCTAGCTTCAGTTGAAAGAAAAAAAAAAAAGCTGCAGTTTTGCTTTTTCCATAGACTTTAATATATCAAAAAATGAATGGAAACAAAAATGTTTAGTATTTTTGGAAAACCTGTTATTCGTTTTGTTTGGAGCAAAAGAAACCAAAAATGGTCTTTTTTGGTTCAGATTACCTATTTGTTCCAAACAAATGGATATCCGTATTGAGCTCTTTGTTTCTATAAATAGCTGGGTAAAAGTGTACAACTTAATTGCACAAGCTAATCAAGTGAAAACAGAGCTCTTAACAATATCTTGAAATATATAATATTCTACCAAGATAACTGAGACAGTCTAGAAAATTGTATTAATACTGTATAAACCTTCAGCCTCACATCTGCTACCCAAAAAGTCTTCAAAATTCAAGATTAAACTTAAAATATCCAATATTATCTTGTCAAGATCATTAAAGATTTATTTTTGTTTTCAACATTTAAATTATTAATTTAGTCTGAAGCCTTTGGGTTCCTTTTTGTGCTAAATGTAACAAAAATACATACTGAAACATGTAGAATTTTCTTGATGGAATAATGCAAGATAATTTAAGATATACCTCTGATATGTTTTTTATTTTAAGAAATGTTCATTTTAAAACAAATATTAACCTGTCTTAAGATCTTATTTTAGGGAAAGCTTTTCCCTAAAATAATCGTTTAATCATTGCCAGGGTATTATTACATGCAGGGTAACCCATGAGACATGCTTAAAGAAACCACCGTCTGCCATCCCTGAGAATGCCTGTCTGATAAGTCAGTAGAGGTTCTGAAGCTAACCCGGTTGACATCACTGAACTCTTTTGTATCTGCTCAGCTTGACGTGGGTGACCTCATTCCATAAATACCAACAGACTCTGAACTCTGCATGCCTTGTACAAAAATAACAGCCCTTGTCTTTTCTATCGGATTTTCCACTTAACTGTCCCAGCTTCTACCAAGTGCAAAGTAAATTCCATCTTGAGTGCTTATTTTGCTTCCAGAGAACTAATTTGAAGATGTTTTGCTGTCCCAAGTTCCCAAATTGCCAGCTCACCTACAAAATGCAACCCTTTTGTCCTGCATCCCCCTCCTAACTTTCTGTTGACCATGAAAATTTGAATGCCAGATGAGGATTAAGACAGTCACAGCTCCTTCATACTCACTTCTGATTATCCTCCTTATAAACTTATAAACATTGGCACCTATGATACTTTGATGCTGAATAGCTTTGGAATGCCAGAAGCAGCTTTTTGTCATGAGCTTTAGAATGCCAAAAAATGAGACTATGATAAAGTGTAATTCATTTTGTTTCTTCTGTCTTAAAAAATGGGTTATTTTGGCTAAATGTAGTTAAAGAAAAAAACCAAATTTCAATGACATGCTCTGCATGTATTTTCTTAGAGTGACTCATGATCAGTCTGAAGGTAGAACAGGCCCTACCTAGCTCTACAAGGAGATGTCATGCTCCAGCTCCCATGGGCAGCAAGTATTTTGAACAATTCCAAAAAGTGATAAGGGAAAGATTAATGGAATTTAGGATAATGGGCAGCCACTCCTATTTACTCCAAAGTGTTAAGTTACTTGCCAGGGCTTTGGGAGCTTTAAGATAACAAATAGAAAATAAATGCATCCTTACACTAATACATTTGGGGATAGAGTTGATGTTTTTTTTTAACCCACCAGTTTCTTCCTGCTCCTTTGGGCTTTCAGCTCAGTCATAATCAGGGCTGGGTTTTGGAGCCATGAGCCTTCATTTACAAATACCCAGTGATTTTTTTCCTGCAATTTTATATCCCCTCCCAGCTTACTTTAATCTAGTTGCTGCAGTGACAGGTCCTCAGCCGGAGGCCATGCAGCAGGGCTCCTTCCAGAACCTTGCAATAATGGGCCCTAAATCTGGCCACTAGGTGTCATCCTTGCACAGTGACTGGGAGTCCTTCCTCCCAGGGACTGTGAAAGTTGCCTCGGCAGTATACCTAGCCCTGATCAACCCAGGGAGCCAAAGATCTGAGCTAAAGATCATCCAATGGTAGTGCACAGCACTGCCACTGAGCCGCTGGGCCGGCCTGGGTCAGAAAATTTTCGGTCACTTGACTTTGGGTGAATCAAACCCTAATAGAGCTGCTTGAATGCCAGCAACAGCAGAGAGGAATAGCTGTACCTTTATCAGTATTACAGATATTTGGCTGAGGGAAAGCCCCATGGTATGCAAATGCCTGTTGGGAATTTGGCAGAATTACTCCAAAATCCAAGGTGAAGAAGTGCAGCGTAGGGTTGGCTGTATGTAGAATGTTTGCCACACTGCTTCCCACAGTGCAATCCAAATATTTATGGTGCCAAGGCAAACAAATATCAGGAAAAAATATGATTTTGTGACGCTGAAGAAAATCTCCATACTCTAAATGTTTCTGGGTCTCCATCCATGTATGTGCCTTCCAAATTCTAGCATTGGTGATGCTGCAAGCCGTAATATCTTCTGTCTGAAGGGCTGCACGAGAGGCACACTGTAGTGAAAGTATGGGATGCGCTCATAGTAAGCAAAGAATTTCACAGTATCCATGAATACCGCACTCACTGTGCCAGGCATCCAGTCCTGCTCATGAATCATGCAAAACCAATACTGCTTTACCCAGCAGGCAAAGGAAAGCATAGAACAGCAGAAATATTATACCAGGTTATGGGGAGATAGAAATTAATTTGGTGCTCAGTGAAAGGATAGCAGTGGCACTGGGAAGGGAAAACCTTCCATTGTCAAACTATGGGTCCCGCATAACTGCGATTAAAAAGTTGACAGTGTGAAGGGGGATCCCATCTTTTACTCCTCCCCCTCCCCCAAACTTACACAAGAAACACAGACCAGCGAGGAATGGGAAGTTCAGCCCCAGCTCTACAGAGAGGAGAAAAACCCTGGGAGCAATTTTACAAACACTACTTTTCTTTAAGTTATTTGTGTCAGCATTGTTCATGAAATTTCCCCATAAAATTATTTTTGCATCAAAATCTTTTTATTGTTTTACAATAAATATTGCAGTAAAAATCTAGCGCCTTATAAACCTGGGTCCAGCAAACATGTCATTGTATACAGCGTATGCAGTGAGAGATTGCAGAATGCTTTCTTATTTATTTATTTTAAAGCATTTATTACCCGCCCTTCCTATGATCAGAACGGGGTACAATGTGGAATGTATACAGACAATAGAGAGGAGGGAAGGTACTGTAAAATCTTGGGGGGGGGGGGGGGGTGGAGGACAGGCATCAGGGATTGAGTTAACATGTGACAAGGGATCATCAGAGAGGGGAGTAGAAGGCTAGGTAGCATCCCTACCGGGGGACCGATTGAGGGTAGTCCATTGTCATCTTGGTTCGGGAATGCTCTCTTGAAGAGGAAAGTTTTTAGGACTTTTTTGAATAGTGATCTTTCTCTGAGACATCTTATTGTTTTTGGTAGGCTGTTCCATAGGAGCAGTCCAATAGATAAGAAAGCGCATTCTCTGGTTTCTACTAGGTGTGTGAGTTTTGTGGGTGGAACATCTAGTAGCTTCTGGTTAGTTGATCTTAGCTTTCTGGTGGGGGTGTGGATTTTTATTTTTGTGGAGAGCCATGGGGAGTTTAAGTTGTGGATTGAGGAGTGGATGAGCATTGCCAGCTTATATTGTATTCAGAAGGAGATAGGGAGCCAGTGTAGAGATTGTAAAATAGGAGAGATGTGCTCTCAAAGGTCAGTGCTGGTGAGCACTTGTTGTTTACATTTGTTACTAGGCACTGGCCATCCCCCCACAAACACCTCCTTGCAACCTTGGCAACATAAACAAGTAACTAAGGAGATAGTCAATGGGAATGCAAACCATACCTCTAGCTAATGAAATGCTCCCCAATTGACACTTTTTAACTTATTGGTAACATTTCTAGTTAGTGCACACTAACTCCGAAAGTAGGGAAGCACGAAATAGATACCTCCCGAACCATTTTAAAAACGAAATCTAACAGATAACGACCCAAAACAAAAATGACATAAAAACAAAAATCAGTGCACATCCTTAAAACACAGTCAACTCACAGCTCCTTGATCCTTGCACAGCCGTTTTACAAAAAAGCTAAGCACAAGGCTTTCTTGCAGCTAACGTCAGCGACCATGCAAATTAGCTGTCACAGGGGAACTATTGACACACAGAACCTGGAATGGTGCAGTTCCTTGACCTCCCATAGATTTATGTTGGCTCCAACTGCTTTCTGTGAAACACCATCCAACTTTATCTTCTAAAAATGTTTTAAAGCTTTCTTTTGAAATAAAATTATATGAAGGGATTGCTCAATGCTTGCTCACATCTAGGCTGGTGTTGCATCCGTCGGTCCTCGACGGCTTCGCCCCGTTTGCCTCACCTTATTCACGGCTCCTCCCGCTTACCTGGGCAAGATGGCTACCGCAGCGTCTACAAGCCAACCTCTCTGGCGTCCCCGGAATGGCTATGGTGCAGCCTCCCGCCATTGCTCCTCCCAGGTATCTACTAAGGGTTGCGCGCGCGCAACCCACGTCTTTGTACCACCCTTGGAGCGAACTTCGAGAGTGTTCCCTCTTGCTGACATCACACCATCCGGGTATATTACCTTCACTCATTTGCTAGCTCCCCGAGTTAGCAAGGACTTGAATCCATTCTTGTCTACGCTACTCTGCTGCTTCTGTGCTGCCGCAGGAAGCTCTCTCTCTCTTTGCCCTTCGGGGTATATGCTAACCTGGGTACCCGCTCCTCGGGGGCCCTCTGCTTTATTTCAGGTGCCTTACAGGGAACAGGTACTCGCTCCTCGAGGGCCTGCTCTCCCTGCCTCAGTGTCTGTACCTTCTACAACAGACCTGGTGGAATCGCATATCAACAGCAAACACCTAGTGAGTACTCTAACTCTCAGTCTATCCCATCCACAGTATCTCCTCGCTGGGAGACCTGCTGCGGAACCTCCTGACGTCATCAAGGAAAGAAGGACTCCCTCTGCCGAGGTCCCTGAGACTGCAACTACTAGACTGCCTCACTACTGCCACCTCTGGTGGCTCTCTTCAAGCTGTTTAATAAAAGAACTCTTATATTTGTGTAGTATGAGTCTAGCCCAGTGCTGTGGCTCCTCACGGGGCTCCTCCCCGTGGGCGTGGTCACCTACACAGCACCCAAGGATCCACAAACACACATAATTACAACAGTTGGCACTGGTTTCAATACTTTTGTTCTGGTTTTCTCAGAGTGATTTACATTACTGGAGACCTGTGCTGATGTCACTTCCTTTTTCCCTTCCCTGCAGACATGGCTGATTCAAAAGGTACAGCTGCAGCTTTCTCAGTGCACTCTCTTTTTTTTTCTATGAGTCCTGCTTCCTCTGTAATAACAGGAGCTGAATCCTTTCTGATCTGACATGGCTGAAGCCTGCTTTTGCTGTTCTTTAAGAACCATAGAAGGTAATCAGGCATGGACGAGATAAAAACACAGACTGGCTCTCTCAGCCTGTCTTTCCCTGTTTTTAACCACTGCAGCATTTCTGGGATTTCTTTCAACCAGGCTTACAGAATGCAAGTATTTTTCCCTTATTTACACTATGGTATTCTAAAAACAAAATAAAATTAGGAATACTAACAATGGAAGCACCAACCCTAATTTAAGCTAATACATATGCCAGTACACATACAGGCCTTCAAATATCCAGATTGCTCAGGCCCATTACTTTTTTCACATCTAACATGAAATATAAATCTATGTGTTCATAAAAACTAACTATAAGAAGCATTTTTCAACTTCACCATGCATTTCCAAGGATATCAAATCTGGAACTGAGTGCGCATAGCAAGATCCTCCCAGAGCATTCCCAGAAAAGTTTTTCTCTTGAGTTTTTTTACACATCTGGAAATATCCAGATTTTTCCAGCTAGAGAGGGCCGCATTAATTACTTAAGGGGCCCTGGACAAACTTTTGTGGATGGGCCCCCTACTATTTATTCCATATTGACTATCTGTCATGATTTTGCCCACTATGCAGCTTTCCCCACTAGCAGATGTCATAAGCGAATCTCACTCACAGCTGCTCTAGCTGCCCTCTTGCTAATCTGATGGGACAGTGATTCCAACCCTACTTAACTCAGCCTGTCCATTCCTTCATTACCTCTTCATCGAGTCACTTTGGCTCCTTGACCTGGCCATCTGTGCTTCCTTGCCTTGCTTTCCTGCCTTGTGGCCTACCTAGGCCGCCTACCTTGCTTGTGGCCTACCTAGGCCTTCTGCCCTGCCTTATGGCCTACCTTGGCCTCCTGCCTTGCCATGTGGCCTACATAGGCCTTTTACCTTGCTTTGTGGCCTTCCATGTCTCCTTGCCTTGCTCTGTGCCTCTTGGGTCTTCCTGCCTTGTTCAGTGACCTACTGGGACTCCCTTTCCTGCCTTGTGTCCTTTGGACCTTCTAGGTTTGCCTAGCCAGCCTTGAGCCCTGTTTGGGCCTTCTTGTTTATTGTTGCCTGTTCTAGTCCTGTCCTTGTCTAGTCTTGTCTTGTCATCGGTTCTGTCCTGCCTAGTCCAGTCCAGTCCAGTCCCTTATCTGTTTCCCAGACCTTGCCCGTGTTCTATGTCTCAGGTTTTGCCCTTATTCTCTAATCCCAGCCAGGCCTTGATTCCAGTCCATAGCTTCTGCCCTGTCTGTATACACTTCTGCCTGCCCTCAGTCTCAGCTTGTACCATGTTCCAGTTCCCAGCCGGTACCATACTCCAGCTCCTAGCACATACCATGCTCCAGCTCCCAGCCTGTGCCTGTTTCCATCTCCCAGCCTGTACAGTGTTCTAATTCCCAGCCTGTACCATGCCCCAGCTCCCAGCCTGTAACGTGTTCCAGCACAAGGCATGCTTCCAGTTAATTACTGCTGGCTACCAGAACCCAAGGTTCAACCTGCAGGGGAGGTGGCTGGTATAGACGGAAGGCCATCTCCAGTCTTGCCCTGGAGCCCTGTGTTGCTTCTGTGGAGGTGATCCCTGATTCCAGCCTACCAGATTATGACACTACCATCCTCCTTTGCTTCCCCCAACCTCAGCACACTCCTCTTTCTCTCCCTTCCTCCAATAAATCTGATTTAGTTATTTATTGTATTTATATTCTACCTTTCAGTTATTTCCAAGGTACTGTAGTTATTACCCTGATGCTGTTGGCCCACTGCTGCAGCTTTCCTCCTCTGTGCTTGCTAATAAGAGGGCAGCCACACACTGCCTCCTCCGCCTGCTGGGTGAACAAAAGTACACGCTCGCGCAACTTTTTAAAATCTGCCCCTTTGTGCTCATGTAATGGGCCCCTTGCTATATAGGGCTCAGGACAACTACTCCTTCTGCATATAGATAAAAGCAGCCCTGCACCTAAAAATAAAGTATTATGCTTATGGAACTATAAATACATAATGGAGTTCTTATCTTGGAATACAAAATCACTAACATCTGGAGGCTGAAGTGCTGACCTGCGCTGAACATTGCCAGAGTTATGTGCATTAACTTGCATTTAGTTTTCAAACTTATGAGCGATGGAAATTTATGCAAATGAGTCCAGTAGGTAAAGTAAGCATGAAAGTTACCTACTAACTTTAATCAGAAAAACCTTAACTACACCTTTTGGAGGAATATATATATTTTTTTTGAGTGGTAGTGTGTTTGTGAAGCTATTGTGTGTGCCTTAGCGCTGTGTTCATATCTAATGAGCTGCTGTACATAATTTTGCATTGCAGCATTGTTTTTGCACTTGAACTCACCAATACATGTGTTAAAAGCATTATTAGTGTGAGAAAAAAAATTATGTGCATTAAAAGTGTAAATAGTGCACATAATCCTAGTTTACACATGCTAATAGTGCTTTTATTGCATGTGACTTTAGGGGAAATTTAGTACATTGCCTTTTGTTGAGAAAGTTATGCTTTCCTATTTAAAAGATTGATGGATGTATGAAGAGCCTGTGGGTAGACAGAAATACTTATGATATACAGGTATCAATTAGTAATGAGATTCTTTGATCATTTATTCCTTGTCTTTAAAGAGAAAGGCATTCCTCTTTCTAAGGCCGGGATTTTCCATTCTCGCAGAGAATGCTGAATCCCGGCAGTAACGGGGGGGCGGGCCTGCGAAAGCTGGCAGCGATCTCACCACCGCGGTATCGCTGCCGTCTTTCACACCCAATAGCGCCACCGTGAAAGGTGGCGCTATCTGGCGCGCTGCTGGCGGCGATAACGTGTCTTACCTTATCGCCGCCAGCGAAGATAGCGCCGTGTGCGCCTCCTGGCCGCCCCGACTCCGCCCCTGGCAAGCTATCGCACGTGAATAGTCCCTATTCGTGTGCAACAGCCTTAGAAAATAACCCCCCCCAAGACATGTTAAGATTCCTGTTCTCTATTGCCTGCCCAGGACACAAAAATCTAGCTAAACCTTCTGTCTACCCCATGGCATCATCTGTTGATTCTCTTACTGAAAATGTATCAGTGTTTGTTGACTGACATTTGAGGATGTTTGTAGAAAGAGTGCTTTAGATACAAAGGGATTTTTTTATTAAGTTAAATGCCATTAAACATTTACATATTAGTTGAGTTTGTACAATTTATTCTTACATACAATTATTTTCTTTTCTATAGTGGACACTTCTTTTTTTTATAATGGAAGAGGCCAGCTATAGAAACCACTCGTGCAAGTGTTTTTCAGATCAAATGTATTTATTTATTTATTTAATTGCTTTTATATAGCGACATTCAATCGAGATATCACATCAGTTTACATGAAACAAGAAACCAATAAGGCAGGGACTGCTTATTTTACATTGTAACAAGATAACTTACATTGTAACATGGTAACTTACATAATGGTTAAAGCGATACATTTGTTAACTGAAGAATATTGAAGAATATTGAAGAAATAGAATATTGAAGAAATAGAATCTTATAGTGAGTCTTTCATTAAGATTTATAGATATTTTGTATATATGGAAAGGACCAAAGGAAAATTATTTTATTGAACTAACTGCATTTCTTGATTATATAATGATATTAATTGGAAATTATCTTAGGCTAGTCAGGAATTTTGTATAATTTGGGGCCATTTGATATTAACAATGGATGATGATAACTATATTCAAACTAAACTGTATCATAAACCTAATGCACCAAATTATTTTTTACACCATAAAAGGGCATATTATCCATCTCTGAAAAAGCAGAATACCTACCAGGGATCAACTTTTAATAATCAAACTAAATTATTCTACTACTACGACTGATTATTCTAGAGGCAGAGAATTTAGTCGATAGATTTTTGATGGAAGGATATTCTAAACAGGACAACAATAGGGTAAAAGAGAATGTGAGTAAAATAAGTCAAAATTTATTATTGAAGCAAGATAATAAAGGGAAATGTACGTAAAATTACGGTGAGAATTCTTACATGGTTTTAAAGACAAGGTGAATTTTTTTTGTCCATTTTAAAAGAAAAACCATTCTATCCTTTATCAGAATTCTTTCCTAGCATTTTATCTTGATATATTTCCATTCATAACCTTTAGAGGATCAAATGATTTGAAGGATTTACTTGTGCATAGTGAATTCAAAGATCAGTCTAAAGACGGTAGTCAGTGGTTAGCAGCCTCGATCTTGGATCATATAAGTGAGGTTACTGTAGGATTTGTAAGTATCTAAAAAGGAAAGAGTTATAACAATCAGATCAGCCATATGAATTTTACATAAATAAAAGTATTACTTGTAGATCCCATCATATTATTTCAAGTGCCATTAACTTCATAGGTTGTACCCTAAGATCATTGAAAGTTAAGAATTCATTCATTCAAATCAATTGAAAAATGGATGCTGAACTAGTGATTACTACTACCTATTTGATGAATTGTAGATTTGAAAATTTGCTAATGTAAATAAACCCAAACAAGCTGGAAACTGCAAACATTTACCGTTAAAAAATAGAATTTGAATAGATTGTGAGATTAAAGGAACATGTTCCTTGTGGAATGAATTTGAATGCAGATTATTCTTTTTCTAGGATTCTTGAATTGATAAACTGATCAGTGGATTTACAGGTTTGTATAGGTAGGCACATCTTTGATGAGACCTCAGTGAAACAAGTCTAGTATTCAGGCTATCCACAATGAAAATGCATGAGATACATTTACATACAATGGAATCCGTGGCTATCCTGAAAATGCGGCTTGCTTGTGGCTCTTAAGGACTGGGTTTGACCTTCCCTGCTCAGCACAAAAAAGAGTTTGATTTCCAGCCCTTGTGGCTGGCCAGGTTCAGGAGTTGCCCAGACAAGGCATCTGCAGTGGGAATATATAAAAAGACAATAATGAGAAAAAATGAATTTCTAGAAAAGTTAAGGCTACAAAAATCCTGGGTAAGGTTTCCTAAAATCTTTTACTCAGAGTACAAGATAGAAGAAAATCCTTAAAAAAAAATAAAATACCATGGAAGACTTTATCTGGCAAAACAATGCAAGAAGTGATGCTGTCATTTTTTATGTCAATTACCGGTAAATGCCTTATTATAAAAAGTTTGATCCAAGCAGGAATTTTCAGTTCTGCAGGCAGCTTTAAAATTTCATCTAAAACGCTGCATTAAGTCAGTTGGATCATCTGATTTTGAGGTATTAGGCCACACAAAATGTTTTGACCATGCTAGTTCATCTCCTGGGCACCCTTAAAGAGGTTGCCAAAAAACACTTTAGAGCTAAGCCTGAATTTCTCAGTAGGCACACTAGGCCTGTGTCTAGGATGGCAAAAATCGGAGCAGGCGGGTGGCCAGCAGATTGGCTGAAGATTTGCTGCTTTCCAGCTGTGCTGAATCTCATTCAGCAGAGATCAGCCCTCTGCCTCCTGATCCAGCCCCTCCCCTACCAGGCAGCCTGCAGGGAAGAGGATGAGGGGCAGGGCCTCCTGGAGCCTACAGAGCAAAGGGGGATCATTTTGGGGAGGTAAGGGGATCAGCTGGGAATGTGTCTGTGGGCGAGAGAGAACAGATTGGTGCAGGGTTTGTGAATGGGTAGGAGGGATGCAAGAGGAAGCAGTATCGAAGCATAATAGGGACACCCCAGGAATTCAGATCCTCACTTTCTTGATTTTGGATTCTATCTCACAGATCCTGGAACCTCCCCCTTCCTTCCTACCTCTCCTTTCTCCCCAGATCCATTGCCCAACCTCTCCTTTTCCCTCCTCTCCTTCCTCAATCCCAGAACCTCCCTCTCACCCCCAACCCAGATTCCTGCTCCTCCCCACCTTCCTTGATTTTTTTTCATCTCCCTTATCTCCAGTCCTCCCCCCCCCCCCATCCCAAATCCTCTCACCTTCTCCTCCCCCATTCCTGGTCCTTCTAACCTCTCCTTCTCCTCTCCCCCATCCCTGAAATCTCCTCTCGTACTGAGGGATGGGGAGAAAAGGAGAGGGAAATATTTTTTCTTCTCCCAGTCAAAAAAAAAATTATACAGAAAAGTTGAAAAAAATTTCATTTTTGTAATGTAATACAAAAGATGGAAATGTCTGCCAAAGTGCTTCAAAATGTTCTAATTTGTGTCACAGAATGTACCCTTGAGCTGCCACAGCAAACTGTCGGGCCAATCCTGTAAAGTGCGGCTGCATTTACCCTGCTCCTAAGCCGCTTTTAACTCACGTTCCGGCCGCGTTAACCCTTCCTGCGATCCCGAATCCCCTTTAACCTACTCCTACCGCGTCCTAAATTCCCCGGGTAACCCCTTCCGCCCGCGGCATGTATATTGCATGCAAACGAGCGAATTAGCGCGATATTGCATGCAAACGAGCGAATTAGCTATTCCCCTAGCATCCCGTAACCCGCGCCCCGACTAACGCTACCTTTCCCTGCCGCTTTGTCGCGCGTTTAACCTGCAAACTTACCGCCTACCCTGACCCAGGCGGTAGAGGCAGGGGTCAGGGTAGGTGGCAAGCTTTCCCCCAGCCCCCGCTCACCTGCCCCGGCCGCGATCATGGGTGCCGGTCTCCGTGGCAGCCCCAGTCCTCTCCCCTGCTCCCGAAGCCAAAAAAAAAAGCTTTTTTTTTTTTTGGCTTCGGGAGGAGGGGAGAGGACTGGGGCTGCCACGGAGACCGCTTTCCCCCGTGCAAGTAAGTTGTTTCGCCGCTTGTCTCTTCTCCCCCCTCCCGGAGCAGGGCGCGAAAAGCCGCCTTGCTCCGGGAGGAGGGGGGACACTGACAGCGGCGAAGCTTTCCCCCAGCCCGGACACCGGCGAAGCCAGAAGATAGCGGCGGAGAAACGGCGAAACGACTGTCAGTGTCCCCCCTCCTCTCGGAGCAGGGCGCGAAAAGCCACCTTGCTCCGGGAGGAGGGGGGACACTGACAGCGCACAAGCAGCGATGGAGAAACGGCGAAACGACTGTCAATGTCCCCCCTCCTCTCGGAGCAGGGCGGAAAAGCCGCCTTGCTCCGGGAGGAGGGGGGACACTGACAGCGGCAAAACTTTCCCCCAGCCCGGACACCGGCAAAAAACTTACTTTTTTGCAGCCACGAGCACGAACACGATCTGGCCTGCCTTAGCTCCTCCCGACAAGATGGCCGCCTGCACGGGGAAAGCGTGCAATTGGCCGCTGAAGACGTGACGTCACGACATCACGTCTTGAGCGGCCAATTGTACTCTTTCCCCGTGCAGGCGGCCATCTTGTCGGGAGGAGCTATCGGAGCCAGATCTTCGCGTTCCTGCTCGTGGCTCATGGCTGCAAAATTGTAAGTTTTGCCGGTGTCCGGGCTGGGGGAAAGTTTTGCCGCTGTCAGTGTCCCCCCTCCTCCCGGAGCAAGGCGGCTTTTCCGCCCTGCTCCGAAAGGAGGGGGGACATTGACAGTCGTTTCGCCGTTTCTCCGCCGCTGTCTTCTGGCTTCGCCGGTGTCCGGGCTGGGGGAAAGCTTCGTCGCTGTCAGTGTCCCCCTTCCTCCCGGAGCAAGGCAGCTTTTCGCGCCCTGCTCCGAGAGGAGGGGGGACACTGAAAAGTCCTTTCGCCGTTGCTTCTGCGCTGTCGCCGCCGTTGCTTCCTGGTATCTGTCATTTCAAATGACATTTGAAATGACAGATACCAGCGTGGCGTGAAGCCTTAGGCCCGCGCACCCAGGATCCTGTATAGGCGCTCTATCCAGTATCCTGGGTTGCGCGGGACTAAGGCTTTTCGGACGCGGCTTACATTTACATATAATTAGGCTTCAGGATCGCGCGGTAGGTGAGCTGCTCTGTGCGGGCGGTAACCGCGGGTGCCGTAGGCACTAACGCAGCTCTTCCTACCGCACGATACAGGATTGGCCCGTGTGGGATTCCCTGTCCCTGTCCGATCTTAAAGGGAGGGGGAGGGGGTTAGGGGCTGACAGCACCGACAGTGCTAATCCATCACTGTTTCAAGCATACAGGAGTTTCCACCTGAACGACTCAAAGAGAGACCCTTTAAACTTCCGTAGAACAGCAGAAATAAGGTCAAGAAAAATTTGCCCTTGCATGGTGGCAATTTTGGAGAAAAATGGGAAAGTCGCAGAACTATGAGTGAGAATCTCGCAGACATCCTGAGTATTATATTTAAAAGGAACAGCTTCCATCCTGAATGCATGTGAATGGCAATGTTTTACACCACAAAATGCACAATCCCAATTATGAGTCCTATTTACAAAGCAATGCTCAAACTATACATTAACACTTTTAGAAACTCCCAGGTTCCCACAACCAGAAACTTGCATCCATTGCCACCACGGTACTGTTTGCATGTTTCCAGCCCTCTTGGGACCAGATCCTGAAACAGCCAGGTTGCCCTGAATTCATATCCTTCCCTGGCACTGGTTCCCCACAAAGAAAGCATTTCCCTTCCCACCTCCCACCCTGCCATAGCCCCCCCTACCACCCAACAAAGGGGAATCTCAGGTCAGCTGGTACCATTTTATATTTTGGTGCTAGCGAGGCAGGGGGAGTTGGGCATTGCTTCTGCCCCATGGACCTGAGGCTGAGCTCGGGTAAGAGAGGAGTCTGGGGGACTTGGAGGGCCCTCTCTTTTGGGAAGTTGTGTGGGGGTGTGGTTTGAGGGGTTAGGGCTATCTGCATATCTCTGTTGAGGGGTGGGAGGTAGAGAGTTATGGCAGGGTGGGGGGGGATCTTTACTTTGGGACAGGGGAAATTTGGGGCCAGAGGAGATCCAAACTTAGGGCTAGCTGCCCCTTTAAGGATTATGGAGGTATGGTTAAGCTTCTGCAGTTTACCATGGCTCATGACATTTATTGTGATCCATGTTAAACCATGTTAAAATTAATGAGCAACTTTCCATGCATTTACATTTTGTTCATTTAAATTTTCCTAGTGCTGCACCAGATACTTTTTTTTTTTTTTTAATATTGGTAACACTTGTGCTAATGTTATCAATCATGCACATTAAACCCTGAATTTGGTGTTTAATGCATGCTGCTGCTTTATTACGGCTCCATATATGGGCCCCTATATTTGGGCAACAGACATCCGATATCAAGGAACTGAGAATAACAGAAAGTTGGATTAGTGACAGGATCCTTTGAAGGCAGATCCTGGTCACATTGGTGGTACAATATGCAAGTCACAGTACCTAATCTGATCTTTATGACATCACTGACATCCTATCCATTGTGGGCTTTGTAGCACTTTAAAGTCCTCTGCATCCCTCTGACAGAACTGCAGAGATTCTAATGGTATTTTTGGACGTGTGAAACCGCATACAGAATGCTACAGTCATCAGGTCATGTGATTGAAAACACGCATTTCTGTAATAGTTTTCATAAGGCAAGCTGAAACCCTCAAATAAAGGGGGCTAGTTCCACATCAGCTAAACTAACCAGGCTGCATAGTTTCTCACATCTGCATAGCATAAATTGTGTTCTGTCACAAAGGCTGGCAGACACCTCATACTTTTTAAAATCGCTTATGAATTCGCTTTGTCTGTCCGTATACACAAATGTTCGGGATAGGTAGATCTATATAAAAGTTATAATAAAGAAAGAAATAAAATGTATGGCTCTAGCCCAAATGGAACAAAATGACTTTTCTCCATAAACTTAGGAATCTATTCAAAAGAAAAAAATAAAACGGAGAATCATCAGCCTGTGCATCCAGCAGAGTTTCTCCACCCACCCAACATCAATGCATGCCCTCCTCATACCTTAGGGCCTGATGTAATAAGGTGCATTCAGCTGCGTGTACCGTTTTGCACTCCGTTGTGTGCACATTGTTTGCTCCCAAATGTTACTCCTAATCCAGGAAGGAGTTGTACACTCAACAAATGTGTGTGTAAAATTGTGCGTTCCGCTTAGCATCCTTACACGGAAATTCCATGCTAATGAAGGCATTAACAAGCTTTCTTAGTGCTAGAAATTTTACTCCTTGTCAGAGGTGGGGTAAAGTGTCCAACGCTAAAGTAAATCTATGGGTAAAAGCTGGAGTTCTGGTACCAGGACCTGTAGTCAGGATTTATGCATGGACAACATGCTATGCGCATAAATATTTTTATGTGCAGAAATCATGTCTGAGTGACTCTCCCCTTCTCCTAAGTTAAAATGTGCAAGCAGCCTGGTTTCTGTGCACATTTTGTGATTAGTGCACTTTTTAAACTCCCAAAGCATCATCATGCCATTAGCTTATTGCATTGGAAATTAAAAAATGTTTTAACCTATGCATTAAGAAACTATGCACTGAATTTCAATGCACAGTTTTAACTCACACCTTATAACATTAGCCTCTTACCCCTAGATGCACTAAGCCACGGTGTTTAATTGCAGGAGGGGTCCCACTATCATGGGGGGGGGGAGGGAGTCACTGCGAAAGCATTGCAGTGGTATGGCGTGATCTTTTTTCTCGCTGTCAAACACTGCAGCACAAAAGAACACAGTGAGTGGCCCTTTAATGCGATGGTGATCCCAACCTCAAGGGACTGCCATCGCCTGAAAGGGCTGCTGGCCCAAAAAATAAAAGTCACAGCAAACAGGGAGGTTGAGCAGGGTTCAGTGCTCATCCCCATCGCAACCCTGGGCCGGCAGTTGAGGCGGCCCCAACCTCTGCCAAAATGTAAATTAAAAGAAAGCACTTGGCCCCAGCAATCCCCCACCCCCAAACCCCATGTAAAGCATTTCAGAAGTGTGGACTTATGGTACCAAGGAGTGGTTGGCACCACCTAGTGAGCAAACTCACTAAAGTCCACCCTGTTGCCTGTCAGAGAGGCTCTGCCGTGGGATGGACGAGAGCTTCACCTTGAGCCCTTGGGTTCCAGGGGCCAGTAGGACTTAGGTGGTTCCCCTAGGGCAATCCAAGGCATTGGTCCAGGCAAGCATTGGTCAAGGTAGGCAGCATACACAAAGACTGTGGACAAGTTAGTGATTGGGGCAGGCAACAGGCAGCACAAGTGAGGAACAAGCCAGAGACAGGGGCAGGCAGCATACAAGCGAGGTCAGGTCCAGGAGCAGTCAAGGGGAATCCAATCCAGAGCCAAGGTCAGAACCAAAGAGTCAAGCCAAGGGAAAAGGTGAAAGGAACTCAGACAGACAGACAAGGACAGGGCAAGGCAAGGGACCAAGGAGGCAAGGAACAAGCAGGACCAAGACAAAGCACAGATAAGATGGGATGAGAACACAGGCAAGGCAAAGACAAATCAAGCAACACACACTGGGATACAAGGATACGAGGAAAGCTCGTGCTGAGGCAAAGAAAGGCTGGCTGAAGGACCCTTATAAGGGCTAAGGCTGATGACATCATCAGGGGGCGCCATGGCTCTATTCCTGTCGCAGACCCTTTAAGAAGGTGCTTGTTGGGTGTGCATGCGTGCCTATAGAAGGACGAGGGGAG
The DNA here is from genome assembly GCF_901001135.1 of Rhinatrema bivittatum. NCBI lineage: Eukaryota > Metazoa > Chordata > Amphibia > Gymnophiona > Rhinatrematidae > Rhinatrema > Rhinatrema bivittatum. Next base: position 90,197,804 of record NC_042617.1, on the reverse strand, counting down.
CGGCAGCTGGCAGCATTTCTTACCACATGGAGCAGTCCTTGTAGGAAGCAGCGACTCTGCCATGGGTGCTGTCTGGAGGCGTCAGGGGTAAGTGCGGTGTCTCACAGGGCCGTCCCATGACCCGCCAATCATAACACACAGACCCAGTTGTCATACTATCGGGAAGGGTCCATTGAACCGAGGTGTGAATTTCAGGGAAGGCATTCATAAGTGAAAGGTTTTTGTGCTAAGCCAGACAAGCATCCTGGGACTCAGAGAAGTGCTGGACATCATTTCTTGTCTACTTGGGTCTTAAAGCAACCTGCCACTTGGTTTAAGAGGTGATGAGTTTTCTGTCATAGGTTAAGAAGTTCCTGACCCATCAAGGTAGCTGCTGGGCAAGTATTCAGTGTGGGGTGAGGCTTGGCAATCCATGGGTGACATCCAGAGACAATATAGAATGGAGAAGAGTCAGAAGAGGCATTGATGTGGTTGTTTGGGCAACTCAGCCTACAGCAGCAAGGAAGCCCAATTGGTTTGCCTTAAGTTGACATAAGCTCACGGGAAAGCCTTGAGTTCCTGATTCACCCACTCAGTATGCCCATTGCTCTTGGGGTGGTAGCAGAGGTGAAGTCCAACATTATTCTGAATTTTTGACACAAGGCTTTCAAGTAACTAGCAGTAAACTGGATCCCGCGGTCTGAGAGAATGTGATGAGGTAGTCCATGTAAACAGAAAATGTGGTGATCGTTGGAGACTTTAATATGCCAGATGTAGACTGGAGAATCCCATCTGCAGAATCTAATAATAGTAGAGAAATAGTGGATGCCCTGCAAGTAGCTTTGTTCAAACAAATGGTAATGGAACCCATGAGAGAAGGAGCTATACTCGACTTAGTGCTCACTAATGGAGATAATGTCTCTGATGTCCAGGTGGGCTCCCACTTCAACACCAGTGATCATCAAACGGTATGGTTTACTATCACAAAAAGGATACGGAAAAGAAACCCAAAGACCTGAGTTTTGCAGTTCAAAAACACGGACTTTGATGAAATGGGGAAGTACCTGGAGGAAGAATTAAAAGGCTGGGAGAACGAGAGAGATGTGGATCAAGAATGGACCAATCTAAAAGGAGCAATTACCAAGGCAACTAATCTATATGTTAGAAAAGTAAAGAAAAGCAAAAGAAAAATGAAACCTATTTGATTCTCAAAGGAGGTAGCTGACAAAATAAAGGCTAAAAGAACAACATTCAAGAAATATAAAAGATTCCAAAGGGAGGAGCACAAAGAAGAATATCTGGTAGAACTGAGGGAGATGAAGAAATTAATCAAGACGGCAAAAAGTCAAGCGGAAGAGAGGATTGCCAAGGAAGTAAAGAGAGGTGACAAAACATTTTTCAGATACATCAGTGAAAAGAGAAAAGTTCAAAGTGGTATAGCGAAATTGAAAGATGGAAAGGATCAATGTGTGGAAAGAGGCGAAGAAATAGCAGAAATATTAAATGAATACTTCAGTTCTGTGTTCACTAAAGAGGACCCTGGAGAAGGACTGTCGCTAGTTAACAAGAAACTGGAGGGGAGGGGAGTAGATGTAACTCCATTTACAGTAGAAAATGTATGGGAAGAGCTGGAGAAACTGAAAGTGGACAAAGCTATGGGGCCTGATGAAGTTCATCCCAGGATACTGAGGGAGCTCAGAGATGTGCTGGCGGGTCCGCTGGGTGACCTGTTCAATAGATCCCTAGAAACGGGAGTGGTGCCGAGTGATTGGAGAAGAGCATTGGTGGTCCCGCTTCACAAGAGTGGGAACAGAGAAGAGGCTGGTAATTACAGACCAGTTAGCCTCACTTCAGTGGTGGGAAAAGTAATGGAGTCAATGTTGAAAGAGAGAATAGTGAACTATCTACAGTCGGGAGAATTGATGGACCAGAGGCAGCATGGATTCACCAGGGGAAGATCCTGTCAGACAAATCTAATAGACTTTTTTGACTGGGTAACCAAGGAATTGGATCAAGGAAGAGCACTTGATGTCATCTACTTGGATTTCAGCAAAGCTTTTGATACGGTCCCGCACAGGAGACTGGTAAATAAAATGAGAAGCTTAGGAATGAGTGCCGAGGTGGTGGCCTGGATTGCAAACTGGTTGACGGACAGAAGACAATATGTGATGGTAAATGGAACTCTCTCTGAAGAGAGAGTGGTTTTAAGCGGTGTACCGCAAGGATCCGTGTTGGGACTGGTCCTGTTCAATATCTTTGTGAGCGACATTACGGACGGGATAGAAGGTAAGGTTTGTCTTTTTGCGGTTGACACTAAGATCTGCAACAGAGTGGACACGCTGGAAGGAGTGGAGAGAATGAGACGGGATTTAAGGAAGCTGGAAGAGTGGTCGAAGATATGGCAGCTGAGATTCAATGCCAAGAAGTGCAGAGTCATGCATATGGGGAGTGGAAATCCGAATGAACTGTATTCGATGGGGGGAGAAAGGCTGATGTGCACGGAGCAGGAGAGAGACCTTGGGGTGATAGTGTCTAATGATCTGAAGTCGGCGAAACAATGTGACAAGGCGATAGCTAAAGCTAGAAGAATGCTGGGCTGCATAGAGAGAGGGATATCGAGTAAGAAAAGGGAAGTGATTATCCCCTTGTACAGGTCCTTGGTGAGGCCTCACCTGGAGTGCTGTGTTCAGTTCTGGAGACCATATCTCTGAAGAGACAGAGACAAGATGGAGGCGGTCCAGAGAAGGGCGACCAATAGGGTGAATGGTCTTCATCGAATGACTTATGAGGAGAGACTGAAGAATCTAAATATGTATACCCTGGAGGAAAGGAGGAGCAGAGGTGACATGATACAGACTTTCAGATACTTGAAAGGTTTTAATGATCCAAAGACAACGACAAACCTTTTCCGTCGGAAAAAAATCAGCAGAACCAGAGGTCACGAATTGAAGCTCCAGAGAGGAAGACTCTGAACCAATGTCAGGAAGTATTTCTTCACGGAGAGGGTGGTGGATGCCTGGAATGCCCTTCCGGAAGAAGTGGTGAAGACCAGATCTGTGAAGGACTTCAAAGGGGCGTGGGATAAACACTGTGGATCCATAAAGTCTAGAGGACGTGAATGAAGAGTGGGTGGCTCACGGGAATGATGGCTACTGCCTAGAGATAATACCCTTATTCAATAAACATACACATGGTTAATGTGACTCCACATTGCTCTAAGCTTCAACGGCAAGAGGAAATGTGGAAAAAAGGATTTGCATTCACAAAAAAGTGGGTAGTAGCTTGCTTTGTACGGCGGTTACTACCCCAAACCAAATAAGCCTGATACTTCACTTTCAATGCATATCCAGCATAGCTCTCTGCTTCAACGGCAGGGGAGAAAGACCGATACTTCACGCATATCCAACATAGCTCTCTGCTTCAACGGCAGGGGAGAAAGACCGATACTTCACGCATATCCAACATAGCTCTCTGCTTCAACGGCAGGGGAGAAAGACCGATACTTCACGCATATCCAACATAGCTCTCTGCTTCAACAGCAGGGGAGAAAGACCGATACTTCACACATATCCAGCATAGCTCTCTGCTTCAACGGCAGGGGAGAAAGACTGATACTTCACGCATATCCAGCATAGCTTTCTGCTTCAATGGCAGGGGAGAAAGACCGATACTTCACGCATATCCAGCATAGCTCTCTGCTTCAACGTCAGGGGGAATGAAGAAAAGTGAATCTATATACAGACAACAACCAACAAGGACTGAATTATATAGTCTGGGTAAACAAATAAGCATGGATGTAGCTTGCTTATTGCAGCGGTTACTACCCCTAACTAATTAAGCTAGATATTTCACTTAGATGCAGTTCCAACACTGCTCTCTACATTAATGGTGGGGGTAGAAGGGAAATAGAACCAAAAGGTTACTAAGAGCCAAGAGAAACAGATAAGTATGAGAAAAAAAAAAGTGCGAAGCTTGCTGGGCAGACTGGATGGGCCGTTTGGTCTTCTTCTGCAGTCATTTCTATGTTTCTATATGTATATGTATGAGATAGATTTGTCTATAATGGGCTAGCTAGATGTGTCCCAAAGACTGGGTTGAGAACCACTGTTCTGGGATATCTCCATGCTGATGGTTTATATTCCTATCATAAACCATTTAATAAAAAAATATTTGTTTACAATAGTGGGCACTCCCAATCATTAAAGCCTGCTATGGTAGCCAGCCAGCCTGCTCCACAGTTGCCTGAGCATTCCTTAAAGTTTATAATATAATTTAAATTCAAAATATACAATTTGCTCACAAGAAGTCATAGCTAGTAATAGAGATGGTGAAAGATGCTTCATAACCTCTCAGGTTCACTTTAATTCTCAGCTGCCTAGAGTAAGCTTAAATTACAAGCAAATGTTTCAGTGTTCGCTGGTAACATATCCTCATGCCGCTGTTTGTTTCTGATGACACCACACCAAACATACAGTTTTTTAGAAAATCAGGTATGGCTGTTTATAAAGCTCCGGAATTTTTTCCTGTATGGTTTTTCACTTATGAAATATCTGAATCAATTTATTAACCAACTACTTAGAATCAAAGTTTAAAATGTAAGCTTTTGAAACTGCTAGGGTTCCTTCCTCTGGCAGGGCATTGTGATTGGTATATGGGAATTAATATTTGGCACGAAGATGGACAGAGAATAAGAAAGGAAGCTATTTACTTTGAAACAGTCGAACAGTCAATAAATCAAAGGGATTGGCTGCTGAAACATGAAAGAAGTGTTTGGGGGCAATGGTGAACTTTTTTTTTGTGGATTATATATGTTTCACATTAAACCAAACTGGATTTCAAACTGCAAACCACAAATGTTTTGGAGTGTTTTATACATTCTCAGATGATGCCTAGAAACTGAGGATATGATGGCAGATAATGACAGCCGGTTTTATCTGATCTGCTTGTTTCCCCATCCTCTTCCTGTAGTGGGTGATAAGAAAAAAGCAAATAAACTCTTTTTCTCCGTGTCACTGAGGAAGGGCCTGGAGAAGGACCACTAATTGTTGGCAGAGTTGTATGTGGTAGTGGGTTAGATGCCACGCTGTTTACAGAAGAAAGAGTTTGTTTGGAACTAGGACAGCAGAAAACGAACAGACCTATTTATTTATTTATTTATTTATTTATTTATTTAACAGTTTTATATACCGACCTTCATAGTAAATAACCATATCGGATCGGTTTACAATTAACAAGAATAAAAAACTGGGGTAACTATTCAAGTAAACGAAAGATAAACAGTAAGTAGGAATGAGTCAAAAGTTACAATCAACAGGGAAGAGAACTTGGAAGCTTGAAACAAGCTGGAAAGAAGATAAGGTAGGAAATAAATATGAAGTGATGCCATAGGGCGTACGGGTTAAAGCTTAATGGTGCTTTAACCTATAGAGCCAGATGGCAAATATCCTAGGATATCAAGGGAGCTCAAAGAGGATCTGGTGGCTCCCACTGATAGATCTGTTCAATTAATCTTTAGAGATGGGAGTGGTTCTGGAGGACTGGAGAAGAGGAGATGTGATCTCTCCTCATAGAAATGGTATTAGGGAGGAGGTTGGAAAATCTTGGTGGAGGTTAAATTAATGGAGACTACTAAAATACTGGAGAGTAATGTATTTTGAGCCCAGAGAGTTGCATGATCCAAGGTAACAGTTTTACCAGAGGAAGATGATAAATGAAATTTGATAAATTTCTTTGATTGGGTAACCAGAGAATTCGATCAGGGGTATGCACTGAATGTGTTATACTTGGATTTCATCAAAGTTTTTGCTACTGTTACAAATAGCAGGTTCATAAATAGGGAGGATAACTTTCAAAACTGCTTGCGTGCACTCATTTACGCATGTATATGGACGCATGCAAAGTTGCTGCTGTATTTTATAACCTGTGTGAAAATGATATGTGCAGGTTATACAATATAGGGCGGATTTTCAAAGGGTTATGCGCGTATATTACGCGCGTAACCCCCAAATCCCGCTCCTGCACGCACCGAGCCCCAGGACGCGTGAATGTCCCGGGGCTCAAAAAAAGGAGCGGGGTGGGGCAGGGGCGTGGCCAGAGGGCTCCGAAGGCCCTCTAGGCCGGGGGATCGTGCGCCAGCACTCGGCCGGCGCGCGCAACCTACGCCTGAACTTATCTAACAAAGGAAAGGGGGGGGTTTAGATAGGGCTGGGGGCGGGTTAGGTAGGGGAAGGGAGAGGAAGGTAGGGGATGGAAGGAAAGTTCTCTCTGAGGCCGCTCCGATTTCGGTTACTTCATTGCCGCACACGTTATAAAATCCCCTGACTTACGTGTGTAAAAGCCAACTTACAGGGGGTAAAAGCATACAATTAATGCAAGTAAAATCTACTCGCGTATCCTTTTAAACTTGAAGTACAAATACACAGGTATGTCATCTGCGCACACTTATCCCATTAAATTCCAACTTATCCATCTAAGTAGCGCCTTTGCCGCTACTTAGATGGACAAATATGAACAAATATAAGCATGTATAAGACGTACTTGTGTCACTTTGGCACAAAGCCTCGGAGGGAATGGGGAAAGCCATCGGGGCTCCCCTAGGGCTCGGCGCGCGCCGACCCCGGATTTTATAACATGCACGCGGCAGCGCGCGCAAGTTATAAAATCAGGCGTAGATTTGTGCGCGCCGGGTTGCGTGCACAAATCTACACCCGCGCATAGATTCGACAATCTGGCCCTATGAGTACCTATGTGTGTACAAATGCTTGCACATGTACAAACCACAAGCTGCGCAAGTTTGGAGTTATCCGGATAAATGCTACTTAGACGGACAAGTAGTGCTTTTTAGACTTATCCAGCTAAGTAGTGCCTGCTTAGCCAGATAAGTGTTGCTATTTATTTGGATAAGTTCATATTTGTCCATCTAAGTAGCGGCAAAGGCGCTACTTAGATGGATAAGTTGGAATTTCAATTTAATGGGATAAGTGTGCGCAAATGACATACCTGTGTGTTTGTACTTCAAGTTTAAAAGTAGATTTTACTTGCATTAATTGTATGCTTTTACCCCCTGTAAGTTGGCTTTTACACACGTAAGTCAGGGGATTTTATAACGTGTGTGCAGCAGTGAAGTAACCAGTTTTACCAATTACTCTACCAGTTCTCCCAGTCCATCTGCAGCTTTTGAAGACCCTCTTGGATCTTCAGCCTGAAATTCCCCACTTCACCTAGACCCCCCACCCAGTCATTTTTTTTATCACTTTTAAGATGTTTATGATCACTTACACCAGATGTTGAGCAAAAGTAAATATAAGCAAGTATAAGACGTACTTGGTCACTTTGGCAGGTTGTAAAATAGCAACTTACTCACGTAAATGTTGGCCCTTCCCTGGAATGCCTCTGGCCAGTGCCTTTTTTTTTTACACATGCAAATTTGCACACAAACCCTGCTTTACACGTGGATGTTGTGGTTTTTAAAATAACATGCCCTGGCATACACACTATTTCATGCACACAGGTGCTCATTTTTACTGTGCAACATTTGAAAATTCACCTTCAACTGAGCAAACTGGGGATGAGCTCCCAGGTCAGGGACTGAATTAGAAAGTGATTGAATGGTTAGCTGACAAAGAACTCTTGGCTCTCAGAGTACTATTCCGATCTCTGGAGAACAGAGTGGCAGACCTGGAGGAGCTGAGGCAGACAGAGAGGTATACAGAGGAGACCTTCAGGGACATAGTAGAGTGGTCATAACCCATTATGCAGCCCTTTGTGCTGCTTTGGAGAAGCAAGGTCACTTGACAGGAGGCCATCACCCTGATATGGCAGGAAGTGAGCCAGTAGCTAAGATCTGCTCTCCAGGTGATGCCTTAACCTCTCACACCGAGGATGTGACTCTTGGGTTGTGTGCCCAGGAGGGAAGGGTTAGGACAGTCGTTACAGTGGGTGATTTGATCACAGAAATTTAGATAGTTGGGTAGCTGTGATGTGGTGTTCATAATAGCTCTATTGCAGGCATGAGTTGTGATAAAGAGCAGTGAAGAGGCAGTAAAACACTTTTGACATGTCACACAAGAAGTCATTATTCTTGTTCTCCTAAGGTTTTTGATTTTTGATCATAAGTAGCTTTATAATTACTAACAAGTATTCTATAACATTTATGCTTCAATTTTGTGCTTTGCTTTTCTAGGCCAGCAGATGCCAGACAGAAATGTCATATTAGCAGAAAAGTACTGGGCCACAGGGTTACGGAAGTTATGTTTAGAAACACCAAGTTCATGCTGGCACTTCAGGCCCATAGATAGCATTTATGCATTTAGTTATTTACAGTTTTTTTTATATCGCCTATAGCAGAAAAACCATGCTACATGGTTAATGGTAAAATACATGGGTAATTCAATATCATATTACAGTTATATCAACATAATTGACAAAACAAAATAGAATGCATGTCCATTTGATGAAAAGGACATAAGACATCAGGAAAAAGACAAACTAGCCATCTAAATGGCTCCACCTGGGGGGGACCTCAGGCTTCCAATAGTGAAGCTCTGTCTCCTCCTGTGCTCCGCCCCCTGAGGGCAGGTGCTTCCTGGTCCCTACCAGGGCGCCGTTCTCTACTGCTCCAGGAGAAGGGTCAACCTCCAAGTGCAACACTTATAAGTGCTATACTAGAAGCCTATGCTTCCAATGTAGGTTCTTAACATCAGATGCACCCTCCCCAGATCATGGTAGGTCGCTACTGTGGATGAAGGAAGGAAGACTTATTAGGGCCAGGAGGCCAACAAGCATTTCTTTTTTTTTAATTCCTTGATGTGACACTTACCAGCTATATTCTTTTAGACAGTTAAGTCTAAAATTATCCAACTAACTTTTTCACCAGTGATATTCAAAATCTTGCTGGTTAGGTTTAAAGTTAATCGGCTGAAGTTAGCTGGATAATTTTAATCAGGGATATTCGGTGGAACATTTATCCCACTAAATATCCAAGATGGCCTACAGAATATATACCACAGTGAGTCTGCTCTCAGTATACATTTTAAGGATATCTGGAAAACAGTTTCCTTTATATTATTATTATTAATTTTTTTTTGGAGTGCCAAAGCTTGCTTTAACTTTTTTGCCACTACACACAATATGACAAGATTTCTTATTTACAGCATATATGAATTTTTGTGCCCTGCATTTCACTGTTCTAGTTACTATTAACTACTCTTTTTTTCACAAGAACATAAGACTTGCTATACTGGGTCAGACCAAAGGTCCATTAAGCCTGTATCCTGTTTCCAACAATAGCCAATCCAGATCACAAGTAACTGGCAGGATCCCAAGGGGGTAGACAGATTCCAAGCTGCATATCCCAGGGATAAGCAGTAGATTTCTGCAACTCCACCTTAATAATGATTTATGGATTTTTCCTCCAGGAACTTATCTAAACTTTTTTTAAATGCAGTTATACTAATAATTTTCACTACATCCTCTGGCAACTAATTACAGAGCTTAATTATGCACTGAGTAAAGAAACACTTTCTCTTATTAGTTTTAAATATATCACCTAGTAATTTCATTGTGTGTCCCTCTAGTCTTTGTACTTTATGTAAGAGTAAACAACCTATTCATGTACCCTCCACTCATTATTTTATAGACCTTTACCAAATCTCCTCTCAGCTATCTTTTCTCTAAGCTAAAGAGTGCTAACCTCTTTAGTCTTTCCTCATAGGGGCATTGTTCCATTTCCTTTATCATTTTGGTTGCCCTTCTCTGTACCTTTTCTAATTCCGCTATATTATTTTGAGATGTGGTTACCAGAACTGCACACAAGACTCAAGATGAGGTCGCACCATGGAGCAATACAGAGGCATTATAATATTCTCTGTTTTGTTCTCCATTTCCTTCCTAATAATTCCTAGCGTTCTATTTGCTTTCCTGGCTGCTGCTGCAGACTGAGCAGATTTCAATGTATTATCAACAATGATGCCTAGATCCTTTTCCTGAATGATAACTCCTAATATGGAACCTTGCATTGTGCGGCTATAATTTGGGTTACTCTTTCCTAAGTGCATCACTTTGCACTTGTCCATATTAAATTTCTTTTGCTATTTGCATGCCCAGTCTTCCAGAATTGCAAAGTCCTTTTGCAATTTCTCACATTTGTCTTGTGTTTTAACAACTTTGAATAATTTTGTGTCATTGGCAAATCTGATCACCTCATTCATTGTTTCCATTTCCACGTCATTTATAAATATTAAAAAGCAGTGGTCCTAGAACAGATCCCTGGGGCACTCCACTATTCACCTTTCTTCATTGGGAAAATGTACTATTTAGCTCTAAGCTCTGTTTTCTATCTTTTAACATTGTCCCCATCCCATGATTTTTTAATTTCCTAAGACGCCTCTCATGAGGGACTTTGTCAAATGCTTTCTGTAAATCCAGATACACTGTATCAACTGGCTCTCCTTTATCCACATGTTTATTTATGCCCTCAAAAAAAGTAGCAGGTTGGTGAGGCAAGATTTCCCTCGGCTAAATCTATTCTTGCCTTATTTTCCCTTCTTAGATTATGTTCCAAAATTAAAAAATTAGCTTATTCAAATTGACTTACTCATACTAGTGGAGGTCAGTATGAGGATTTAAGAGGAAACAATCAGATTTGTGAATAAAATCTGATGCAAGAATGCATTTTCCTTTTTGTGAGCATCATTTTCCATTGTAGCAGGGTATCCCATGCTTGGTGGTAAATTAATATTAGGGATTTTAAACTTTTTATTTAATTTTTATATTATATTATTTGTATTTTGGGAACAGTTTTGGTATGTTATTATGTATGTAAAATATATAATCCTCATTGAATAATTGATGCAGTGGAATACACATTGGACTGAATAAATACTCTCAGTTATTTCCACAATTGTAGAGTTTTGTGACCATTTGGCTGCCACCATGACAAAACCACAGCACAGCACATCTGCTTAAAGCAGTCAATTGTCATGCTCATCCAAATATCCTGGTTTTGTGTTCCAGCTTCTATTTAAAAGCAAGATTGCAGTTCATAGATGAAATGGTAGCAATAAGAGAAGGACACCCCCGATACAGAGCTTGTCTCAAAACATGATGACATGTTGGGCTACTATGAAATTAAGGGAAGTGATTACTTTCTTTCTTTTTGACTTTATAACAAAACCTGTTTTGATTTTATATGCAAAAAGACTTAAAAAAAAATAACATAAAAAGCTTATTTGTGGACCTATGATTAGAATTGAAAGTTATCAATGAGGGAATTAGTAAAACTCCTGTACTCCTATTATGATAGTGTTACGGTCCCGGGCTGTGCCCCGGTACCTCCAATCACCTCGGGCCGGCCCGGGCCACTGAAACGCCTCCCTCATGACTAGGCCCGATCCTGGCCTCTGCCGCGGTGCTCCCTCCGCGAGGGAGACGCCGCCGATCCGACGCGCTTGGCCCCACCCCCTAGGAGCACGCACGCACAGGGGTTCGAGCCTTAAAGGGGCCAGTGCGGGAAGAAGGAAGGACGGCCCTCAGATGACGTCAGACGCTGCAGGGGTATTTAAACCCTGCAGCTTGGCCTAGATGTCGCCTTGCACCAAGGTTCACTCTCTGGTGAGAACTACTAGTTGCTGTTTTGTCTTCTGGCTTCCAACCCCGGCTTCTGACTACTGGCTTCCGACTTCTGGCTTCCGACTACTGGCTTCCGACTACTGGCTTCTGACTCCAGCTTTCGCCCAGGGGACCTCTCCTAAGTCCAAGCGGCTTGGGTCTTTACGAGCTCCTCTTGGGGGGAATGCGGGCTTCCAGTGGTGAAGTTCCAGTTGGCCTCCTGGCTTCAGCTCTACTCTTCTCAGTCACTGGCCCACAGGAGACCACACGTAAGTCTAAGTGGCTCGGGTCCTGGGGGGGGCGTGGGCTTCCAGTGGTGAAGATCCATCCAGTTTCCTGTTCTGAGCTGCCTCCCGGCTTCGACATCCACTGTGGGCCTTCCCACGGTGAGTCTTCATCTGTCCCAGCCGGCTCAAGGGTCCACGAATCCAACAGATAGTCCTTTCCAAGAAATGTCACATTTATATTGCTAGGTATACTTAAATCTGTTCCTGAATGCTATTTATTTGCTGTTAAGATTGTGCATTTTGGTTTAACTTGTCAATTGTTGAGACTACTGTGGCCATAACTGTTAAGGGCAACTCCACTAGTAATGGTCAAATTTGGGAGTCCACTTATATGTAGATAATGTTTGAAGATCACATAGATCTTCTCTTCAGATGTGTTATGATGATCAACTGTTCTCCATCTCCTGGGGAGATGGATAAAAAGTCATGGGCTTAAATTTTTTCAGGGAGATTTAAGGCATTTGGAAGGACTTTAGACATTTGGAAGGACTTTCCAATTTAAAGGATAGATAGGTACTGGAAAATGTAACCTAAGATGATGATAGATGCATTATCATTGAAGGTTTTAAAAAGCAGATTAGAAAAATGTGGTTGGTTGATCTTCCATGGTGGTATGGGGATAAATTAGAGGACCTGCTGAGATCCTTTATAGCTGTGTACATAACTCTAGAAGAAAGCACCCATTTCTATTCCACTGTTAGAGGAAATATGATAGAGGTTTATAAACTTATGAGTAGGGTAGAACAGATAGATAGAGAATGGTTATTTATTCTTTCAAATAGGGCCAAAACTAAAGGACACTCCGTGATACTAATAAATATCAGATTTAAAACAAATGGGAGGAAGTATTGTTTTCACTCAGTGCACAAACATGGTGTGGAATTTGATTTGTTGCCACAGGTAGTGGTTAAGGCATATAGCATAGCTGGGTTTAAAAAGGGTTTGGACAGGTTCCTAGAGCAAAAGTCCATACATGATTATTAGCCAGGTAGATTTGGGAAAGACACTGCTTATCCCTGGGAGTGAGCAACAAAAAGTGGATCTATTGCTTGGGATGTGCCGGGTCCGTCCTAATGACCCAGATTAGCCACTGTCAAAGACAAGATACTGGGTTTAACACATTTTTGGTCTTACCCAATATGGCACATCTTATGTTCTTATCCAGTCCCAGGCTATTCAAAACTGCGGCCTTGCAAGGCTTCTTACTCATGATTAATGTTATAATATTTTTAAACTAGTAGTAAAAGGCTGTCTAAGGACAGGGAAATACTGTGAACAGTAGGAAGTGCATAATTGAGATGTGTGCTAGTGGAGAGTGCATGTTGAGCTTGGGTGTACTGTGTGGTGGTAGGGAGTGGATTCAACAATTCAGAGAACGAGAGAGAGGGCAGAGCTCAATTTCCATACAAAAGGGATCAATACAAAAAAAAACAAAACAAAACGGGGCAAAAGCGGGCGCTGAGTGTTCAGCACCCGCTTTTCTAATGCGCCCCCAGGCTTTTCTCCTGGGCGCCATGCAATATGTAAATTAGGGGTCACATTGTCAAGGAGGCGCTAGGGTGGATTGCGCACCTCCTTGACAGCGGGATCATGCAAGCGGTCAGCTGTCAGTGGCCGTCCGCCGGTTAAGAAAATGGACACTGAATTTATAGGTGTCCATTTTCCTAATCGGCACACAGCCACAGGTTCGGGAAATGGACGCTTGATAACTGAGCGTCCATTTCCCGAACCTGTCGGCTGGCACTATTTTTTAAACTTTTTTTTAAAACTTTTTTAAAGTTTTCCTTCCTCCTACTTAATATCGCATAATATTGCATAAGGGGATTAGGTAGCGCCTCACAACCTGCGTCCATCTGCGGGTTAAACAGTGCGCTCAGCTGAGCACACTGTATTGCATCGGCCCCAAAGAGAGTGGTGGAGCTGGACAGTGGGGCAGAGCTGGAGAGTACAGGGTAGAAAGACAAAGAGCTCAATCAGGCCGATTCAGCTCAGGCCGAGCGCACCGTTAGCCCCCATTTGGACGTGCATTTTTGATGCGCTATTATTACTCCTTATACAGTAAGGGGCAATAGCGCGTGGAAAATGCGCGGTCAACCCCCCCCCCCCCCCAAAACTAATAGCGCGCTCTACATGCAAATGCATGTTGATGAGCCTATTAGTTAGTCCCGCTCGATATAGAAAGTAAAATGTGCAGCTAAGCTGCACATTTTACTCTCAGAAATTAACGCCTGGCCAAAGGCAGGAGTTAATTTTGGCTGGCACCAGGAAAGTGTACAGAAAAGCATAAAAAACTACATTTCTGTACACCCTCCGACTTAATATCATAGCGATATTAAGTTGGAGGCCCCAAAAATAAAAAAAAAATACAAAATCTTAAAAAAAAAAAAATCTGCCCATGGCCCGTGGGTTGGAAAACGGACGCTCAATTTTGCCAGCATCCATTTTCCGAACCCGTGGCTGTCAGTGGGTTCGACAACCGATGCCGGTAAAATAAAGCGTCAGCTGTCAAACCCGCTGACAGCCGCCGCTTCTGCCAATAAGGAGACGCTAGGGACGCGCTAGTGTCCCTAGCGCCTCCTTATTAGCGCGGGCCCTCATTTGCATACTGAATCGCGCGCCCAGGAGAGTGGCCTGGGCGCGCGTTGGGAGAGCCGGCGCTCACCTCGGAGCGCCGGCTCTCCCACGCGTTTTACTGAATTGGCCCGAATTTGCATATCAGCAATGCAGGTGTGGGGTAACGTTCCTCTTTATTATAGTTAGGTTGTTATTCATCTCCTATCTATGGGGATATATCATATCATTGAGTAAATTTCCCGAGATTGTAATATGATCAATACCTTTATAGTGGGTATTCTTTAATATGTTTTCTGTCCCTTCAAAGGCAGACCTAGTTGGATGATAGTTAAAAAAAACAAACATAGTTTACTGGTAAACTGACTTGAAAATCACACTCTTCAGTTGCTAGGCGTATCCATTTTATGCATAACAGAAGCAGTGATGTTGACTTGACCACGCCCATTCAGGGGATCAGCTGGGGAAAAGATTATCCATTCACCAGGTGAGAAAAAAGAATTTCCAGCTGCTGCACTGGGAAAGTAATTTTTTAAATTAGCATCCAGACAGAAGACTCTCACCTAAGTCGATGTCTATTCTAAGGACACGACTGTTCCAGTTTTACCCTGGCATTTTTTTGCAATGAAAACGCTGTGATATTTTCATTCATATACAATTTTTGCACTGGTGCAAATGTTTGATCTTTAAACCTACTTGGTCATCAATATCTATCAAAGTTTATGTACAGTGGTATTGTTACCATATATCTTCTTGTTCACTAAAAGAAATGAATGTCCTCAAGACAGAAGATACACTGTATATAGCACTATTAATGAAGTCGTCCTGCTACTAACTAGAAAAAAGAGAGACATGATCTCCACAATTATAGTTGAAAATTATGATCTTTCAGGATTTAATAGTTAGAAAAATATAATTTAAAATAATAAATACTTTCTCATGAATACATTTCTATTCAACAGAGTTCTACATTTTTTTCTTCACTGAGCAAGCAGTTAAACAGGTTCGACACGCTTTAGCATAGTTTAACCTTCCTTTGCTACAGTATGTGTTCCTCCCATAACTATCTTCAAAGCTCATAAATCATCTATTATCCTCCAAGGCATATCAGAACTCTAATGAAAGATTTGGGGAGAGTTCTGTTAGAGAGGTGTTTAAAAAGGACACTCAATTTAAGAAGATGAATTCTAAGAGGCACCAGTAAGGATATCAGAAATGCCATGCTGGGACAGACCAAGGTTCATCAATCACAGCATCCCATCTCTTGTTAGTGGCCAATCCATGTAGCAAGAACCCAGCAGATCCCATAAAATAGATCTATTTCTTGTTACGAACTCCTAGGCTAATACGTTTTTTGTGGACATTTCCTCCTGGAACTTGTCCAAACCCCTTTATACCCCACCATGCTGGGCACTTTGACCACATCCTTTGGCAATAGCTTCTACAGCTAGATTGTGCACTAAGTGGTAAATTTTTAAACGCCGGGTGCGTGCCAGTACTGAGAAACACACGTGTGGCTGGGCTGCACATGCGGCACGTGCCATTTTCAAAGCACCACGGCCGTGCGCATATCTCCCAGTATGTGCGGAAAAGCCAGGTTTGAAAAAAGGGGTGGGTTGGGGATGGACCTGGACAGCACACGCCAGCAGCTGGCTGGCCCGTGCAATTTATTGCTGCTCCGTAGAGCAGGTAAGTTAAAAATAAAAAAAACCCCCAACAAATAATGGGTAGTTAGGGGGGTTTTAGTGGTTGGGGAGGATAGGGGAAAAGGCACGCAGGTTAGCTAAGGGGTTAGGAAGTTCCCTCCCAGTCCGCTCCTTTATTGAAATGGACTGGGAGGGCACTTGGGAAATGCTCTATCGTGTCGCCGCGCGTTTCTAAGAAAATCCCCCCCTTGAACACGTGAGTCGGCACTCGCACACACATGTGCACCGATATAAAATTGGGCAGACATGTGTGCACCGTTAGCCGATTTTATAACATGCGCGTGTCGGTGTTCACATGTTATAAAACTGGCACACACATGGACACCTGTATGGGTTTTTTAAATTTTACCTTTAATTGAAAATCTTTATATGATTTGTATAAATTCTGCTGACTGTTAGTTTCATGAAGTGTCCAGTTATTTTAGTATTATTTGAAAAGGTAAATAACCATCCCTTATTTACCCATTCCACCCTTCTCATGATTTTATAAACTTCTATCATGTCCCCTCTTAGCTATCTCTTTTCCAAGCTGAAGAGCCCTAATCCATGTAACCTCATCATAGGGGAGGCACTCCATCCCCTTTATCATTTTTATTACCCTCCTTTCCTTCTTTTCTAGTTTGCTATGTCTTTTTTAAGATGGGGTGACCAGAACTGCACACAATTCTCAAATTGTGGTCACAACTTTGTTCAATACAGAGAAAAGATGTGGTCACAAAATTGCTCAATACAGAGGCAATGTGATATACTTGCAAGATATAATAGGGAAAATTAACAAACTAAAAAGTAGCAAATCACTTGGACCAGATGGTATACATCCCAGTGTGCTGAAAGAACTGAAAAATGAATTTGTGGACCTGCTTTTAGTAATTTGCAAATTATCATTAAAGTTGTCTATGGTACCTAAAAATTGGAGGGTTGCCAATGTAGTGCCAATTTTTAAAAAGGGCTTGAAGGGTGATCCAGGAAACTATAGACCAGTGAGTCAGACATCTGTGCCATGCAAAATAGTAGAAACTATCATAAGAACAAATTTGCTGAACATATAGATAGGAATGGTTTAATGGGACAAAGCCAACATGGATTTAGCTATTTTATTTATTTATTTATTTTATTTATTTAAGAGCTTTTATATACCGGCATTCGTAGGACACATGTCGGTTTACAAGTAACTGAGAAAGGAGGAAATTACAATGAATGATGATAGAGGGTTAATTAGGGGGAAGGGTCGAACTGGGAGAGGGAGGAAGGGTAGCATAATTACAAAAGGCAAGAAGAAGAACAGTGTCATAAACTCGCATAGCATGTCAAAAAAGGGTTAACAGTATAGACTTATAAATGGTCAAGGCAGGAGGGTATAATCTTAAGTAAAGGTGGAACAGAAGAGAGCAGGGGCTGGGAGGGAGGGTACAAGAGGGTACTGGAGAGGGTGCAAGAGGTGAGTGGAGGAGTGGGGATCTGGGGTTCAGGTCGAGAAAAACACGAAAAACATTTTTTACAGGGGTTCAGAGAGCATAATATTACTGGGTTGATATAATCAGCTTTTAAACAGCAGAGGAGAAAAACACATGAGCTTATGTACAGATAAAGGCAGTTGGGTGGGGCAAGTTGGGAGGGGAGCAAGGGGTGAGGAGCTGGAGGAGAGGGTGAAGGTGCGAGGAGCTAGGGGGGTTCAGTGGGAATCACTGTCTGGGTTTGACTAGAGTCAGGGTAGGCCAGCTTCAATAGCCATGTCTTGATTCCTTTTTTGAACTGATTTAGGGAGGGCTCTAGACGGGGCTCAGCAGAGAGGGCGTTCCAGAGGGTGGGGCCAGCAATGGAGAAAGCCCTTTCTCTGGTGGTAGTGAGGTGGGCAGTTTTGAGGGATGGGGTGTGAAGGGTACCTGCAAGGGAGGTTCTGGTGGGGCGGTTAGATGAAGGGAAGCGTGGCATTTCTTCGAGCCAGGGGGAGTTGTTTTAGTGTAGTGTGTTATGAAGAATGGTGAGTGTTTTGTATAGGGTACGGAAGGAGATGGGGAGCCAATGTAGATCTTTTAAAGTGGGAGTGATGTGATCCCTTTTCCGGGTGTTAGTTAAAATTCTGGCCATGGCGTTTTGCAGGATTTGTAGGGGTTTGATGGTGGAGGCAGGGAGGCCTATGAGGAGGGAGTTGCAATAGTCAAGTTTTGAAAGAATGGTCGTCTGCAGGACCGTGCGGAAGTCGTGGGCATGGAGGAGAGGTTTAAGCTTTTTAAGAATGTGAAGTTTGTAGAAACCCCCTTTTATAAGCGCTTTAATATGAGGTTTGAAGCTTAGGTGTTGGTCTAGGGAAACACCTAAGTCTCTTACAGTGGTCGGGGGTGCGTGAAATTGTGAGGTATATAGTTGGGATTATTTTTCCCTGTCTGCAACATTTTGCACTCTTTCACATTAAATTTCATCTACCATTCAGATGCTCTCTCTTCTAGTCTCACAAGGTCCTTCTGCAGTTTCTCACCACCTTCCGCTGTTTTAACAACTTTGAATAATTTTGTTTTATCTGCAAATTTGATCATCTTACTCGTTGCTCATTTTCCAGATCATTTATGAATATGTGAAACAGCACAGCGCTCTACTGATGTCCTTTCTCCATTTGAAAAATGACCGTTTGTTCTACTCTCTGTTTCCTGTGTTAGCCAGTTACCAGTCCACAATAGGCCACCATCTCCTAATCCATGGCTGTAAATTCCTGAAGAATCTCAAGGGGTACTTTTTCAAATGCCTTCTGAAAATCCAGAAATACTATATTAACCAACTTGCCTTTATCTACATGCTTATTTTATTTACACCTTCAAAAAGAAACTAAATGATTGGTAGGCAAGACTCCCCTTTACTAAAACCATGTTGACTCTGCCCCATTAAGCCAAGTCTATCTATATTGCCGGTGATTTTGTTTTTAAGGTTGGCTTGTACTATTTTGCCCGGCACTGACATCAGGCTCACCAGTCTATAGGTTCCCAGATCACACCTGGAGCCCTTTTTAAAATTCAGCGTTACATTAGCCAGACTCCAGGTATTGTGGCTATTTTAAAGGATAAATTACAGATTACTAGTAACAGGTTTGCAATTCATGTTTGAGTTCTTTTAGTGCTCTGGGGTGGATGCCATCCAGTCCTGGTGATGTTACTTTTTATTTTGTCAGTTTGATCTATGGCATTACTCCATGTTTGTCACATAACACAAAAATCAAGTGGAATGGCTATTGGCTAGGTACTTTTCCTTCCATGAATATTGCATAATTATGGATTCCCCCCCCCCCCCCCCCCCCGGTTTGGTTGATTTTCATCTCATACCTCAGGCTGAGAGAGAGTGGAGGCAAGCTTCCAATGGATGCTGCAAAACTGCATTTAAGACAACTCACCAGGGGCTGGGTTTATTTATTTTTGTTTTGTTTTGTTTTTTTTTTAAACAGTCTCCACCTTAACCATCCCATTACCTGAAAGAGTTGTTTAAAAATACAGATCCCAAACCAAACGCTGAGTCATGAGGATTCTATGTTTATACTGGAGCTGATTTTAAAAGCAATGCTGAGTGGCAACTTAGCTGCCCATGTCATACCCAGCTGGCTAGGTGTAAGCCTGCTCTCCATGTGCATAGAGACAGCCAGCTGAACTGAGGAAGCTGGCGCTGAAAATTAATGCAACCCAGCTAAATCCCTCCTCCTTACCCCAACCCAACTCCACCACCTACAACAATCTTGTTAATAACTCTGTATTTATAAAAGAAAACACACTTAACAGCATATTGTGGAACATTCACAAAAATATCAAATCCTTATCATTTTATGAACTTCTACTTGCCCAATCTCTTCCAATATAATGTCAAAGTAAGGATCTATGCCAGGCCCAATAAAGTCCCCAGACTTGTTCATAACTGTCCGATTTGTCTTTCAATGTATACGTAATTTGCTCCTTAGAGGCTATTTCAGCATTTTTTTCCGATTTTCAAGTTGCAGTGTTTGCTTCCAGAAGAAAGCAATGGTTATTCTTGCAGCATTAACAGAAGGGAGATCAATCACTTTATTGTCACTTTATTGTACTAGCAGTTGCTTGTATCTCCTAGTTCCCCGATAAACACAATCGCATAGGCAATTCAACTGTTTATCTTGTTATTGACTTTACATCCTCCCGAATTTCTGCCCAACATTTTTCCATGGCTGAATATTTCTACCACATGTGAAAGTATGAGACCTCAACACCACAACCTCTCTAGGGTAATGGTCTTGAATTACTAAATATGGAAAAGTAAAAAAGTGTCCTGTAAAGAAGTTTGTACATTAATTCCTAATATTACACATAGATCTTTAAAATGGAGCTCCATATAAGTTACACATAATCACTACAAAACCAAAGGTACCTATATTAAGAGACCTACATACAACTAGAGCTTTTTATAGAAGCATTGCATCAATATTAACTGAATAGTCCTTTTGATACTGCCTCCTTTATCATTCAGTAATTATAATCATCAGTCTCAAAATGTAACAGTCCACATTTTTTAAAAATATTTTTTTCTATTTGAATATAAAAGTCCACTCATTGTTAATTAATTCTTAAAAAGAAGAAGTCCACTTATCTTTAATGCATGCTTGAAAAGAAGTTGCATTCACTGTATCATAATAGACCCAGTCATAATGTTGTATACAGCATAACTCAGTGTGCCTGATGCTGGCCATGTTTCAACATCTTTTTCAAGGGCTTAAACAACGCTGGAATTAATACATTGAAACTTCAAAATGTTATGATTGGCAGTCCGCAGGCCGTGGACTGCCGCACTCACCTGCTCAGCCGGGGCTCCCTGTTGCGTTCGTGCCTGTTCTCGCCTTCGCTCCACCCTCTCTACCTTAGTGGCGACTCCGGGTCTGACAGACAGATGCTGCCGCGGCTTCTCCTCACCGTTCTTCCTGGAATCCCCGGGCTGGCCTGACACTGCGGATCCGCCATGTTCTTGATGACATAAGGGTGCACGCACGTGCGCTCCAGAGTTTGTACCGGTAAGGGCGCGAACCTCGGGGGCGTCCCCCCATAGTGACGTCATCCGCTTCCAACTTATAAGGTCTTTGCTTGCAACTACGAATCGAGTTAGCAAGGGGAATTCTTTCTCCGCTGCTCTGCCTCTACAAACTTACCTAGGGGTACCCGCTCCTCGGGGGCCCCGCTCTCTCTTCTTGATTTCAGTTTACTAAGATGGGATCCGGTACTTGCTCCTCGAGGACCTACGTCCCTGAATGCTCAGAAGACTCCTTACTACCTGGAAGCGATCGCAGACGTGAACACTGTGAGTTTTATTACAGATAGGAACCGGTACTCGCTCCACGAGAGCCTATGTTCCTAATCTCCAAAGATTCCCTTCTGTCTAAGACGTTATCGCAGGTACGGAGATCGTGAGTCATTATTGCAGATTGCAGATAGGAACTGATATTCGCTCCACGAGGGCCCATGTTCCTAAAATCCTTTTCAACTCTCTTCTATCTCAGAAGCTATCGCATACCTATATTTGGTACATTACTATTTCAGATTGCAGATAGGGACCGGTACTCGCTCCACGAGGGCCCATGTTCCTAAAACTCTTCACAGACTCTCTTCTATTTCAGAAGCTATCATATACCTATATCTTGTGAATTACTATTATAGATTTCAGATAGGAACCGGTACTCGCTCCACGAGGGCCTATGTTCCTAAAACTCTCCAAAGACTCTCTTCTATTCCAGAAGCCATCTCATACACAGATATTGTGAGTTCTCATTCCAGACTGCATATAGGAACCAGTACATGCCTATGGCTCCTGCTCCTGAATATACTGAAGACTCTGTTGCATAGACGCCATTACAGATATCTACAATTGTGAGTGTATCATCTACTACTGGTTATGTATCCAGCATACCCTGTCTACTCACTACCTATAGTCTCTCTCTACAGCTCAGCAACCCAGAGACCGCAATTCCAGTATCTGAGGGACTTCAGCCTTGCCAGGCACATCAGCTCACTACTGCTACCTCTGGTGGTTCTACTTCCTGTCTAATAAAAGAACTAGCTGTGTTTGTCTCCATACTCCAGCCTAGCCGGTGGTCCCTCTCAGGACATCCTCCTGGGGGCACTATCATCTGCCATCGGCCCAGGGATTCACCGATTTACATTAAGTGTTCATTCCTTACACTACTAGAGCA
This sequence comes from Rhinatrema bivittatum, assembly GCF_901001135.1. NCBI lineage: Eukaryota > Metazoa > Chordata > Amphibia > Gymnophiona > Rhinatrematidae > Rhinatrema > Rhinatrema bivittatum. The sequence continues at coordinate 90,175,470 of NC_042617.1, read as the reverse complement.
GTATTATACAGACTGCCACTCTGTGGGAGGCCAACCCACCACAGATCATTAACTCCGCCTACAGAGTATTACAATTGTTAAGCTCCTCTCCTTTGGCAGAGTGATCCATAACTGGTTGCCAACTTCCTAGCGGACTTATAACAGATTGCCAACTCCTCTCCTTGGCGGGGTGATTTATTACAGATCGTTAACTCCTAGCAGCAGATTGATAACAGGTTGCTAACTCCTCCCTCTCCTGGAGGAGATTGATACAGATTGCTAACTCCGCCCCTCTGGGGAGCAGATTTAATTCAGAGTGCTAACTCCTCCCTCTCCTGGAGGAGATTTACAACAGATTGTTAACTCCGCCCCTCTGGGGACCAGATCCATAACACTCCCGGATGACTCCCGAAACACCCCAAGCGATAGCCCATCACACACTGCCACGGCAAGATGCCGCTGACCTTCCACATGGCTAACACCACCATCTCCTGCTGGCACCCTGCTTCCTAGGTGCACAGGTACCAAATCTTGGTCCTCTTAAAGGGCCAGTGGCTGGAAAAGCCCTGCGATGCCAGATGATGACATCACAGTCTAAGCCCTATAAAGGGCTCACTAGTTCCTGGATTCAACACCTCAGCAACAGGTCCCATTACTCCTGTATAGAGCATGTTGCTACAGTGTCTCGTCTTCAGCGTCTCATCTGCAGCCCAGCCTTGTCTTCAGCGTCTCATCTTCAGCCCAACCTTGTCTTCAGCGTCTTGTCTTCAGGTCCTTTGTGGTCTTCAGTGTTCATTGCCTTCTATGCTCATCCTTGCCTGACTCATCCCTCCTATCCATTCCTTCTTCCCTTTGGACAGATACCTGGATTGCCCTCAGCCTGACCTCGGATTACGTATGACTGCTGCCTGCCATTGACCACTTCCTGACCTCAGATTATACTTGACCACCACCTGCCACCAACCAATGCCTGCTCTCAGACACGCTTGACCGCCACCTGTCTATGACCCTGCTATCCAAGAACCTTCTCTTTGACTATCAACAGAGACCCCACCTAAGACTTGCCGGCCCTGGCACCGAAAGGCTCAACCCAAGGGGAATGAGGGCTGATATAGGCAAAGCTCCAGCTGGGTCTCTGCTTCATCTGGATCCATCTGCTGATGGTGGGAACCTGTAGGGAGGAGCCCTGCAGGTTGTACCAATTCTGTCTCAGCCTAAGGCTTCCAAACGCAAAATGTTGCTGAGGCTGTGGACCCGGCGGCCTTGACCTCTTTGCATTCTGGGTCTTGCCCACAGGCTACATGAGCAGCAGCAGACTTTGGAACTTCTGACTGCCTCCATAAATCGGTTGGCTACCCGCCTGAACACTGACCAGTGCTGCAGTTCTGCCTCCATCTGCGTTGGCACAGTCACCTCTCGGAGCCATCAGTCATCTGATTCCACAGTTACTGGCTTCACCCCAGTATGCCAGAAACCCCAAGTGATGTTGGGGATTCTTAAATCAATGCCATATGCATTTCTAACTGCAAGCATCACTATTCCCAGGTGACCAGTCAAAAACCATATACATACTCTCTCTACTGGATGGCTCAGCCCTGGCTTGGGAATTTCCTCTCTGGGAATGGCGAGATCCCTTCTGCTCAACCTGCAGCAGTTCACCAAGCAATTCAGAGTGGTCTTCGAGGAACCCAGCCATGCGCAACAATGGGGTCCAACCTGCTCCACCTCCTACAAGGCTCCAGAAACTTGCCAGAATATGCCATAGTTTTTCAGACACTAGCTACTGAATTAAATTGGTGCAAAGACAGCCTGACTGTTATATTCCTTGAAGGTCTCACTCCCAAGATCAAGGATAAAGTCGCTGCCTGAGATCTTTCTACTTCATTAGAGGAACTGATAGCCCTGACTGGGAAAATCAATCACTGGCTATAGCAAAGGGCTCATGAGACCTGGCCAGCATGAAGGAGCATTGCTTTGCACCTACGTTCCAAAACACACTCTCACTCCCAATTGTTACTCTGCCCACCACACCGGTATTGGAAGAGCCCATGCAACTGGGGCATTGCCACTTAGCCCCAGAGGATAGGCTTTGCTGCTGGCAGCAGGGCCTTTGTTTATGTTGTGCTGGCTGAGGACACTTGGCTCATTGTCCATTGAGGTCGGGAAACTTCACGCCTAGGGTCCTGCAGGGAGATGACCCTAGGTGTCACCGTTCCTATTCCACAATTACTGGTTCCTGTGACCCTGGAGCTTCATTCCACATGCTTCTCCACACAACCTTTTTTGGATTCTGGCTCTGGAGCAAATTGCATCTTGAAAGTACTCATCTAGCAACTTTTAATTCCCATGGTCCAAATGGCCTCTCCACTAATCATCTCTTCCATTTATGGAGACCCTCTTTCAGGCCATGTCACTCTAACTATGGCACCCATGGCCTTACGCACTGGCCTCCTATATCTGGAGAAGCTCATTCTTGTTGTCTATATAATCATTGAAATGTTATTGCCTTAATGTTTTGTCTATATATTGATTTATTTATTTATTAAAGGCTTTTATATACCGACTTTCTTGATACAAATCAAATCAACTCGGTTTACATCGAACTAAGCAGTAACTATAACCAACCAATCAACAAGAGATATATTAAAAGGAGCATAAAGTTACATTATAACAAGGAAGCCTTAACTGGGAGTAGGAAAAAAAGAGAGGGAGAACGAAGAAATATAATCATTGTCTAATCATTATATAATCATTGTCTATATAATCATTGAAATGTTATTGCCTTAATGTTTTGAAAATAGTTCCTATCTACATTCCTTCTCTCCCTTACGCTCTGCAACTTATGTTTTTCACGCTACTTACGCGCTTGCTTTCACCCGCCCCCCTTCTCTCCTTTTCTATTCCTGCTCCCCCTTCCCCTGTCCCTGTTATTTTGTAATTTCTCTTTCCTCGCTACAAGAGTTGATTGTAAACCGGCATGATATGTCCTATGAATGTCGGTATATCAAAAGTTAATAAATAAATAAATAAATAAATAAATTCTGCACATGATCTCCCATCCCATTATTTTGGGGATACCCTGACTCCAGCAGCATCAACCACAATTCAACTGGGCTACCCTGCAACTTGCTCAATGGGGCCGTGAGTGTTCAGAGGCCTTCTTGGAACATATTGAATCTCCTCGTTCCATGACCATGGCTATGGTATGTTCGGGTCTCCCTCCGCAGTACACGGATTATCAAGACATTTTTTCAAAGAAGGCTGAGGTTCTGCTACTGCATCACCCTTATGACTGCAGCATTAAAGTTATCCCAGGAAGCATGCCCTCACGCGGACGGGTCTACCCCCTGTCTCTTCTCAAGACTCAGGCCATGTCTGAATACATTTGGGAACATCTGGAACGTGCATTAATTCATCCATCTTCTTCTCTGGCAGACACCAGGTTCTTCTTTGTTGCAAATAAGGCCTGCTCCCTTAAGCCATGCATTGACTACCGTAGCCTGAATGCTATCACAAAGAAGGACCAGTACCCATTACCTCTAATAACAGAACTCTTTGATCACCTGCAAGGCACTAAGATATTCACAAAGTTGGATCTCAGGGGAGCGTATAATCTTATATCTATTAAGGCTGGTGACAAGTGGAAAACTGCATTTAATTTGTGTGACAGACATTATGAATACTTAGTCATGCCCTTTGGGCTTTGTAACACTTCCGTGGTTTTCCACAAAATGATCAATGAGATCTTTTGCGACTTTCTCTATTCCTGTGTGGTTGTATATTTAGATGACATCTTAATCTTTTCTCAAACACTGAGCTCCCTCTGCTGAAATGTCCACTTCATTCTACAAATTGTGTGAGAGAAGAACCTCTATGCTAAATTGGAAAATGTCTTTTTGAACAAGAAAAACTTCCTTTTCTGGGATATATATTTTCTTATGATGGATTCCGCATATATCCTGCCAAGGTGAAGGCTATCAGGGACTGGCCCCATCACGAGGCGCTCCGAGCTCTACAAAGATTTGTTGTAAGTTTGACATATTGTGGACCCTTGGTTGCTGTATTGATGACTCCTCCCACAGGGAGGGGCCCCATGGGGAAAATACAGCAATAGACTGACTCTTCAGTATTGACCTCAGAGAGAATAGAAGCTTTGTTATACAGCAGTTGGCAAGACCCGAGGAGCGGCCTGCGTTCCTCAGCCAGTGGAGTAGGTCTCTGATGATAAAGTTCAGCCCAGGCACTGAGTTGTATCAAGTGCAGAGAAGGTCTCACCAGAAGCTGGAAGTGAAGGGTCCGGTAGTGGTCCGCGGAGCGGGGTAGGCCAAGAACCCAGTCACAGATGACGTAGTCAGCGATGGTACATCTGGTAGTGGTCTGCGGAGCGGAGTACACCGAGAATCTATTCTATGGTGAGACAAGGCAGAGAGACTGAAGCGAGAAGGTACTCATGAAGGCTGGTAGCTACAGGAGAGATGACCTCCGCAGATCGGAGGTAGAGATGATGCAAGGCCCAGAGCGCCGGAGCCAAGATATCCACTGTAGATGCAGGTTAACCCAGGAGGAAGGCAGGCGAGTGCAAGGCCCCGGGGAGCGGGTACCTAGGATCCTGATGAGCTGGGAAACCTGGAGAGTAGATAGGAGCGAAGCAAGACCCCCGAGGAGTGGGTGCCTTGAGCGTCCTTGCTGGAACAGCATAACCCCAGAGAGTAGGTAGTAGCCAATAAGTCCCCCAAGGATCGGGTACCTAGAATGCCCTAGTGTTGCCAGCTTAACTCTGGACGGTTTGTAGGAGCGAGAACTCAGAGCAGGTGTCTCTGAAGGCAGTCGAAATTAGCTGGAGAGAATTCTTGCTAACTCGTAGCTGGATCGGAGATCGGAGGCTAAGTACCCGGAGGTAGTGATGTCATGCGGTGGGAACGCCCCTGAGGTTCCCACCATGACGTATTCAAAAGAGAGGGCGGCGCACGTGCATGTCCTAAGTGACCTCAGTGTAAGAATGGCAAACGCAATCGCCCATGCCGGTCCGGGGACACTGGAGAGGTCGGCGGGTGTCCTAAGTGACCTCAGTGTAAGAATGGCAAACGCAATCGCCCATGCCGGTCCGGGGACACTGGAGAGGTCGGCGGAGAGAGGCGGAGGCAGCCATCTTGCCCAGAGGAGAGGAAAGAGAAAGAAAAGAGGTGAGACAGAGAGGGCGCAGCCGTCTGCGACCGATGGGTGCAACAAGATTCTTGGTATTTGCTAATTACTATCGTCAATTTATCCCAAATTACTCATCCATAGCAGCTTCACTCACTGCCCTTACCCACAATAGTGCCAATACCAAAGACTGACCACCTGAAGCTCTAGAAGCATTTCAGAACTTGAAGAACACCTTCACAGATGAGCCTTGTCTGCATCATTTGGATCCTATATGACTCTTTGTACTAGAAGTCGATGACCAAGAACTTCTGGCTGTCAAATTAGCTCTCGAGAAATGCCACCTACTCAAAGGAGCTCAATACCAGGTTACAATTAATACAGACCACAAGAACCTTGAGCATCTACATCAAGCTCAGCAGCTTAATCCAAGACAGATTCATTGGTCTTTGTTCTTCGCTCAACAGGAAGATGCCTTCTCTTGCTCCTTTCAGTTGGATGTTCCAAAACCTCCCAGATACATCATCGACCCCACCAGGATACTATTGGCCACTACGGTAACTGTCCTAGGGAAGACGATTGTACCCGCCAGACTTGATAAGAAAGTGTTAAAATGGGCCCATGATTCACATGTCGCAGGCCACTCTGGGCAGTTGGGAATCTGCAGGACTTCTCCCTGCAGGTTGTGCCAATCCTGCCTCAACCTAAGGGTCCACAAATGCAACACAAAATACACATTTTTATTGGTATGCTTCTAATTTAAATACAAAAGTTTGATATTATAAAATACTCACTTATGATTATTTGCTGTTATACTTGCATCTGTCTGGACAGCAAGCTCTAATAGACTTGTGAAAGCATACCCAGCTCTTTTTAAAAGGCATCATCAACAGAAGGCACCAGTAAGATTGGTTAACAGTTCTTTCTTCTGTCAATTAAATTTTATAAAGAGGAAACCCTAAACCAAGAGAAATGGAAATCTTCAAAACCAAAGTCACCAATCATCTGCATCCAGTTCTAGAGATAAATCTGTATTCCATCTATTTATAAGATTAGATCTTTTCTCTGCTGCTGGTACTTCACTACATAAGAAACAAGACATTTTCTTTGTAACCATCCCTGGCATTGTGAGAATTCTTTCAAGTTCATTCCTGGTTCTTAATGTGTTTCTCTCTCCCCTGCTTTGAAAGATATCTCTGTGCCTTTGCAGAAATATGGAATGCAAGTCTACTGGTATGTCATACTTTTCTACTAGGTCTGTCAAGGATTTGAAACAATCCCTTTTCCAGATATGCCTTAAAAGTCTAAGCCCCTTATCACACCAACTCTCAGGCTGATGCAGAAAGATGTGTTTTCTTGGCGCCTTTGCATGGAAATCCCATGGTAATTAGGGCATTAGCTATTCCCTCCCAATACAGAGATGTGTGCTGAAATAATTCCTATTTTCCTAGAGCTGGAAATTTTACTCCTGGTCAGAGGTGGAATAAAGTTTCCAGCACTGAAAAAATGGAGTTGCATCATCCTAAATTCAGAGCTGAAACTGGTTAGGCTGAGAGCTGCAGATCTTCCAATGAGGCTGCTGTCTCTTTAAAGGATCCTTCTCCCCACTCCAGTCCCAGAGCAGGAAGATCTCTGAGGACTGTGACCTGACGGCAGCTCCAGTTGCCCCAGCCAATGGAAGCTGCAACCTTTCCTAGGAAGTTGTATGAAAGCCTGCTGGTAATGTCCCCTCCCCCTCATTAAAATGTAAGTGTGGCCTGTGATGAACGCACATTTTACCTGGGTATCCGCACATTTTACCTCTCGATGCATTAGTATAGCATTAGGTATTTGCATTGGGAGTTTAAAAAAAAGTCACCTGTGCATTAAGAAACTGTATGCTGAATTTCAGCACACAGTTTCAATGTTCAGGTTATTGCATCGGCCTATCTGTGAGTCTAGGGAGAGGGTAGCCTGTGATAACTGGGGAATTATTTATTAATAGGGACATAGATGAAAATTAGAACACCTATTTTTCAACAGCTAATGAGCCTGATGAATAAGACAAAAGTAAAAAATGGTGCACTATATTTCAGCACACATTGCTTTAATGTGTTTGCTAAAAAAAAAAAGTTAACTCCCAATGCAGTAAGTTAATGGTATGCACATGAATCATGAGTTAAAAAAGACATTAAAGCTAAATATATGCACACAAAAAATTAATAAGAATGACATGTTTAATGTGCACAAACCATGGTTTATGCTTAGAAAACATGATTTATGCACACAAACCAAGATTTAGGGACAAAAATCATAGGGGCAGATTTTTAAAAAATACGCGAGCGCGTACTTTTGTTCGCGCACCAGGCGCGAACAAAAGTACGCTGGATTTTAGAAGATACGTGCGTAGCCGTGCGTATCTTCTAAAATCCGGGGTCGGCGCGCGCAAGGGGGTGCACATTTGTACAACCTGCGCGCGCCGAGCCCAGCGCGAGTTGCCTGTTCCCTCCGAGGCCGCTCCGATTTCAGAGCGGCCTCGGAGGGAACTTTCCTTCGCCCTCCCCCCACCTTCCCCTTCCTTCCCCTACCTAACCCACCCCCCTGGCCCTATCTAAACCCCCCCCCTTACCTTTGTCGGCAAAGTTACGCCTGCTGAAAGCAGGCGTTACTTTGCGCGCGTCGGCTGGCAGCCCCGCTCCGTCCTCCGGTCCCGGGGGCTGGTCCGGAGGCCTCGACCACGCCCCCAGGCCCACCCCCAAAACGCCGGGGCACGCCCCCGAAACGCCGCATCGTTTCGGGAACGCCCCCAGACACGCCCCCCTCCCGCCCCTTTTCGAAAGCCCCGGGACTTACGCGCGTCCCGGAGCTTTACGCGCGCCGGCGGCCTATGCAAAATAGGCGTGCCGGCGCGCGAGGGCCCTGCGCACGTAAATCCAGAAGGATTTACGCGCGCGGGCCTTTTAAAATCCGCCCCATAATATAAAGCATGTTTTATGTGCAGAGCATATGCTATGTGCACAAACTTTTTATGTGCACAAGCTTTGTACACAGAAGACAATCTTTGTGTGCACAAAATGTTTTCTGTGCAGAATATTTTATGCATTCTAAGCATTCTAATGTGTCTTTTGTACACATTTGTAGGTTAGTTAGCTGTTATGTCTAACTCCCAGGGCATTAGCATACCATTAGCTTGCTGCATCTGGAATTAATTCAAGTTTTACTGCGTGAGTAAAGAAAATATGAACTAAATTTTAGTTCACACATTTTTTTTACTAATTTTTAATTAAATTGGGCTCTAACCCATAGATTCATCAAAATGCTATAAATTTCACATGAATAGTGCCCGTGATAAAAAAGGGTGTGGTTAGGGTAATTTTTCATGAGAGAGAGAGAGAGACTCTTTATAAAGCTATAGGAGGTTCATCTAGTAACTCAAGCTGAGGTTTTGGTGGTGGGCTAGGATTTTGGGGGCAGTTTTACGTGCACAGTGAGACATACAAACAGCACAGTACACATCAGTGAAGACTGGATGTGATTTGGTTGTTCGTACGTCTGTGCACGTAAAACTGGCTCCAAAACCCCGCCTCGAGTTACTAGATGACCCTCCTATAGTGGTATAAATAGATCCAAAAACTGCTCCATAGTAAGTGTTATGCTATCACATTCAGTGTTACTACCTCTCATTTTCCACCCAAACTCCTCCCCTTTCCTTAAAAACTAAAATGTTGCATTTGCATCTCTTACGTATTATGGCATTATCTATGACCCTGTAAGTTAGGGGCATAGCATAGCCCCATGTACTTTCCATTCACTCTCCCCTCCTCCTATCTGCCTCTTCGCATTCTTCCCCCTAGTAAAGACTCCAAAATACAGTGTTTCTTCCCCCCAAGCAAAGACTCCTAAATACTGTGTTATAAGTTCCCCACCTCCACTCTAAGCTTATCCTACCCTGTCTCTCCCCCCCCCCCCCCCCCCCCTCTCCCTTTCACTGCCATCAATGGTCTGGTACCTACCAGCCCACCTGTACATATATTGTCTATTGTTAATTTATATTCTTCAAATTTTCCTATCAAATTTCTCTCTGTCCCTTTCCTACTGCTGTCCTCTCTCCTCCTTCATTGCTGCTCCCCCCTTCCACATCCCTGTTTATTGTATTTCACTCTCTTGTTAATTTGTTACAATGTAAACCGGCCTGATGTTCTGACGAATGTAGGTATAGAAAAATCAACAAACAAATAAATAAATGTACAGGACCCTGGTCACCAGGAACTCCAGGTTCAGTCCCATAGACTAACACAGGAGCAGCAGAATTCCTTTTTGGTTGTGGAGGATCAAGTCAACCATTCTCTACCCCTTCCCTCTATCCGCATGTCCTCCATTTCCTCTCTCCCCACCCTCTTTCTTCCCTGTCCCACCACTTCCTCTCCTCCCAACAGATAAGTGGCAGGAGGACAGCAGTGTGGCTTTGGGCTGTGTTCTCCTGCTGCCTGGCCCAACTGCTGCTTTGAACCGAGTGGCTGTAATAGAGTCCTGTGCAATTCAAAGCATCAATTGGACCTAGAAATACAGAGATGGAAGACGCTGACGGTGCACCTTTGCTCTCTTCCTCCTGCTTCCTTCTTCCTGCCTGACCCAGCTCTGGATCTCCCATAGTGATTCTGTAGGAATGGCCAGATTTTGGTTGGGCCACAATCCCTGTGGTGTTCCAATGCCTATGTAAGACTACAGTATTTCCTGAAACTTTACTCCACCTCTGACCAGGAGTTATATTTCCAGCATTAAGAAAACATGAATTAAATCTATGCCCTTCTTTGCATTGGTGAGTAATAGCTAATGCATGGATTAACATGGGATTTGCATGATGGAGTGCTAAGCTGTGCACTCACTTTTTGTGCACAAAATTCCTTGCTACATATATTGTGAACAGAACCATGCACTGACATGTGCACACAGCCTAACACACCTTATTATATTAGGGCCTCTGTTGGGGGGTGGGAGTGGGGGTAGGCCAGAGATGTTTTATCCAGATGCATCTAGCCAGCTAACACCTTAGGTAGATTTCATTACAATGAATTGTATGAATAGAAGGGGAAATACTTCAAAACTAGCATAAAGGGCTGAATTTTCAAAACCATTTATACCCATAAAGCATGGTTTTATGTGTGTATATGGCATTTATAAAATTACCCAGGGTTCATTGTCTGTAAAAGTACGAGCAACCCGATTTCATACATACTTTTACGTTCTGGGGGGATTTAAATGCATACTTTTTATTTTAAAAACGATGCCCTAAGTTCACCCGCTTAAGTTATACCTTCGATAGAGCATATGTAACTTTCTGCATGTGAATTTGTGTGAGAATTTTCAAAGCAAACATGCATTGCTTTGAAAATTCAGGGTAATATCTGTGTGTAAAAGAATAGCACTTATTTTAATTGCTGATTGTTTATGAATGTTTTGAAATATGTATGTTATGCTCTATATATTGCTTAGTGCATTTGCGTTTAAGCGAATATCACATTTTAATAAAGAAATGCAGACTTTACCCCCATCCACATAGCTATAACCTTACTCTCTATAGGACTGAGATTTGGGGGAAAGGGATTTGTGTGTCACCCTCTTATCACCCTGCTGATACAACAAACTCCTCACCCCATTCCTACCACTACTGTAATGTGGCCCTGATATAATAAGTTGTGCTAACCTTGACTGCACCTTAGTACGTGGTTCTGCTCAATATAATTCAAATTGCATGCAACATCATCCTTTGCCTTTACTTGTTCTTTACATTTTGACCTGATGAAGAGCGTATAGTTCTCAAAAGCTATTCAAGAAATATATTTAGTCCAATAAAAATGTATCACTTTATATTTCTTTATTTACTTTTATTTCTGTGAATAGTGTGTTATGAAAGTGTAATCCATACTAATATTTTTGGCATCTAAAACGATTATAAATTTGAGTTCCTATGTTGGTCTTTATTGCTTAACCACATCTTTTTGAGATCAGTAGCGGTATGGAGTGGATGGGCAATTCAATCATATTAGCTTCTGATTCCTTCACTGTGTGGGAATCTGCTTAGGGCTGTCTTTCCAGTGCATCTTCTGAAGTATTTCTAGACATTTTGTGTTGGCCTGCCATTTATTTTAACACCATCTCTGTGGGGCCACACTAATACGAGCCTTTATCGTCCATAAAAATTCAATGGACAAGTAGGAATGAGGCCCATAGTCCCACCCTAATATTCCTTTAGGCAGAATAGTTTATTTTCAAACTGAAGCTATTCCTCTCGAAATTGGGAGTTCAACTCCCTCTTCATGGAAAATGCAATGCCTATTATATTTCCAATAATCCGTCCTTTCGCGTAACCGCATTACGCTGCAGATAATTCTGGCCTTGTGTGGAGCAGCTCCAGAAGGCCGGGACCCAGTAACCCGGGCGGAGTATCGTCAGGAAACCAAAAACAATGGGAGCGAACTTCTATTTTGATAAGCGTATGAGAAGAGACAAATGTGTATCTTTTCAGAAGGAGATCTATAGGACACCAGAAGATACCATGCAAGAAAAAGTGCGTGGTACGAACCACAGAACAAAGAAAGCCAGCGACAGGTAACAAGAAGCTGTCACTGACGCTGTCAGGCGGACTGTGCACGTACTGAAGCAGAAGAAAGAGGTTGGGAGCAAGGCTCTCTGGCCCTAACGCACTTCCATCTCACAGCGAACGCAAACCTCCCTCCTCCCGCGCCACCGCCCCTGCTACCCACACTGCCCTGTTACCAAAGCAACCATGCCCGCCCGAGAACGTCGCCGCCGGCCGCCTGCGCTTTCCCATTGGTGGAGAGAGTGGCGTCTCCGCCCAGCGCCGCCCTCCGGTCCACTTTCCTATTGGCGGACGCTGCCATCCGTCGCGAAGCGTCACGTGCCGAGCACAGTAGGGCGAGTCGGCGCCTGCTGTCTGGCATTCAGTCTGCGCGAGTCACGGTGTGGGGTGTGTCTGTAGCCTGTACTGCTTGGGGTTCTCACTCGGGCTGCCGCACCCATTCGGTCATGGACGCGTACAAGAGCCAGTCCTCGGAGATATCCAGCACCAGCCCGCAGGAGCCGCATCGCTTCCCGCGGGAGCCTGAGCAGGACGAGGAAGAGGAAGAAGACGAAGAGGAGGAGGAGGAAGACAAGCCGCGCTTCTGGGAGCAGGATGATGAGGGCGAGGTGCTGGATTTAACCGGCGGCGCCGGGGACTATTCCCACCCGCCCTTCACTGTCTCCTTCCCGTCTCAGCCCCGGCCTGCAGCAGCAGCATTCCAGTTTCCGAAACGTGAGGAAGAGGAGAAGCCCCGGGAGCCCAGCATCAAGCCTCCGGTGCCTAGCAGCACTTCCTGGGAAGAGAAGCCAAGCATCAAGCCCCTGGTGCCCAGCAGCACTTCCTGGGAAGAGGAAAAACCCAGCATCAAGCCCCCGGTGCCCAGCAGCACCTCCTGGGAGCCCGAGAAGCCCAGCATCAAACCCCCGGTGCCCGGCAGCACCTCCTGGGAGCCCGAGAAGCCCAGCATCAAACCCCCGGTGCCCGGCAGCATCTCTTGGGAGCCCGAGAAGCCCAGCATCAAACCCCCGGTGCCCGGCAGCATCTCTTGGGAGCCCGAGAAGCCCAGCATCAAACCCCCGGTGCCCGGCAGCACCTCCTGGGAGCCCGAGAAGCCCAGCATCAAACCCCCGGTGCCCGGCAGCACCTCCTGGGAGCCCGAGAAGCCCAGCATCAAACCCCCGGTTCCCGGCAGCATCTCCTGGGAGCCCGAGAAGCCCAGCATCAAACCCCCGGTGCCCAGTGGCATTACCCGAGAGCCCGATGAGCCGGTTCTGGTCCCACCCGCTCTGCCTCGACGCAGGGGCCCCTCCGGATCCGCAGGTGAGTGCAGCTCCACCCGTTCTACCGATGGCCTCCCGGCAGGGTCCCGGTAACGTGACGTTCAGCTGGTGTCCGGCCCGGCTCTTGCTACCCCCCCGCCCCGATGTTCCCCTCTAAGGAGGGGCCGTGACTTGCGCCACAGCTGCTGCGATCGTGGCAGGAGTTTGCTCCTGCTCTAGGACTGGCAGGGGGCGCTGCCTCACCCTTGGCCACGCCCGCCTTTCTGCTGCTGTCTGGAGAGCCGCGCGCTCCCCGGTACAACGCGGGGTGCACCGTGCTGAGGCCGAACGGAGAGTCGGTAGCTTGTTGCGCCCCCCCCCCCCCCCGTTCGTCGCTCCGACTTGCGCCTTACCCCCTCACACGATGCGTGAGCCTCCCCAGCTACCCACCCCCGTCTCAAGTCTTTGTCCCGGCTGCTGCAGGTTCTATTGTCTGCCAGTCCGGGGGTGCAAGGGTTACACCCCCGACCCCCATTCAGTTCTCCAACTCCGGGAGCCGTCGATTGGCCGAGTCGCGACTGATTGACAGTTCTCACGCCCACACGGGCGGCGGCTCTGTACTCGTCTTGGGCGGTGCTTTCCCCTGCGCGAGGTGGGCGCGGATGCTCCTTTCAGCCGTGCCCTTGTGCTGTGCGTGAAAATGCGGTTCTTTCTGTTCTTAAGTCGGCAGTTTTGGCCGCGTTTCAGTTTGTCCTGTCATTTCAGAGGGCTTTTGAATGGGTCTGGCAGCTTGGCAAGGCATCACTCTCAGTATGCTGCGGAGTACTGAAGCGGCGTGCCTGCTGCGGCAGTACTCCCTCCGGTCACTAGTGGCACCGGGCCGCCGTGTCTCTAACGGCATTTACACCCAGAGACGTGATGTGCTTAGCGCTTCCGATAGAATCGGTGAGCTGGCTGTGCCCGAACTGTTCAATATATTCTAAGTTTGCATTGTCGTCCACCCCCCCCCCCCCCCCCCCCTTAAAAGTCCTAACCTGTATCAGGCCGGGAACTGCCCTGGTTGTTAGAATATTGTGATAAAAATCAAAGCATTGCATGTAGTCATGTGGGACTCGGTGTTCTGCAGTATTTGGAAGCCTGCCAGAAACATACAGGAGAAAATCTCCATTAGGCATCTCTTAAACATCCCCGAGGAGGGCCCGAGTAATGGCTGTGGGCCAATTCAGTTACGCAGTTCAGGAATTTGGTGGGATAGGCCTTGCTACTGCTGTGCTGAAGGAAGGCTTAGTCACTCCAGGAGAGAGGGGGTGCCAGCATGGCCATTTGGCTAGGGCCTACTCCTTGTTGGGCAAAATAAATAAAAAAAAGTATAAATAAAATTGAAAAATTTGCTAGCAAAATAGCTCGTAAAGCCTTCTTAAATACATTTGGGAAATTTAGAAAACGATTTCTCTTAAGTATCACATCAGAACCTTACATAGGGGCCTGCTTTTTTTTAGCTGGCAGGGGCCGAATTCCTGCTCTCTCCGGCCCTGGGCTTAGTGAAAGTTTTGAGAAGATCCTACTAAGGCGTTAAGAAAATGGATACTTCAGTTTTTGAAATGTTGTACATATGTCACCAGCTGATTGTGATGGGAAAGCATATTAGAGCACCCCCCGAAAAGCATTCTGTTTTTTCTTGTTGACAAGTGCCAAGCATGAGGCCAAGGCTGGACAGGCAGCTGAAAGTACCCCCATAGGTAGCAGAATGAAGGGAGGAGGGGAGGACCTGGAATCAGCACCACTTTTCCAGAGGAGCCACAGCCTGTTCCCCAAGGAGGAAATGCAGGAGCAACCTGCCCATTGTCATCCATGATAGCCTGAAATAAAGCATTAGTGCATGTGACACTGGGCCAATGCTACTGATGTCAGGTTGAGGCCTCTGCAAGGTAGATGGGCAGCACAAAGGGAGAAACAAGCTGGTTCTAATACATGGGCCTTTGCTCTTTGCCCACCCTGGTGCACACCATGTATTGCTACCTAGATTTTTTCATTTTTCAATCCTCCCAGACATGTATTGCAAAGCACATCTCTTTGTAATCTGCTTTGTGCCTTTCCTTAAAAAAGGTGAAGTGTCAAATAGTGATAAGATATATTAAATGTAAGCATACTAATTAGACTCTTATGAGATTTAATTTAAAACAGTATTTCATTAAATGCAGACTTCATTAGGAAGGTTGGCAACTTGTGGTGCACCGGCATTGTATATGCTCAGCATTACTCTTTGGTTATTCCATGGTTCCAGGTTTGACCATGCACACTCACTGCCTCCAGACCATTTTCTGCTTCCTTACTTGTTCATGCCCTCCAGTACCAGATTAGCAAATTTGACATTAGAGCTGCTGAGTACATGAGCAAATCTGATTTTCCTTCTGGCCAGGGTTCTTTCACCAGGGTTCTTTCACCTATCATCGCATGCCTTTTCATTTGAGATCTTGTTCATCCAGCTAATCTGCAGAATTCTTCTGATATTACATTTCAAATGTCTGTATTTTGCCTTTTTTACTTCAATATTCTTTGTTTAGGTGTATGCACTCGGCCTCTTTAATTTCAAATATAAATTCATCCTAATCATAAGCAATCCAGCAGAGTTTTGGTGTTAAATGCTAACATTTATTGACTGTAAAGAGAATACGATGGCTTTATTTAGACTAAAACATGGATAGATAAACACTTTATGTAAATCTAATAGGAGTGGCCTGTATATGATGGCTATTTCTGTATTAACTAAGGGTTTCTCTCTTTGCAAACTGGGAGACTATGCTGTCAATTTGCTTCTGTTTAAAAATTAAGAGCCATTTTGAAAAGATTCATTACCCTGTGTTTAAAAATACTGTTTTGCCATGAGGCAAATAATCTATTGTCCTAGACTAAATGACCTCATGGATCTGTTTAGGATTAACCACTGGGGATGCCCTTGATTCTTTGCCTTTGAACAGATGAATAATTAGTGTCTTGTGTTCCCTAGTGTGAAACATGAGCTGGCTATTCTGTGCCTGCATTGCTACATAGCCTCATTCTTTCAGGGCATTTTTCTAAGTAATTAGAACCAGTTTTTAAATGTAAGAGAGCAAAATGGATTTTTATTCTAGTTGCTAAATATCAGCATACTGTATTTTTTCAGACCCTTTGTAGGTAAGGGAGACAGCTGAAAAAGAAAGCACATTTCCATGCCAAGGCAGGTGCTGTACATTCCTTAAGCTTTATTCTATAAAAAGAGCCAAAAGGTTTCTTATGTCCAATTTGTACTAACTTATTGTGCTTTTGAATCTTTGGGCAAGACCTCCTTTGCAGAATATTGGTTTTTGAACCTTTTCAGCTATTTTGTGCAATAGACAGGCAAAATCAATTTTAAACATGTTCCCCCCACCCTGTTAATATCTGACTATATATTGTAGTCAAACTAGCTAACAGCATAACACAACCGGGACGGAATTAATTTGCTTTGAATTTATGATTTTGGAATTTCACTGTGTAATCTGTAGATTTGTACTAAAAACATGAAATACACTGTTACATCCAACTTAGTGTCTCCCTGTGTTTAATGAATGCTGCGGCTTGCATTTCTGTCCAGGCTCAGAAATCAAGCATGATATGTGAGTGCCTCCACCAAGCATTCTCTGAGGATTCCTCACAGTGAGGCTAGGCCATCTTAATCCCATTTTCAGCAGCTCTGTTTGCTCAGACTCGGTCTGAAGTTATGAATAATTCAGAAGCTGTCCTATGTAATTTCCACTCTTAACAGTTTAAGAGGCTGAGCAGACTGCCAGCCCAGCCTGTCCCTTCTGGACTTGGATTAGACTGAAAGAAGCTGCCTCAGCTTTCTGATTTTAAGCATATGGTGTAAGGAGTAAGCTATTTCTAGGCATGAGTATATAGTTGAAAAGAGAAATTTCAAATTCTACACTAATTGGTCTTTATACTCTGCCCTTTAAATACATTGAACTGTTTTGATATTTAAAAAGGGTTTTGAAAGCATGTTCATAAAGACAATTTCAATTTTCTGGCATAAGGGTGCAGTACAGCGGTGGAACTTGCTGATGTTGGTGATAATTGGTACTAAGTTATAGAATCAGCTAACACTTTCTGGGTTGCTGCCATATATTTTGGTGGTAGCTGGAAAAGAGGATTGCATGTGAGTATTTGGCGGTGCTTCTGAAAGCAAGATGTATGTTCTGTGCAGGCAGCTGTGGGGCATAGGGACCTCTACCCAATATCTTAGTTACCTGAGATGTACTTTTATTACCGTTTTTTGTTACATTAGTCTCTAAATAATTCTGCAAAACTGATTTCAAGCCATGTTTTGAAAGGTGTATGAACTACTCATTGCTCCAGAACTGCTTTGCTATAGCTAATGAAATGATTCTATCATTCTTACAAGCTTGATTCTGAATATATAGTTAAAGATTATAGAAACATTTTATGAAACATTCTTGAATTTTGTACTTGGGGCCAATAAGTTGCAAGGAACACATTTTCCCTTATTTTGCTGTTTTTCAGTTGAATATCTTATCAGTATATTGTTGTCCTGTTGTAGACTTCTACAATTTTATCTAGTGAATTATATATGGAGAGTTGTTTGGTCAAGCAGATGACTGGAAGCCCCCAGGAAGAGGCTTCCTTCTCTTCCCTAGGAGAACCCACTCGTTGGTAGGGCAGAGTGAAGCTGAGGCCCTCTTGTGTTGCTGCTCGCCCACACTCTTAATACCGTGGCCATCTGAACCACTAGAGGGGCTTTTGGACCATGTTGGAAACAAACCAGCCAACATTGGCATTCCCCAGTGGTTAGGTTGCTGCTTCTCTGGGCATTATTCAAAAATTATAATTTTGGATATAAAGATGAAAAAATTGAGGGAAGGAGGGTTTTTAGTTAGGTCATTTACACCTTTATTGAGAGCTTTTGCTCCATGGTGAATTGGACTTTTTTTTCCTCCTTTTTTTATGTATGAGTAATTGGCTGTAAACTATACTTATTGGGCCTTGCATTTGTTTTGTAGATGTTTTATAATATGTTACATTTGTGTCTCTTCTCTGCCATGTCCATTGCAGAGGATTCATTTAAGGGACAAAATTGATTGCATGCAACACCCACTTTCCATCATTTATACAGGCAACAATTTGACAAATGTTTGTGCTCCCCTATGTAATCTGTCCTTGAGTGCCACAAGTTGGTTGGGTTTTCAGGATATCTGCAATGATATCCATAATGTACCTTTGCATGCAATGAAGGTGGTGCATTCAAATGCATCTTGTGACTATGTTCAGCATGGTATCTTGAAAACCTGACTGGTTTGCAGCACTTGTTGACAGGAGTTGCCTGCCCCTGCTCTACTCCAAGGGGGGATGAGTGAAAGGAGTTAGAAATGTTTTGAGTTATAAACTTGTAGAATAGCTGTGGACACTTGAATGTCTATTGAAAATACAAAAGTTCAGTTTCATGGAAAAAAAAACTAATTAGACACAAAACAATTCTTAGGTACCAGACAAACTTTGTAGCTGGAGAATTTGTTTTCTTAATCTTATTTTTTTTTTGGGGTGTGGCAGGGAGAAGTCTGTTTTCTTGTCTCCCAGCCTTTTCCCTCAGTCTCCTTTTGTCTCCACTAATTATCTCTTTATCCCAGCAGCCTGCTCTGGACTGCAACAGGATGACCTCTACCTATTGCCTGGTGCGGCCCAGGATGGGTGTAAAGATTTTGAGTGTAGATCTGGTTAAAAATAGCGTCTTAAGATCTGAGGTTCAGAGAGATCAGAATTGAATAAGATTGGACCTTCTGATTGGGGGGGGGGGGGGCTGTATATTAATTGTGAAAGGCATTTCTTCTCTTCCCCAGCTATTGTAGACACTTCAGAAACAGAGAATGATGCCACTGAACAGCTGACTGTTTTTAATAGGCATCAGTTGGGTTGCTTTTGCATCACTTGAATTGGAGACTTTTGCTTTTATGGGGTTGGGAGTATTGGAGAATGGGGTTAGAGATGGGTTGGTTGTCTGGAAGCCTTGGAGGGAAATGGTGATGGGAATATAAAGTGGTTTATGTTGACAGGTCTGGAATGGGGAGGTTTGTGTAGGTCCTGTCCCATTCTGTCTGAGAGGAGGGGGTTAGGATAGGGAAAGGAGGGAAATCTGAAGATCTTGTTGGCTATTTTTATCGTTGTTTTGTAATTTTTTTTTTTTGTGATTTTATTTTGTAAGTCTGGATCTTTGAGAAGTCATAACTTTTTTTTTTAAAGTGTTAAAACTAGATCACAACAGGTCACAGGCTTTATTTGGGACCCAGTCTTATGGAACTGAATAGTTTTTATTTATTCTACAGGGGAGTCTACCCAGAGATGCAGTGTTTAAGTCTAAAATCACATAAATGGTCCTATAGGTGGTTATACACTTAAACTACTCTATGCTGTGTACTTTCTAAAAATATAAAAAAAATCTTGTACATCTAAATTTATAAATTATTTAGCTGTACTATATGCATCTTTTTTTGGTGGAAAACCATGATTTAAATTTAATTCCTAACCAGTGATATAAATCATACATGCTGTTGGTGCCAGGCCAGTATGCCTTCAGTGGCCCAGCAGGTACTGTGACAAAGCCATAGCATGTTTTTTTGCCCCACAGCCTGTGGATGCACTACTCAACAGTGCCATGCCAACATCTTGTCTTCTGGCAGCTGGGAGGAGCATGTCCTTAACATGGCTATGCTAAGAGATGTCCTCAATGCAGCTGCATGCCAGTAATGATATTTTGGTTGTCTAGGTGCTGGGAATATTTTTAGCCCTGGTAAGAGTAGTTTATAAATGTGTCAATTTCTTGAGTTACTGCTTTATAGTGATTCATTTTTGTTGGGCTGAAAAACTTTGCACCTGGGCCTGCCTCCTCTTGGGCAAGACAAGGAAGGCTGAGGATAGCAAAACAGTAAAAAAAAAAAAAAAAAAAAAAAAAAGTAAAAGCTATAAAGAATCATTTCATTCCCAAAGTTCAGGGGTGGCCATTTCAGTCCTTGAGACACATTCAGCCACTGAGTTTTCAGGATATCCATAACTAATGTTTGAGAGATTTGCATTCACTGCCTCGTTGTATACAAATCTCTTGTGCATATTCAGTATGGGCATTCTGAAAACTAGGCTTGTTTGTGGATTTTGAGGACTTGAGTTGGCTACCCCACTACTATAGCTCCTGAATTTTGGCTGGAGTTCACGGTTTCTAGATTGCTTATTAGTGAACATCTTTGTGCATATGTATGACTTAAAATACCACCTAAAATGGTGCTGAATGGGACATGTAAGGCAATACATTTGCTAGGAAGACTTTGGGTCCATTGAAGCTGGCTAGCTTTTTAATGTATTACTCATGACTTTGCTCATTTTTAAGAATCTTGCTTGTTTTTTTAATATACCAGTGTTTAAAGAAACTGTTTGTTTAGACTTACTTTTTATGCCTGCAGGGCTAGAAAAAAGTTGTCCAAGCATCTGAGAGGTTTGTATGTGGGGGAAACCGGGGGCTGGGTTGGTCATTGGTTGCTGTTGCCAGTGGGAAGATCTGGGCCCAGGAGTGAGAACAGCTGCTGTGACCTAGCTGTCTATAGGGAGGTGCTAGAGGCGATAAAAGGTGGAGAAAGGCTTGGGTTAGCCATTTCAAACATCCCTTTCATCTCTAAACTCCTGGAAAAAACTATCAAACAGCTCATGGAATACCTCAGACAATCACATCCTCTACTCTCAGTATGGCTTCAGGAAATTCCACAGCACAGAAACCTTTCTCTCCCTCTCGACTATCTACTAAAAGGCCTGGACAAAGGACAATCTTTCCTTCTCACCTTCCTTGACATCTCTGCTGCCTTTGATACTACTAGCCATCACATTCTCCTGCAACGCCTCTCTGAGATTGGTATCTCCGGATCGGCCCTAAACTGGTTCCGATCATACCTCAGTAACCAAAATTTCAAAGTTAAAATAGGAAATCATGAAACCAAAGCTATTCCTCTTAACCAAGGAGTCTCACAAGGATCCTCCCTGTCGTCCACCCTTTCTAATATTTACTTCCTTCCTCTTTGCCATCTCCTCTCCAGCTTCAAGCTACCCCACTTCATCTATGCAGACGATGTAGATACTTATCCCTATCTCAGACACACTCCCAAATGCCTTAAAATCTGGAACTCCACGCTCCTCTCAATCAACAAACTGCTAAATTCTATTCATCTTTCCCTTAACACCACTAAAACTGAAATTATGCTAATCACACCCCCCATCATCTCTCCCACCACCCTCCTTTCAGCTTTCCCAACATGCCAGGGACCTAGGGGTCGTCATTGACAATAGCTTTAATCTAAAGAAGTTCATCAGCAATACCCTAAAGGATGGCTTCTTCAAACTCCAAACCCTCAAACACCCCACTGACTTCCACACTGTACTTCAAGCAACAATTCTATCCAAACTTGACTTCTGTAACTTCCTCCTCTTGGGGTTACCTAAGAATGACACACAACCCTTACAAATTCTACAAAACACCACTGCTCGAATCATAACCAACACACGCAGAAATGAGCATATAACCCCCATACTCATGAACCTTCACTGGCTCCCTATTACTTCTTGTATTCAGTACAAATCCCTCTCTCTCATTCACAAAGCCCTTTACAACCCAGAAATGTACTGGCTTAACGGTTCCCTTAAATTCCACCAAGCGACCCACAAGACACCAATATCATGCAACCATGCTAACCCTCTCAAAACCACCAAACTGGCCACAACTAGAGCTAGTCTACTCTCTGTATCAGGACCAACCCTTTGGAACACTATGCCAGTAGATCTACGCCAAGAAGCTTGCCATAAAACATTTAAATGAAAACTCAACATGGCTTTTCACGAAGGCATTCAAATAGTACATTTCACCAAAACTCACTCATTTTGCTCACCCTTCAATCTTCTTTGCCAACAAAACTCTCCCTGCCACACAATGCCTCTACCCTCACCACCCCTCCTCTCCCGCGTCCCTGCCCCTAACAGATCCCTCAGTTCTAACTTTACGATCCCTCATAAGATAACTCCCGCTTAGTTGCTACTATCTTGGATTTTCAACTTCATGCCTTGACTTACATATCTTCAATAATGTACACTTTGTATATAGTTTTATAATCATATATGCTACTTCCTTCCTCCCCAATGCATCTATTGTAAATATTCCTTGCAATCTATGCAACTCCTCCTTTCCCTCCCCCATGCAACCCTTTCAACTCTTCACTCCCCTCCCTATATGCAATATACAACCCCCATCCCCTCTATACATTCTGTCCATCTTCATCCCCCCAATCATTTCTCTCATTACCATCTCAGTTATCCAACAACCTCTAAGTCTCTCTAAGCCTCGTTCATTGTATAGTTTAATTTTATTTTATTCACTGTTTTCCTATAAGTTCTATGTAAAGCCTGTTTTGCTGATTTTGAAGTTGTAATGTAAACCGAACTGATGTTATCTACGAAGTCCAGTATATAAAAACCACAAATAAATAAATAGGACAAAAAGCAAAATGAGCATTAAAACTGTAAAGGAGTAGCCTGGTGGTTAGCAGTGGGCTGTGAACAAGGGAAGCCAGGGTTCAAATTCTGCTGATGTTCCTTGTAAGCTTGGGTAAATCCCTTCACCCTCTGCTGCCTCAGGTACAAACTTAAGGCCTCATTTACTAATCATTTTCCCATAGATACAGAATGTGAGAAAAGCCTTGGTAAATCAGGCCCTTAGATTGTAAGCCTTCTGGGGATAGAGAAATACCTACAGAACCTGAGTGTAATCTGCTTTGAAGTGCCTGAAAAGCAGAATATTAATCTAATTTAACCCTATGAGCTTGGCCTAGTGCCCACGTTTTCCAAACATTTCCACCCCAGGTGTTCGATTTTTAGAATCGTATCCAGTACAGTTTTTAAGCTTATTTTGATCTCCTTGAACACTTTCTTGGCTTCTCTTCTTTCCTCTTTGTGCTGTCTGGCTGACTTTTATAAATCATAAAAAGGGACAAGAAATCCCATAAATGTTGAATTGAGCCAGTTGTACATGCTTTTCTTAATTTCCCCTTTGATTGTCCCTTTTAATGCACTTTTAGAAATGAGTGCCATGTTTGACATTGCACCTAGAAATAGCTGCTTGGTGACTGATTTACCGCATACGATTGTAATGCTTTTTATTTGGCTGTACCTGAATCAATGTTGTAGCTGTTAAGTGCGACTGCAGGCTTTTCTCAGAATATGCAGCTCTAAGCATTTGACTAACTCTGTCACTAGCTGCTGGTGCTTCAGCAGAAACTGGACCATGAAAATAGTCCGTTTTGACTCCCTGAATGGATGCTGGGCATCCTTCTGGTCAGGGTGGCACATTAGTGCTCCTATTTCAGGGGCCTTCCTCCTGCTTCCTTGTTTCACTGTGCTCTACACAGATGTTGAAGAGAGATTTGAGTGTCCTCATCTGCTGGCTACTAAAGTGTGTGTTTGGGGGGATTCCACTCTTGAGGTCTGCAGCTGCTCCTTCAGGGCGTAACTTGCTTAAAGCTATTTTCTGTTTCCATGTGATGGGGGGGGGGAATGCATAATAAACCAGTTGCCTGCAGCATGTCTGGGTCCCCAGCAATTTCCTTTAAGGTCTAACTTATCAAAGGCTTTTCTCACCATAATCCTTGAAGGAATAACTTTACTCTGCTCGGGAGCCTTGGCTTCATACTAGACTCTCTCTCAACTTGCTGCCAAAATGTAGGTTCATGCAGTAACTGTTTTCTGCCACCTTTGCCATCTCATACCATTGCTGGACAATGATGCCTTCATAACTACTTGTGCCACTAATATCTTGCCTGGACCACTGTAACGCATTGTATGTAGGAATCAAACACCCTAAACTGCTGCCTATAGCTTGTGTGGCCTGCCTGAAACAAGGACATGCAAATTTGATTGCATACCCCAGTCCTGAAAAGCTTACTCTGGCTTCAACACTGTACCATACCAAATTCAAGGACCTGACTCCATCCTCTCATCCGTGCCCTCCAGTCTACTGTGGTCACTGCTGTAAGCCAACTTGATGAGCCCATCCCTGACAACTATGCACCTTGCCCTCACCAGAAAACTTTCATAGGCTTTGCCCCCCCAACTCTTTTGATCTCCTCTCGGTGCTCCTTCACATCAAACTGGCCCCTGATCTTCCATTTTTTCAGGAAGCTGGGAAAAAAATCTGGCTGTTTTTGGCAGCTTTTGGACCCACCCATTTAACATTTGCAAATTCATAATCTGAACCCTCCACAATCTATGCTCAGGTACCTGACATCTCTATCTCAGATCCTGTTGAAACCCCCCCCCCACACACATCCAGCACAGGCAACTAAACATAAGCTATTAAGCAAATTACTAACTCCAGTCTGCTAAAGCATCTCTCGCCTTCCTGTAACTCTCGCGCTGGAGTTCGTATTTGAATATTCATTTTGGTTTGAATTGTTGTGACTTTTTTTTTTAACCTGCCTTGTCTGATTTGATTTGTACCTGATTCTTAACTGTAAGTCTTCGACCTCTTGGTGAAAAACCATTTCATAAATAAATGGTCTATTGGGGGGAGAAGGAAGGGAAAGCTTAGTAAATCTTGACCATCCCACCCACAGGTATCGCTGTTGGCAGAATGTCTGTCCCCTTCCCTCTCACTTTCCCACTGTTGTCCTTTTCTCCCCCAGCCATCCTCTGTACCCCTCTTGCTAGCTTCAGCCGGCCTCACCCACAGGCTGCTGTTGGCTCCCTTTGTTTTTCTTCTCACCTTGCGGCAGCAGCCAGAACCGTAAGGCTTGCATAGCACAGATGTTTGGATGCTGCAGGCCCTGCCTGGAAAGGAGCAGCAGTTCCAGTGGTGGCAGATACGGTGGTACCTGGAGCAGGGCACAACTCCTGGGTGCCCTGGCCAGATTTCTGGCTGTCATGGTGACCCATTGGCTGTCCTGAGAAACAATAAAGGAAAGGGACCTAGTGGGACTAGCACCAAACTTAATTTCCAGGCCCTTGGTGTCACGCTTTCCTGCTTCCACACCTTCCTTTAGTTTGTGTTCCAGGTTCTGCTGAGGCAGTAGTACTTGGCTGGTTACTCATTCTTCTAAGCTAGAGCTACAGTTGAACCTGCTTTTTTGTGCTTTACATAGAAGCCAATAACCTCTTTTCATTTGTACTGCTTTGGCACAGAACAGGCTGGTCTTGAAGAGCCACAGGCTGAATTTGTGCTATGCTAATCTTGTTGGGATATGATAGATGTGTAATAGCAAGGATATAGTTTTGCCAGAGATTTGTTAGCAGACATGTCGCCTCAAAACTGTACATGGACATCGAGCTGATGGCTCCCTTCACAGCAAAAGTTAAGAACTTAGTCCAGCACAGTTCACCACATGAAATCGGACTGGTTCCATATACCTCAGTGTGAGCTTTGCCCTAGTGCAGGGGTGGGGGTGGGGTGGGGGGTGTCTAAATCCAGTTCTCATCTTCATTATATTACTGAGTATGCATGAGAGGGATTTACAGAGGCTGTCTCTTGTGTGCAATTATTTTGTATTTTAGGAGTTTCCTGAAGTGTAGACAGGTTTGCCATCTTAGGGGACTGAACTTGTACGTCTTGGGGTGGTTGAACATGGAAATATGGCTTCAAGTTGGCATGCAAGCTCAAATCTCTATCTGCCACAGACTTTGCAAGTAGGATAGTTTAAGCCAGAATTAAAGTACCATTTACTTCACTTTTTTTCTTATGCTTATTTATGAGTAGGGATCAAGGGCAGGCAGCATTGTCTGTTGCATGGCTTTGTAAATTGTCTTGTTTCTAAGCTTTAGCCTGCTGCCATCTTGCACCTTGACGTTAGCAGAGCAAAGGAGAGCTGTTTCCTGTGCAGCATTTATTCATTCAGAAGCATTGCTTATACTAGCAGTTGTTGTCAGCTGTCACTCTACTAGTAGTCTTCCCTCCTGCTTCAGCTCATGTCACTGTTGCTCCCTGTCCACAGGGCTCTGCCTTTGCTGCTGCTGAGCCTGCATCTTGTATAGTCTGGTTCCCTTTCTCTGTGTACAAGTCCTGTAGCACTGACATCACTTTAACCCAACATCCCTTGCAACAGTTCTCGAACCAAGATGGTGATTTACAGGGAAGGTAAATTACTCCAAATGTGTCTTAAGATCCCAGATAACTAGCAAGGCACATAAACCTTGAGGGAAAAATCAAACTATCTGCAGTTGAGTAACATTTCTCCCCCCCCTAACTTCCTTCATTGCAATCAGATCCAGTCTTTGGCTACAGCACCATGAGCCTTCATTCACAACTAACTGGGGATTTCCCCCCCTATTTTATATCCCCTCCAAACTCTGCTCTTGGCAAGAAGGTGTTGCTGTTGCAAGATAACTGCCCCCCTGTATCTTTCCATCCACCCCCACGGCAAATACCTACCAGGGGCTATGACTTCTGCAGCATCCCTAGCCTGGGAGTAGAAGACCTGAGCCTAGGACCCACATGGAACAACCAGGCCAACACACTACTTTATCTTGTATCCCTTTTCCCATTTCAGCCCAGCTATTATAATAATGGTCCTTGGCCAGGGGCCATACTGCAGCATTCTGTGGAACCTGAGTAACCTAAATTCCTGCATCAGCAATGGCCAAGACTTCACAGGGCTGTGAGTACTGCCTAGCCTGGAAATTGAACCTCTGTACTGTCTGTGGCAGCACGCAGACCTACTTGTATAACTGAAAAAAGGATCAATCTAAGGGAATAGAGAGCATATCTTCTGCCCATAAAAGGTCCAATTGAAGCTATTTTCAAAAGTGTACAAGCAAATGCACTAAGGCTTTCTGCTAAATTTTTCCTGTTTAAATGTCAGTTTGATCCGCCTGTGTGTCCAGTTTATCCAGCTCCAATAGGCAATGCTTAGGAGAAGGGAGAGAACATGTGACTTTGGAATCTATTGGCACACTCTAGGCCCCAGGACAACATGCCAGATATTGAGGTGTTAGACTCTGGAAGTACTGAATTGCATAGTGCCTGAACTTTGATTTGAGCAGTGTTATAGGAACCCAAACGAAACCTGTTGTGACCAAGGCATCAGTATGTGTTTAATGCTGTTCATGAGAGTGGAGGAGTAGCCTAGTGGTTGGAGCTGCAGGCTGTAAACCAGGATTCAAATCTCACTGCTGCTCCTTGTGATCTTGGGGAAAGTCACTTTACCCTTCATTGCCTCAGGTACATACTTAGTTTGTGAGCCCTCTGGGGACAGCAAAATACCCAGAGTACCTAAATGTAATCTCTGAAGCACTGAAAAGCAGAATGTAAATTAAATAGTTGCATTTATTCTTAAATAGAGTACATGGTAGAGTGGCTTATTTTTAGGAGTTGTAGAAACATTGATCAAGCAGTTTGTGGATTCATCATAGCTTTACATATGTTTCATGGTGAAGCGTAATCTGTTTAGTTGTGTGAAATTCACTCAGTTCTGTAGTGAAGTAATGTGTGTGAATTTTTTATTTGGAAAGTGTTTTTTAAAGTGATATGCTTGGCTTGAAAAATTCAGATGTGTATTTTTGTTCACATGCTATGATTTATTACAGTGGGCTTGACAAAGATGGTAAATGTTAGATATTAGATGAATTAAATTAAATCTCCATCTAAATTTCTACTGTCCTAGGACAAGCAGGATGGTAGTCCTCACATGGAGCCTGGCACAGAAAACTTAGTTTCTAGAAATTTGGCTGGCACACTGAGCATGGCTAGCATGCCACTATTTGGGCAGCCACATGGGATCTCCCTTTCTTTCCATGGTACAGTTGCCTTACCTCACAGTGGTGGAGCTCTGATCTGTCTTCAGAGTTTTGTTTGTTCACAATTTTTTTTTTTACTGCCTTTGCATGGGGTCCCCCTTCCCTAGTTTCCCCCTAATTGGTGGGGCGGCGTGGTTGGTTCCAGGGGTTTGTCTATCTGCTTATTGGAGGAGGCCATGCCTCTAGCCAGTTTCCGGCAATGCCCCCAGTGCCTGTGGACCATTCTTTGACTGGTCCTCATGAAGTCTGTATTCTTTGCCTGGGGGGGGCATCGCATGATCAAGGTTGCCATTTTTGCGACCAGATGACTCGAGTGTCGTCGGACACATTTAGATAAAATGGAAAAACTGTCTGGCCCCAAGAAGTCGGGGGCCCTCCATGCCAGTGTCTGGCATATTGACACCACAAGGTCGGGGGGAGCCCATGAACACCAAACCATCTGTCCACCTCAACTCAGGCTCCCCCTCCAGAGGGGTGCCAGAGATCAACTGCTGTCAGTGTCCTCCTATTCCAGGTCATCATTCTTTGCCCTCCTTGATGCTGGGGAAAGACTGGGCCGAGCACTGGATATCGAGAAAGCACAGTCACTAGTCACCTTCTGGACATGGCTCCAGTTCAGGATGGCACCAGCATCAGCTGTGTTGCCCTTGAAGTGACCAGAGTCCAAGGTGCTCCCCACCGATCTCCCATGTCTGTGCCGGGTGGTGATCCAGTGGCACCTGCTGCTCCTCCACCTGCCCTATCACAGCAGCCTTTGAGGAGGAGCTCAGTTTGCAGTGCTCCGGGCCCTCGAATGCTGGAGCCCACTCCCTCGATTTTAGCACTGCTGTTGGAATGCTTTCGGATTACTTGGTGCCCTCCCTATGCTGCAAGGTGCCCAGGGGTAACTCATTCCCCTGGCAGCCATATTTGCCTACCCCCCTTGGGGGCTGTTCCTCTGAGGAAGAAGGCTCTTTACTTCTGGGTCCTCAGGGCCTCTGGTATCTAGACTGCTGCTCCAGCACCAGGCCCTTCAGGGACCTTGATGCCATCTGTGCCCCCAGAACTCCAGAGGCCTAGGCCCATGGGTAAGTTAACATGGGTCCCCCGCTGACCTCTCCTGGAGATCTGTGAGGAGGAAGCCCCATACGACCCATGGGAGGGATAAGTTCCAACGTCTCTGAGGATGTCCACAGGACTTGAGCTTTGCCGGTTTTATCCACACCATGGTGGAATCTGTTCAGTTTCTCACAGAAGAGGATGCTAGGCATCACATGCTGGAGGTGCTCCAGTTTGTGGATGCACTGAAGGAGGTGGTGGCTGCTCCCATGCATGGTCTTCAAAGAACTGCTCCTGCGTATTTGGGAACATCTTGTTTCAGTGTCTCCAGTAAATAGGAAGGTTGCTGTCTACCTAGTTAAGTCCCTTGGGGTTTGAATGACACACTTCCTCCCAAACCACCAGTCGGTGGTAGTGGAATCCACCCTCAAAGGTGAAGCAGTCCTGTACCCATGCCTCCAGGCCGGGACCATAGGGAATGGGACATGCTTGGTAGGAAGGTGTTCCAAGGAGCAATGTTAATAGCCCATATCACCCCCTACCAGTTTTATATGGCTCAATTCTTCCAGAACCTCTGGAAGAAGCTTTAGGAATTGACGGAACGCCTCCCTCAACAGCAGCAGAATGCATTCCTAGCGCTCGTCCAGCAGAGCTTTGGGTGTGGTAAGCATGAGGTGCGTTCCATGTTTTTGAGACATCAGCCCGAGTGGCTGCAGTGGGCATTGTAGCCAGCAGAATGGCCTGGCTTAGCCTCTGATCTCCAGCCAGAACTCCAGGAGAAACTTGCAGACTTCCTCTGTACAGAGGATAACCTTTTTGGAGATAAGGTCTGGGATGCTGTGGCTCAGCTAAAGGATCATCATGTGACCCTCCAGCATTTTTCCACTAGCACCTCAGATCCCCCCCCCCCCCTCAGCCAAAAGGTTAGGGGGGCAAGGGGCCAGTCAGTCTTTGCTGTCAGGAAATATTATCCTCTGGTTTCCTGTGGGCATTCTCAGCGGGTGCCCTCTAGACTGCTCCAAGCAGCTACGGACACGTAGACTGCAGCCAGCACTTCATTCAGGCCCTGCTATGGGGTTTTGACTGGCAGAGGGAGCACAAGTCCAGTCACCATACCCTCTGAGCCAGATCCATTAGTAGGAGGCTGCCTGTGTCTCTGAATCACTGGTTAGCAATCACGTCAGATTGGTGGGTCCTATCCATCGTTCACCGAGAGATCATTTAAACTTCATGAGTGCATCTGCAAATGTTCCCTCGAGTTTCTCTTGGGGTCAGTCACCCCATCAGCAGATCCTGTTGTCCGAGCTCTCTGCCCTCATTGTTTCCAGGGTGATCAAGCCAGTTCCTTTGCAGCAACAGGTGATAGGGTTTTACTCCTGATATTTCCTGATCCCCCAATGGGGGACTCATCCCATTCTGGACCTAAGGGCTCTGAATCATTTTCTCAAACGAGAGAAATTCAAGATGGTCTCTCTTGGCACTCTGATCCCTCTCTTGCAGGGAGGAGATCAGCTTTGGCTTTGCTCCCTCAATCTCAAGAACATGCACATGGAGATCTCACATGGTCACCAGAGATTTCTGCTTCTTGGTGGGCTCCAGGCATTTCCATTATAGGGTGCTGCTGTTTTGGCCTTGCCTCGGTGCCACGTGTCTTCACCAAATGCCTAGCACCAGTAGCAGCACACCTGAGCTGTCTAGGGATGCAAGCTTGAGGGCCATGTTAAGGCTCACTCCAACCAGGCAATGGCAACTTTAGTAGCTAACTTGTATGAAGTTCCTGTGGCAGAGATCTGCAGAGTTGCAATGTGGCGTTCTTTCCATATGTTCACAGCTCACTGTTGCTTGGACAGACAGCTGCCACAATAGTAGCTTCAGCCAGTCTGTCCTCAGTAACCTTTTTTTTCAGGTCTAAACCCAACTCTGCTGCTTAGGGCCCTGCTTTTCAGGTTCAGGCTGTCTTCTTACCAACAGCATCTAGGTTGTGGTGCCTGTTACCTTTTTGGAAGCAGCCTGCAAACAGACACCAAATGGAGCAGCTAGGTATTCACCCACATATGAGGACTACATCCTGCTTGTCCTAAGAGAAAGCAGGGTTGCTTACTTATAACAGGTGTTCTCCTAGGACAGCAGGATTGTAGTCCTCACCTCACAACACCCGCTCACCATCCTGCAGAGTTGTTTCCTTTAAGTTTATTTTATTCTGGAAATTCTCTGTAACAAGACTGAAGGGGCCCCTATGTGGCCATGGAGATGCTGGCATGCTCAGTGTGCCAGTCAGTGTTCTAGAAACTGACATTTTTCCATGCTGGGCTCCTTCTGATGTCATCCACATGTCCTAGGAGAACACCTGTTATAGGTAAGCAACTATGCTATCCATGGTTCCTCTAAATTGGTTCTCAAGATCTGAAACCTAGTTGAGTTTAGGGATTTCTACAATGAATATGCATGAAATCTATTTTGCATATAATGGACAGTGCATGCCAATAGATTTCATGCATATTCATTATGGAACTCCTGAAAACCCAACTAGATTGTGGCACTTGAGGACTGAATTTGGGAATCTGTTCTAATCTGTCCTGAATTGTCTGATCCAGAGCTTCCCAAATCTGGCGTTAATTTCTGCCAGCACAGGGAAAGTGTACAGGAAAGCAGAAAACTGCTTTTCTGTACACCCTCCGACTTAATATCATAGCAATATTTGACTCTCAGCCAGTCAGGATTTTAGAAAATCCACAGGGAATATTCATGAGAAACTTGCATATGCTGCCTCTTCAAAGTGTGCAAATTTTATATCATGTGTGCACTGGATATCCTAAAAACCTGACTGGCTGTGGGGTCACCTGGATAGTCCATACTATGGTATATTTGGGTGCCTTTTCAGTAAATAGTAAATATAACAAATTTGATTATTGAACACGATTACCTGTTTTAATTTGCATTGACTTACAACAAATGAAAATTTGACATGGTAAAATTCAGCAACTGATAGTAGTATCACATGCTGAGCTGTGATTTAGCTTTATTGTAAGATGTGCAGCTGAAAGATGGTAGCTATTACAGTAACTGAAAGCAAAGATTAGAGCAAGAGGTGAAATCTATAGCTGGAAATGTGTAAGCTGATTGTGCACCACAAAGCAGACACTTCAAACTTTGATCAGTAGGACAAGTCACAAGTTTGAATTGTGCCCTAAACATTGTCATTTTGGGGTAGACCTAAAAATATAGCATACAATAAGAATGACATACTATTCTGGTTCAGACCAAGGGTCCATCAAGCCCAGCATGCTGTTTACAACAGCCAATCCAAGTCACAAGTACCCAAACATTAAGTAGATCCCAAGTTACTATTCCTCTAGGAACATATCCAAACCTTTTTTAAACCCAGTTACACTAATGCTGTAACCACATCCTCTGGCAGTGAATTCAGAGCTTAATTATATGTTGTGTTCCCTGGCAGTACAAATGAATGAAACTAGAAAATGTGAAAGCTCTCAATTTCCAGCTGACTGTGTATTGTAGTGTTAAGATGAAATGTCTAGGATTACTGAATTTGAGTTTACAGTTTAACATCCTAGCCACAGACAAGATGCCAGCGGATAGACAGTGGTACTGATGTTAACTCAGGGGTTGCAAACTCTAGTCCTTGAGGGCCACAAACTGGCCAGGTTTTCAGGATAGCCACAATGCATATGAGTTTTGCATACATTGGAGGCAGAGCATGCAGATCTCTCATGTATATTCATTATGGCTATTCTGAAAACCTGGCCAGTTTGTGGCCCTCGGACCAGAGTTTGCCACCTGTGTGTTAACTACTTCTCTCATTTTTACTTTACAAAATATATTCATTGTGGTCCCAGTTATAATAAACCCTTTATTTTAGCCACAAACCTGTCTGCAGAATAGTGTACTGATGCTGTCCAGTTTTGTTGGCTGACTCCAGAGAGCCCATTTGTGCATAAACTTGTAAAGGTAGCTGACACCCAGTCTACGTAATGGGGCTGGAAAATCACCCCAGGTGCTTTAAAAACCTGGCATCCGCAGCCAGGCAGGATCTCAAAGAACTGATGTAATCTGTGCTCATAGGACGAGCAGTGGCTCTGCCAAGTCTACCTAGCTGCTAATACTTATGAACATTTCTTCCAGGAAACTTGTCTAAACCCTTTTTAACCCCAAAGTGGTGGGGGGAGAAGTAGGAGGGGACAGATGTGATAAAGGCCAGTTACCTTTTTTAAAAGGAATTGTGGGCCTTGTGACTTTTCTCCCATTGACCCAAAATGGGAAGAAACCTTTTAGTACATCTAATCCCTGTACTGGCTTGTTCCATGGAAACACATTGATGCAGGACGATGGTGAATTTAGTGACAATGATAGGATCTACTTCCAGAACTTATTTCAGCTTCAGTGAAAATGTAGTGGTAACTGAGTCCCCCACTATAGATTAGGCTCTCACTGTTAAAGGACTATTCACAAAGTATAAAAGTCCCAGGATATTCTGTGCCTCTGATTGTGGTCACACTAATTCATTTAAACTAGTTCAGAAGTGCATTTGCTCCATTCCTCTAATGTGAGGAGGTTCATTGTTTTGACAAACATTATCAAGTCTGTTTCTCGGCAGACATCCAAGGTGTAGGATGTGAGCATACTGTCATTACTTATGACTTGTTTGTTCCAGTCTTCTGGTAAACATGTCTCAAAGCTTAATAGGTCTGTGAAGGAGCTGAAATACTCAGTTTTCAACCAGTGAGGGGCAAAGACAAAGGGAAAATCTTGTGGACTTAAATCTTTCCTTTTTAAAAAAAAAAAAAAAATCAGACTGTGGAATGTATACCTAATTTTATAACTTCAGTTACTGTGGCTTCTGGATGCTGATTGTCATTATCAGTTTGAGTGAGCAGAAGATTTTAAGTCTCTTCAGTTCTGGATCTTTCAGAAATTCAGAGCCTTGATTGTAAGCTGCAAGTTACTTTAAACCATTCTGGCACCCAGATCCTGCATTTCTAATTTGAAAGAAGCCTGATGGTCTCTTCTGTGGCTCTCAAAACATCTCAGTAGTTACTTTGTCCTAGTGGTTGCCTTCTAACTTTACTTTCTGCTGGAATAATTTGGATAGATCCAATCCTGGTCTGCCTTTCTCAAACAAGAGACCTAACAAGCAGGCCGATACAGTGCAGAGCACACTGTTAACCTGCAATTGGCAGCATGTTTTTGCATTATTTTTACCCCTTATACAGTAAGGGGGTAATAGCATGTTGAAAAACACACAGCCAACCTCCCCCCCCTGAACTAATAGTGCCCGCAACATGCAAAATGCATGTTTGATGGGCCTATTAGTTATTCCCACAATACAGAAAGTAAAATGTGCATCCAAGCCACACATTTTACTTTCAGAAATTAATGCCTGCACAAAGGCTGGCATTAATTTCTTGCCGGCACAGGGAAAGTGTGGCAGAAAAACAGCTTTTCTGTACACCCTCTGAATTAATATCAGCGATTTTGTCGGAGGCCCCAAAATAAAATTTTTTTTTTAAATCGGCTGGCGGCCAGCAGGTTGGAAGAACGGACGCTCAATTATGCCAGCATCCGTTTTCTGAACCTGTGGCTGTCAGTGGGTTTGAGAACAGGTGCGGGTAAAATTGAGCGTCGGCTGTCAAACCCACTGACGCCATCGCTCCTTTTACTGCAGGCCCTCATTTGCATACTCAATCACGCACCCAGGAGAGTGGGCCTGGGTGCGAGTTGGGAGATCGGGCACTCGCTTCGGAGCGCCGGCTCTTCTGCAAATATTACTGTATCTGCCCCGAAGGGTAGGTAACTCCAAAGCCTTGAGTGCTCAAAACATGTCTGGTTTTCATGCTATTTACAATGAATATGCATGAGATTTGCATTCACTAACCCTCCATTGTATAGCACTCAAGGACTGGAGTTGCCTGCTTCTGGAGTAACCAGATTCAGAATTCACATTGAGACCTGGACTTCCCAATCGGTAACAATGTTCACTTTTCACTATTGCATTTGATTTCTTCCCCTCCCCTTCATGATAATTACACCTTACTTAAGGAGATGTAAGGGCCCAGTTGTACCAAAGTTCACGGATACTTTTGCAAGTATGAACAAAAGTTAAAAAGCACTCGTCATGTGCACAAGCTAGTTCATGCATATTTACAGTGCTATTAAAAACTTAAGCTAGTTTGCAATAGTGCAAATGCAAAATCAGTGAATAAGGTAGTGAGATGCAAAATAGTGCTTCATAAACATTAACCATCCCAGTACCCTGCCTACTTCAGGTTCTGGGGGTGCATGTCTTGTTGGCATCTAGTGAAGAGCTGTTAATGTGTGAAGTCTCACATTTAGACTTACTAATGGGTGATGTAGGGTGCCCTTTAGTACATGGGCTCCACAATTTGATTGAAATCTTAGGTGGGACCTAGCAAAAAAAATCCCAGAAGCCAGATCTGAGCACCTAAAACTTGGCAACTGTTCAGAAAAACACAAGAGCAAAGTGCAAAAAAGGAAAATTCCCTGGCACCTATTTTTTTTCCCTAAATCTTCACCCATTCAATTTTTTTCAAAATACTTGTAAAATATTCAGTGGTGATAGTTTATTCCTCAATCTGAAGCTTCTGCATATCTTAACTTCTTATTCGAAGTTACATTAGCTTTTTGAGCTTGTAGTAATTAGGCTTTATATCCATTGCTATCTTATGGAGTTTCTATCTTGTTACCTCCTTCTGTCACAGCCTTTATTTATCTAAGGAGATTCATATTTGAAAACCTGAGTGGATAAGAAACCCATGTATTTAGCAGCATTATCTGGGTAAATGTTAATGGGTAACTCTGGTCAGAGATTCTGAGGCACTGAAGGCATTCCCCAGGGTACTTTTTATGTGGGTAACACATTGCACCTGCCCTTATCATAAAATATCATTGCATTGTGTACAAAATCAGTCTTTATGCTGAGAGCTTCTAAACCAGATGTACACCACCACTTTCTTTTGGCTTG
The DNA here is from genome assembly GCF_901001135.1 of Rhinatrema bivittatum. Lineage (NCBI taxonomy): Eukaryota > Metazoa > Chordata > Amphibia > Gymnophiona > Rhinatrematidae > Rhinatrema > Rhinatrema bivittatum. The sequence continues at coordinate 90,139,652 of NC_042617.1, read as the reverse complement.
ACCTTGGGCCAGGTTCACTCTGCTTCCTTTTCATGAATGATTGATGGCATCTGGCCTTTGGGCATGGGCTAATGTCTGCTTTAGAAGGAAAGATACTGTTTTCATTTTTCTGCATTATAGCAGACTCTACCTTTTCAAGACAGTTTTGAAAAAATACAGTACCAAGATTAGTACTATAGAAAGCTACACAGGCTGATAAGAACATAGTTGGCATACTGGGTCAAACCTAGGGTCCACTAAGCCCAGCATCCTCTTTCTAGCAGTGATCAGTCCAGGTTACAAGTTCCTGGCAAGTACCCAAACATTAAAAAAAAAATAAAATCCCATGCCAGCAATAGCAATGACTATTCCTTAAGTCAACTTGATAAATACCAGTAAATGGACACTCCAGGAACATATCCAAACCTTGTTTTAAACCCAGCTTTGCTAACTACCCTAACCACATTCTGGCAACAAATTCCAGAGCTTGATTGTGAGTGAGAATTTTCCCCTATTTTGTTTTAAATGTGGTACTTGCTAGTTTCATGGAGTGCTCCCTAGGCCTTGTATTATCTGAAAAAATAACCATTTCACACTTACCCATTCTAGGCCTCTGAAGATTTTATAGATTTCTACCATATTCTCCCCCCCCAACCCCTCAGCTGTCTCTTCTCCATGCTGAACAGGCCTAACCTCCTTTAGCCTTTCCTCAAAGGTGAGCTGTTATATCTCCTTTATCATTTTGATTGTATTTCTCTGTACCTTCTCAGGTACAACTATACCTCTTGAGATGCAGTGGCCAGAACTGCACACCATACTCAAGGTGCAGTCTTTCCCTGGAGCAATAGAGGCATTGACATTCTCTGCTTTATTCACTATTCCCTTCCTAAGAACATAAGAAATTGCCATGCTGTGTCAGACCAAGGGTCCATCAAGCCCAGCATCCTGTTTCCAACAGAGTCCAAACCAGGCCACAAGAACTGGCAATTATCCGAACACTAAGAAGATCCCATGCTACTGATGCAATTAATAGCAGTGGCTATTCCCTAAGTAAACTTGATTAATAGCCATTATGGACTTCTCCGCCAAGAACTTATCCAAACCTTTTTTGAACCCAGCTGCACTAACCACATCCTCTGGCAACAAATTCCAGAGCTTTATTGTGCGTTGAGTGAGAATTTTCTCTGATTAGTCTTAAATGTGATACTTGCTAACTTCATGGAATGCCCCCTAGTCCTATTATCCGTAAGTGTAAATAACTGAGTAACATCTACTCTTTAAAGACCTCTATCATATCCCCCCTCAACAGTCTCTTCTCCAAGCTGAACAGCCCTAACCTCTTCAGCCTTTCCTCATAGGGGAGCTGTTCCATCCCCTTTAACATTTTGGTTGCTCTTCTCTGTACCTTCTCCATCACAACTATCTTGAGATGTGGCGACCAGCATTGTACACAGTATTCAAGGTGTGGTCTCACCATGGAGCAATATAGAGGCATTATGACATTCTGTTTTATTAACCATTCCCTTCCTAATTCCTAAAATTCTGTTTGCTTTTTTGACTGCTGCAGCGCACTGAGCAGACTATTTTAAAGTATTATTCACTATGATGCCTAGATCTTTTCCTGGCTGGTAGCTCCTAATATGGAAACTAACATGTAACAACAGCAAGGGTTATTTTTCCCTATATGCAACACCTTGCACTTGTCCACATTAAATTTCATCTGCCATTTGGACGTCCAATCTTCCAGTCTTGCAAGGTCCTCCTGTAATGTATATCTGCTTGTGATTTAACTACTCTGAGTTTTGTATCATCCGTAAAGTTGATAACCTCACTCATCGTATTCCTTTCCAGATCATTTATATATATTGAAAAGCACCAGTCTAAGTACAGATCCCTGAGGCACTTCACTGTTTACCCTTTTCCACTGAGAAAATTGACCATTTAATCCTACTGTTTCCTGTCTTTTAACCAGTTTGTAATCCACGAAAGGACATCACCTCCTATCCCATGACTTTTTAGTTTTTGTAGAAACCTCTCATGAGGGACTGTCAAACACTTTCTGAAAATCCAAATACACTATATCTACCGGTTCACCTTTATCCACATGTTTGTTAACCCTTCAAAAAAATGAAGCAGATTTGTTAGGCAAGACTTCCCTTGGGTAAATCCATGTTGACTGTGTTCCATTAAATCATGTCTTTCTATATGCTCTACGATTTTGATCTTGAGAATAGTTTCCACTATTTTTCCCAGCACTGAAGTTAGGCTCACTGGTCTGTAGTTACCCAGATCGCCCCTGGAGCCTTTATAAAATATTGGTTACATTGGCCAGTCTTCAGGTACAATGGATGATTTTAATGATAGGTTACAAATTTTTACTAGTTCATGGGGCCAAGTACCCCAGATCATGCCTGGCCATCACTTTGACGTGGTTGGTTAAAAGTCCATGTGCCCTGCCCCATGCCTTCGCCTATATCACCTTATGCTGGTCAGTGGCATTGCCTATCATGTGGTGATGCGTATGGTGGGGGGAGGAGGGTGGTTCAGAGCTGGATGCTCAGGATGTCATGTCCCTGCCAGAAGATGACAGTAGATTTAAATCCTCATGCTGGCTTCTGCCCTTCTTTGTCCATGCTGCAGAGACCAAAGCAGCTTGTCAGTTGCCCAAAAGATTGCCACAGCATTTTTGTTCTTTATTCATGCTGAACATGTAGCCTTCAGGTCCAAAAAAAGCTGGGAGCATTCCATGAGGAGCAGCCATAATCTGAATCCACACAGCTAAGTAGATGAGTGGACAGAAGATTTTAGTGGTGATTGCAGGAGGACTGTAGATGTGTTTTCCCCCAACTATAATGAAAGGCAACCCTTAGCTGCAATCTGGTCACCTACACCACTGCAGACATGAGCACACCAGTGGGGAAGCAATGCAAGGCAACTTGGGGTAGGAAGAAGCAAGGAGCCATAAGGTCACCCAGCAGTTCAGGCACAAATGAGACAGGAGCAGGACTGCAGCAGCAGCATGAAGGATTAGGAAGAAAGCCATCTGTACACAGGCTGGCTGGGGTCCCAGTACAAGGATATATGGTATGAGGGCAATAGTTAACTGGTAATTTACCAATCTGGAAGGGCCAGCAACTTGGGATCGTGGCCAAGGCAACTGAGCAGCCCATATGATAGGCCTCATGGGGTCCTGGGGGTCCACAAACTAATCACCTTCCTCAGGCACAAGGTGGTAGGGGATGGTGACGACAGTGGGCAATGAGAATGCATCCAGGCTTTTGTGGAACATACCCTTGGCCACCCCAAAATTTGGGGCCTTTGGATGCCACCAAGTCAGACACAAGGAGTGACCTTGCATGGTGCTGCTCAGAGATCAGCCTAGGGGCCTCAGCAGTCAACCAACCCAGCAACATACCTGACCAATCGAATGCCAAAGGATGGGCAGACAACTAACTGGGGCAGTCCCAAAACTATTGCCAGCAAAAAGGTGGTGATGCCCCTAGGAGAAACGACTGCATTGGGATGGATCCAGCTGACAACCCAGCACTGTCCAAGGTCGAGACCCAACTTTCTTGGTGGGCCAGCCACCAGTGCGGTGGTGAGCGCAACAATGAATCTCAATATCTGAATCAGGCTGAGTTATCAGTGAACCGGGTGGGTCAGGTTTCTGTATTGAAGGGCACTACACTGAAAACTGAGAAGAGAGCAGACAGGTCAGGCCCTAGTTCAAATAGCTCCTCAGATTCCTCTGACTACAGCCCTAGTGGGTGACCCAGAGTCAGTTGAGGTGTCCAGGGTTCCCCCAGTGCTAACAATGTCACATTTATTGGAGAGCGTCACAAACTTTGCAAAAAGATTATAAAGCAGGAATATAGACATTCCAAATCTTGGAAGGGTGACAGGAAGAGGGATAGGGCAGAGTGGACAAGACCATGTCTCAGAATATTGTCAATTGGACAAGAGCTTTTCTGAGTGCCATTGGATAGGACAATCCCTTGCAGTATGGCCCCCATGCTGAGTCATGCTGACACCATTTTGGAAGAGTACAATGGCTGAGTGTGGCTGCACTACAAGTGATTCCATGACAAGATAGAGGAAAATCACTTTGTCTTGGGGCACTCAGTATGTAGGATTATGGTTAAAGCAGATGACCAGTAAGGAGAGTGATGCTGGAGCCAAGAAAAGGCAACTATGAAAGCTAATCATGCCCAATTGCTGACTAATACCAATAACATGCCCTGTAATATTGAAATTAGAGGATCTTGACTTTGATCTTTTGGGTTGTCCTATCCCCTGGGTCTGTAAGTGGTGGTGTTTGGAGTGGAGCTATCTAAATGTGTTTTTTTCGCTGGTTTGGCTTGAGGCTGATCTTTCCTCTTTAAGGCAGTGGCACAGCACCTTACATAATGTTTATGGAGTTGTTGGCAATTCATTCTTCCTTCACGTGTATAAAGATTTTTGGAAACCTATATTCAGAGCCTTTCTGGCAGAGCTAGAAGCTTGAATAGTTTATAGTGGCTTGAAATGGCACATGGACAATGGGTATGTAATTGGTATTTGTACCCCTGAGTTCTGCATATAGAAATTTAAGGTTTGGGGTATTATAACAATCATTGGAGTCTGGATGTACCAGAATAGACATCCTGGCCAAGTTATTTACATGAATGCCATTGGAAATTCATGGGATTCAGAAAGGAGGATCGTAAGACAATCTAGAAAAGGGAAGCCAGTTTACAAACTGACCTTGTATTTTTCGAGGACTGTATTCAGTTATAAGCCATTCATTGTTCTTTACAAGGCATCATTGCAGTCTGTTTTCAAAGTTTTGTGCTATATTGCTTGAATAAAGAGTTTTAAACATTAAAATAGTTTACATGTATGTAGTTTATACAGAAAAGTAGCTGCAAATGTGGGATGTGAGTTTGTGTGAACATGGAATTTAAGGATATTGCTATGAGCTAAACTTGTGACCATCCACCTGACCATTCCTGAAATGGAAAAAGCAGTTTCAGCCTGAAAAGCTTAGTCTTCTGCAGGCTCAGCATAATAAAATGAGTGTGCTGAACATCAGTCACATTTTTCCTTACTCATATGATAAAGATATGCTTGATGCAGTAAGCTTATAGTATGAAAAATGCATAAAGAGATTAAATGTAAAGTGTGCTAACCTGAAAATGTACAAAAAATGCAAAATATCTGTGCATATTTTCATTGCAGAAAACTTGTGCAGAAGTCGAGTATAGGACCTCTACCATGATTTAGCCCCAGGAATGTGATGCTACCTGTGACTAGGATTTAAATTTTAAATGTTAAGCCTGCCCACCACTCTGCATTGGAGTGCAATAGCTAATGCTGTCATCAGCATCTGAATTTATGTATGAAGGTGTTGATCGGTATGCATGTCTTTATACACGCTTTGTGTGCAAAATTCCTTGCCACGTTGGAATAGTTTGCACACAAGGTTTGCTCGGCAAAGCTTTCAGTTTTATTACATAGTGTCCTGTGATGGGAGAGCAGCTTTTTAAGTAATCAATATGAAGATGTCTGAATGTTTAAAGGGTTTTTGCCATATAACAAAGTTGTAGAAACCAGTACTGTTGCAGAATAGATAGGACAGTGGTAGGAACAGAGTGGGGGGAAAGCTGCAATATCTAAAAACAACCCACCTTTCACTTAAGAGCAGAGGCAGACAGGTGATGAGCAGAAAATGGACAGATTAAAGTGCGCATGGCTTACTGGCTACACACAGATTGATGGGGCCTCACTAGTTTTTGGTAGGTGCTTAGATCACTGGTTCTCAACCTTTTTCTCATTGACACACCTGACAGACACTGCTCATTACAATCTATAGTGGGGGGAAGCCCCATATTACTCTTAATGTCAGAGAAAAATGAGTACTCTCTCTGAACATTATATAAACTAGTAAAACTCCCATACCAGAAGAGCACCAGCTTTCAGCACTCTAATTGTAGCCACCTTACCTAAGAAATTACACCAGCCTTAAAACTCCAGTACTGTTAGGAAAATGGAACAAGCCAGGCTGCTATAGAGCCCTACCTAGAAACTACATGCTGCAGAATACCTCACTTCAATCATGTGTAAACCTCCCCTAACAGACATTCATTTGCATATCACATCTGTTTACAAATAACAGGGTTAATAACACATGAAATGTGGAAAGAGAAAAATAGTTACATGAAACGGGGATGAAGGAACAAGTTGGCAGAGTAGAGGAAGTGAACAGGTCCTGAGGGACTAGAGTAGAGCGCAGAAAGATTGAATAACTATTTACACAAGATTGTATTAAATTATGTTCAAAAGTTAGCTGCTTGTTCATTTAGGCTTCAAAGTTCCTTTGGGGGAGGATAGGATGCTTTAGAGACCATAAAGCATAAATAACATGCAGACAAACTGAACTGGAAACAATAAGCCAGAGTCTCTGTATGCAGTGCAACAAAGGAGAGAAATCACCAGTCATAAAATAAAGCAAGAAATATAAAATCAATAGCAGTAAAACCATACTAATAAACAGATTATTTCAAAACAGCTGATGAATAGAATATCAATGATTAAGTCAAAGATTTTCTAGACACCAATAAAATATTTCAAAACAGCATACTGGAAACACTTGATTTCCAGGTGCCATGAGATTGAATTAGGAGGAAGGGAGGTTGCTTGCAACTTTCTCCTGTCACACAGGCGTTCATACACATGCTCGCTTGCTCACACAGGTAGGTAGCAGAAGCAACAGCCGCTGCCTCTTCCAGCCCTCGTGGCCTTGAGAAAGGAGTCCCACTGGACATGGGGGCTGAGGATGCTCTTCTTTGCTCCGGGCCACACTGCTCTTTGGGCAGATGCTGCATACACTTTACCTAGCATGGTCTCTTCTCGTGCAGCTGCTGCTCACCACTTCTTCCAGGCTGCAGGGGGTTGGAAGAAGACATACTGGTGCTGCCGACTCCAGCTCTCATGCCACGTTCCACCTGAGTATAGGAAGAGTTCCCATTTTGCTGGGATGGGGGGAGTAGCTGAGCTAGGGGGGACAGAAGTGTGGCAACACACAGATTTGAAAAATGCTGGTTTAGATCATTGGCTGGTGGACTGTGGACAGATTTTGAAAGTCAGTTGTGTTTTCAAGATATCTGTAGTGAATATGGAAGGCATTCACTGCAGCTTGTGTGTAAATTAATCTCATGCGTATTCAGGATATCTTAAACCTGTGACTGGGAAAACCACTGGTCTAGGTTATTAAAGCTTGAGGGTAAGAAATGGGGTGACTTGAGTTGGATTAATTATGGAGCTCAGATTTACAGGGTGGTAGAGAACCAAAGATGATGAGAAAAAATCAGATTTGGATATGGAGTCATATCCTAAAAGTGCTCAAGCTTCTATGGCTGGTAACTGGGATATTTCTTTGGGCCCTGAATCAATGAGCTGGTCTTTCTATCATTTACCATTTCACCATGAAGTAGCATCCTCAAACTGTCATTCATAGAATCCATCAAACACCACTCCACTCAGGAGGGAACACTTACTATTTTCAACCCAATTCTTTTACACATTAATACATGTAGGGAATTGGTATCAGAACGGATAGTGCTCTTTGAATGTCCAGGCTCTTGCCTGCAGTGGGCTTCAACCAGCATCATACATGAGCACCAGGTTTCATGTCATTTACTACTTCCCACAAACTATTTAAACTTCAAATTGAATTTTACTTAAGTATAAGAAAAAAATTTCAGAAGATAAATGAATAAAATAAAGTATAAAATAGTAGTGTGTAGAAGAGTAAATGACATGAACCTGGTGC